>NC_142014.1:19091765-19754265 GCF_049901735.1 Notechis scutatus
AATCTTTATCAGTTTAGGAACCCTCTCACCAGTCACATTCTTGAACAAAACCACCTCTAAGATATAATTCAATGTATAACGATTGAATTACTGTACTTCCAAACACCATATAAGGCATGGATAGTGAAGTTGGCTGCACATTTGCAATTTAATAAGATCCTTTCATCAGTGAAATGTGAGAACTGATGAGTAGGCAGCATGCAAATTGGTATAAATAAATAAGTTACACATTTGTATGAGTTCATAAACCAGCAGCACATCACAGACAGTATTGGATTAAAAAAAATAAAATCAGGCAATGCCACTACATTTTCCAGAGACAGCTTACAGTATAATTACAAATGGAGGCCTGGTTTTTACAAATATTCTGTGCCACTGCCTAATTTTTCACTGTCTCCTTCATCTATCCTGCTGTTACCGGGATTTCTTTTCAACTAATACAGCTCATTAAAAAGAGTTTACTTAAAATATTTTAATTGGGATTCGAGGATCAAACATTCAATTCAACATAGGCAAGTTTATCTTTCCTTAATAGCATATTCAGCAACCACCTCTTCTTAAAAAACTTCCAGTGATGAAGCACTCACAACTTCCAAAGGCAAGATGTTCCATTGATGAATTGTTCTTACTGCCTGGAAATTTCTCTTAATTCTAGGTTGGATCTCTCTTTGATAAGTTTCCATCCATTTCTTCTTCTGTTGTGCTCAGGTGCTTTGGAAGGTATGTTGCCCCCCTCTTCTTTCTGACAGCCTCTCAAATATTGGAAGACTGCTATCATGTCTCCTTTCCAGAGTTTCAACACCTCTTTTGTATCAAAGTGACTCAAGAATCCAATTTAAATTCAGATTAATTTTATTGCTAAGATCAACAGGGCCAAGTCTTGCATTTCTCTGTATATTTTCCATCTCTATAATATCACCAAAACATCTGCATAAGTAGAGTTACCAAGAAAGTGATTCTGGATGTGGGCAGGCACAAGATCCCTTTATGTGGTCATTTGGAATAACTTTGTAAGTGTAATAAACCACACACACAACAAAATGAACAACATTCCATGACACTACAAGGTTTCTGAAGACATTTCACTTAACGATAAGCAGCACAACCTTTCAATAAATAGCAATTTCTCCGTTCCAGAAGAATTCAACCAGCAGCTTTGATCATGAGAAAATGGGGTATGTTTTGACCAAGCTGAGTCATGTTTCAAGTAGCTTTGTTGAAATCAATGGGTGCTAAATTATTTTGGATAGCTTGTTTCATTGATTTTAATTGCCCTGCTGTAAGCACAATTAAACCTCATCCATTCCATTTAGCAGAATTTTCTTTATGTTCCACATCCATTTATAATAAGGCAATGAATAGGTCAGGGCTTGTTCACGCATGAAGGTTCGTAATTTGGTTACAGTGCAGTGTCCTAGTGAAATGGTGTGTGAATGTGCCTTCAGAAATCTAAAGTAATAGCCAATGATCCTTCAAATATAACAGTGTTCAGTTGTTTAAACATTGTTTGCCACATTGTTCGGCCAGATTCAGTTACTTGACTGAACCAAAAACTGTTACTATTATGTGTGAATTCAATGAGGCACCATCAGATTTCCCACTCCCCAATAATCCCTATCATTTGAGGAAGTCTGCAGACAAGTCTATTGTGCCAAAAAAAGTTGTAATGAATAAAACCATAAATCCTGATGTGCATTTGTGCCCATATTTCTAGACTACCCTCAAATCCAAGTAGCTTCCCCCCTCACACACCAATTCAGTGCAGTGAGCATTGATTTTTTTGATTTGGAATGTCTATCACTGGAAACTGTAGAGTTGTAATTGCAGGAATGTTCTAATCTCGGATGGCAAACCTCAGATAAAGAATGTTTCCAAGCAAATACAACTCAGGCAAACAAAATGGGGTATGTTTTGACCAAGCTGAGTCATGTTTCAAGTAGCTTTGTTGAAATCAATGGGTGCTAAATTATTTTGGATAGCTTGTTTCATTGATTTAAATTGCCCTGCTGTAAGCACAATTAAACCTCATCCATTCCATTTAGCAGAATTTTCTTTATGTTCCACATCCATTTATAATAAGGCAATGAATAGGTCAGGGCTTGTTCACGCATGAAGGTTCGTAATTTGGTTACAGTGCAGTGTCCTAGTGAAATGGTGTGTGAATGTGCCTTCAGAAATCTAAAGTAATAGCCAATGATCCTTCAAATATAACAGTGTTCAGTTGTTTAAACATTGTTTGCCACATTGTTCGGCCAGATTCAGTTACTTGACTGAACCAAAAACTGTTACTATTATGTGTGAACTCAATGAGGCACCATCAGATGTCCCCCTCCCCAATCATCCCTATCATTTGAGGGAGTCTGCAGACAAGTCTATTGTGCCAAAAAAAAAAGTTGTAATGAATAAAACCATAAATCCTGATGTGCATTTGTGCCCATATTTCTAGACTACCCTCAAATCCAAGTAGCTTCCTCCCTCACACACCAATTCAGTGCAGTGAGCATTGATTTTTTGATTTGGAATGTCTATCACTGGAAACTGTAGAGTTGTAATTGCAGGAATGTTCTAATCTCGGATGGCAAACCTCAGATAAAGAATGTTTCCAAGCAAATACAACTCAGGCAGACAAAGTCACTCATCTAAAGGAGGATTAGAGAGAGGAAGTAAACATATGTTAGACTTTAACTAGAGATAATTAATTGTGTTAATTACTATGCTAAACAGTAACGAACGTTAAGCAGTAACCAAAGTTAACCAATGATTGAGGATAACTAAAAATGTGTATAAATGCAAGATTAGACTCCAATAAAGATCATCATGATTCAGTTGATCATGATCAAACAACTCGACTGCCTCGTCATTACAACAGGAAACTAGAGAACTCTCTGCTCATGATTTGTTTAACTTGAAACAGGCTTTATTCAGTGGTGGGATTCAAAAAAATTTACTACCGGTTCTGTGGGCATGGCTTGGTGGGCGTGGCTTGGTGGGCATTTCCTCCCCACCCCACTAACCTGCTTTCCTCCACCATTCTCCTGTGCAGGGCAACAAAAGAAGACCCAGCCGATCAGCTGGGAGGCGGAGAGTAGATGGGGGCGGGGCCAGTAAGAGGTGGTATTTGATGGTTCTCCGAACTACTCAAAATTTCTGCTACCGGTTCTCCAGAACTGGTCAGAATCTGCTGAAGACCACCTCTGCCTTGCAGATAGCTGGTCAAAAAGCTGGAATATGGTATTCTAATACTATATTCCAGCTTTTTATGGCTTTCTGGAAGGCTAGTAAGGAGGAAAGGGTTTTCCACAGAGCAAGGCTACTAGTAAGAATACATGCTTCCTAGATCTTGCTAGGTGATATTTGAAAGAATGGAGCTGGAGCCTCTAGGCACCCCAACCTGCCCTGCCTCATACATCAGGCGGATACCCTCAGGCTAATGTTGATGACATAAGGGATGACATTTAGTCACCTTCTCTTCTGTTGGCCTTATTTTTTTTCCATTGTCCTCATTTGTTCCAAGCATCGAAATCTCCTTCAGTGATTTTTGCCTTCCCATTATGCTCCCAAAGTGTTTAAGCATTGGCTTCATTATTAATGCTTCCAGTGAACTGTCTGAACTATTTCATCTAGTATCATCTTTTTTTTTCTCCTTTATTTTTTAATAATCCAAGGTAGTCTCAAAAGTTTGCTCAACCACTACACTTCAGGTTTTTTTTTTCAATTCGACCCTTCTAATGATGTAACTTTCATAGGTTTGATGATAGATAAATAGATAAGAGGGGGGAAGGGGGAGGTACGGGAGGAGGGAAATATGATGATGGATGGATGGATGGACGGACAGACATGCAGACAGACAGACAGACAGACAGACAGACAGACAGACAGACAGACAGACAGATGGTCCACTGAACCTATGGCATGTCAGCAACTAAACTAAACAACAAATCTGCATACAGACAGGAGGTTGTACAATTTGCTTCATGGTGTGACCGGAACAATCTGGAACTGAACACACTCAAAACCGTAGAAATGGTGGTAGACTTTAGAAGAAACCTTCCCATACTACCGCCTCTTACAATACTAGACAACACAGTATCAACAGTAGAGATCTTCAAATTTCTAGGTTCTACTATATCACATGGCCTAAAATGGACACCTACCATCAAAAACGTCATCAAAAAAGCACATCAAAGAATGTTCTTTCTGCGCCAACTCAGAAAGCTCAAACTGCCCAAGGAGCTGCTGATACAGAGGAATTACAGAGGATTATCTATCATCTACACCGCTATAACTGCCTGGTTTGGTTCTGCAACCCAACAAGACAGACACAGACTTCAGAGGATAATTAGTACTGCAGAAAAATAATTACTACCAACCTCCCTTTCATCGAGGACCTGTATCACTCCTTATCACCCATCCCTCCCACTTGTGACTGTATGACTTTAACTTTGTCGCTTGTATCCTTACAATTTATATTGACTGTTTCCTAGTATGACTTGATTGCTTATGACTATTATTAAGTGTGGTACCTGATGATTCTTGACTCTTGACAAATGTATCTTTTCTTTTATATACACTGAGAACATTTGCACCAAGAAAAATTCCTTGTGTATCCAATCACACTTGGCCAATAAAGAATTCTATTCTATTCCATTCTAAACTATTTTTCAGCTTATAACCAAAATATCACTGTGTGCATTATTTCAGAGAGTTCCTTTCTAATCTAGCGAAGAGGTGAGTGGTTCTCATCAGTAAGAGGTGAAATGATCTCCAAGTCATTTATTTATCTGGAAACCAATTTTTAGACTTACATTCCTAACAATGTTGCTATAAATATATTTAAAAGAAGGTCCAGTTCATTTTTAGGTAGTAGATATGAGGATCCCTTAAAGAATACTGGAATGCCAATTCTTTCAAATTCATACTGAATCAATCTGGCCATTTTCCTTCTTATCTTGCATACATTCATATAGGGATATAGGAATAAATTGTGAACATCTTCGTGAATACGTCTCCCTTTATGATCCAGGAACCTGATTTTTTTTTTAAAAGGTTTGTAATCAGAATGTCTTTTTCTTATATAAATAGGACAATTCACATAGTTTGCTATTTGCAAATGTTCTAATTAAATTTTAAAAATTCACTAACCAATCCATTTTATATGTCATATACACAGGGACTTTTGTCAGAGACTGCTATGGCAAGATTCAGAATTACTCATTTTCTGTTAGCGACGTCTTTAAAAAATGAAATGATTGAGCTTGCCTTAAAATGGTACAAATACTGAACACTGTTGCCCTAGCTTTAAAAGAAAGACTGAACTAGAAGATCTTGATTCATACTTCCATACAGTTTTCTTTGTCAACAATACAGAAATGATTTGCCATTGCCTTTTGCCAGAAGGTTTAACACAGAGAGTAGGAATTCCCTGTTGATTTCACAATCCCAATAATAACCAGGCCTAACTCACTTTTCTCAAGAACAGCCAAAAACATCTTGTTCAGGATTTTTCAAACTACATTCCATAGAACGTTATGATTCTGTGTGAACTTGATGGGTTTCCATGAGAAAACCAAAGGAGGAAATGCAAAGGTGTCCATGAGGAAAGAAAGAAAGAAAGAAAGAAAGAAAGAAAGAAAGAAAGAAAGAAAGAAAGAAAGAAAGAAAGAAAGAAAGAAAGAAAGAAAGAAGAGAAGAAGGAAGAGAAGGACTTATTAGCTGACCATTTAAAACACCCCCCTTCCAAGGTGCTTGTTGGTAACTCATTGTTTTGAGGGATTCTGGGTTTTCTTTAATTAGCAGATTCCATCTGCTTTAATTAGCAGATTCCAGATTCCAGCAGATTCCAACTTTATTTCATACTACTAAACAGTGGCTGAATTTTGGAGTACATCCCCCCCCCCACTTTACAATAATGCCTACATATGGAAAAACTAGAACGATAGAAAGCACACCTTTCCATTTTGTTAGATATACATAAAGTGCAGTGAATACCTTGTTCACTGACATGCCTGCAAACTGATAGTCTATATGGAGATTCTCAGTCATCCAGGTCATGGTTGTCCCAAAGGTGCTTTTTCAGGAGGAAACTGGACTTTTCTTGAAACCAACAACAGGGTTGTTGATGTTCTGTGACTAAAATTCTGTGGTTATCTAAATGTGGTAATCTAGGCAGCCTAAGAAAAACAGACCATTTCCACCCAACAGAACTGATAAATCTATTCAAACTAAAATTAATGGAAGTAGTGATTTGGTGTCTCTCTTCTCCTCCCACACCCCTTCCCCTGTCTTCTTGTCTTACTGATTTCTCCAAAGGACAAACCACACAACAGTGGGAAGTGTTTCTAAAGCAGTTTCAAGGATGCAAAATATAATGATAGAAGATGCGGTATATAAACCTTAAATGAAAGCTCCCTGTAATTCTGATTTCTTTATTAGCATTTTTCTAATTCCCTTGAAAAATAGATCGAGCATCTTCAGAAAGGCTGATCTAAAGCCTTAACAAGCTTCCATTGTTTCTCTTTTAAAGCTTCAGCAGAGCTCATCAAACCAAGGCATTTTGAATTGCAGAAATCAAAACATAATCATAATAACACAACCATCATGCACTATAATAACAAACTGAAAGTGCTAATCTTAGATTGCAAAATGTGTCAATGTGACACTATGCTATCAAAACAAACTTTGGTGTATCCGCACAGAATCTGTACTGAGTGAATGTTAAATAATACTCCTCACAATGTTGTTCAGGTGGCAGGAAGGGACAAGGTGTTGTCAAGATAGATTTGAGTTTCATTTTAGAACAAATAGGCTTAGACTGGAGCTAACTTTAATGAACAAACCTAATTATGTTGGCCTAGTTTTTGTTCAGGAATTGAAAGAGATGAGAGTTGCAACTTTTGCCCCTATGATTAGCAAGCATTCGGAAGTCCCTATATTGGCCAGGTCTAAATCTCAGAAGTTGGGAAGGCTGTGAGGAAGAAAGATATTGCTACGCTTTTGCTCGGCCAACATATCAATACTGCTGTTTCTCCTGCATCAGGTCCTAGCTTTATGCAGCTTCTCATTTAAGCCAGTTACCTCAAAGGTCCTGACAAATACATAACAAAATAAAGCTGGTTTGGTCCCCATGTTGACTGTCACTCTGCAGCATAAGAATCAAAATAGATTCAGAATAGAGCTGGAAGGGACCTTTGAGGTCTTCTAGTCCAACCCTTTACTCAAGCAGGAGACCCTATACCATTTGACACAGGTGGCTGTCCAGTCTTTTCTTAAAAACCTCCAGTGATGAAGCCCTCACAACTTCTGAAGACAAGCTGTTCCCCTGATTAATTGTTCTCACTATTAAGAAGTTTCTCCTTAATTGCTTCTCTCCTGGATGAGTTTCTACCCTTTGTTTCTTGTCTTGCCTTCTGGTGCTTTGGAAAGTAAGTTGACCCCCCTCTTTGTGGCAGCCCCTCAAGTATCAGAATGCTGCTATCATGTCACCCTTCATCCTTCTTTTCTGTAGACTAGCCATACCCAATTCCTGCCACCATTCTTCATGTTTTTGTTGCCAGGCCTTTAATCATCTTAGTTGCTCTTCCTTGCACTTTTTCCAAAGTCTCAACAACTTTTTAGTAATGTGGTGACCAAAACTGGATGCAGTATTCCAGGTGTAGTCTTACTAAGGATTTATAAAGCGGTACTAATACTCCACGTGGTTTTGATTCTATGCCTTTGATTATGCAACCAAGGATTGTATTAGCTTTTATTGGCTGCTGTCGCACACTGCTGTCTCATGTTTAAGTGATTGTCCACTAGGACTCCAAG
This sequence comes from Notechis scutatus, assembly GCF_049901735.1. Classification (NCBI taxonomy): domain Eukaryota; kingdom Metazoa; phylum Chordata; class Lepidosauria; order Squamata; family Elapidae; genus Notechis; species Notechis scutatus. The sequence continues at coordinate 19,099,572 of NC_142014.1, forward strand.
TAGAGAATGTGAATATCCACAGTCCCCAAACTCTGGATTTTAGCTCTTTTTTTTTGTTTTTTGCTCCTTAAAATGTCTCATCTGTGCCTGTCTCACTTTCAATAGGTTGTAAGTTGTACACTATATTACTTATATTATTTTTTAATTTTCAGCCAGATTCATGATTATAAGTGCTTTTTAAAATCAACAGTGTAGTTAATAATCTCTATAGAAAACCAAAAATGCACTTTTAGGATGTTGTAATATTATTAATAAACAATATGCTTCCTTATAGTGCAGAAATATTGTTTTCTATTAATTGTGAACATAAAGCAGGGGGGGGGAGCACTATAATGTGTTGTATGCGCATGGATTTAGGAAATAAGAGTGCTAAATTACTCCCGTGAATTATTTTATCTAACAATGAACAAAAATGGGTTTTGCAGCAAGTGATATATAGAATTAATACATTTCTGCAGGCCTGGAATCTGAATCAGCAAGGTATATTTTATTGCTAGAAAGCAACAAAAAAAAACCAGTCAGCTCCTGATCACACTGTTCATTAATAACCATCTTTTTACTTTATTCCAGAAGATGAGTGTGGCATATGTAAACAAGTATATTTTTATATCATGAGAACAGCTTTGCTTCTAAGCATAGAATGTTTTAAGAATAGTTTGAATATTAAAGTGAACTCGGAGCCCTTTGGAAAGATGACCAGAGAGTTGAAATTCAACATCTCCAGAGAAAACCAACTTTGACCGGATATAATATCCTCTCCAGGGGTGGGATTCAAAAATCCCAACAACCGGTTCGCTGTCCACTTGCTGGGTGGGTATGACCATAATGGGCGTGGCCTACTGGAACTTCCGGGAGGGACATTTTTTTGCCTTCCCAAAGGTCCAGAGGCTTCCCCCTGGCTCTGGAGGACCTCCGGAAGCCCGAAACAGCTCCATTTCCAGACTTCCGGTACTTCTGAAAGGCCCGTTTTTTTCCCCCTCCCAGAGCCTCTGAGCAGATCCTGCACTTACCTGCATCAAAAATGGGTCATGTGGAGGTCATCCTGGGAGGGGAGGGGAGGAGTGGACGGGCCAGCTGGTCGGTTCAAATACTGGTTTGGCGAACCAGATGCAAATTTAACATCCGGTTCACGTGAACCCGTCCGAACCGGTCTGAACTGGTAGAATTCCACCTCTGGTTCTCTCCCCGGTTTTCATGAAGCACATTCCCAAGCCAAAAACAAATGTTTCAAAAGCAGTATGTCCCCAAACATAAAGCTTTTCTCCTCAGAATCCCCCAAAGGTGCTTTTCCAAAAGGCAACTGGACTTTCTTGATTTTTGAAAAAAAAAAAATCAGTTCTTCAGTTCTGAACTGAAGAAGCTTCTTGGATGAGAAGCAAAACATTTTCAAAGAAAAAAAAAGTCCAGTTGCCTTTTAGAAAGCACCTTTGGGACAACCATAACCTGGATGATTGAGAATGTCCATAGATCCTTAGGACCCCCTGAACAAGATGGAAGTCATTTGCCATTGCATTCATCTAGGACTTCAAATTCCTAAGCTTTTCTATATTCCTGGGAGTTTCCTGTCTTGTGATTAACCTCAGTTTTTAGAAATTCAACAGTATCAAGTTAGATGTCACAATTCTTGCATAAATGCCATTTCCAAGATATAGTATTCAATAAAGGCAGGATTTTTGAAACAGGCAGCATTTCAAAGAAAGCAGCAACAAATATCTTTAATTAATATATTGATTAAAACAGGAAAAGCTGAAAGGAAGGAAGAGAGAAAACATAGCATACTTTCTAGGGAACTATAAGTATGGTTGTGAGCAGGATTATATACCACAGCTATATCCCAGCATGTTTTCTAGGCATAAGGTGAAATTAAGCCCCTCCCCCAAAATTTAGGCCTATTTAAACCATGTGTTCCCCACCATTTCTCACATTGCTTGAACTATATGAGGTAAAAAGAAATGGGGGGGAAGGGCGGGGGGGAACTTGCCTTTAGGAGCCCCCCACAGGTAGCCTCGGCTATGGCACCCCACAGGCAGACTTGCCTCTATTGGCTGATAGAAGTTCCTTGAGGGCAGAGTCACCAGCCACTTCTATCGGCCAATAGAAGGGGCCTTGTGGTGAGGCGTGGCTGCCCATGGGGTGCTCCATGAGGTCACTTCTATCGGCCAATAGAAGCGCCTGGTGACTCAGCCCTCAGGCCCCTTCTATCAGCCGATAGAAGCAGCCTCGTGGCGAGGCGTGGCTACCCGCAGGGTGCTCCATGAGGCCACTTCTATCAGCCGATAGAAGCGGCTGGTGACTCTGCCCTCGGGAAGCTTCTATCGGCCAATAGAAGCGGCCTCATGGTGAGGTGTGGCTGCCCGCGGGGCGTTCCACAAGGCCGCTTCTATCGGCCGATAGAAGTAGCTGGTGACTCTGCCCTCAGGGTGCTTCTATCAGCCAATAGAAGTGACCTCATGGCGAGGTGAGTGCGTGTGAGATGTTCTAGGTGGGGGTGCGTGTGGGGGAGGAAATTAAGTCACCCCCGAAAAGACAGCCTAGCCATTTTTTCGGGGCTCAAAAAAAAAAAAAGAGCCGGCCTTATTTTGTGAGAAACACGGTATCTGATTGTACCATAAAGTTCTGATTTCTTCTATATGTCTTTGGAAACTGATAAACAAACACACCCACAATAAGTTGAAAGACAGTTTGGGAGCATGGTGGATAAAAAACAATTAACAGAAAGGGAGTAAAGCATTTTACAGTATTCTATTTCTGACATGCTATTATTGCCACTCAGCAAAGGAAGAGGGACCATTAACTCTCCATATTGCCTTAAATACTCTGGGCATGGCAGAACAGTAGCATAGCATTATTAGAGAGCAAAGAAAAGCAATTTTCAGTTTTCTTAGCGAATAATATCAGTGTACCTTACTGAGTGGTTGGGAGCCACAAGTGAAATGTAATTTGCAAATTAAAAGGGCTATTAAAATGGCAGCCATTATAAGATTCAACTTAGCCTGCAATTTGCTGGATAGAGTTAATTTTTGTGCCTTCCCCTTATGCCGCTGTAACACACACACACACACACACACACACACACACACACACACACACACACACACGGAAAGCTTCATGTACATACATCATAAACCAGGCTGAAACTTCATTAAAATCCCAAGAAAAAGTCTGTCCCAGAACTGGAAGTGAATCAAACCTACTGTGTTATCTTTTTAAACATCTGGTTGGACTTCAGCACAGATGGGCAATTCTCCACCTAATGCATCTAAGAGGGCCCTTGTTGGACCTGGTTTTCTAATATTTACTAGGCCCAAGCCAACCCTTGGCTGAGGAGTAAAGCTTAATTAGACTATTAGTTAGGATTCACAGTCTCCAAAGCTACCTTCATCCTCAGAGAGGTTTGGAAGAAAATCTGTTTTTTTGAGGTAGCAGCAACAGATGTGACCATTGATGTGGGTATTATTTAACGGTGTGAAGGACTTCAATGGAAGAGAATTAACACAAACAGGCAGGCATAAACAGAGTCCAGGAAGCTTCCACTCAAACTTTTATGAAACAAAACATATCCAGTATTTGAAACAAGCACAGGAGAAAGCAAAACTCCTGTGCTGGAAACCTTTGCAAGTAAATCAGTGGTAGGATATAAAGTGAATTTCTTGGTCATTTGAATTTTATTCCATGCATTGATATCAACCAAATGGAGTAATATTTTTTTAAAAAATAATCAATGATATTAGTCATTGACTAGATGTAGTTTGAGCCTCACATCTCTAACAGGTTTGGGCAAAGCTTTTAAATAATCAAATATCAAAGCTTTATTGTTGACCATATTTCAAAGCAACATAGAAGTGGCTTTGAAAAACAGATCATTTTGCTTTTGAAGGACAAATTCACTTTGTTCCCAGCTCTACTTCCTCTCCAGAGATAGTCCAGGATTATGAAACTGAAATGGCTGGAGATGAGCCATTGGTCATCATGGCAAAATGCAGATACTTTTCACAGGTGTAATTCCTGGTTTTAACTTATTAACAATCCAAATCTAATAAGCAAAAAAATTTTCCACAGGTTTTTCCAGACATTTTTTCCGCCCTCAAACCTCAAGAAATAGATGCCAGCCTCTATTTCTGAAATTAGTTCTCCCTTCCCCCAGATTTTACAATGCTCCTAATCCCAGGCCTTTTTGTCCATGTGATTTTAAAATAAATGTGTTTTACAAGGTGAGATAATCAATGGTAGGATTCAAAAAAATTTTTTACTACCGGTTCTGTGGGCATAGCTTGGTAGGCGTGGTAGGGGAAGGTTACTGCAAAATCCCCATTCCCTCCCCACCCCACTAACCTGCTTTCCAGCTCCATTCTCCTGTGCAGAGCAACAAACGAAGACCCAGGGAACTCAATGGGAGGCAGAGAATAGATGGGGGCGGGGCCAGTCAGAGGTGGTGTTTGCCGGTTCTCCGAACTACTCAAAATTTCCACTACCGGTTCTCCAGAACTGGTCAGGACCTGCTGAATACCACCTTTGGATATAATACATGTATTGTGGTCTTCAGTCAACCCAAAGCACCAAAGGTTTTGGTCAATGCATTCTGGAAAATTAACAAACTTTTAGACTACAGGTGGTCCTCGACTTACTGTATGACCATGGTTGAGACCAAAATTTCTGTTGCTAAGCGAGATATTTGTTAGGTGAGTTTTGCCCCATGTTATCACCTTTCTTGCCGCAGGGATTAAGTGAATCACTGCAGCTGTTAAATTAGTAAATTGCCTTCCCCATTGACTTTGCTTGCTTATCAGAAGGTTGCAAAGTTCTTTACCAGACCCCCCGGACAACGCAATTGTCATAAATATGAGTCAGTTGCCGAGTACCTGAATCTTGATCATTTGACCCTGGGGATGCCGCAAGGGTTGTAAGTATGAAAAATGGTTGTAAGCAGGGGTGGGTTTCAAAAATTTTAGCGATGGGTTCTCTGCCCGGTTGCTGGGTGGGCATGTCTGTGGTGGGCGTGGCCTAGTCGGCCTCTTGAACCATGGTGGGAGGGGCATTTTCTCCCACCCCGGGGCTCCAGAGGCTTTCCTCAAGCCTCCAGGAGGGCAAAAATGACCTTCCCGGACTCCGGAGGCTCTTTGGAAGTCGGAAATGGGCCCCTAAACTTCTGGCCTTCCTAAACTTCCGGGGGGAGTGATTTTCATCCTCCCCAAGCCTCTGCATGCATGGCCTGCATTTACCTGCATCCCAAACGGGCCACATGGGGACTCCGGGAAGGGGGGGGATGGGGTGGGTGGGGCCAGCCAGGAATGGGATTTGGCAGTTTTCCGAACTGTGCAGAATCTTAGCTAGAGGATCTCCCGAACCCCTGCAAACCCCCAGCAGCCCACCCCTGGTCTTAAATCACTTTTTTTTAGTGCCATTGTAACCGTGAAAAGTCACGAAACAAACTATTGTAAGATGAGGGCTCCCTGTGTTAGTTTGTTTGTTTTTGTGTCTTCAAGTTATTCTTGACTCCCGGTGACTCCCTGACAAGCCCCTGCAGTTTTCTTGGCAAGATTTCAAAAGTGGTTTTTCCATTGTCTGCTTTCTAAGGCTCAGAGAGAGAGTGGCTGGCCCAAAATCACCCAGCTGGCTTTGTGCCTAAGGCAGGACTAGAACTCACAGTCTCCTATTTCTAGCCCAGGGCTTTTAGCCACTACAGCAAACTGGTTCTTAGTCAAGACTATTACTAAAGGAGAATATTTGTAGCTCAGGGTTGACTCTGAACTTGGTTGTTTCTTTGCAGACGTTTCATTACCCAAACTAGGTAACATCATCAGTGCAAGTAAGGGATGGACTTTGCTCTCAGTATATATTCTGGTGGCTTGCCTGTCAGTATTGGTGGGAGAGGTTCTTTGGTTGAGTGTTTGCCATTGGCTTCTTTGGCAGTTTCTTGATTTGGGGTATTGTTTACTTGATTGTTGGTCTGATGTTAACTTTGGAGTTAATCTATGCTGATCTGGATGCTGATCGCTGGTGGAGATGTGCTTGGATCTTTTTGTTCCTTTTTGGGTTGGGTGATAGTCTCTTTTGCATAGTCTATAGATGTTGTTAATGCCTATGTGTCTATTGATGGCTGATTTGTCAGAGTGCCAGGTTTCTAAACATTCCTGGATAGTGGTGGGATTCAACATTTTTTTACTACTGGTTCTGTGGGTGTGGCTTGATGGGTGTGGCTTGGTAGGCGTGGCAGGGGAAGGATACCATAAAATCCCCATTCCCTCTCCACTCCTGTGGGAAGGTTACTGCAAAATCCCCATTCCCTCCCCACCCCACAAACCTGCTTCCCAGCTCCGTCCTCCCGTGCAGGGCAACAAAGGAAGACCCAGCTGATAGCTTGTTAGCTGGGACTCGGGAGGGAGAGAATAGATGGGGGCAGGGCCAGTCAGAGGTGGTATTTGCCAGTTCTCCAAACTACTCAAAATTTCCACTACTGTTTCTCCAGAACTGGCCAGAACCTGCTGAATATCACCTCTGTTCCTGAGCATTTTGGCTTGGTCTAGGATGGTCACATTTTCCCAATTGAATCTGTTTATATGTTGTGAAATTAAAGACTATTATTGTTGCAATGCTAAGGGCACTTACGTGTGATTATTTTGATCCTATTCAGAATCAGTTCCAGACCAGTAGTATTCTCATGTCTTTGTCGAATTATTATTCAGTCTCCCTGAACTTTTCTTTTGCAGTTTATAGCACTGTAGAACTTGTGGGGGATTAATTTCCCCCGTGGCAAGGACTCTTGGTTTCCTACCGCTGAGTTTCTGTGCCTATCTGGAAGCAACATTTAAATGTATTTTCCCCACCCTTTGCATCTCAGCCACTGTAGCTGTGTGAACGGTTAGAAGTATTAAAAATGCCTCACTGCAAAACTATTGACATGCTATTTTTCCATCTCCATCACACATTTTCCATAGCAACAGCAGTCTTCTTTTCTTTTTCCTGCAAATAACTAGGCAAATGTAGTGTAAACTCAGGGGTTGGATAGCAATTAAGTTTATTTCCCTTTTGGGAAAAGAGAGGGGGGTGTTTTGTTTGGGCTGTGATAGAAGTCCAGGATCTATGGTAACTCAGAGGGGCAAATTCTAATTAGTGAACATTTACGGGGAGTCAGTTGAACATAAGCACCAAATGCTTTATGCTGTTCTTTTCGTGTTGTTAGCATGTTGACTCCAGCAGCAATGAAAACAAATGGAGATGAGCTTCAGACTGTATTAGCCAAAATAAGGGTGGTATGGAAATTCTTCATATTGCCATTGCTTTGAGCTGTTTAGTATCCAAGGATTTTCATTTGGAAAAATTAAACATGAATATATTGCAGATTTTGAGAAAAGCTAGATATTTGGATTCTAAGGGAACATTTAACTATTCTTCTGTGAGACATGTAGATATTGAAATCATATGCTTATTGAACCAAAAGAGGTAGCTAAACTGAAAAGTAAAATCAGAGAGCGGACTATTGGACTTGGCTTTGAAATTAGGCAAAAGAATCTTCTTAAATTCTCCTGAAATAACTGATTTCATTATGGAACAAGTGGTACAGGTCCAATTTACATACTTAATGCAGCCAGGAGAAAGTGGGAAGAAATATAGTGGGCATATTATAAATTAAATACAGAAATAGAAGACAAATGAGACAGAACCAAAAGCTCATCACACTGACTTCCCCTACCACAGCATCATCTTTACCATGAGATGAAAGGAGGGACACCTGTGAAAATTCCAAGCTGCAAATACAGTTTGCTTTGCATTATCTATTTAAAGCTATCTTCATGAGCTCAATTGAATAGCTCAATTGATAGCAGTCAGATAAGAGACAGCATAGACTGTATCTGGATGACAGATTGGGAAGAGGCTCCTTAATTTTGCAAACTATAAAAGAGAGAGAATTGTACTTTCAGACTTGAAAGATTCTGTTAGTATAGCTTTACAATAAAGTAGAATTAACTTATATTCCTGTCTGGTTTATCTGGTAGAGTTGGCAATGAGTCATCTCCAGAAATGACCTCCTATCCAAACAGAAGGGTTGCATTTGGGATCTATGAACTTCTAATCTGCTGAGCAATCTCTCCTCAGTGGAATCATGCTGTCAGCTGTCGGCAATCATTGGTCACCCTGTATTTGATGAGATTGTTGCTAGTATTTTAAGCAAGTTTGTGCGTTCCAGCAGGTCCAAGAGATCAAGCTAGACTGCTAAATATAGTAACAACCAACATTGGAGTCACGTAGAGTATTTTCAAGGAAGTTGATCTTTATCTCAGATTTTCCTTAAAGTGAGTTGTTTCATTTCTATTACTGAACAGCATCCATCTTCAGAAAGCCCATGTCCAAAGATGATTCAGTGAAATCCAATCAAGTCCAATTCTTTATTTGGTTACACCTAATGGGTAGAATATTGCCAAACTAAAGCTATAACTTTCTACCCTGATAGATAAATCCTGAGAGATTCTAGGGCAGAGGTATCAAACTCAAGGCCCATGGGCCAGATATGGCCCATGGGGGGCTTAGATCTGGCCTGTGGGCCCACCCTAGAAATAGGAGTGGCCCATGGTGCCTCTGCCAACAAAAATGGAGCTCAGGAGGTTGTGTGTGGTCTCCCCAAGCTCCATTTGTACTGACAGAGACTGCAGGAGGTCATCATGGCTGAAAACGGAGTCAGGGAGGACTGAAAATGGAACCTCCATGAGTGACATCAAGCTGGCCACACCCACCATGACCATGCTCCCCCATCCCCTGAGGTCAAACACTGATGTGGCCCTCAATGAAATCGAGTTTGACACCCCTGTTCCAGGGCATGGCTATCCTGGTATTCTCTCTGGTGGAAGGCACTGCCTCCTCCTGGGAAAACTCTGCGCTGCCAAGACTCTCCTCCACTACTCCTCCAGGTGCAGATTCCATCAACAGTCTTATCTTTACTAAACTCAGGGTGGCAAGTTGGAGAGCTGGCTTGCTTGACTTGTTGGTACAATAACCAAGGAAAGGAGAAATGCTGTGATCGCTGTTGCTTGAAATAGGCGTGTTTGAAATGTGAGGATTTGAAGTACATAGAATGCTCTCCCCACCCATTTGAAACCGCTTTGTTTCTCTAAAATGCAGTCGATTTTGCTACATAGAAGTGAGGGCCATTTATTTATTTGTTAAGTTTATATTCTTTCTGCTAAGAGTTCAAAACCATGTACATAGCACTCCCTCCTCCCAATTTCCCTCATAACAACAAGGTAGGTTGAGCTAAAGTAACTGGTCTAAACTCCATAGTAAGTTTCCATGAATGAATCTGGACTGGAACCAGATGTCAACTGTTCAAATCCAGAAAATCCAGAAAAAGAAACTCCTGGGACATTATTTTACCAAGGGTATAACATTGTACTGAAAAAAAAACAACACACATTGGCACAGAGGAAGCGAAACCAACTCTGGGTTTCCCACATAAAAGCAAGCATAGTTAATTCCTCCCCTTTCCCTACAGGCCACCACACAGTTCAATATGTCCACCAATCACTTCGGTTCATTTTGTTATGGGAAACACGCTGGGACATCTGCTTGGTGTGTCCTTGAAATGCCAGCAATGCCTCACGAAAGCCAATGGTTGCTTTGGTACCATTCCCCACACTGTTGTGTCCTGTTCTCACTCTGGTCTGTTTCCCCAACGGGAACAGAGAAGTGCTCTGATTGGTTAAAGGCTCTGACAGCTGAGTGTAAAAGGCCTGTCAGAGGGGTTGATCAGCTGCTGTTGTGGTGAGCCAAGCAGCCATGGTTAGCAAGCTCTGTTAGCACAATAAATGGTTAGTGTTTATTTCCAAACAGCGATTCAGTCTGTTTACCGCTGTTCTTGGTGCTGAACAATTGGTGACAAAGGTGGGGTTCCACTGAGACTGAGGCATTTTGGCACGAGCTAGTCACTGTTTCAAAGACCTGTCACTATCTGAGCTGAAGTCGAAGGCGATGAGAGGTCGTGTGTGGAAACTCCCTCAGATACAGCTGTCTGAGGTATTCTCCGTTGAGGGGAATGGCTGTGATACCCACTTTTGCTGCTTTTAGCCCACTGAACACCCTCCCTTGCATTTCATCCACCACCACCCATTGTTGTCAAGCTGCAAGTGAAGCAAAAATGTAGAAGAAAGTGTGAATTAGTCTTCACCCAGGATTGCCTTGCTACCAATCCAACAGCTCGACCGCTATAATGCACTGCCTCTTGGTCTGAGTCAGAGCAACTAGACTAGAATTATCCAGTGTCAGCCCTACAAGGCAGACCAAATTAAGAAGGTAGGCCCTGCTCTTCAAGGCTATTCCTTATACCCACCAAAAGCCAGACAGCTTGTATGCTTGAGGATGAGTTGCAATCCTGGTCTCCCCATTTCTAGTTCAAGACCTTAACATTGCTTTGAAAACCTGAGCGGAGCAGATCGATGAGCATTAACGTTATCTGCTAATTGATGTTATTAATTTCAGCATTTTGTCTTTTTGCCTTACACCAGTCTGAGTAATGTTGTGATTTGCTAAATTTAAGCTAGCTGGTTGCCTTTTTATATTCTATATTTTTATTACTCTTGGAAATGTAGCTTGTTAAATTTTACTTTTATGTTATTGCATTTAATGTAATCTTGTTTTTTTTTTACTGCGTTCTGGTTTTACAATGTTTTGTCTAGTTTTATTTTAAAGCTAAGTTTCTCCTTGTTGAATTGGTTGCAAGTTTTGTTATATACTAGTTTTTGCTAGAGTGTGACTATGGTAAAAACACCTATTCAGCATGTTAACTGTTACAGTACACAGAAGCTCATGCATACCCAGATGCATCCGTCCAATCAAATACCTGCATTGCTTATTTGGGGATATTTTATTTCTGAACAGTACAATACAGTAAACTACATAGAACATAGAAGGGACATTGGAAATCTTCTAGTCCAACTCCCTGCTCAATCAGGACATCCTTTGCCAGAGGTGGCTAACCTTTTTGGGCTCCTGTGCCAAAAGTTGTGCGCACACTTGCACGCGCACACTCACATGCCAGCACCCAGAAGACAATGTGTGCCCCCCATGCCCCCTGCACATGCCCGTGTGTGTGCAATCCCCTCCCCCGCTGCCCCTTTATCTGCACTGCACCTCTCAGCTGATTTTCGGCCCATTTGAGGCCTTTTTTCGGCCTCCCAGAGGCTTGAGGAAAGCCTCTGCAGCCTCTGCAGCCCGAAAAATAGGCCCATTTCATCACTTCCAGTATTTCCAGAAATACAGGAAGTGACAAAACGGGCTTATTTTTCAGGCCGCAGAGGCTTTCCTCAAGCCTCTGGGAGGCCGAAAAAGGCCTCAAACAAGCTGAAAATCCGCTGGGAGATGTACGCATGCACAGTGTGGTAAGTTGGCCTGCGGCTCCCGTGCCGGCACAAATGGCTCTGCGTGCCACCTGTGGCACATGTGCCATCGGTTCACCATCACGGTCCTATACCATTCTGGACAATTGCTCAATTTCTTCTTGAAAAGCTCCAGTGATAGAGCATTCACAACTTTTGGAGGCAAGCTGTTCCACTGATTGATTGTTCTCACTGTTAGGAAATTTCTCCTTAGACCTTGGTTGGAGCATTCTTTAACAAGCTTCTATCCTTTATTTCTTGTCCTGTCCTCAGGTGTTTTGGGGAATAAGTCAACTCCATTCTTCTCTGTAACATCCCCTCAAGTATTGGAAGACATCTATCATGTCACCCATAATCTGTCTCTTTGATAGGCTATATATGCCTAGCTCCCTCAACTGTTCATCAAACAATTTAGCCTCCAGATCTCTTATTATCATTGTTGCTCTTCTCTGTATACTTTCTAGCATCTTTTTTGTATTGTGATGAACAGAACTGAACACTTTATTCTAAGTGTGGCCTCACTAGTGCAATAGTAGAATGGTAGTATTTCTATCCATCTATTAATGCATCCTAGGATTGCATTGGGTTTTTTAGCAGCTGCAAGTACAACAAATATCTGAAGCATCAGGATGTGAATTGTTAATTGTTGTCTTTTCTTTATGGCCTTGGACACATTTAAGAAGGATTTAAAACCTACTAGACAACCTAACCCTTGGGAGTCCTGGTTTCCAGATTTTGGATGTATTTTGTAAGTTAGGTCATTTGAGGTCCCTTAATTCAAAACTTGTTGTTCTATAATGCCACCATTTTGTCTCTTTAAAGGTCATGACAACAGAAGATTTAGTACAATACAGATTTTTCCAGGAAAGCAGAATGTTGTGTAGAGATGCTTATGAGAAAATGCTGAAAATACAATAGATCTAAGAAGTAAAGGTAGTTGGTGGATAGGTTTTTTTACAATTATCTAAACATATAATTTCAATTTCCTTTCCTACAATTTTAATGGGTGCTTTATTCTTGTTGATTTTTTTTTAAAAAAATTATGGTTGCACTATAACCTGAGGGATATATTATAAATAACATGTTTGTTTTGTATTGTTGGAAAATTAGGGTAATTTCCAGTTTAGTTTTCACCCAGTCAGTCCCTCTATCCAGTTCAGCTAGCAAAAATTATAGCTTGAGGTTTATTTATTAAACATTAGCAAACATTAAAAGAAGTTAACTGGCAAAATGGGACAAAAAAAGTAGGGAAACAGAAGAAGAGAAAGATACAGGAACAAGGAAATAATAAGGCAGAAGAAAACTCAATAACAAGAATTTATTATCTATCTGTCTATCTTTGTATCAAAAGGCACAGAAATTTCCAGAGCAGCTGGAAACAATCCTGTGGATAATTAGCACGGACACTCTCAAAAGGAGTAGCCTTTGCTTATTCTAATCTTAACCTTTTTATGTACAAAAGAGTAGTAGAAAAGCAATAGAAAGTACTAATACACCATGTGATCCATCCTCTACTCTGCAACATAACAATTTTGTGGGTGAGAGTGACACATCCAATGTGTTAAATGGTTGGTAATCACATTTTCTTTACGATGTCCTCAAAACTAAGGTAGGTAAGAATTAGAGATAGGGTTATAGAGATAGGAATTAGAAATATGATTCTTATATTTCTTTGTGGCGTGCGTGTGTGTGTGTATATATATATATACATATACATATATACATATATACATATATACATATACATACATACATACATACATACATACATACATACATACATACATATATATATATATATATATATATATATATATATATATATATATTCACAGAGAATTTTAGCACTGTTTCAAATTTATGCTGAAAGAGGAATAGACATTTTTAAAAGAAGAAATCATAAATGACAAATACAACATGTTGCCTTTGATTACAATACTGCTTCATAGTGCTATACAGCCCTCACTAAGCAGTTTAACAGAGTCAGCCTACTTCCCCCAACAATCTCGGTCTTCATTTTACCAACCTCAGAAGGATGGATGGCTGAATCAACCTTGGTCAGAATCGAACTCCTGACAGTCAGCAGAATTAGCCTGTAATACAGCATTCTAACCACTGCGCCACCATGGCTCCACTGATACCACATAAATCTCCAGAACTGCTGGGTGCTTTGTAAGATAGATGTTCTTCTCCTCTATCTAGGAAGAATATCTTGGTAATTTCTAATTTTTCAATCAAATCCTTTAGAGCAGGGGTGTCAAACTTAAGACCCGTGGGGTGCTTAGATCTGGGCCACCTTGGAAACAGTGAAGGACCGGCCAGCAGTGCCTCTGCCAATGAAAACAGAGTTCAGGAGGGCCACGCGGTACTTCCAAGCTCCATTTTCACTGGCACAGGGCTGCAGGAGGCTGTTGCGTCTCCCCAGGCCACCACAGGTACCCCTGAAACAAGTGACTTTTTTTACATTTTTTATTTTTTGTTTCTATATACATATCCTTGTGTGAACAGTGTGGTTCCAGGTCATTTTACATTTTAAAACAAACATGACAATGGTTTCACATTGATATTATTAACTTTCTTACATAGTTTGTAATTAATACATATTATCGATCTTAATTATTCAATGTTCTCATGTATTGTTTTTTGTGTCAGTCTCTATATTCTTAACATCACTTCTTTTATTATAAATTCTATATTAGTAGTCATATTTGCAGTTATTTAACAAATTATAGCTATTCATAGATTCATGTTAATTATATTTTCTATTATTTATCCCCTTTTTAGTTCTTGGTTGTTCCACCATTACATTTAAAACAAAGTTTCTTCCTACTCCCAATTGTGATAAAACAAACAATATTCATCCTGTTAACATTTAACATATTATACCATTCTAGTAATACTATACTCCCTTTTATCTATTAGCATATTTCACTGTCTTATTTTTAAATCTGTCAGGTTCCACATGTTATTTCTTTTCCTACCTCATAATATTAATTTCCATATTTATTGCAGTTTAATTCTATATCTTTAATGCTTATCCTCTAATAGCATATTACAACTAACCATTATACATCTTAAATAATAATACACACATTCATGTGGAACCCTTATCTTTTCTTTTTCAGCCATCGTCTCTTATTCTCATTAAAGCATTGATTGTTGCTTCCTAGTTTGTCTCCCATTTTCTTACTCATTCCTCCTTTCTCTGTTGAATTCCATTGTCTGTTTTTTCCAAATATCTAGTTTTACCCCTACCTTCTCAGCATATTTTCTCTGAGATTCCATGACGTTGGGCTGGCCACACACACCCCTGGCCTCACTGAGGTCAAACACAACCTTGATACGGCCCTCAAAGAAATCGAGTTTGACACCCCCACTTTAGAGAAAATGTACCATAATTAATTCCTCATCATTTAAATAACTGATAATTATGTATGAGAAAAAAAGTATTCATTCAGTGCAACCAAAGCAAAATATACTGCAGATCTAAAGAGATTTTTTTTTTAAAAAAAAAAAAAATCCTGTACGGATACTTTAAAATCACTCAGAAGCGATGGAGCAGGGCGTCATAAATACACTGAGATGTAAAGTGCACAAAAATAAACAGTATTAAAATGCCAACGGTCTTGTGACTTTCTAGGCTGCAATCATTCAGTTTTTCTAGAAATTAGCACAAAGCTTGAGACATCTGAAGTTGTTCTTAATTTTAAAGCTTGAGACATCTTAACTTGCTTTTAATTCAGTAAATGATGGGAACAGGAAATTACTAAGTGCTTTCTTTACAAGCATAATGTCTGAGTGTCCAGGTTGGGTAATTAACAGCTCTTTTGGGAGATCCCTCTAAATCTTATGGAAATGGATGGCCCAAGCCACCTTCTCTTCCAAATCCATGCTCTTCTCTATCCAGGACAGCTGACAGTTAATTATGGAAGTCTACCTACCAGACACAGAGCCAGTATATTTGGTCAATTTTATCTATATATTCCTGCACAAAGCAAAGGTTGAGCTTGACCTTCTAACCTGATGATTCTATGAAATATAATGTTTCATTTAACATCCAAAGAAACTGTGATCTTTCTCTAGATGTGGTTAAATTTCATGGAACATTATTTTGCTCTCAAAATGTGGCTATGAGCAGCTGTGTATGTCTGTTCCTGTGTGGGTCACACGACACTTTTATCTTGTCTTCTATGCTAAGCTTTCCATCAAATCTTTTTCAGGAACTGATAACTATGACAATCAAACTCCTAAGAACTGAATTATTGCCCCTGACTGTTTCACCAAGTTAGTATCTTCCACTGAATATGAGATTCACCTGATATGAGAAAACAGAAAGAAATCTGATCAACGAGGAAGCAAACCACAATCATACAAGCGAGGCAAAATAAGCAAATTCCTCTCAGAAATACCTCTTTTTTCTCTCCAAAATCTTCATATGTTTCCCTCTTTGGGTTAGTGTTTGCATGTTTTCACCCCCTCTATTCTAAACTAAACTGCTCAGAGGTGATATACAGCAGTTCTGGAGAACCGGCAGTGGACATTTTGAGTAGTTCGGAGAACTGGCAAATATCTATCTGAATGTAGATCGGAAGGATTTCATAGCTCTTCAGCCCACAGTAAAACTGTGGCAGTTGTTCTGCAGGGATTCCAGAGACCCAGTGATCTGGGGTCCCACCCTCCAAAGGCGTTAGTGCTGCACAAACAATACTGTAAGTTATTTGTGTGTTCTAGATGTAGACAGAGCATTCTTTCAGAATAGCACTAGACATGTGTATAAAGGGTATCTATCAGAGGTGGTATTCAGCAGGTTCTGACCAGTTCTGGAGAACCAGTAGTGGAAATATTGAGTAGTTTGGAGAACCGGCAAATACCACCTCTGATTGGCCCCAACCCCATCCATTCTCTGCCTCCCGAGTCCCAGCTGATCGGCTGGGTCTTCTTTTATTGCCCTGTACAGGAGAACGGAGCTGGAAAGCAGGTTAGGGGGGTAGAGAGGGAATGGGATTTTGCAGTAACCTTCCCCCGGGAGTGGGGAGGGAATGGAGATTTTACGGTATCCCTCCCCTGCCACCAACCCACCCACAGAACCGGTAGTAAAAAAAATGTGAATCCCACCACTTTTATCTGCCCAAAGAACTCTAGTGTAAAACCACAAGGAAGCATTTAAAAATGTGTTTAAGTTTCGATGCAGGTATAATTTCTATACAAATATCAGTGCCCTGCTTACAAATGTCCAATGCCCCATGGCTTTGGGAAAAATACCAGTGCCATCATTAGATCTGGGCATTAACATGTATATAACCACTAGAAGCATTTAGTCAAGGCTGCAGAAAAATAAAACATTAATCACTGTTTCTCTGAATATCATATATTATCTTATAAAATGGAACATTTCATATTATATTTATGTTAAGCATAGAATTTTAGTGCAGATTACCTGTTCCTCTTGATGTTGTTATATTAAGAGCAAACCAGAGAATCCCAACAAAATGTGATAATTGAAAATATTCCCACTTGGCTGTAATTTTGTAAATCAATCATTCCTCCCTCCCTTTTTTTTTTAAATCAAGGCTTCACTTTTTATTACACTGATCCCTTTTGCCATTTGTTTTCCAAAGTAACACCTGGAACCTTATATCTGACATGTGGGTCTTCCTAAAGAAAATAAAAGCTTCACTGTACGATCCTAACAGCAAAGAAATTCATGATAAAACCTTGGGTTGCAATCTTGCATACAGGATGCCAAAATCCCCTTGACTTGCTGATTGCAGCTTTAGAAAACTGAAAAAAAAAAAAAAAACACGATTCTGGTGCATTGCTAGATATCACAACTGCAGGTGTCATGCCCCTGGTGGAGACTGACTCTAAGGGAGAGTAGGAACAGCTGACAGGGAGTGGAAGTGTGGCTGGGGAGATTGTGGAGGAGGCTGGGGAAGGGCAGAGGCCGGCTGAGCAGTCAGAGGAGGACCCAGGCCCATCCCCTATCCTAGGGCACGCAGGGAGGAGACGATAAGGGAAAGATGTTGTCTACTCGGGAGGAGAGGGCCTTGATCCTCTTCATGGGCTGCAGCTGTGACAACTGAATAAGAGGACGGACTTGCGTATGGGCGAATGCTGGAAACAAAGTGTGGAAATATCTCTAGTTTATGGTTCCTTTCTGAGTTTGGCATCCTTCCCCGTGTGTGTTATCTGTGGACGTCCTCCAGCCCTTATCTTGCCTGGTTTGTGTTGCTTTTTTCCTTCTTCTTGTAACTGTTTGTGTGGGAGTTTTTTTTGTCTTCCGTCAATAATATTTGAATCAAAGTGAAGGAATAAAAGGGGCTTCACCTGTTTTCTGTGACTGTGTTTGTTTTGTATCCCACCCTGGGTCATCACAGCAGAGCTCTTGGCAGACAAGCAAGCAGCTTTTTAGAAATGCATTTTAAAACAACAACAACAACCTCTCCTTTTAAAAACTATTTAACTTCAATTTCTACAAAATTACGGGAGCACCGCAATTAACACCCACTCAATTATTGGGATCTTGGACTGGCAGTTTGTAGCCATTGTGTTTCCTTTTGCTGCTTACAAAATGTGCATTTGTTGCTTGTGTGCTAAACTGACTGAGGATTTCCCAATACATCCTCAAAAATTTATATTGTATTATTATTATATTAACTTTATAGTATACTATATTGTATTTATTATATTATCATAAGATTCAGGGATATATTAATAACACAGTATTTTACCTATACTGAGTGTCAGCTCTGGTATTCCACAGCTGCCGAAGGAATGTTGTGTGAAGCATGAAGGGGGTGAGGGGGTTGAACAGTTCAAGGTTATTTAGTATGTCGCATTAGAAATTTCAACTGCAAGTAATTGGTTCTCGTGATTAATGAAGTGTAGTAAGTGGGAGGAGATAGGGTGGAATTTGTGAGACTCTTTGGGAATGAATTTCAGTTTTGGAAATTCATTGACGTAACCAGTGTTGTTCCTAATAAATCAATTAGAGATTATGCCTGTCTCTGAGTTATTGATTACAATGGACAATGTCTGGATGCTTAACAGTGAGAATCTGGATGAAATGAGACTTGAATTGGAAGCTTATGCTTTAAGACGGGGTGAAACTCGATTTCATTGAGGGCCACATCAGGGTTGTGTTTGACACAACCCTAATGCGGGGGGCATGCCCATGGTGGGCGTGGCCATGATGGGCGTGGCCAGCTCAAAGTCACTCATGTCGGAGGCACCTGTGGTGGCCAAGTGCTAAGGCAGGATTTCCCGAAGACCCTCCCTTACTCTCATAATCTCCTTCCTTCCTTTCCTTCTTTTTCCTTCCCTCTTCATTCTCCTTTCTTCTTCCTTCCCCTCTTTCCTCATTTTCCTTCCTTGCTCTCTTCCCGTCTTCCCCTCTTTTTCTTCATCTTTCCTCTTTCCCTTTCTCCTTTCCTGTCCCTTCTTGCATGCTCAAATGCAAAAGGGGAAACATTTCTCTTTTTGTTTTGTTTTTAGTTTGTTTGGATAGCCCTCTGCCAATGAAAACAGAGCTTGGGGGGTGCTGTATACCACCCCTGTACCCCGTTTTCAGTCTCAATGGCCTCCTGCAGCCGGGTGCCAGCAAAAATGGACCTCCACGGGCTGGTTCTTTGCTGTTTCCAGGCCAGCCTCTTGGGCCATATCTAAGCACACTACGGTCAAGATCCAGCTCACAGGCCTTGAATTTGACACTACCGCTTTAAGACATGTTTATCCATTGTATTATATATCTTCTCATCTGTGTGGCATGCTCAACTCTGTGTTTGACCCTGTCTCATTTTAATTTGTGCAATTAAGACATTTTAACTTGATTCCCCCCGCACACACACAGTTAATTGCTTTCCTACTATCAAGCTTAATACTAAGGCAAACATTTTTTGCACTATGTAGGCCCATTGACTGCATTGTATAATCACTCCCTCCAAAATATTCATTGACATAATTAATTGCCAGTTCACAAAAGCACTGAACTCTCAGATGTCAAACTATAAGGTCAGAACGGGAATAAAAAGATTTCAAAACAAGGTTTAGGCAAGAAAAGAATAATCAAAATAAAATTATTTGATCAGTAGCCGAAAGTGTCCAATACCCTTCATTGCTTACAAAAAAAATGGCACAAGCACCAGGTTATTAACCAAGTACCTTTGAACACTGAAGGGAATGTAATATTCCTTGCAGGCATGATCTCTGCCATTTATCATAGTCCTGGTAATTGCTCCCTACTGACAAATCTGTATACAGTATTCAAAACTATTGGAGATCAATAAGCTTTCCAATTATGCTTCTTCATTTTACAGGGCTATAAAATATGCATACACAGAATCTTCCACTGAAACCTGGATTTCTAGCCCAACTGGTATTGCATACAGATAATGATCTTCTATTTCAGAATATGTCTACCACAGCACGATTAAAGCAAAGAAAATAAACATTAATATTAGACTCTGTATAATGATAAGCAGTGATTATCCTAGTTTCTCTCTCCAATGGCAGATGCTCTAAAGCAGGGGTGTCAAACTCACATCATCACAGCGGCATCATGTGACGTATCGGGACTTTTGCCCCCTTTGATAAACTAGGGATGGGCGTGGCCACTGCGTGACGCATCCAGCCCATAGGCCAGGAGTTTGACAGCCCTGTTCTAAAGCAAGATCTTTCCTATTGACTCATATTGCTATTATTTCTTGAGAAATAAGTTGGCTTAATTTCCCTTAAGTAGTTGCTACACTATAAAAACTTATTGCACGTATTGCAAAAGACACTTATCTATTACTATTTTTCCTCAGTCTGAATACAGTATAACTATGGGCAAAATCTGACTGTGCCAAGCATTGGCTATATCTAAGATGCAGTAAAAGAATTATTTCCCCCCCCCAAAAAAAAAAAAAAATCAATAAAGGATTTAAGTTAGCATTTTCCCCAGACAACTACCTACAGTTCCACAAATATGAATCCACTAAAAGCATGTGCCCCTTCCCCAAATACTTTAAGTGTAGAAATAATTGCAAGGATGTGATTGGAGTCCGCCAAACTCCGTTGTTTCCTTGATCCCCCAAACATTAAAAGCAAACTTAGCATTTATGAATTGGAAGTTGACAAGGAAGACATAGAAGCATAGATAATGATCACTTTTCATAAGAGAGACATTGGCCGAGATATCCCTGAGGACTTGTCCTGGGACTGATAGTTTTTAACTGATTCCTAAATGGCCTGGCATTAGTGATCAGTGTTGTAACTAAGTTCATTTAGTGATGTAAAATAATACATAGGGTGAGTAAGGCAACAAAGGAGAGTTATTTTTGACATTTACAGAACTGTCTTTCTGTCCTCATTTTTTTCTCTCAAACTATAACATCTTAGAATATAGAAATCATAGAATTGTAGTGCTGGAAGGAACCTCAGAAGTTTTCTTGTCTGTTCAAGGCAGGAAACTTTATAGCAAAAATTAGAGTGTGTTATTTAACAGGGTGAACATTAATTTTTGCAATGTTTTTCAGTGAGGGGATTCTAAAAAATGTGTTTTTATACCAAGAATTCCAATTTGTGGTTCTTTTTTTGCAACTGCACAACGTTTAGCTTGGTATGGTATATCCTAGTCAGATCATATACTCCACAAAAGTCTCTTGTAACCCAAATGCTATTAACTTTATCTTCTCAAAATTACATCTTGTGCTACAAAAATTAAGGGTTTTTTTTTCCCTGCGTGAATCTTATCTAGCTAAGCAAGATAATCCATGCAATCATAAACTAACATCAGAAAGCAATTATCCGAGTTACAAAAAGTGTGTTTCATCAAGTCTTGTTTTGATTTGTTCCTCAACATCAGCCGCCAACTTGCTTCTTGGCCTCTGATATAACCAGGGGTGGGATTCTACTGGTTCAGGTGAACCGGTAATTCCGGTGAATATTTGGCCTCGCCCACCTGCCCCTGCTCTTTTACTGTGCTTTATTTCCTGGTGTTTTTTTTAGCACAGCTGATTTGTGCAGTTTGCCGTGCCTCTGGTGTTTCAGTCACTGGAGCTGTAGTAGAAGGTAAGTAATTCATTTGAAAAGGAAACGAAGCGCACACACTCACCAAACTGGTTGTTACACCAGTTGAATCACACCACTAGATATAACCTTTATGTTTCTTACATGTGTATGCATTCTGCTTGCTGCCTCTGTGACCTGTTTCACACATGCGTCTATTGATCGGGCAGACAGGACCAACGTGATATTTGCATTGGCTCATCAAAGAACTTCTTCATTTCTGCTCTAGTCCGTTTGCATGTCAAAGGTGACTCATATACATCTTCAGAGTCAATCAACTCCAGCAGAGTGCATGTTCTGGCGTTGATTAATGGCATTTTTCTTGCACATGCAGAAAAATCTCCCATCGTGTCATTGTCAATGATCTTTTGCACACCAGCTCACCTCTTTTGAATGTCATCTGAACACAGGAGTGCCTGGATTATTATTTCACTGAAAATGTACCATGAAACAAACAAGACAGAATACTACAAGATATGGAATAAATTTTATCAATGGTGGGAAAAGAAAGGAAGGACCCAGAATAAAATAAATAAATAAGCAGGAGTTGTGGAATGGGTAATTATAGATAAAAACAAATTATACAAATGTATAAATGTATATAAAATATGTATTATATATTATAATACATATGACAAAAAGGAATGTCAGGACGATCACACCGTGTCCAATGTTTTAACAATTTAATCAATAAAATATGTTTTTTTTAAAAAGAAACAAAATGTTATAAAGTTATGATATTTATGTAGTTACTTACCAAGCACATCTAAATTAGGTTAAAGTAACCTAAATATCTTTACAACCCTTTACAAGGCATGTCACAACTTTTGAGCGCTCCTAAGGTTTGGAAATTGAAAGTTGGAAAATTTGACATGGCCTAGCAGCATCCTGGTCAAAGGGTTGTCCAGTCTACTCTTGAAGATCTCTAGTGATGGTGTTCCCACATCCCCAAGAGGCAAGCTATTTCATTAATTGTTCTCGCTGCTAAGAAACCTCTCCTTAGTTCCAGATAGGATCTTTCTTTCATAAGCTTCCACCAATTACTTCTTGTCCTGCCCACTGGTGTTTTGGAGAATAAATTGATCTCCTCTTTCCTGTGACAACCCCATAAGTGCTTGAAGACAAATGCCATGTTACCGCTAATCCTTCTCTTTGACAGGCTAGACATACCTAGTTCCCTCAACCATTGATTGTACCACTTACCCTCCAAACCTCTTATTATTTTGTTGCTCTTCTCTGCACTCTTTTTAGGGTCTCAGCATCTTTACTTTCTCATAGTAACCAAAACTGGATACGGTATTCAAAGTGATGTTAGAACCTCTCATGGTCTAGATGCTATTCCTCTTTTAATGCCTTCTAGGATTGCATTGGCTTTTTTGGGGAGGCAATATCCTCAGCATTTCCCTGACCCACCAATTTAGTCACTTTATCATAGAAAGCAATAAGGTTATCTGGCACGATCTGTTTTTAACAAACTCATGCTGGTTTCTAGTGATTGCCTTGTTTGTTCTTAGGTGCTTACTAATCTTTGATTATTATTTTTCCAGGATTTTCCCAAGTATTGACATCGAGCTGATTGGTCTGTACATTCCTAGATCCATTTTTCCCCACCTTTTTATAGATGGAAACCACATCGGCTTTCCCCCCAATCTTCTGGTAGCTCTACTGTACTACAGAAGTTTGGAAAGGTTACCTTCAGTGGCTCTGAGATCACATCTAGTTTCTTCAAAACAAACCAAAATATGAATCTTGGCTTCTATCTCTAAAGTGTCTTTTCTGCACAAAATTTTTCCGTACCAGTAATTAAAGCACATCAGAGGCAGAATATGTCCAGAAAGTTTCATATAAATAATCTATTTACATATTACAGTTCTATAACATCACGCAGAATTACCATTCCTATTTTGCAAATTGTATCTGGGCAGAGAATGGCAGCTGGTGCAAAGCTAGTTCACAAGATCATGACTGGAATTAGGTTTTGACTTGACAATGCAAGTCACAGTCTTATTTATAACCAACAGCCATGCTCCACTTTTAACCAGGGAACATAACCTATCATCAGTTTTGTATATAAGATTTCAGAAAACACCCTGATAATCATTCATTCCATGTTCAGTGCCCTAAGTGTCATCCTTGTAGACAGGCAGAGAATAACTTGAAATAATGGGTAGAAATAGAGGGGATTGTGTTTATAATGAATAAACCAAAAAGGCAAATGAGATAACCTCATGTTGTGGAGATGTTTGCCTTGTTTAAACTGTGTGTTCAGCCTGATAATTGAGATTTTTCTTCTCAGGTGCATTAACTGTTTGGGAGGGGGAGTGAAAATGGCTCTATCAATTACCCAAGCTTCTCATTTTCTCTCCATTTTGCATATTTCCTTTCTAATCACCACTGAACCTTTCTGATGAACTCTTCTTATTAAGCCTGAAGCGAGTTAGTTCCATGTTTTTTTTCCCCTGCGAAAACAGTGAGGCGGGCTATCTTGCCCACAGTTGCTAAGCAGAAGGAAACAGACAGTTTCTCGAGTGAAACGACATCTTTTCAAGCACCCAAATAGCACTTCCACTTCAAAGAATCTCTTCAACCATATTATTCTGACTCTTGAATCTACCTATCTTCTCTTATGGAAGAAACAATTTGGAAGACTCACAACATAAATCAAGGACTGGGCACACCAGGGAGATCACCAGGGCGTCAGATTTATGATTGTTGTGTGTGGAAGAAATATATCTTTGTTGCTGAAGGAAATCAAGTATATTGAGGTATTCGTTCATGTAGGGTATAAGGGCAGAAATGAAAGCATCTTCAGAAATGTATGAACTTGTCGATCACTGGAAGAAGAAATGAAAAAGGGCTATGAGCAAGAGGAAATAACTCAGAGGTGGTTTTCAGCAGGTTCTGACCAGTTCTGGAACACCGGTAGTGGAAATTTTGAGTAATTCAGAGAACTGGCAAATACCACCTCTGACTGGCCCCGCCCCCATCTATTCTCCGCCTCCCGAGTCCCAGCTGATTGGCTGGGTCTTCTTTGGTTGCCCTGCACAGGAGAACGGAGCTGGAAAGCAGGTTAGTGGGGTGGGGAGGGAATGGAAATTTTGCAGTATCCTTCCCCTGCCATGCCCACCAAGCCATGCCATGCCCACAGAACCAGTAGTAAAAAAAAATGAATCCTACCACTGAAATAACTTAAGTGTGGAGTACAATCCTTGTATGGAGACACATCAGATTCAGTCTAGGCTAAATGAGAAGGGGTATTATAAAGAGATAAATGCCTCATTCACCACGTCTGTCCTTTTTGAAATCAACGGGATAGTGGATCATAACTGTCTTATAGTCACGACTGCAGAGGTGGCATTCAGCAGGTTCTGACCAGTTCTGGAGAACCAGTAGAGGAAATTTTTAGTAGTTCAGAGAACCAGCAAATACGTCCTCTGACTGGCCCCTCACCCATCTATTCTCTGTCTCCTGAGTCCCAGTTGATTGGCTGAGTCTTCTTTTGTTGCCCTGCACAGGAGAAGGGAGCTGGAAAGCAAATAATGTCGTGGGCCAGAGGTGTATAGAGATGAGCTGTGATGTGGTGGAGGGATGTCCTGTTCTTATCTCTTTCTCCAAAGCAAGAGTTGGGCAAAACAAGAAAGAAAAGATCAATAATGCTAGGAATAGGATTGTTCTTGAAACTCTAATCCTTTTTGGGATTTGGGTGGCCTATTCCCCAGGGGAAGGCTTCACAACAGAGGTGGTATTCAGCAGGTTCTGACCAGTTCTGGAGAACCGGTAGCGGACATTTTGAGTAGTTTGGAGAACCGGCAAATACCACCTCTGACTGGCCCCACCAACCCCATCTATTCTCTGCCTCCCAAGTTCCAGCTGATTGGCTGGGTCTTCTTTTGTTGCCCTGCACAGGAGAACAGAGCTGGAAAGCAGGTTAGTGGGGTCTGGTGGGGAGGGAATGGGATTTTGCAGTATCCTTCTACCGAGCCATGCCCACAGAACCGGTAGTAAAAAAATTTGAATCTCACCAATGCAAGACTGGGCATGTGTTGCTAAGCTAAAGTCGGTATGCTATGTGGAGAAGGATTGAGCCAAAGGTGTCAATGACATTTGGTTTTATTGAAGAGAGATTGGCATTTATTCCCAGAACAAAACTACATTTTCCCTCTGGGCAATGTTGAGAGGGCAAAACCCTGCATCTGCTTCAGCTTTCAGAAGACCAGACTGGGAGACCTTGCTGTTTGAATGCTTACAAACAGGGGTGTCAAACTTGATTTCATTGAGGGCCGCATCAGGGTTGTGTTTGACTTCGAGGGGAAGGGGGCGTGGCCACCTCGATGTCACTCATGTCGGGGTCACCCCTCCTAGGCTCCGTTTTGGGCTGTGATGGCCTCCTCCAGCCCTCTACCAGTGAAAACAGAGCTTGGGAGGGCTGTACACAGTGTACTGTATAGTTAGTATACACATAGTACTATAATTTGAGTCACAAACATCAAAATGACAAAAAGGGGTGAGACTTTAATGATCCTGGGAGACCCACCTTTATTTGTTTATTTTTTAAAGGGTTTTTTAATCCTGCCTTTATTATTTTTTTGTAAATAACTCTCATCAAACCTATCTAACACTCCTTCTATTTCATATTTCCCCCACAACAAATCTGACAGGTAAGCTTGTACTGAAAGATACGGTATTGACTAGCCCGAAGTCACCTAGCAAGCTTTCATGCCTCAAGTGGGACTAGAGCTCACAGTCTCCTAGTTTTCCAGTTTGATGCCTTAACACTGGACCAGACCAGTGTTTGACCCTGCTAAATTGGTACCAAAAAATTCCTTCGGCAATTATCTTCTTTCTTTTGAAGGGATGGTGAATTGTAATTTTCCAAAGAAAAGTGTCTACAAAATACATAGACATTATGGAATAACAGCTGTATTAGCTTATACAGGCAAAAATTAGGAATGTGGTAGCATCTCTTTCAAATCATATTTTTATTAAAAGCTTAAAAGCCTTTTTTTTTATTTATGCCTTTCAGTAAAATTTGTTAGAATAGGTGATACAGGACTGACCTAACTATTTTACAATTGCCGTTAAGTGCATGGGGGAATAAGGGAGCTAGAGAAAAATGGAACAAACCTGCTGCATATTTTCTCTTCTACAGACACACAAACACCGCCAGTTTCAGGTCCGACTGTTTTTACTTGAATTTCCAAGAGAATAAAGCTTCTGATTTCCATGGACTTTTTTCAGATTAAAAGGCTGAGCAAGACGGCTGCATCAGTGTTGATGAAGAGAGCATTCTAACAATCCGAAAGCAGTGGCTCAGAAATGTGAGTGAGCAGCGCTGAGGCTTTTTAAAAGCTACGTGAAGTCAAAATCTTGTTTCTGTTTTTCCTCAGGGGTCCAGCATCTCCCGCAGATCTGTCTCCCCAAGCCCCTCGCTGTGTAATTGCTTCACCTGCAGACTGCGAGGGAAGATCGCCATCTACTGAGGTAAAGCCTTCGAGGCTGGAGAGATTTTTCTCACCGCCTCACTTGCCCCTGTTTACCTGGCAAGCCGAGAACCAAAGCTGCCGGTTGCACACCAAAGCGATGGAGGAGGAGGGGAGCCATTTCGAAAAGTAAGCAGGAGGGCCCTTAAAACAGCCATTCTTGCCCATGACATTAAATCACTCCGTCATTGATGTCCTACAGCTCGGCTTTCTTTTTGCATTGTGCAGGATTGGGGATGTTTATTTTTATTTATTTTTTAACAAAAAGGTTAGGATATATGTTGGTAGGGGGAAGTCCAGCCTCCTCACAGCACTTTAAGGAAAGTCTTTTTGTGTAACTGAGGAGGAAAAATTGATCATTTTCTGAGGGACTGGGGGAAAAAAAATATCTGCACAGCAATGCTTGTATTCAGCCAAATGGGCACCTGCTGCTTTGTCATACAGCATGAGCAATGATTTTGTTTTGATTTTCTTTTTTTTTAAAAAAAAAAAAAAGTTCATTCCACTAAATCAATAGCTTGGTTGCACGTCATATTCAGGTCTGACAAAAAATTAGTTTCTTCCCAAAGAATGATCTGTAAATAGTCCCAGGCTCCCTTTAATTAACATGCCAGAAAGTTTCCATTCTGTCCGATGCACATCATCAACACCCAGGAGAAATCAATAGGCTGCATTTGATGTTACTCACCTGTTATATTCCCAGACATGGCTTGGCTTCATTTGGTCAACTTTTTTTAGAGCCAGAGAGAGAAGGAGGGAGGGAGGGAAGAAAGACATTCAGCAGAGAAAAATATACAGGACAAGAATAAAGGAAAACATTTAGAAAGAGGTTATCATCTGAGACTGAAAAAATTTATCAGAATTAAATCTGATAAATAAATCAAAATAAAAGTGTTGCATTGAACATTGACACCAGAGAACTGGGTACACAAATGGGAGGAGAGTAAGATTATCAGTAAACAAATATAAATGATATAGAAAGCAGACTCACACCCACACAGAAGATGAGACACGACCACGGACCAGAAGCCGCACTGCAGCTGCATCACTACCCACTTCAAACCCCTCCAAGCCATACAGGAAGCGAACTGACACCCACCATGAAGATGCGGCACGACCATGAACTCGAAGCCAAACAGCAGGATCACAGCTCACCAGCTTAAATCCCCCAGCAACTAAGACTAACATGAGCACAACCAAGCCCCCACCTGAACAGAACACGCCTCCAGCCAATCAGAACACGGCCAACCCCCCAAACAATCAGAACACAGCCAAACCCCCAACCAATGTGAACACACCCCCACCCAATCAGAACACAGCCAAGCCCCCACCCAATCAAGTCACACCCCACTAGCAGTTAAAAGGAAGAAGCAGCTGCAAGCTCACATCACTCTGAGAAGCACAGAGCCGAAGACACAAGCCTGAAGATGATGAATGAGACTTCATCGAACGCGTTGCCTAGATACTAGATAAACCCGAATAACCAAAGATCCACATACAAATACCCGCGAGAACCTCAGAATGAATGAATGAATGAATGAATGAATGAATATATATATATATATATATATATATATATATATATATATATATATATATATATATATATATATATATTCTGAGGTTCTCGCGTATATATAAAAAATCATGTTCTTATATACTTATAAAATTGAATTATATACCGTTATATACCGTTTTGATTAGTATGTCAGAACATTTGTCAGAAATGGTATGGAGTCTCCTGTTTGAGTAGGAGGTTGGACAAGATGACCTACAAGGTCCCTTCCAACTATGTTAGTCTGTTGTTATTATTAGAGATTAAAAACTCTAATAAATGGGTCAGAAAGGCCTTGCATCCGCTGGACTATAAATAAGCAATGACAACCTTGTGATCCACAAGATAGTGCTGAACTACATCTCTCGTATATCTTGGTTTGCTGGTTTGAATTGCTGAGAGTTTCAGACCAGCAACATCTCAAATGTCATCTGACAGATTAATAGAGTTGGAAGGGACCTTGTTGGTTATCTAGCCCAATCCCCCACCCCCCACCCAAGCAGGAGACCCTACACCATTTCTGACAAATGGTAGTCCAATCTCTTCTGGAAAGACTCCAGGGATGCAGCTCCCACAATTTCTGAGGGCAACTTCTGTTCCATTGGTTGATTGTTCTCACTGTCAGAAAATTCCTCCTTATTTCTAGGTTGAATCTCTCCTTGGTCAATTTCCATCCATTATTCCTTGTCTGGCTTTCAGGGGCCTTGGAAAATCTTCTGCACTTCTGGGATAGAGAATTCTAAATAATATTGAGATATCTGAAGCTGAATGCTGATGATTACCACCATGAATGACTTTGCACAGAATGTAACCAGCGAGGATGTAATATACAGAATAGGGGCAAAGTGGGAGTATAAGCTATTCATTGCAGTGAAAATTAAACCAGATGAGCAATGGGGAAGAACAAGGAAAAAGAGAAAAGATGGCATAACATTATATTTGCTTGTTTAAAATTCAGTAACTGTGAGATTGTGTATAGAGTTCCACACCATCTGGCAGCTGCAAGGAACAAACAATGCAGAATTTACAGGTAGTCTGTGGTGCACACTCTAAATAATACACCATAGTATACCAATTGTACATGGGAGACAGTGGAGCACTAAAAATAATTGATGGGCAGCCCTGCACTCTCAGCCTTAATTTATGTCACAGAAATACAGTTGCTGTATAATTATGTGTGCTGTTGAACATGCTGCAGTGCTAGATGCTATGACACACTGCAGCTATGGCAAATGCAACCTTCAGTCCAAACCTTCACAACACACCAAGCCCTATCATATGAAGATGAAAAAGCAAAGAACATCATTCAAAGCATCCGCTCCTGTCAAGAGTCCCTTCGACTACATCCTCCTTGCTCAAGTAACTGTGCAATTTCATTCAGGTTAAGTAATGTTATTTACAGATACTTTATGTTTACGTATTTCTTAGCTACTTTTCAAGACGAGCATCGTCCCGAGATGGCAGGAGAGATATAAATTCTCGCTATCTCTGCAAATATTATATGTTCAGGCAATTCTTTTTAAACAGCCACAAACTGTTCTTCAGGAGAAGAGGTTTTCAAAACTCCTGTATACTATCTTCAGTGTAGATTAGTCCCCGAAAGCATGGCTGCCTCACTAGATTTTCTAGGCAAAGGTGAGGCCGTGTTAGTAGTTCTAGGAAGAAAGAAAATAAATTGAGGATTAATTGAAATAATGCCGCTGCTGAAATGAAGCTTTCACATATGATTTGCACTGCAAACCTGACACGTAGAAGCAATGCAATTGTCCCTCAGACATTACTTTTATCTCTCGCTATAATATTTTTTTTTTCGTAACAGTTGCCTAAATCTGAACATGATTCCATTCTAAGCAAGATTTTCACAGAATTCTCTTTAGCAAGATTTGTTGAAACGAAAGAGATGGGATGACAAGAGTTGCAGCAACTGATATTTTTAAGTTAGGACTAAGACTTATTGGTGTATGTTAGAATGAAGAGCCTTTTCACGTTCATGATGCAATGAGGAGATAGGTCTCTTCACTAATAATAGGGAACCTTGCAGTTGGTTATTTATTGTCTTTACCAGAGTCTGTAGAGATTCTCAGTCATCCAGTTCATGGTTGTCCCAGAGGTGCTTTTTCAGGAGGCAACTGGATTTCCTTGTTTTGTTTTTCCTTTTAAAGACATTTCACTTCTCATCCATGAAGCTTCTTCAGCTCTGACAGGATAGTGGGGAATGGAAATATTTATATTCAATTTGGGATGAACACCCTTTGAATGGTGTGGGAGTAGGAATGTAAAAATTGCAGACTACAGAAAACGCTACTCAGGTGACCCTGAGGACACAGATAAACCTCCAAGTGCTTCAACGACCCTCTAAAAGGATGCAAGGAATATAAATCCTCAAAGAATATAAATCCTGTGTCCTCAGGGTCACCTGAACAGTGCAAAGAATGCAAATGACCAGCTGTCTGCAAGGAATATAAATCCTTCAGATCCAGTCAGAGCTGAAGAAGCTTCTTGGATGAGAAGTGAAAAGTCTTCAAAAGGAAAAAAAAAAACCAAGAAAGTCCAGTTGCCTTCTGAAAAAAGCACCTTTGAGGGGGTGTCTTTACCATTTGGGAAGTGATTCTCCATGCTGAAATCTCTGGCTCAGATTTGAATGAGAGGAATAACTTATTGCCGGCGTGGGATTCAAAAATTTTAACAACCAGTTCTGTGGGCATGGCCATGTGACTGGGTGGGCGTGGCTTCTTTTTTTGCAAACACCCCCCTCCCCCATTTTTTTGTCTCCTGGGCTTCAGGGAAGCCTCCTGAGGGGCGTTTTTGCTCCCAGGAAGCTTCCCTGGGGCCCAGAAAGGCAAAAAACAGAGCTGGAGGGGGCGCAGCTCCCATCCACCCCACACGCCTCTTTTCGCCTCCTGGGATTTCCTTAAGGAGTGACTGGGCGGGGGAGAGTGCAGTCCGCTATGCTGGGCATGCGCAATAAGGACTGACTAAGGAAGGGGAGGGGTGGGCAGAGAGAGGCGGGGCCAGCCAGGGGCACGATTTGCCAGTTCTCTGAACTGCACAGAATCATAACAACCAATTCTATAGAACTGGTCCGAACCGGTAGAATCCCACCCCTGGCTTATTGGACCCATTCTTTTCATTGTGGCAGAATATGCTTTCAGGTATAAAAAATATTCTTCGTGCCAGGACTACAGAATCAGAAATGTATAATAATCCCCAAGTCTGCATCTGCTTCAAACATCTAAAGCAGCACAATGAGATATAAATTTAGGTTGTGGAAGAGCAGGCTGCTAAGAAATGCCTCAGAAAACCCTTCCTCCTCTCCCATTTAAGCCTTTTCCCCTGCGTCAGCACGGCACAATTGCCAAGTGCAATCTTTAAACAGATGTGGGAGGAGATGGCAGAAAAAATGGGAGAGACACGTGTTTTGGAAACTCTGCAGCTACCAGCCACCAGAGAAAAGCAACCTTCTTTCAAAGAGAGGAAAAAGAAGCGTAGAGACGCAAAAACTTGCACAGTGTGGAAAGGTGCAAGTTCTCCCCTTGCTGGCCATAATATAGAAGAAATAAGGAGAAGACATATCCAGGTAGAGGGAGTGGTGGAATTAAGAAGGCAGAACAGGATTTGTAAAAAAAAACAAAAAACCATTGCTAATAATACTCCAAAGTGTAAATAGCAATAGTATAGAACAGGGGTGTCAAACTCGATTTCATGGAGGGCTGCATCAGGATTGTGTTTGACCTGGGTGGGGCATGGCCAGCTCAACATCATTCATGTGGCAGTCATGGGGGAAGGGTTTTAGGTTCGCCACATTCCTAAGTGGGGAGGAGTGGAGATAAAGAGAGTTGTTTTGGCTACGTGATCTTTCTTCCCGTGGGAAAAGAGCTGTCCTTGCTGGGGCCCCTTGAGGTGTAGATTTATAACATCAAGTAACGTTGAATTACTTCTATTGGAGAATGTGACTTGTGGGGGTTGTTTCTAACTTGTAATATTGTGGGGTAATTCTGGGTTGTGTTAGATCTGGAATAACCATGGACTTTGCCAATTTGATGCTTTCCTAAATAAAAAGAATTTGTTTTGGAAGACGGACTTTGTTCTTTTCTTTTTAAATGGATTTCATCACTTGGAAACCTGACACTGTGGTGGCTCTAGCGTTCTGACCCTGAGCTTCATTTTTGGCTGTGCTGGCCTCCCACAACCTATTGCCAGTAAAAATGGAGCTCGAAGCCATCCAACCAAGCTCCATTTTTACTGGCAGAGGCACTGTGGGCCAGTCCTTCACTGTTTCCAGGGTGGCCCCATGGGCCAGATCTAAAGCACCCCACGGACTGAATTCGGCCCGCCGGCCTTGAGTTTGACATCTCTGGTATAGAGGAAATGTTTTAATAGCAATAAAATGGAATATATAGCATGGGTGTCCAAATTTTTGGCCTGCCTAGGCCACATTGAGTGAAGAGGAATTATCTTGGGTTGCATATAAAATATATAATATATTTAATGGATATAACTAACTTCGTTTTTTTTATATATATAAATCTTGAACAGCCACGTTTCTAGATGTCACCTGGACATGCCTAAAATATAGAATAAAGAAAATAGAAAACATTCACATATAAATTCATAAGTTTTCCATTCTTTTATATTTTGTTTTTTTGTTTTTTCAAAATAAAATATTTCCCCAAGCTTTATAGGTAGACGTAAAAAAAACTACCTATCCAGGATCCTGTGCTTTTGTGACTCCTTTGAGTCTGAATAGTGGTACATATTTAACATTCCAGACAAGTCTTATGTCTGCTTGAACATGTCATGATTATTTGAAGATGTTTACAAGAAGCTTCTTCAGCTCTTGAATGAGAAGCAAAATGTCTTCAAAGAAAAACCAGAAAGTCCAGTGGCTTCTTGAAAAAGCACCTTTGGGACAACCATGACCTGGATGACTGAGAATCTCCACAGACAACATGTTGTGATATGCTTCTTTTTTCTTTCTGAGTTCTTTCAATATCTAGGTCTTTTCTGTCTGAAGCACCCAACCAAATTATTTGTTGGGCTGACAAAGAAAAGTTACCCTACAGTTAATTGGTATACACAAAAGCAGTTTGTGAAGCAACCTGGCTACTGACATTAGTATTTGGGATCCCACAAAGGAATCCTAATTTTAAGTTTATGTAGAATATGAGAAATTCCAAATCTGAAACTCAAAGAAGTGGGCCATCCATATACCCTTTTAGAAATAATTTAGAACAATTAAGAACAAATTACGTCTCTCAGAGTTGGCTTGCTGTCAGGATTCCAACGATCACCCTAATTAAATCATAAGCCTCAAGCCAAGCTTCAAAAAACTTCAAAAGATTTATTAGGAGCAACATGCTGGCATAACATGTATGAAGCCGACTCTGAGACATATAATTTACAATCACTTATGATCCTGTCTTCCCCCATCCCTCTGGGTGTATCATAATTCAGCTTCTCCAACGAAACACATTCATGGGCTGGGTATCATCACTCACATTCTCCAATAAAAGATTTGGGGGGGGCAGAATACCCGGTTGCCTAAGTTACAATTTTTGTGAGATAAGCTTGGAATGTGCTTCTGCTTTTACTTGCCGTATGCTCCTTAAGGTCTTTCCCCCTTCTTTCTCATGGCAACTTGGAAACAGGCACAGGAATGATTTACAAGATGACATAGACCATCATTCCACCCACCCTTCCTTTTTGCTTCTTCCTTTTTGCCCTTTGCTTTTCTTGTATATAATGAGCCTTTAACCCCAGCTTTTCGTTCATGTGATGACCCAGGGTGGGAGACAAAAGCAACAAAGTCACAAAAACAGGTGAAGTCCCTTTAATTCCTTCAACTTGGCTTCAAAGGTCCAATTATCATTGACTGGAGAAAAACTCCCCCACAAAAAGTTGCAAAAAGGAAGAAATACCATTCAAACTCAAAATACATATAAATCATAAATAGAAAAACAACAACACAAACCACACTGAAGCAATTAATGAGACAAGGCAGGATAAGGGCTTGAAGACGTCCACAGATATCGAAATACACACATTGGGAAGGACACCAGAACTCAGATAAGAACTGACAAACTAGAAATAATTTCACGCTTTGCTTCCAGCACTGACCCATGCGCAGTTTGTCCTTTTAAACAGTCCTCACAGCTGCAGCCCATGAAGGAGATCAAGGCCCTTTCCTCCCTCGTACACCACACCATTCACGTTTCTCCCTTATCTGCTCCTCCCTGTGTGCCTTAAGATGAAGAGGGAATGGGCCTGGGTCTTCCTCTGAATGCTCAGCCGGCCTGTGCCCTTCCCCAGTTTCCTCCACAACCTCCACACTCTCATTCCTTGTCAGCTGTTCCTCCTCTCCCTTGGAGTCAGATACTAACAGGGGCATGACAGTTCAATGGGCTTCTCTTTAGATTTTTTTTCAGCTTCCATAGATAAGTTATCTCCAACAGAATGAACACAACATCTCAGAAGGCCTTGCTTCTTCTGTACATCTCAATTAAATTAAGAAATAAATTACTTTCTAAGCCACATTATTACATTAAGATGACAAGTAAATTTTATTATCAAAATGTAATGATAAAATAAAAGATACTTTATTCATGCATTGAGTCCTCTCTCTCTGATATTTAATTATGTCTACTGCTGCATGGTGATCTAAAACATTAATTTGGCAAATCAGCTAGACTTGTTGGTAATAGACGACTTTTCTATTTTGCCTTTTAAAAATTTGCAGCTTATCACCAACTAACATTTGTTTTCAGAGAAAGAAATCTATTACTAAGGAGAGAAAGGAGGGAGCAGGGGGGAAAAGTATCAGTCTTATTACAAAGTTCCATTCCAATTTGGTTCTGAGAAAGGAGATATTATCTTCATGTCTAAACAAACAGCTTCTACTTGGCCCTTATAAGTGCCTGTGCAAAAAGATTATCCTGAAAGATCTGCTTATATTTATTCACATGTGATGCAGTGATGTTAGATGTTCTGACACGTTGTAGAGATAAGTGGTTGCAGCATGATATAGGATATGTGGCTTATTCTGAAAAATGACAAAGGAAAACATGTTGTCATTTACCTTTCAGACTATTCTGTTTCATTTTTTTCTAGTACTTAAGATTTACACCCAGCCAAACTAGAGAGACTTGTTCATCCAGACAGATGTACAAAAGACATCAAACAGCTGCATATCATTTCATGAAAAACCAATGGTTTTCCCACAGCTCTATAAAAGACACGGTTATTGAAGAAATGTACACAGCAACTTCAAACTATAAAGGATATCAGAAATATACAGGGGTGGGATTCTACTGGTTCTGTCCAGCTCTGTAGAACCGGTAGCTCTGAAGAGCAGCAGACATTGAACCGGTTCTATGTCTGCTGATGTTTTGGCCCACCCGCCTGCCTGGGCTTTTACCTGACCTTTATTTCCTGCTTTTTCAACCTCAGCTGCTGTGCAAGGCAAAGCTGCAGTTGAAAAAGCAGGGAAAAAGTGCTGTTTCAAACGCTGCTTCTCTGCACTCAGTGCTGCTCAGCTGTCCAGGCAGCAAGCTGATGATGATTTACAGGCACGCGCCAGCAGAGTGCAGGGAAGCACATTGTAAATCACCGAACCTCGTATATCATCGAACTGGTAGTTAACCCTGTCAGATCCCACCCCTGGAAATATATCACTTTTCTTGAAAATGGGATAATAAGTAGGAGATCATCGATGAAGGAAAATGCAGTGTGATTACAAAATGAACATGTATAGGGTCATATGTCAGATATATATGAGCCATGGTAGCACAGTGGTTAGAATGCAGTATTGCAGCTAATTCTGCTGACAGCTGACAGACAGCCGTTTGAGTCTCACTGGCTCAAGGTTGACTCAGCCTTCCATCCTTCCGAGGTCTGTAAAACGAGGACCCAGATTGTTGGGGACAATACGCTGACTCTGTAAACTGCTTAGAGGGTTGTAAAGCACTGTGAAGCGGTATTATAAATCCAAGTGCTATTTGTATATATATAGCTCCCCAGAAGGGAGAACAGGGGCCGGGGAAAAAAATTGCCACAGGAAGGTCGGTCCAGCCCCCCCCCGCTCCCCATAAGGCAGGGTCAAAGGGAGGGAGGGTCACCTGGAGTTCCCAGAGTCCTCAGCCAGCTGCGGCGAGGACTCTGGGAGTTGAAGTCCACAAGTCTTAAAATTGCCAAGGATGGACACCCCTGCTCTAAACTAAGAAGGGGAATTGGCTGTGATGGAATACAGTGAACTGGCAATCTCCCAGGAAGGAGGAAGCAGGATCAGACAAAAGGCAGCACAGCCCAGAGCTGGATAGGAAACAGAGGAAGAGAATAAGGATAGCTACTCTCTGTTATCTCTCAGTATATCGCTTACGGTGAGAGTAGTAAGATTTAGTTTGGCAAGACTCTGTTTATTGCACAA
Organism: Notechis scutatus; assembly: GCF_049901735.1. Taxonomy (NCBI): domain Eukaryota; kingdom Metazoa; phylum Chordata; class Lepidosauria; order Squamata; family Elapidae; genus Notechis; species Notechis scutatus. Next base: position 19,136,439 of record NC_142014.1, read on the forward strand.
ATAAAGAACTGAATGCTGGATGATTTCTTCATCATGCTTGGGCTTAGCTTGACAATGGTACAAGTAGTCCTCACCTAGCCAATGGCCATTCGCAGTTACAGCAATGATGGAAACAAAATAACTGTGACCAAGCCTCGCATTGATGACTTTTCAAGTCTGTAAAATAAAAGAAGTAAGAACACAAGCATAGCCAGAGTTTCATTTAGTGGTTGTTTCACTTAATGATCGAGTTGCCCGTCCCAGTTTTAATAGTTAAATGAGGAATATCTTGGGCTGTTCCCTGCATCGGCTTGCTCAGAAGGGAAGCAATGCTAGGAGAAACTTTTCGGTGCAATCAATCAGTTAGGACAACTGTCAATTGCCAGCCTTCTTGCTCTATGGCAAAACAATTTATGCTAGAACATTTTTCTGCCCACTCAAACCTGTAAGGTAGCTCTTTAGTTTTGTTCTTAGTTTTCTGTTCTTATTCTTTGGAGGAGATAGAAGTCAAAACAATTTCATCTCTGAAATAGAGGGAGATCAGGGAAAAGAATAGAAAAACCAAAGTAAATTTTCAAAGCAGATAGATAGATAGATAGATAGATAGATAGATAGATAGATAGATAGATGATAGATAGATAGATAGATAGATAGATAGATAGATAGATAGATATAGATATAGATATAGATATAGATATAGATATAGATATAGATATAGATATAGATATAGATATAGATATAGATATAGATATAGATATAGATATAGATATAGATAATGGATGGATGGAGATAGATGGAGGGAGGATGGATGGATGGATATATAGATTAATAATGGATGGGTGAATAGATGGATGGATAATAGATAGATAGATAGATAGATAGATAGATAGATAGATAGATAGAGATAGAGATAGAGAGAGATAGAGAGAGATTGATTGTTTGATTGATAGGTAATGGATGGATGGATAGAGAGAGAGAGAGAGAGAGAGGTAATGGGAGAGAGAGAGAGAGAGATTGATTGATAGGTAATGGATAGATAGATAGATAGATAGATAGATAGATAGATAGATATAGAGAGAGATAGAGAGAGATTGATTGATTGATAGGTAATGGATGATAGATAGATAGATAGATAGATAGATAGATAGATAGATAGATAGATAGATAGATAGATAGATAGATAGATAGACAGACAGATAGACAGACAGACAGACAGACAGACAGACAGACAGACAGACAGACAGACAGAGAGAGAGAGAGAGAGAGAGAGAGAGAGTGGGAGGGAGAGAGAGAGAGGAAGGGAGGGAGAGGGGGAGGGGGAGATCACCGACTCCTCCTATCTTGTTTCCTGTTGCCTTTTTTATGTTTAGGGCAGATGTCAGGAGCATATTGTTGTGATTATAAATAGTGTCTCATATGGAAAGCCTCCACAGAGAAAAGAGATAGCAAGAATCTGCCTTGCACACAAGGAAAAAGAGGAGAATAAGGAAGGTCAGAGAGACTTTTCCTTACCTATTGCAAATTTCAGGTAATGTGAAAAACTACATTGAGATCTTGTTTTGTCGATTTGCATGCTCCAAGGCTTTGGGCCAAATGAATATTCTCTTGTCCAGAAGCCCCTCCAATTTATTAGAACTCAGTGTGTGAACAGCTCTTCAGTCTAAAGGAGGTTGTTCTTCAGAGAAAATTCCTTTATTATGAGATGTAATTCTAAGATATGGATTATTGCTGTAAGTTAAACTGGTCATTTGTTCATGCCATTTCACCCTCTTCTGCAAGAGTAAAAGTGTAGTATTTAAAAAAATTAAATGCCCCCATCCAATTACTCAGTCCCATTATTTGTGAGGTTCTCTCCGCCAAGCACAGGGAGAGGGAGAGAATCACTATGGAAACAAAGTGGATATAGTGCATATTGCAAGCGAAGTGGGGCATTTCACATTTTTAAAAGATGTCCAATTATTTTAATAGCAGAGCTTCATAGCAAACTTTGCATTTTGGGGTGTATCCTCATTCCTCTTAAGCACATTAATGATGTGTCAGAAAGACAAGAGGACCCTACCAGGAAATCACCCTTTGTGTGATGACTCCTCCAGATGCTTCCCCAGATGCCTCTCCAGATGTCAGTTCAGAAGAGGATGAACCAGTCCCGGGCACTTCAGGAGGGGAGTTGGTCAATGGCTCCAAGCAGCCAGCTGCAAAGGATTTGGCTGAAGCACAGCTGCAGCAGGATAGCTCTGAGGCGTCAGGTGAGGAAAGCATGCAATTGCTGCCAGCTAGTGAAGAGGAGAAGGAACTGCCTTCTGCACCTGATCCAAGAACATGTAGGGCAGAGAAAAGGCAGGAGCAGCGAAGATCAGCCTGATTGCTTGTGAAGAGGCAGCCTTGTCCCTCTTGATGGGCTGCACTGGAAGCTGGCAATTTAGATGGAGGTAATGCTGGAGACATGTACATTTCTTAGCTGTGTGTTTCCTGGTTGTTGCGATTTCAGCCTTGGGTTGATCTTGTGCCTTAACTTTGGATTGTGCAGTGGGAACTCTGGACTTGTCTTGCTTCATGCACCCTCTTGTATTGTGGATTTTATTTTGCCTAGTGGATTTATCTTGTCTGGGAAATCTTCAAGTGCCTTGTGGACTCACTGGCCATTGCTTTGTGAATTAATATTGGCCTGCTTTTGGCTGGATTTAATTGGGACAGTTCTGGGGTTTTTAGTGAAGGGAATTCACTGGGAAATACTAATAAATCCACTAACCCACTGTTACATGTGTGCGAGTAAGTGGGATAGCATAATTGTATTTTTTTAAAAATATATTCTACGCATTGTAAATTCCTAATAAAACACAGCCACAGACTTTCTCTGTGGAACATGAGTGGATAATGTGGTGAAATAAGTGTTTATTGTGGTTTCCAGCAGGCTCTATCTCTCACCCTTAAAAACCAAACCATATTAAATGGGAATTGACACACTGCAAGGTAAGGTACAAGAGTCTTCTTCATCTTTATTTCCAAAATGCTTCTGGCCTCTGCTGGCATTTGTAGAAAAGAAAGAGGCCCAGGGGCTGAAGCTCTGTTCAATCTGTGTTCATCTTCCCCAACCCACAGCAAAGATAAACACCTTTCGCGTGGAGTTCTCTTTAATAAGGCTAGGAGTGCAATAATTACAGCAACTAATTGATGTTGATATACATCCACATATCCTCCTAACTCATTGGGGAAGGAGATTTTCTAATTTTTCTTTCTAACAGCCTTCCTGCGATCTCTTCATCAAAAACATTCCCAGAATAGAATAGAATAGAATAGAATAGAATAGAATAGAATAGAATAGAATAGAATAGAATAGAATAGAATAGAATAGAATAGAATAGAATAGAATAGAATAGAATAGAATTCTTTATTGGCCAAATGTGATTGGACACATAAGGAATTTGTCTTGGTGCAAATGCTCTCAGTATACATAAAAGAAAAGAGATATTCATCAAGAGTCAAGAATCATAAGGTACAACACTTAATGATAGTCATAGGGTACAATAAGCAACCAAATCATACTAAGAAACAGTCAATATGAATTGTAAGGATACAAGTGACGTTACTGTCAAACAGTCACAAGTGGGAGGGGATGGATGATAAGGAGTGATGAGAAGATTAATAGTAATGGTAGTGCAGACTTTGTAATAGTTGAACAGTGTTGAGGGAATTATTTGTTTAGCAGAGTGATGGCTTTCGGGGGGAAACTGTTCTTGTGTCTAGTTGTTCTGGTGTGCAGTGCTCTATAGGGTTGTTTTGAGGGAAGGAGTTGAAACAGTTTATGTCCAGGATGTGAGGGGTCTGTAAGTTTTCTTACAACCCTCTTTTTGACTCTTGCAGTATACAGGTCCTTGATTGAAGGCAGGTTGGTAGTAATTGGGTTTTTTTTTTTGCAGTCCTAATTATCCTCTGAAGTCTGTGTCTGTCCTGTTGGGTTGCAGAACAAAACCAGACAGTTATGGATGTGCAGATGATAGTCAGCTATCTTTTTATACAATGGTCTCCTTTTTATTTTACTTTTACTTTTTATTTTAATGGGAGCAAACTCACCTTTTCAATTTGTGTTTACATGGGCAGCCATTTTGTTGGGATTACTCAAGACTTGCTCTTTAAATTTTGCTAATGTATCTAATGCCCACCCAAACACTTTTCCTTACTTCTACCGTAGATGCCCTTGACAGGTTGAGGAAATATTCTAAGCTGGCATCAACAAAGACTACATGGATCTGAAGAGAATGGTAAAAATATCCACCTTATCAGAAAGAGGGGAGGAAGAAGTAAGATCCAATATGTGAATGTATGCCCTCACATGAATGCGTGTTGATTGCTATGCACTTCATTAAGAAGATCTATTGTGTGAAAGTCATCCCAGCCTTCAATAAAATAACTAAGTCGAGAATCTTCTTCCTGTATAAGAAGCTGGTATCTGGAGGGAACAAATTGCCACCATATCTGGGGGCAGGGGGTTCTTGGCCAGTATTTCTCAACCTCAGCACTTTAAAATATGTGGACTTAAATTCCAAGAATTCTCCAGGCAATGCTCTTCAGCCAATGAATAATAAACACCTCAGAACCCAATGTTTCTCAAACAATAAAAATGAGGAAGGGCGTCTCTATTTCTCTTCCAAGGAATTCAGGTCATATCTGGCTCCTGTAGTACTATCTTCTCTGCAGCCTGACTAGGTAAGTGCCTCTTTTAGTTATAAGCAGGGTGTATTGCTTTGAGTAGTGTTTGCAAGCATTTAATAATGAGGTGTGAGAACTATCAGATAAGTGGGTGGAATTATTCAAAAAATCGTTTAGCTTCAGTTGCCATGAAAATGTTAATTGTTAATAGGATTGCTATTCATATATTTTATGATTTCTCCCTACCATCCATAAAAAAAATACAATTCAACTGCAACTTTGGAAGGTATCATAATGGGAGTACCTATGCAGATTGCTTTAAAGTAGGTGGCATTTTAAGGAATTTTTTCCGACCTCCGCATGTGTTTTTTGTTATGATTCTGTTATTATTAGCTATTATAAAATGGACTTGCTTGTAAAGGGATTAGAGGAATGCAATTTGATTTAATTTACATGTAAATGTAATGTTAATTAAATATACTTCACACGATTATTCTGCAGTCATGTCATTAATAATTTCCCACGGATGTCACATTAAACATGGAAATGTAGTAACCATTTTCAGAGAGCTCCTTGCAAGACCTTTTCAGAGAAGTGCAAACAGTCCCAGGATGCAGTTTTGAAGAATTAATCACAGCAGGGATTGTCCCCAAAGAAGAGCATTAATGCACACACACACAAAAAAGAACAGGCGTTCGATTGCATGGCGGTGAACACAAGTTCAAATCCCTCCCTCTGGACATCCCTGAATCTCAGAAGCATGCTCTTTACCTCAGAAAATAAAGCTCAGCTCAGCAACAGCTTATATCCTCAGCATTGTGAGCTGAAACAGTCCAAAACTTGGGCTGGTGGCTGAGAGTTTATCTTCTTTCCTTTAATGACCCCATAATCCCTTGCGGGGTGGAGTCTGGACAACTGAATGGAGCTGAGCGTTTACTGGCCAGATGCCCTTCCTGTCACCAATACGGAGCTTCGTTCAGCAAATATATTCTCATTGTGCCCAGAGAGAGAAATATCAGCCTCTACCTAGGTTTGAACTCACAGCCTCCTGATTGTGAGGCGAGAGCTCCACCTTTAGGCCACTTCATCACTAGTAGTTTTGAGTTTATGGTCCCCCTTATTTCCAGGGATATAGTCTAGCCTGGAAGATCAAAAGTAAAACCCCCTCCCCGAAAGTTACATCCTGCTGCCAAGAAGACCCCACAGATGTATCTATGAAAACACCAGGAATTCAAATCTATTCGTGGAGACTTAATATTTTATTTCACCGAGTGAAGTTTGGGAGATATTTCTCTACCACCACCAGCAGTTCTTGCAGTTCAGCCAGAACACAGCCATCCAAGTGGTTGCACCCACTGACTGTGGCTGGTCTCAAAATGGGGCTGGTCTCAAAATGTTAACCAATGAATCTGGTTAATCCTTGGGAAGGAGACTGTCAGGAAGGAACAGGATGGGAAGTAGAAACATTTTCAAAAGTGGGTGGAAAACCACTTCCATCCTGCAGCTCAGAAAATGACATACCTATTCAGTGGTGGGATTCAAAAAATTTTACTACCGGTTCTGTGGGTGTGGCTTGGTGGGCGCGGCAGGGGAAAGATACGGTAAAATCCCCACATTCCCTCCCCACCCCACTAACCTGCTTTCCAGCTCCGTTCTCCTGTGCAGGGCAACCAAAGAAGACCTAGCCGATCATCTGGGACTCGGGAGGCAGAGAATAGATGGGGGCGGGGCCAGTCAGAGGTGGTATTTGCCGGTTCTCTGAACTACTCAAAATTTCCACTAGAGGTTCTCCAGAACTGGTCAGAACCTGCTGAATGCCACCTCTGTGCCTATTCCCTAAGTGTAGACAGTGCCTTTATTATCGATTGCACTGAAGGACTATCATTCAACAGGAAGATAGTCTTCTACTCTTCTTATGGCAATGAAGGGAATAGGATCCCAGAAGTGGAGTGGGGGAACTCTGCTGAATTTCTCAGGCTTTTTACCTGCTTAGGAAGTGTACCTTTACTGGAAGCCAGGCAATATTTGAGAATGAAAACAGTGGAAGCCGTGGAACAGCTTAGCTTCAGAAGTTGTGGGAGCATCATCACTCCAAACTTTCAAGAAGAGACTGGACTGCCATCTGTTAAAAATGGTGTAGGCAGTGGTGCAATCCAGCTGGTGTGACAACCAGTTCAGTGAGTGCGTGCACCCGGCATTTATAAAAGACCATTTTTAGCTATAATACTCACCTTCTGCTGCAGTGAGTAAAACAGCTGATGCACGACAAACTGCTGCGCAAATCAGCTTTGCTCAAAAACAAGGAAATAAAGGACAGGGAAAAGGGCAGGTGGGCAGGTGGGCAGGGCCAAGTCACCACCGGAATTACTGTTTCACCCAAACCAGTCAGAACCAGTAGAATCCTACCCCTGGGTATAGGGTCTGCTTGGCCCGGGGGTGGGGGGAGATAATTGGACTAGATCAGGGGTCCCCAACTACCGGTCCCCGGACCGGTCCCGGTCCATGGATCATTTTTTACCGGGCCGCAAAGCTTGGGTGCCGCCATCTTGTTTTGACGGCGCTTCTGGGTTTTCAGTTGCTTCCAGGTTTTCGGTTGGAAAGTGCTTCCGGGTTTTCAATTGGAAAGTGGCGTTTGGGTGTTTGCGCCTTAGTTTCGTCGAAGGGGGGGCGGCTTTGAACGAAGAGCCGTCCCGATGGCGGTGGAGTCTCGCGTTACTCAGGTACCGGTCCGTGGAAGAATAAATATTCGTGAAACCGGTCCCTGGTTCAAAAAAGGTTGGGGGCCACTGGACTAGATGACCTACAACTCCCCTTCCAACTCTATTAATCTGTATCTGTATAGGTCCAACAATAAGCGGATCACACAAGTTACCCCCTATTCGCTCAAGGATAGACAGAGAGAGGCAGACATTCCTATTTTTAGACATGGCAGGGAGGGGAGAAAAAAAGCCACATTTGGGTCTACAATTTGATTTGTTTCTTTGTTTTTAATCATCTGTCTTGTTTTTCATACTGTTGATTTACATGTATTTTATGTTGGTCTAATATTTCTTATTACTCCCACCTTGGGAATTACTTTAACTGAGCAGAAATGGCAAGTCGTGTGGTGTTTTTTTTTAAATAAATGAATAAATAAACATCTTTTTTTTTTTTTAATGAAAGCTACTCTTGTGGTGGGATTTCATTTGGGGTTTTTGAAAGAGGAAACCTTTCTTATTTCCTTTGCCCCGATTCCTAAGAAAGACAATACATTTCTGTTACATGCCCATGAAATGAAGCTGTAATGAACAGGATTGAGAATTACAGCCATTCTTAAAGGGGAAAAGAAATGATGGATGGATAGATGCATTGTGTCGGTGTATCTTAAACCTAGCAAATTTAAGACATGTGGACTTCAATTCTCAGAATTCTTCAATCAGTCATGGTGGGGACGTTCATACATTGGCACATCCTTGGATTAAAATCTCCATAATTTCTGATTCAAAGACATTTCTGGCTGAGTTTGGTGTCACTTTAGTTCATCACCATTTTCCATCCATTTCTTTACCTTGAACTTTAAAGAAAAGAGGGCGACCGAGAAACAACCCACACCTTCAAAAGGTATATTTTTAAAACCGAACATTTAAAGAAAAATACTGTGGGTATTTTTAAAGCAACGATTCGCATAGAAACAGATGGGAGATATTGAAAACAGAGACTGATTAAATTCCAGGCCTGTCCTTTACTGGGGATAGATAGATCAGCTTTTTTTTACAGGTTGTGCCAATTTCATCCGAGCTCATTCATTCATTCATTACGTTCCATTGCCTCTTCCCTCTATCTTAAAAGAAAAATCAATGAAAAAAAAGTTATGTTTAAATATGCATTACTGATTTTTTTTCTTCTTCTTCTTCTCCAGATGTACTTTTATAAATGTACTTGTAGCAAGCTTCCTGAAGTGTATTTTATCATAAAATATGCATTGCGAAGCCCATATTGATTGGGTTTTTCTAAGCCAAGAAGAGCATCAGAAGGTTCAATTACATGGGGAAGCTAGCATAACGCTATTGCAAACACCTGATTAATTTACAAACGGAAGCTATGGACGCAGTCCATTTTGGAAATCCATAAAAACTGAATTATTCAAGCACGTGATCATGGCAACGATGTCCCTCATCTGGGCAGATTTCATCCAACGTGGTTTTGCAAAGTTACTATCTACTGCCTAAAATTCAAGTTGCTTTGTTTCCCCCCTCCCCCGCACCCTCCAAAATGCAAGACACTCCATTTCCAGTAGCTGACTCAGGTTGGAATAAACCAATTTGGTTTATGAGGTTAGTTGTCTCCAGATGGCCCCTCTTTGGATGTTTCTGTGATAAACAAGTTTTTGCTGGAAAACAACATGTGGTGCCTTGAAGTTTTCAAGGCTCTCGCTGCCAGTCAGTGGAATGGAATTACTGAAACCTACTCCTGAGGTCTGGATGGTGTGAGAAGAGCCAGACAGGTAATGTTTAAAATACCATCTACTTTTGTAAATGAAATCTGTCAAGGCTCAGAAAGAAATTGGAGGGGAAAATAGCTCTCTTGTGGATTGCTGCAAAAGCCAGAGAGTATTGGTGCATTTTAAAAGCCTTACGCTGAGAATGAGGAAAAGAAAAAATTCTATTATGGCTGTAAAAAAAGATAACAGCAAGCAGTGCGTACTACCAAAAGGGAGAAATGCAGGGCCATTGTTTTTATCTGCAGAAGAAGAAAAGGGATCTGCTTTGATATTGGTTTAGATCTTATATAAATGCGAGGAAAACCTTCCCGATGGTAGGATCTCTGCAACAATGGAACATTTGGGCTATGGAGGTTATGGGTTTTCCACCTCTAGAGGTTTTATGAAAAGGCTGGGCAGCTGCTTGTCATGGATGGCTTGACTGGCACATTGCAAAGAGTTGGACTAGGTAATCCATGTGTAATCCATTCTAATCCTACAGATCTACAATTCTGGAACTCTATAATATCTAGTAAACACCATCTTACTTAACCACTGGGACTGCCAGAATAGAATAGAGTAGAGTAGAGTAGAGTAGAGTAGAGTAGAACAGAACAGAACAGAGTTGGAAGGGACCTTGGAGGTCTTCTAGTCCAGGGGTTGCCAACCTTTTGGACCTCAGGGACCACCAAACTCATAATTTTAAATCCTGCAGACCAGAGACCCTGGGAAAATCCCCCAAAAAGTCTGCAGGAAAATTCCCCACCCCATTTTCCTACCGATTGATCATTCTTTATTTGGGATCGCAGGATACAGTCTCCAGCTCCATTCTCGGGGGCGGGGGAGAGAGAGAGACTTTTGGCTTCATGCAAGGAAAGCAGCAGAAGCAGCAGAAGTCTTTCTTTCTCTCCCCCAAACTCTGCCAAAAATGAATCTTTGTGAGACTTTGTGAGACAGCCTCTTGGAGCAGGATGCCGTGGAGCAGGTCCCAAAGACTCATTTCTGGCAGAGTTTGGGGGAGAGAAAGAAAGACTTGCTGCTTTCCTTGCGTGCAGCCAAAAGCAGAAGAAGAAAGAAGCAGAAAGAAACAGCCCAGTGGCCAAGGCAGGCATGTGGGGTGAATGGAGCAAGTTACCCGCCTCTGCCCTTTCCCCCCCCCTCTCCTCACTGCCTTGTGTTGTTCGCAATGCAAGCGATGCAAGCCTTATGTTCCTACGGGCCATGTGGGTGGCACAGCCTTGTGTTCCTGTGCAGCCTGGATTAATTGCTTTGTGGGGTGCTTTGTGGGTGACATTTCTCTGTGGAGCACCAAAATTTTCTCGTGGACCACCAGTGGTCCCTGGCCCACTGGTTGGTGATCACTGTTCTAGGCCAACCCCCTGCCTAGGCAGGAAACCCTACACCACTTCAGACAAATGGTTATCCAACATCTTCTTAAGAACTTCCAGTGTTGGAGCATTCACAACTTCTGGAGGCAAATTGTTCCACTGATTAATTGTTCTAACTGTCAGGAAATTTCTCCTTAGTTCTAAGTTGCTTCTCTCCTTGATGAGTTTCCACCCATTGCTTCTTGTCCTGCCCTCTGGTGCTTTGGAGAATAGCTTGACTCCCTCTTCTTTGTGTCAGCCCCTGAGATATTGGAACACTGCTATCCTGTGTCCTTCTTTTCACCAAACTAGACATACCCAGCTTCTGCAACAGTTCTTCACATGTTTTAGCCTCCAGTCCCCTTATCATCTTTGTTGCTCTTCTCTGCACTCTTTCTAGAGTCTCAACATCTTTTTTACATCGTGGTGACTTTCAGACTGGCTGATCCAGAAGATGGGGAGTGTGAATTCATGTTAACAAGTGAATATTTAATTTTTTTAACAACCGGTTCTGTGGGCATGGCTTAGTTGGTGGGCGTGGCTTAGTGGTCATGTGACTGGGTGGACATGGCTTGGTGGTCATGTTACTGGCTGGGTGTGGCCAACTCAATATCACTCACATCGAGGCATGCATCTCCTCGCCTGGCCTCCCATGACTGTGGGATGCTGCAACAGTTGTAAGTGTGAAAAATGGTCATAAGTCACTTTTTTCAGTGCCATTGTAACTTTGAATGGTCACTCTCCACAAGCAAAGTACCAGCAAAGGAGGGGAAAAAAGCTCCAGAGAAGTAGCTGAGACAGGAAGTCTAGTCCTGCCAAGAATGTAATAAGGGTTAACGGAGAGGCAGTTTCTGTAAGCAACACCAGAATGTTTCCTTCCTGCCTTCCTTACAGGATTAGGCCAGTAATTTCTTCTAACAACCGGTTCTCCAAACTGCTTAGAATGTTAACAACCGGTTCTAGCGAATAGGTGCGAACTAGTAGAATCCCACCTCTGAACATTGGTGAGAAAATGTGGTGTCAGATTTGGGAGAATTTAAATTGATTTTCCATAGCTCAAGTCTGCAGGACATTTTGTGGGTCAGAGTAGACAATGGCAAGGAATCCTGGTAGCCCAAACTCTTCTGAAGACTACCACATTGGGAAAGGCTGCTAAATCAGACCTGGGTCACATTAAACATTGCACAGAATTAATAGGACCAGTGCATAAGAAGAATGCCTAAGATTAAAGATCTCGTTCTATGTACAGTAAGGACAAAACAGCAGCAACAATAATATAAAAAAGGAATGGTTTGTATGCTGGTCTACTTCCTGTTTAAAAACCGTGTTTTTGCACTCTTTGGCCCTTTCTTTCCCAATTTGGCTACTGAAGTTGGGAAAGTTCAGATCTTGGGGGAAAGGTTCGAATGTTTTTTTTTACAAGCACTGCATGTCATAATGTATTAACAATCCCTGAATTTAGGAAGAGGGCAGCCTCCAGTGAATCCTCTTCTTTTCTCCAACTCTCCCAAATTCTTTCCAATGTCCTGTAATTCTGCCCAAACACTCATTCATTCAAACGTACTGCCTACCATGTTTGAACAGATTGAAGACCATAATTGCAAAACCAGTAATGTGACCTTGAGAGGATTTTAATTATGAGAACATATTCTTCCACTGCTATCCCGTCGTCGTTATCTTCACTGTCATGTTCTTATTTAAGCTGCTAGCAATTGGAACAAAACTCATTGCTGATTCTTCCAATCTGTATTGAAAGGAGACACTGCTCTACAAAAATAAAAAAAGGAAGGAAGGAAGGAAGGAAAAAGGAATTGTCCTGAAGCAACTGCCTTTGACTAATCAACCTGGAAGTCTCCCTTCACCTTTCCTATTTTCGCTTATCTAGTTCTTCACCATAATGTTTAAGGATTAATGTTTAAATTTGAGATTACCATCCATTTGGAGATTTGCTTCCAAAAGAGTCAGCTGAGAGTTCAACACAGTCAGCTGAGAGTTCAAATCTCCCCTTTATTGCTCCAACTTTGCCCCAAATGCTCCCATGTTTATGGCAAGTCCCAGAGCAAAGTGCTTTCTCTCTCTCTCTCTCCCCCTCCGTCCCTCCCTCCGTCCCTCCCTTCCTCCCTCTTTCTCTCACACACACACACCTCCAGCAGTCTCTGCCTGCAAGTAGTCCTGGACAGGGGTGGGATTCAATTTTTTTAACAACCGGTTCTGTGGGCGTGGCTTAGGGGGTGGGCGTGGCTTGGTGGTCATGTGACTGGGTGAACGTGGCTTGGTGGTCATGTTATTCGCTGGGTGTGGCCAGCTCAATATCACTCACATCGAGGCACGCATCTTCTCACCTGGCCTCTCATGACTGTGGCGATGCTGCAATAGTTGTAAGTGTGAAAAATGGTCATAAGTCACTTTTTTCAGTGCCATTGTAACTTTGAATGGTCACTCCACACAAGCAAAGTACCAGCAAAGGAGGGGGAAAAAACTCCAGAGAAGTTCCTGAGACAGGAAGCCTAGTCCTGCCAAGAATGTAATAAGGGTTAACGGAGAGGCAGTTTCTGTAAGCAACACCAGTGTGTTTCTGTTGTGGAGTGGCGGAATAACCTGAGGTGAACACGGAGCGAACTTCAGCTTTTACTTTATTGTAACAATAAAGGGTTGCCGCAGCTGCCACGCTAACAAGGCAGCCAGCTGGTGGACAACAGCTGATGCCTTTTGACAGCTCCCTTTTATAGCCGGCTGTCAAACGGCATCAGCCAATAGGAACGGTCCGTGTTCCCGCTGGAAACACGGACCGGAGTGAAGACTTCGGCTCAGTCTTTTTCAAATGCCACAGTTTCCTTCCTGCCTTCCTTACAGGATTAGGCCAGTAATTTCTTTTAACAACCTCCGAACTGCTTAGAATGTTAACAACCGGTTCTAGCAAGACTCGTGTCTTTCAAACAAAACTTTAAGCTCCCACTTAAGAGGCGTAGGGGGGGGGGGGGGGGGGGGGGGGGGGGGGGGGGGGGGGGGAAGGAGGGGGTGCGGTTCGGTTTTTTTTTTTTTTTTTTTTTTTTTTTTTTTTTTTTTTTTTTTTTTTTTTTTTATTTTTTTTTTTTTTTTTTTTTTTTTTTTTTTTTTTTTAATTAATAAATAAAATAAATAAATAAAATAAATAAATAAATAAATAAATAGGTGCGAACGGGTAGAATCCCACCCCTGGTCCTGCAAAACATAGTTAGCACAACTTCTGCAAAGCAAGAAATTCACCAGGGCAAGGAAATAAGTCAATGAGTCCAGGAAGCAAAGGAACAAGGGAAGAAGTCCAGGAAGCAAGGAATAGAGGAAGAAGTCCAGGAAACTCTAAACATCAGCAACAGCACACAAAACTCCACAAATTCAGTGTTTATTCCCAACAAATGCTCATCCTCACAGTGTCTCCTTAAATCAGTCCCCAAGTGTGCCTTGTGAAGAGGGGCGGGGCGCTCTTCTCCTGAGTCATCAAGGCAGCCAGCATTGTTCCTGCCTTCTCTCCACTCTCCATACTCAGGGATCAGGAGGGGGCAGTCCTTGCTCACCACCTGAGCTCCTTCACTCCTCATTTGCCCTATCTCCATCATCCTGGCTCTATTCCTCCCTGCTAAAAGCCATCCCAATCCTGAGGGGCCCTGGGCTGCCTTGTCCTGCTCCTCCCCACATTCCTCTGAAGCTGCCCCCTCCATCTCTTCCAACGCTGGCTCCAGTTTGTTGTTCTCCGCATATTCAGACTCTGACTGGGGCATGACAGGATGAATGAGTGAAAAGGCTAGATAATGACTTCCTCAACTTAAAAGTTGCTATGAAATAGTTACCAGAAGTGTAGCATATGATTTCTGACACATTCCCTCAAAAAAAATGTTGTGGGCCAGAGGTGTTTATAGGTGTATAGTGCTAGAGCCCACTGTAATTACATAGCCAAAAAGGTATTAAGAGTTGTTAACCTACGTAGCTTTTTCTCTGGTAATATCACACTACTAACTAGAGCATACAAAACATTTGCTAGACCAATACTCGAATACAGCTCATCAGTCTGGAACCCACATTACGTATCTGATATTAACACAGTTGAGAAAGTCCAGAAATATTCCACTCCTCTGCTCGTTGTAGAATACCTTATACCACCAGACTTGAAATTCTAAACCTAGAAAACCTTGAATTACGCCGTCTTTGGTCTGATCTAAGTATGGTATATAAAATCATACATTGCAATGACTTACCTGTCAATGAATACTTCAGCTTCAACCATAACAACACAAGAGCACATAATAGATACAAACTGAAGGTTAACAGCACCAAACTTGATTGAGGAAATACAACTTCAGCAACAGAGTGGTCAACGCCTGGAATACTCTACCTGACTCTGTGGTTTCTTCCCCAAACCCCAAAAACTTTAACCTTAGACTGTCTACTATTGACCTCACCCCTTTCCTAAGAGGTCTGTAGGGGGCGTGCATAAGCTCACCAAGGTGCCTACCGTCCCTGTCCTATTGTTTCTTTTATTTTTCTTATATGTACCCATTTCATGTATTCATAACTATGTATATACTTATATCTATTATCTTGTAAGCGATTGACAAATGAAATAAAAAAAAAACATTCCCTCACAAATAATGTCATGGGCCAGAGGTGTATAGAGATGAGCTGTGATGTGGTGGAGGGTTGTCCTGTTCTTATCTCTTTCTCCAAAGCAAGAGTTGGGCAAAACAAGAAAGAAAAGATCAATAATACTAGGAATAGGATTGTTCTTGAAACTCTAATCCTTTTTGGGATTTGGGTGGCCTATTCCCCAGGGGAAGGCTTCACAACAGAGGTGGTATTCAGCAGGTTCTGACCAGTTCTGGAGAACCGGTAGCGGACATTTTGAGTAGTTTGGAGAACCGGCAAATACCACCTCTGACTGGCCCCACCAACCCCATCTATTCTCTGCCTCCCGAGTTCCAGCTGATTGGCTGGGTCTTCTTTTGTTGCCCTGCACAGGAGAACAGAGCTGGAAAGCAGGTTAGTGGGGTCTGGTGGGGAGGGAATGGGATTTTGCAGTATCCTTCCCCTGCCACACCCACCAAGCCACACCATGCCCACCAAGCCAGGTCCACAGAACTTGTAGTAAAAAATTTGAATCCTACCACTGCTTCACAACTATTTTGTATATAATAGGTTATCCTGGGAAAGCAAACATCTGCATTCAGTTCAGTTGATGATTACCATTCCAATACTGTAACTCTTCAGAGGATGAAGTATCTGAAAGGAATCCTGGTCAGTTATATAGTGCAAAAGTGATTGTATAACAAAGATTAAACTTCAACATTAGTGCATGCAATTATTTGAGAAAACATCTCTTTTGTGATGTCAAATAAATCTCACCTTTACACACTTCCCGGCAACCCTCATCAACATATCTATATAGTTGTTGTCATTATTATGCCATTATCAAATAGAACTTTGGGCTGCTCCCTGTACAAAAGCAATAAAGATGATTTGCAAAGTAGAAAACACGAAATAAAAGGAATACATTAAAAGCAGTTTTTAAAAAGATAAAGAGACGGGAGGAAGGAAAACTAAAACATATTCTATGTAAGATGCTAAGAGTCTTACAAATACAGTATATTGTGGTAGGATAGAAACTCAATAAATAAAAATTAAAAGAAAACCTATTTGTCCAACAGAGAAGGCCTGAATGAATAGGTACTGTAAGTCTTCAAAACCAGCTAAAAGATGGAAGAGGGAGCATTACAATAGGTGTAATTACAGATAGGCTGCATGCCCTACTTTGCAATGAGTGTTCCTCTGTTTGAAAGACTGTCAGAGGCCATCCTCTATTTGAAAGGGTTCTTTAGTTGTAAAACTCAAGAACAATCCTCAATTTCAAGAGGCCCCTTTTCAAAAGGCCATCAGAGAACAATCTCTTGTTTGAATATGCTCTTGATCTGAATGGTTATAAAGGTTATAAATGGTTATAAATGGTTATGAACGCAGAAGAGCCACTGCTTATCTGGTAATTCTTTTAAGTCTTCCCCTCTGATGATATTGTATTGCTATTTCAATCACAATTATTTCTTAACATGGAGATGACCATATACATCAGTTGCATGTGTGTTTTATCAAAGGGGGCTATTTCCCCCCTCCTCTGTTTACAATGTGGTTAACCCTCTCTTTTTGCTAATGCACAAAACCACTTAGGGAAATTGCCTTGGGTATTATGGTGCATCCTTTCTAGGACCCCTGCTTTACCGTGTTTTTCTGTAATGTGCTTGCATTAATAAGCAGTGTTATGTGTGTTTCTGCATCTTTTCAACCTATGCATGACGATGTTTCTATGTTTTAATGAAGTGATAATGAAGATGTGTACTTTTTCTCCTTTGGTATGCTGAACTAGGATTAAGTAAGCTATAGGAAGTCTTGAAGTGTTGTTCCCATTATAGCAGAACCTCAATGCTAACCCTTCAGTTAGCATGTACTTTGGGATTGGTTGGGTAGAGTTTATAATGAGAATTAAAAATGAGCTGGAAGAATGTGACTCTCAGCTATGCAAGAAGATAAAAGAAATGTATGGAGGTGTAGAGATCACCCTGAGACAAACATTAGTTTCTAAAAGAAGTAATTAAGTGACATGGTCCCACAGAAGAAAAAAGAGGAGGAGGAGGAGGAGGAGGAGGAGGAGGAGGAGGAGGAGGAGGAGGAGGTGGAGGAGGAGGAGGAGGAGGAGGAGGAGGAGGAGAAACCTTCATTAGGGGAACAGGCTGAATTTCATAAATAGGGGTATACTAATGTGGAAAGGGAACTTCACGCAGACAGTAGTGTCACTCCAACAGGAAAAGCCCAAGGGGAACATCAGGCCAGCCATAAAACAAACTTACATAGGAAAAGGAATCAAATAAAAGGTATTAAAGAATCCCTATAGACAAAAGCCTCAGTAATTAAGAAAACTAGACAAATAAGAAAAGGAAACCCTTACAAACACAGGACATACCAAATAAGCAAAACAAACAGACAAAAGACACACAAAAAAATATAAATTACAAAAGAGACAGACAGGAGATTGCCACAAGACAAATATGAAAAAGCCATTATAAAGCTAAAAGAGATTAGGAAAAACCGATAATACAATCTGGCCACCCCGCGGAGTTTGCCTTCCGCACCCCGTGGAGTTTGCCCTCCAGCAGAAATAAAGACAAACTCAAACAGAATTTGAAACATTAAGCACAAATACAAACATTCAACTCACAAAGGGAGAAAAGGGTATAAAAAACCAGGGACTTACCATAAGAATCTAGCTAGCCCAGGAACGCAGACTTTTCGCTGTCCGCCGCCTTCCTGAATAATAAAAAGATCCAGCTTTCAAGCAGCTGTCCGTATCCTTGCGCCGGAGCTCTCCCAGAGGGAAAATCAAATCCTCGAAGGAAAGGCATTTTGACACTTTTCAACACTAATAAATATATGATGTATTTGTACATGTGTGTTTTGTGACCCATCAATCTTGATGGTTTTGGAGTTGAAAAGTCCACTTACCCATGTAGAATCATCATAATGTTTTAACTATCTTTTCATCAATTTAAAGGAAGAAGAAACTACATATGATATTTTAACACTCTTACCATTTTTCTGATGAACTAAAAACTAGTTTTGACCATGTGGAGATGCAGTTAGCATTGAAGTTCTCTCCAGCTGGTTTCTGAATACCACCTCCATATATTTTCTTACATAAAATGTTGCAATGTTCAAAAAAATTAACAGGGGAACATTTATATTTATCTAGGTACGGTGCTGAAATCCTGAAAGTTTCTGGCATGAAGAAATCGAGTTAAAAATAATTAGAAGAAATATTTAATTTTATTTGGGTGTACGTACATGAATATAGACAATGGTATACTGTTCCATTACAAGTGTTAATTAGTTTAGCCAAGGTAGAGTAGTTTTGCTATAATTAATTGCTGCTGTTGTAAGTGTGTACTTATTTTGCATATATTTAATCCTTAAGTAGATGATCACAAGTATACTTCTGATATTTCATTTCTATTTAACTCTAATTATAAGTTTTTCCTCTACAAATGTGTCCATGTATGTCTTAAGACTTTTAATTCTCTATTATTTTATTTTGTCCATCTCAACAAATGGCTTTAGATGGGGTGCAGCATAAAATATCAAAACAATTAAAACAATACAAATAAATATATATTCCATGAAACAAATGTCAAAAGCAAAAAATCATTGCGAAGACTCGTGTTACACTGACCAACAATTAATTGCTACCCATAGAAGATAGAATGATAACAACCCCATCTCCTGGCAAACTTTTTCCAACTAGTCCTGCATATAGGTTCCCTGCTATAGATATAAGTCTGCAGGAACTGGGGAATCATATCATTCCACCCTCTCAAAGCCAGCAGCCCAAGGAGGAGTCCAAAAGGAAGGAGTCCGAGAGGAGCAATGACACCAACCTTGCTAGGTTTCCAATTCAAAGTGGTCATCAAAGCCCACCAGGAAAAGGCAGGCAGATATCAATGCCACCAATAGGTCCACGTGTCTCCAAGTCCAACACAACCTCAAAAAAACAAAAACAAAAACCTCATTCAAATAAAGCCTGAATAAACACACACCACCACCATTCTTGTTGAGATCTTGAATTAAGCTCTGATTCTATTCCAAATTTGGTCAATTCATATTGATAGACATGATTCAAGGTAATCAAAGCACCATATTTTTCATAGCACATTGAGCTACCTAAACTGATTTGCAGCCTGTAGAAATAGAATAGAAATAGAATAACTGCTGCCTTGTCAGCATCTACCTGTGCGGCCTCCAAATCTTCATTGGAAATAATCTTTCTCCTCCCTCCCTTACAGTGAGAAAGAGAAGACACAGAGGAACAATCTCGTTGACTGCAAAACTCCAGGCCATTGATTTAAGATCATGTTTCTCTCCTTTTAAAAGATGTTCAAATCCTTGCCACGTTAAATAATTTAACCAGTTCAGGTCTCCAAAGGGAGCAGAATTTGTGTTATTTTTCTGAGAGAAGTCAGCAAATGGAAGATTTGGTATATAAAACCAAAAATAAATGAATGGAAAGAAGGAATTCTAACAGAGTAAGAAGTTGCACAGAGTGAAATTAGTAAAACCCCATCCGAGCTTCATTTAAAACTGATCTCAGTTTATATCACCAATGTGCTAAAACAAGTTTCCTTTTCTTGTCACCCTTCAGATGTTTTGGGAGTAAAACACATTCTCACCCAAAGACCAGCCTTGCTGGGGTTTTGGGGAAGACAGTCCCAGAATACTTGTAAAGCACCACACTACAAAAGAAGGTGAGTCTGTGATTATTCATTTACTACAGCTTTCAATCAAGCTATCGGCTGAGAGAAATGTTATGAATTGACAAACTTCAACCATTATGGTTAAAGTAATAAAACTTAAGGACTGACAAAAACAATTGTGCTATCTAATTAAAAACCTAATTTAACAAATAACAGATAATCAGAGTTGGAAGGGACCTTGTAGGTCATCTAGTCCAACCCCCCGCCTAAGCGGGAGACCCTACACCATTTCTGACAAATGGCAGTCCAATCTCTTCTTGAAAATATCAACTGATGGCGCTCCCACAACTTCCGAGGGCAACTTCTGTTCCATTGGTTGATTCTTCTCACTGTCAGAAAGTTTCTCCTTATTTCCAGGTTAAATTTCTCCTTGTTCAGTTTCCATCCATTGTTCCTTGTCTGGCCTACAGGCGCTTTAGAAAATAGCTTGACCCCCTCCTCTCTGTGGCAGCCCCTCAAATATTGGAAGACTGCTCTCCTGTCTCCCCTGGTCCTTCTCTTCACTAGACTAGCCAAGCCCAGTTCCTGCAACCGTTCGTTGTTTTAGTCTCCAGTCCCCTAATCATCCTGGTTGTTCTTCTCTGTACTTTTTTCTAGAGTCTCAACATCTTTTTTATAATGTGGTGAACAAAACTGGATGCAGTACTCTAGGTGTGGTCTTACTAAGGCTTTATAGAGTGGTACTAGTGCTTCCCTTGATCTTGACTGTATCCCTCTGTTAATACAACTTAGGATTGCATTAGCTTTTTTGGCTGCTGCTGCACACTGCTGGCTCATATTTAGCTGGTTGTCCACTAAGACTCCAAGATCCCTCTCACAGTTACTGCTACTGAGCCTCGTTTCACCCAGTCTATATGTGTACTTTTGGTTTTTCTTGCCTAAGTGTAGGATTTTACTTTTCTCTACATTGAATTTCATTTTGTTAGATAGGACCCAGTGTTCTAGTCTGTCAAGATCCATCTGGATCTTGAGCCTATCTTCTTGGGTGTTAGCTATTCCTGCCAGCTTAGTATCATCTGCAAATTAGTTAAGTTCCCCTTCTATTATCTCATCTAAGTCATGAATGAAAGATATTGAAGAGTACTGGGCCTAAGACAGAACCTTATGGCACCCCACTGCTTACTTCCCTCCATGTAGACTTAGACCCATTAAAATTTACATGTGAAGCATTGTGAATATTGACTTCCTTCTAGTGACAGCTCAATTCAGAGAACTCCACAGATATGTGGATTGCTGTGGAGTTTGAATTAAACCTGCCAAAGGATAAGAAATGCTGAAGGACGGTGGCAATAACTAGTAAATCAATGTTTCTCAACCTTGTCAACTTTAAAAAATGGGTGGATTTCAATTCCCAGAATTTTCCAGCCAGCATGTAAACACTAATTAGTGCCAGCAAGGGTCACTCAATGATTAGTTTTTGTTTCGAAAAACAATGTGCAAATTCCAAGGTAAGAAGATTCAATCCATTAGCATTGCTGTAGCTTTTAAGAGGTGGTTTCCTATTTCGTTTTCCACTTTCTTTTGGGTAGCTTTGCTGTTTTAAGAGTTTTTCTTTATTTCTCTTATCACTCTTTTATTGTTTTCCTTCTTCTACTCTTTGGAGCTACTGCTGTTTATCCTTTTTCTTATCAACCTTCTTTGCATTTGATGCTGATCACCTGCATTTTTTCAGCCAGTCTATCATGATGATGGCAATAATATTGTGACTGTCATAGTAGCCATGGGTCCAGAAATTATCCCAAGCTAAATAACATCAAAGTTCAAACATATGAGAAAAGCCTCAAAAGTTATGACTAACACATTATGAGCAGTTTTCTGGAAAGCCGGATTTATCCCAAGAACCCTGAAACTATTTTTAAAAAAATTAAAGATAATAGACTAGCTTAAATTAAAAATTAATTCTCTAGAAGAGTATCATCAAAGGAACCATTTATTTAAATATGCTTTAAATAGTAATTTCCCAAGTGGAAGATGTTTGATGCAGAACATCAAAAACCAAAACAGAAACAGACCCAAAGAACATATTTGAGTAACATTGTAAACATGGTAGAAACAGACTGAAAAATGTTTGACAGAGAATGAGTAAAGCATCCCACTTGCTTCAGTGTACAATTTAAATTGTAGTTTATTTAAATTCAGATTTGCTTTCTTAATTCTTTTTTGAAGTGCCAGGTAAACCAAATCCTGCATTGTCATATTCCTCCTGAATTATCTTATGTGTTTGTGAATGTTCTGAATAGATTTGATGCCACATGGCCTACTCTGTCCCATTATTAACCATATATTCTCTAACATATCACAGATCCTCACTTTCCAACAACAATTGCCACACCCAGCGAAACAGTTTGCTGAACAATAAAATGATTCAGGGGGCTTCTTAGAAAATGGGCGTGAATGCTTCTAATCAGCTACTGAAAATAATAAAGGAACCTTTGGTAGACAGACAGAAAACACAAAAACAATAAATAATAGTTTTTCCAATCCAAAGGACTAAAATATATTTGTTGATAATAGGAATAAATGCCTTAAATTAGATGTTCTGCATTGTACTGCACTCCCAGGAGGAAGCATGATAGTTGCATCTCACAACGATCTTCAAGAAATCCAATGTCTTAATGCAGCCTGACTTTTAAAAGTGGAACAGATTAACGCAAATGGACTTGAAAATCCATTTTTGGTTTCATTGCCTGGTGCAATCTCTTAATATGAGATATGAAAGCCAGAGAATGCAAATGGAAGCTGTTCAAATTAAATTGTTTTAATTATTCAGCGTAGCGGGCGCACAAGAGACACTGGCAGATTTTCCTGACTTTCGCCATCTCTTGGTTTCTGTCCAGAGTGCTGATAGTTGGCAAGCATAAAATACAACTTCATTGTTAGCAAGTTTCATCGATAGAATCCTAGGGCTGCTCATAAGGAACACAGGAGGGGTAATTACCTTCCAGCCTTGGCAATCTCTCTCATCTTTTGATCGGGCCACAGCAAGGAGCCTGAGGAAACAGTATAGCAATGACCAAAGTTGGAAAGAAATGGAGAGATGCCATCCAGAATTATTGCAGCCTCTTGCTAGAGAATATGTTAATGCATCCTTGTGCTCTGCTTTTCTGAATCATACAAATAAAAGAACACCAGGCCCTAAGAAGGACAAAAGGAACCTGGAATATTGCTCCACAGTGTGTAAAACTTGCAGGTTGCTTAACTCCAAACAAAATATAAAATCACTATGGAACTGAAAGTAGTGTGGCAGATATTTGCATTGGTGGGTGCGTTCACTCCTCTTAAGAGAGTTAATTTTGGCCATCTGCACCTCAATAAATCAGTTATACAAGTATCCCCAAAGTGTGATATTAGCAGCCCTTGTTTTTCATTTTGATGATTTAAAGCCATCCAAAATTAATAATAATAAAGTTTTGGACTGAATGAGGGTCGAGATATGTCCAATTTTGGGGTCAACATTAAAATTGCTACCCTATCATAATTTTTGTTTGCTTTTGGACCAAGAAATCTGAGTTTTTGGCTAGATTGTTTTATACTTTTCAGTGCCTGCCACAATATGGAGGTTATGCTAGGTTGTTTTGCTCCAGTTTTATTCTTTTTTTCTTTGTTTGGTAATATTCCAGCAGAAATTTAAAATCTCAGAAGATATATATTAAAAACATAAACACCTAGATGAAATACATATATCAGAATAAGCTTCTCAGATATTCCTTTAACCGTCAGACAATAAAAAAGCTTGTTTTCCAGAATTCTTCTTCTTCAATAAATCCACACTTTCTGCAGACCTCCTTGATGTGACCCTGCTGGTTAATGGGCACGAGATAATTTGAAATTGAAAGACTACTATCATTATCTTAGCCGTAGAGATACGTGCTATCAGTACACTGATTCTTAATAAACAAGGTTTATAAAGTGAAATAATAAATCATATGCATGAAGAAAGCCAAGTAAATGATTGTTATTATTTTCTCCTTAGAATTTGATAAACCCATATATCTCCTTTGATTCTTCTCTGCAGGGCTCCATGCAAAGCTGGATTAATTTATTATGATTTCTGTAAAATGTTCTTTTAGCGGAGAAAGTCTCCAGTACTTTAATAAGAAAACAACCTCCCCAAAAAACATTTTCTACAACAATTCATATCAAATATGATATGAATCAGTAGTTGCAGTGTGATTGCAATGATAAGACAATCAAAGGAAAACAGTGTCCTTTTCCACATACCATTTTGCCAGCGTGTTTTATGTTGTTTTGTTTGTTCTGAAGGGCACTTAAAGCAAAAATCCCTAAATGAAAAGGATCTTTACAGAATAGACGTATAATCTGTACAGCTATTATAAAGGAAGGTTACTGAATGACAAAAGAGCTGGGTGAGAAAGGAATTGGGTAGAATTTGACAAAAAACACACTTTAAAACTTAAAATCTTGTTCTTTCACCTGGAGTAAATCAATACTATCATCTCATTTTTGCAATATTCAACATGAAGCCATATTTTTCCCCTTCAGCCATCTAAGACCTATTTTTTTTAATTCTTAAAAGCCTTGTGAGACAAGAATAGTTATGTAAAAAGGAAAACACATATAAGAGTAGTTATAGTTCATTAAATATGCTTTTAAAGATATATTGCATTGCCTCAATTGTATGAGCAAAAATGAGAAACACAAGGTCAATATTTGATGTCAGTCCTGAAATCTTACCATTATCTCTGTGGCTTTGAAATACCTTGGTCTCTCTCTCTTTCTCCTAGTAATGTTTATGTACTTGGCAGCATGTACATTTAAAATCCAAATGGATTTTGTGTTCATCATACAATCATTTACCATTAAAATAATTTCAAAATCCTTAAGATTTCCTCTATTATACCTAGATATTTTGACATAAAAAGATGTATTCATTTGAAATATTTATTAGTTCCAAAAATTATATAAGACACACATATACAAAATCTTGGGTATTAATTACATTTTATTGATGTAATACAAATCTATGGGCTTTTCCATATGAAATTAAAGACTAGTGCAACTAGTTTGTTATAGTATATTTGAGATGTACAGGTGATTGCAAGATAGTTGTATCTTTCATATTTTATATTTACATATTTAGTACATTGTTTTTATTTACATTACTAAGCATATACTATAGATAGAAATTGTTTATATGCACTGTACATTTAATATCGCATTTATGACAAGAGGACTTTAAGCCTTCAATATAACATTACAGATCATGCTAAATTATTGAATTGTTCCAATATCTTTTCTATGTTAGTAAATCTTAAATGGAAGAATATTGATATTAGATAGCAATTCAAAATTTTAACAAAGGGATGTAAAAGTGGCAGAAATATTTTTTCCATATAACAGCTGGTTGGGATGGCAACTTTTCCTGAGTTATACAAAGAAATCAAAACACAATTTCAAGGAAAAAAAAATAAGTACACAGAAAATCTACCCTATGGCCAGAGTGGTATCAGCTGTCTTAAATACCCCCCCTCTTTTTTTTTTAATAAAACAACATTGGAGGACAGAGTATTCCTTTATTTCTGATGTACTCAAGTTGTTCTTTTTCACAGCATGGAATATTATTCAGTTTTGAAGAAGAAGCAATAATGATTCTAACAAAGCCTGAAAGTCATATCAAATGGAATTAACTTTTTTTTTCATTTCTCCTAATACATTTAACACAGACCCATTTTACATAAGAGAAATTCCTATGCATATTATACAATTTAAAAAGTACAAATCCATGTGCTCTATATCTTATTTTCCTTTTTTTAACGATTCATACAATTTTCCCTCCCAATGCATTTCAGCTGGTTTGTTTGTTTGTTTTTCCTTTGGGGGGGGGGAGGTTAATTTGTTTTATTTGACACAACCTGACAAATTAAAAATAATAATGCACTGAACTTTAAAGTGTCCTTATGTTTAAGAAACCTTTAACCCTTGTGGCTAAGAATCTCCCTTTGCCTTACAAACATAGCTGGGGGTAGGGGAGGAAATTCTGAAAAAACTAAATATTATTTCCATTATATAATTAAATACAAATATAAATACATGGAATACATTGACTGTGAATGACTTTGCATGGTAGATTAGTAGATGGGTGATAGGATTAGAATTAACAGAGATACCTTAATAGAAAGGGATGGCGTAATTCCTCACTAATGTAGCCCCTTCAGATCAGTATTGACCTGGAAGCTCTCATAAATTATATCCTCTTTGTGACTGTGCGTCTGTGTTACAATAGTAACAGAACTACTCTGCTTTGTTCAATAAAGCTGTTAAAAGGCATGCATTTGAAAATGAGGAACTCAAGTGGAATTGGAATATGTTTCACAATCATATAGCCCAACACAATCCGAATGCATAAAACAATATCAGAAAGAGAATATGGCAAATGCTCCACTGAACAAAATATCTTTAAACAAGAAACTTTTAAAACATCTGTGCAGCCTATGAAAGGCCAGAAAAAAATAGTGCTATTGCCTGTAATTATCATGTATTTTGGCATCTATCCATACAGAAAGGAAGTCAACACATACAACCACACTAAGGCATTCAAATAAAGACTTAAAGGCACACTTGAAGAGCTCCTAGTATTATCTTATTCCATTTATGGTTCAGGACTTAGTGAAGATATGAGTGATAAAGAGGTTTTCATAGATCATATTTAACAAATCTGGTATACTAGAAGCATACTGGTATCATTGCTACTTTTGCAATAACCTTTCCTCTATACAAAGACCAAGAACACTTGGTTCAGTCCATTGTATGCTAGATATACAGTCTTAAAGAATAAATCACTTTTTGCTTAAAAATATATATTGCAGTGGAAACATTAACTGCTTGAATCTGTTAAATTGGATGCTTCAAAAGATTAATGATTGGTGAATATTTTAGAAAGCCAAATCATTTATATTACTAACAAAGTCCTTTCACTGAATTCCTTCCATAAGTTGCTGCTAAACATACACTTTTTAAAATATAAATTGGCTCTTAATTAATCAAGAGCTCTGCATGATGGTTGCAAGAGAGTACATTTGAGGAGACTTCATCAGTCCAATTTTCTAAACCTGATCAGTACACTGCAACTCCAAGCCCCATCATATTATAAATTCAATGTAAGGCAGTATCACATCAAAATATATTCTTCATCTATAAAGTAATATTTTAATTAGGAAAATGTTGAAACTAAAAGATCTACATGCACATAAAGGTTTTAAACCATTAGCTTAGTAATACATTACGGCCAACCAAACTTATTTCCTATTCTATAGTCAATATGTTTTGGAAACTCTAAAGTCAAATAACATAGTAAACATCTGCACACTGTTGAGTAAAATGTCCACGGATCTTATCTGACCACACATGTGCCGTTATTTTCAAGTTTTAAATATTGTGTTCCATAAAAATCTACTCCTGGATTTCACAGTGTAAACAAACTTTCTCTTAAAAGGAGTTAAATATCCTGGGTTTGCAAACAAAATAAGTGTGCAACAACCTCTACATGACCTCCTTGCCTAATTTATTTGCACTCATTTTCAATGCGAGACTGATTATTCTTATTAGCTTGCATGCACCTCAGACACCAAAAAATACTTCCATCAAAATATTGAACATAATTGACTAGGAATAAAACTGATGGAGACAACACAATCAGTCATAAGATCCCAATGAACACAACACACTTTATTCATTCACATAGTAACTCAGTTACCAAAGGAAAAAAGGACCATAATGAAAATAAAATTAACTTTTTTAAATCAGTGAACAAGATTTTTTTTTTTTAAGTACGCAAGATTTTCCCCAGGCCTGTACTCTCATTTCTTTGGTAATCCAATAGCTTCTTGCTCAACAGTAATATAGAAACTGTAGACAATTGTGTGCCAGCACAACCACAATATGGAAACTGATTTGACGTCACAATCAGAGCCACACTTTGTAATTTATTTATTTTGTTTATCTCTTGTAATGGTTCGGAGCATCTGCAAATGCAAACTTCAATCTGTAGGCTTCAGCGAGGAGAACACTGATATCTTCGTTTCCCCAGTGCATTGTAGGCAAATTCTGTAAAAAGATAAGTAGTTCCTTGTGGGAAGAAAAAGAGAAAGAAATCAAAAGATGTATTTTGTTAACTTCACTGGTTAATTTTGCATTATCAATCTAAAACTACAAGATTGGATTCACCAAATGTTGAGTTCTTTCTAGATATCTACAAGTATATCTAGAAAAGCACAACTAAAATACCTGTGGAGATTCTCAGTCATCCAGGTTATGGCTGTCCCAAAGGTGCTTTTTTCAAGAGGCAACTGGACTTGAGCCGAAGAAGCTTCTTGGATGAGAAGCTAAACGTCTTCAAAGAAAAACCAGAAAGTCCAATTGCCTCTTGAAAAAAGCACCTTGGGCACAACTAAAATAGCGAGCATGTCATTTGTGATTCAAGATAAAATATCCTGACAGCTTTGGCCTATCCAATGAAACTGCATGGCCACATAAATAAAGCAGCAATTCAAAGCAGAAAAAAAGCAAAGCAAATTCTATTTACGTATAAAAGAATAAAAAGAGAAACTCAATCTCATTGGGTAATGGCAAAAAACTGTTTATTTAATTAATCCTCTCTCATTTGGAATGAACTAATCCAGATCTTCCTGCACACCCAAGTATTGTTACGTGTTAATTTCATATACAACTAGAATTGATCTATGGAAACCTTATTCTAATATATTATCCAGTACTGTCCAGACAATATGGAATTATGGAATATATACTAATTTAGTGTTAATTATAATTTAGGGTGAAAGTTGACGCCAAATAACTTTGAAGGATAGCAGGTTGGAAAGTGTACAGTTTACAACATTATTATCTAACCTTTTATTTAATCAATATGCTGTACATGAATAATATTTCTGTAAATATTTTTTCCTGGATAGTTGCAAAGTATAATAGTACAAATAATCTTTAAAGATCAGTTATTGCTTCAACCATTCTTGACAAGGAATGCTGCCTGATCATTCCCTAAATGAAATGTTAAAACCAAGCATACAAACACCATCATATTTTTCTCTCGATGTAAACAACTGCTCCAAAGATAACTACATTTAAGAACTGAGAGATAGAAATCTGAAAAAAACAAATAATTTGCTAACTTAAACAGTGGCAAATAGATTTTGTTTCGCTAGATAATTCATGCTAGCTTAACTGTTGCTCGCTATCTGTTTTCTCAAATGGCTAAGCACTTTATTTCTAAGAATAAATTTGTTCTCAGGAATAAGATACAACATAACCTGTAATAATATTATCCAGACTTATTTTTAAAAACTTGAAAAGCATTTATAAAATGAATTCTTTTAAGACTAAGCCAGCTATTAATAGTTAGATATCCTAATACTGACATGGACTAGCTGTAAAAGAAAACAATGTGTCAGCTTTATATAAAAGTGGAATAAATATTAAACCAAAGTTTGAAGTAATGCCAATAGAAGTACACTACTGTGATGAACTGTTGCCATGATTTAATAATGTACAAAATATGAATGCTTTTTTCTGACATATATGATACATGCAAGATGGGTATCTCTCTAAAACGAATGGGTACATCATCTCTACTTTCATTTCACACAAGCCAACATATTACATGAGAACAAAAGTAGGGACTTGCCCGATTAGATTACCCTTTTCCCTCCGGAAAGGTGGAAATGATGGAAAAAATACTAGTGAGCACCAGCATTCTGAAAGATTCAGAATAATGACCTTCGTTAATGTTTTTGACAGATTCAAGGTCAGTTCCTCCAGTGCCAAGGAGAATGCACAGAGGAAGAAGAAATCTCTCCCGGGCTGGAGGAACAGTCTAAAACTTACAACCTTCCTTGCTAGCTTCTCCATTGACTTTCTGGGGAACCAGCAGAGAAGTTTGCAAAGCCAAACACATGACTGCAGAGCTCTCGGCCACCAATGCGAAGAGGTTTCCAAGCATATAAAATGGTCACGTGACCCCCCTTTTTTTTGGTCAAGTCTATATTTTAAAAATTGGTATAGATTTTACGGAAGTTTTATTTCTCCTTTTTTTTCTTTACTTCTCTCTCCCCACCCTACAGTGGTAAATAAATCACATTTGTGTAGCACACTGTATCATATTGATCAAGCAATCCACAAGTTTCATAGAACGTATTTTATTCTTGTATACTAAATTCATGCTGCCTTTAAAAAGGTTATTATCCTTTAGAACAATTTTATATTCTGACCTGGATTTGCACAGTATTACTTTTTATGTCCATCTTCTTCCATGCTACATTTGACAAGGTTTCCAGAATAATTCTAAGCCTCAAATGAATCAGTAAAAGCAGTTTATATAAGTGATTTCTTTGACAATTTTGTTACTAGTTGGGGAGGAAAAATACTAGCCAAAATCTGGATGACCTAGCACCAAAAATAGAAAAATAAGTGATAGTTATATTTTGACTCAACTGTCAGCTTTTTCAATTGGTCAGCTAGGACTGACAGCTCCCAAGAAGGTGAAACCAGGAAGGTGACATTTTGTCAGAGCAAACTTCCATTAAACTTTCAGCCAAAACAAGGGACTGCCTTAAGATGCAGAAAATAAAGTTAACAAATTAAGGGAATATTATTCACCATGTTAATATTTCAAAAAGGAATGCAATACTATAGATTTTCAAAGTGGTGCAAACTGGGCTAGAATTAATTAACATTTCTTTTGAGGGGCTTGTGAGAATTGTTATAAAGTTGACATTTGAGGCTGGTACTTTCCTTTGGAGCATGTCAGTTTTTCATATAATTAAGTTCTTAATTAGTAAAATGTAAAAAAAAAAAGGTAATGAAAGTAAGATTGAGCAGAAAGCCAAAAAAAGTACTTATGTCTCTAATAGTGTTTCTGCCTTCCCTTGACTTTCAGTTCAATAAAACTGAGGTCAGAAATAATAACGCCCAAGACCGGGGGGGGGGGGAATTATTTGGGTCAATTATTTGATCTGGTGAGGCAAACAATAAATAACTGTAATGCTTGCAAGGCCTACATAAGTTAAGCAGGCAGCTGGATTCTCCTACTAAATTAGACATTATTAAAAAAAAACAGTAATATTTTATAGACTAACCGAAACAGGGGACTCAAGAGGAAGTCTTGTAATTCAAATGCTTTTTAATTGGTGAAGAGAATATCAAGGATGTGTCAATAAAATTGAGTACTGACATTCATTGGTACAACAGCCTCATTGCATAGCTCTCTAAAAAGGGTGGGCATATAATGGCAAAGGCTGAATAAAAATTGAATTGGCATTAAAAGAGAAAGATTTTAATGCAAAATGTGTAGGACAGAAGGAAGGGAAAATGCGATACCTATTTATGAAAACGAACGAGGTTACTTAACGGAAGTACAAATAAAGTAAGTTTAGCATCCTGGCTTTTAGCGGAATTGTAAAACCCAGTTCTGGAAAGCAGAATGCCATTCATAGCAACCTAACTGCTTTACATTAGGTGGCAAAACAAGACATATTTACATGGATTGTTTTCCATCTTGCTGTTGCAGTGTAACAAGTTTAGCATTTAGTGAATCATAAAAGAATAGATGCAATTTTTTAAAAAAGGGCGGGGGGAGAAATGGTAAACCCCTTTTCTTCTGTCAATTTGTCTGGGGAAAAAAAAGCATGTGTCACTTTATTTCATATTATCCATTTTATACCCCAAGTTTCCCCTCTCCCCATTTTTCTTTGGAGGGTGAAGGTTGATTTGCTCTCATCGGCAATTGTGATTGAATTTGCTGCAACCAGGGCATCAGTGATTTTCGTTTTTATTTTCAGTAGAGGCTACAAAGCCAGTAATTGGCATTGTTATTCAGATTTCTACTGCAGAAAGAACCACAAAAAGAAAACAAATTTTCTTTAGAGCAAGGCTTCTACAGTGGCAGCTATGAATTACCAACCACCCCGTTTCCCCCCCTCCAAAAAAAGAATCACCGCTAAGACATTTAACCGTACTTTGGATAGCTTAGGTCACCTAAACTGCAACTGTCAGAAAATCCTTTAGAAAATGGAAAACATCTACAATTTGAAATACAGCAATTCTTGGGTGATCGTTATTAAAACAACTAAAAATCATTTGAGTAAGGGGGAAAAAGTTAATCGGAAATTCACAAATAAATCATAAATCTGACTATGAACGTGACCTAGAAATTAATTAGAATGCGCTTAGAATTAACAGAGTGGGAAGGGGGTCTTAGAGATCTTCTAGTCCAACTCACTGCTGCAGCAGAAGACCCTATGCTACTCCAATAGTTGTCCAAGACCTGATACTATTCCGAACAAAGGTTCCTTGAAAACCTCCAGTGATGAAGCCCCCACAACTTCTGAGGGCAAGCTGTTCCGCTGATTGTTCTTACTGTCAGGAAATTTCTCCTAAGTTCTAGGTTGCTTCTCTCTTTGATCATCTTCCATCTGTTACTTCTTGCCCTGCCCTCAGGTGCTCTGGAAAATAGGTCGATGCCTCTGTGACAGCCCCTCAAATATTGGAAGACTGCTATCCTGTCATTCCCAGTCCTTCTCTTTCTTAGATTAGGCATCTCTAGTTCCTGCAACCGTTCATCATAGGATTTAACCTCCAGTCCCTTAATCATCTTGGTTGCTCTTCTCTGCACTCTTTCTAGAGCCTCACATGCTTTATCGTATCTCGGAATTGGACACAATATTCCAGTGCAGTATAAACCAAGTGTTACTATCCAATACCTAGAACTGCATTGGCTTTTTGGACAGCTGCAAGCACACTGCTGGTTCATAGTTAAGAGGTTGTTCATTAGGGCATCTAGATACCTCTCAGAATTGCTGCTGTGCAGATTCCAGAGTGGGGACAATGCAGTACTTGAACAATCTGGAATGTGCCAGGACCACATATTGGAATTTCAAGCCACACACAATGAACGATACCTTCCTTACTTATTTTCAGCTTTGAAAATGCAACCTTTCAAAGTCAAATTACAACAGCTAAGTCATTTTTTTTTTTATTTTTTTTTTGAGGCATTTTAAGGAACTCATGCTTCCGGAGAACTTTTAGCAGCAGGATTTATTAAATCTGCCAATATTGTATTTTGGGTAGTTAATATGTTTTAACCCATCTTAAAAGAGTTAAATTAAGAAAAAAAAAAAAAAAAAAAAGATGAGAAACAATACATTAAATGATTCATTCCATTTATTGCACAGGTCTTATACATATGTACATTTGCTTGACAGAACAATACAGTATGTGCAATCTAAGATACATCCTATGGACAGATGAGGCTTAAAATAACAGAGAAGCAAACAACTCTTGAACTTGTTTAAAACAAGAAGAAGGTATGAATGAATCCCTTCAGGACTGTCAGAAGCCAACAACTTAAAATAACAACTAGAGCTCCAGACAGGAATACAATACACAGGGATTCCAAAAGTAACACAAAAGCGGTATTTACACACCACAACTGCAGAGGGAAATGGGTTGTCAGTTTTACAGATATCCTCATATCATCTCTTGATACACTTTACAAGCTGCCATTTGACATGCAGCCAATTTAGCTACAATATAGATAGTAGATGGCTATCTTACCAAAGGTGGTTTTGTGTTTTTTTTTAAGATAGAAGGAATGCTATTCTTGGTGGCTTGGACAGTTTTTTTTAAAGAGATATATACAAAGAGGGCAAGTGTGGAAACCAGCGTCAGCATTTCCTGCGTCGGATGAGGAGAGCATATCTTCTGTCCTGGCCACTTTTTACAGAGGCACAAATTGAGAGGCTTTTTAACAAACTGCAACACTGTTTGGTTTGGTGGCAGCAGTGCCTGAGATAGAAAGTCCATACAGAGAGTGGTGAGGACAGCCGAGAAGATTATAAAAAGCTCGCTTCTTGTTATTCAGGATCCTACTTATAAGCACTATGTGCTTAGAACTCAAAGCATTGTTAGAAATCCCACACACCCAATTCACAGTCTGTTTCTGTTGCTCCCCTCTGGGAGGAGGTTTCAAAGTATTTCCAACAGGACTACCAGATTCTGTAACAGCCTTGTTCCCTATGTCACCCGTCTGGTAAACTTGCAAGATTCATTTTTCTCGCCATCTACATGTTTACATCCGAACTAGACTGTGTTGTTTCTCTGTGTCATATATGTAGCTATATGTATAATTTTTATTTATTTATTTATTCGTGTTTATGTAGTAGAGGTGGTGACCCTTGGAGAACTGTATGCAATGAAATTTCATTATAATGTATGCCTATTAGTGTACGTTCAAAGTGACAATAGTTATTCTAAATCTAAGGATCTTTAAAAGTTTTAACCTGATTGAATTTTCAATATTTCTGCATAAATATGGCTTAAAATGAGATGTGTTTGCCACACATCTTAAAATTAGCCAAAGAGAACCTAGTTAAACAAGTAGAAATTATCTGTGTTCATTTGTTTATTAAGGAAAATGATCCAAAGCTTTGTATTTGTATTTAGCAAAAGTATCCAAACTTCTAAGACTATCAGTGTTCACAAGAACATTATCAGAGAATGCTGAACATCAGTGATATGCATTGCTACATAAATATGCAGCTTTGGATCAAGTATCTGTAGGTTGGATTAAATCATATTTATGCAAAAAGGCTGAAAATTCAAAAGAATTTCACAAACTTTTAAGCACCGCAGAATTTATATGAACCCAATAACTGTCATGTATAGACATCCTGACCTCCGAAGGGATGTTCATGTTCCTCAGAAGGGATTAAGAGAAATAATTCTGCCTGCCAAGGGCATTTGGGAAGCATTAGCTTAAGAGAAGGCTCTGTGATGGTGAGGAAAGTTAAGTACTTATCTGGCTGCAAATATAAGTTTAGTCCCCGGGAACAGATGCCAGATCATTTTATCATTCAAGGTTCAAGATTTGCTGAGTAGTTTGAAAAAAAGGCTCATGGAGACTGGCAAAAGCTCTGAGAAGAGGCTTTAAAATGGCAGTTTAACTCAAATAATTCTTTTTTCAGAGAAAATAAATTTTGTCACCTACTGAAATGGTGACAAAGGGATGAAAGGCATTTTGCATGAGTTATTACTATGTAAATTATTCAGGTATATCACATCTGCTTACATTCTGTCCCTAATTTGTAAATTTCCAATAAGGCCAGACAATTTCTATGTGAACCATCTTCTTGGAAGAATCAAAATCCTTTACCATTTATGCAGTAACCAAATTCTGTGTTACCATAATGAAAATAAGAATTACAGGAATAATGACTTCTATTTTATTTATCACTTGAGAGCCAATACACATTAGTTATCTTGCTTAGAGGTGTGTATTTTATTTCATAAACTATAGTATTTTAGATTTACACGTGGCACAGGTAAATTATCCACCGTTATAATTGTGCATGGGTTATTTATTGATTCAGTATTTAAGTTATCTCATCAACAGGTAGTCCTCAATTTATGACCACCATTGAGTCCAAAATTTATATTTTAAGCAAAATATTTGTTAAGGGACTTTGGGCCCCGTTTTATGACGTTTCTTTAGCCTTAGGCTACATGTGCCAAGCTCGCCGTGTCAGGTTGCCGTCAAGTGACGTATTGCAACGTTTCATGGAGCAGGGGTGGGCGTGGCCTGCATGTGACTCATCCAGCCCGTGGCCACCAGTTTGACGCCCCTGCTTTAGACAATTTAGCTCAGTAATATATCATGCTCTCGATTACAATGGCAATGAGTTCACTACTGGAAGAGCTGAAGAGCCAGATTTTTTGGGGGGGGGGAGGGGGGCAGTCCCATGTTACATTTTTGCCCTCAGTAGTTTAGTTTTACTTCATTTTTGCCTTAAAGATCTCCCTCACCAAGACAATCCCAGAGGACATCTCCATTCATTATGTAGTACATCTCCTGGAATGGGTGACATCATAAATAAGGTAATATTTGAATAGAAGTAGGTTGGTTAAAATGAAATCAAGTCAGTAAGCAGCGTAGGATACTTCTAACAGTGTGTGGTTCATCTTGGAATGAAGTGATTCATTGCTTTCTGGAGACAAAATCTGCCAGCTTAGAGGGAACGGCAACATGGATTTGCAAAGACTGGGGGGAAAAAAATGATAGCATGCCTACATCATCAGCAGACCATGGATCCAGTCCATTTAGGATAACTGGAATCCTTCCAAATACAACACCAGTTCGTTTATTTCTGCAGGTTCCCCGATGATAGGACTGTAGTCCAAGTTGGCAGGGCAAAATTGTTCTCCTGCTGAGTCATGCTGATAATTCATGTTCTTCTTCTTGAACATTTATATTGCTATCACATTAATGGGTGATGGGAGTTCTGTTGTGTTCAACACAAGTGAAGAAAAGTGGGAGATAAACTACCTATCAGAACAAATAGTGCTTGCTTCCTTATACCCCAGTCTAAGACAATTAGAAACAGTTCTATCAAGATAAAAATATTATAAGTTTAATATATTTCTCTCAAGGATTATGGTTTCTTTTTTTTTTTTTTAAAACAAGTTTTATTAAAAGTTTCAACAACAAACAAATCATTACATATTGAATCTTTCCCTGTCTTTCTACAATAATTTCCCCAATATTCTCATAAAACACAAACAAACACAAACAAACATAAAAAAAATCTTTTAGTAAAGTACCTTGGCCCCAGTTACCTCTCTTTGCATGGGCTAAAATAATAGCACATATCACTCTTCACATTTCTATCTTATTTAATCCATCTTAATTAAATCATTAAATTTGTATCTTTTGCCCATTCATTTATCCCTCTATCTCTTCTTATAATAAAAGAAAAATTTCTCCTGAAATCACTAATCAGAGTATGATGCCTTTCTATCCTCCCCTAAGTTAGTAAAATTAACATTCAACATAACAAATACCCAATTTGGTTCTGCTTGGTACATTCTATCCACCAAAAATGTTTAAATACATTGTATCCTCCTTTCCTTCGATATTTTATTACATTTTAAAAATCAATCATTAATAAAAACTTCAACATTTTAATTTCTTATTAAATCTTAAACCATTCTAATTTACTATTTCAAATATAAATGTTACAATACCATCTTCTGTACCTTAGCAGAATCTTTCTTACAGAAAATTATATTTCATCCTTTGTCTCTAAAAAAATCCCTCTTCTCCCATCCAATTTTAAAGCTTTGAGGCTTTTCTCCGCCTTTCCCTTTCTTTCTTCCCCCACCAAATCTTCCTACCCCCTTCTTCTTCTAACCTCTGCCTTGCTGGGATCCCTTCTCTGTTGCGTTCCCTTTTTCTCTTGTTTGTTATCATTATATTTACTTTGCATCATATTTTTCTCTTTCTCAAATGTTTTTTAGATCTTAAGTCCTTCATTTTCCTT
Organism: Notechis scutatus; assembly: GCF_049901735.1. Lineage (NCBI taxonomy): Eukaryota > Metazoa > Chordata > Lepidosauria > Squamata > Elapidae > Notechis > Notechis scutatus. The sequence goes on from NC_142014.1 coordinate 19,173,556, forward strand.
GCTCTCTTCCTTCCTTCTTCCTTAGATAAGTTTTGGGATTCAATGAAGATGGCGTCTTCGTCTCTTCCTTGTTGTTCTTCTTCCGTTTCCATCTGTTCCATTGTCTGTTGGTAATTGACCAGCGCCATTTCTAGAAATAGAAAAGCTTTTTCCATGCCATCTTTGCAGATTGCTTTTGTTTGCTCATATTCATCCCTCAGGTCTTCAAAAGGAAAGCCATTATAAATAAATCTTTTCTTTTCTTTATTCCTCTTTCTTCTTACACCAACCAAATATTCCGAGAGAAAGGCAAAACAATCCCAAAATCCACAATTCTCAATAAATCCAAGCAAGCCAAAATTCCCCCTTCCTCTTCCAGGGTGGTATCAAACAAATAGAAAAAAAGAATCCAAGTCTATATTTTAAAGCCTTATTAAGATTGTATTTCTTTCCTCAAGTCTTCAAGGCATCTCCTCCAACAAGATCCAAATTTATATATTTTCTTTATCCTCTCCCTTCCGGCTTAATTCCGTCGGGAGGGAGAGTAAACTTTCCCTTCAGCACCTCAAAATAGCCGCTTTTTTTCTCTTGTGGAAGAAATCATCAGAAAACCATCTTTTCCAGGAATTAAATTAGATAAATCTCAAAGCCCTGGGTCGACCAAGAAGAACTTTTACTTTCAATAACTTTCTCTTCTTCCTCCTGCGCATACTTGCCCGGCTGTCAACTTCTTTGTGGCGGCCATTACGGACCGCCGCTGCACCGTCCTGGTAACAGGGGGTTCTGCCGGCCAGGGAGGGGTCTGCAACACCCCAAACCCTTCCTCCGGATCCCCTTACCTTCAGCTACCCCTGCAGGGCAGCCTTGCTCCGCACCCGTCCGGGTCGGAGCCCCAAAACGACTGGCGCGGCAGGGATCGCGCAGCCGCGAATCCCTACCGCTCTGGCCGACAAACCGAAACCCCAAGGATTATGGTTTCATAGGCCTTTCTATCTCTGAATATGAAGCTATAAGTTATTATTCTTGCTCACATTAGAGCAGACTTTATAGAATTATATAAAAGTAAAGATGTTTTGTTTCATGTTTACAGCAGGGGTGTCAAACTCGATTTCATTGAGGGCCATTTGACCTTGGGGGGCCAGGGTGGACATGGCCAGCTCGACGTCACATGTTGAGACTCTGTTTTCAGCTGTGATGGCCTCCTGCAGCCCTCTGCCAGCAAAAACGGAGCTCAGGGAGGCCTTCCCGGGCTCTGTTTTCGCTGGCAGAGGTCGGCAGGAGGCTGTCACAGCCAAAAATGGAGCCTGGAAGGGTTGCGTGCAGCCCTCCTGTGCTCCATTTTCACTGGCCAGTCCTTCACTGTTTCCAGGGCGGACCCATGGGCCAGTTCTAAGCACCCCGCAGGCCAGATCCTTGAGTTTGACACACCTGTTTTACAGGGATGCTGGCCTATCTTAATTATTTTAAATGGCTCTTCATAACTTTTTGAGTATCTGTATCACAGCGTCTTCAAAATAATTTCCATGAACCTGATATTCTTCACTCATGTATCAGGAACACAGCAAAGAGAATCGGATATAGAGATTCATAACAGGCATTCTACCATCTCCAAAAACTGAAATCCTGTTGTCTCTGCAGCTGGGGCCTCAAGAAATGTTAGAAATAGGAAAGATGGATTCAAAACCATTAACAACTGAATAGCCTGAAATACAATAGACAAAAACAATATGGATGTTAGCTGTAATATAAACACCGATTTATACTACATAGGTATAATCTATGGTTGCTAGATAACAAAAATAGGTCTAACAAAAGAGAGGTTTGAAATGTTCAGAGGCACTACAAAAGTGTGCAGAAGCACATTAAAAATATTTGAGGAATAAAATTCTAAGAGTCAGAGTCAGAAACTTGTATTTACATGAACCAAGTGATTCTTTTCTAAGCATGTTCTTTCTCTTCAGGAAGATTTATTGAAGCATTGAATATAACCATGTGAACTATTTTCGATTTTTAACTAAAATTCCCTCATATATATCAGTAACAAGACTTTCTTCTAACATCCTTCCCATGATGCAGCAAAGATAAGCATTCTCGCAGAAAATGGGAATGTTAGCAGCTACTTGTTTGCCCAGTGAATTTAAATTATCATTCTGACAACCAAGCTAGACAATCAAGCTTCACAGACATGTCAAGGAATATGAAGGCAGTTTCTGGAATATATTCCACTTGTACACTAAAATAATTTTGCAGTTTGCAGTAGTGTTAGAACAGAGAGAAACCGACCATTCATTTCTGAACAGGCTAGTTGTTTGCATATGTTCAAATAGCTGTAAAAGTCTGCACTTGCAGATTTAATAAATCTGACTAAAAATATGGAAAACTCTGCCTATGATTAATGCCACCAACTTGCCTATTGGCCTCTATGTACACTAGTAAGGCAAAAGAATAAAGAGGAAAAAAACCCTCTAATCCAGGGCAAACTCAAAGCCCAGGGACAGTCCTGGAAACAGCAAAGGACCAACCCGTGGTGCCTCTGCCAGTGAAAACGGATCTTGGGAGGGCTGTGGGAGGCTCTCCGGAGCTCCATTTTCACGGGCAGAGGGTTGTAGGAAGCCGTCGCAGCCAAAAATAGAGATCAGGAGCCTGTTTTCTCTGGCAGAGCGTTTGGGCAATCACAGGCGCTCCTGACATGAGTGATCTCGAGCTAGCCACGCCTACCCTGGCCACACCCACTCTGGTCCCCCCAAGGTCAAACACAACACTAATGCGATCCTCAATGAAATCAAGTTTGACACCCCTGCTGATCTCTTAACAGAGAACGAGGAGAAAGAGTTGTGGAGAAAAGAGGTACTGAGAAAGAAGAGAAAGCTATCAAAAAGCATTCTAGAACATCACTTTGGTAGATTTTTTTTTTAAAAAAAGATGTATTAACCTCCCCATCATTCAATTAATGTGTGGCTAAAGGAGTGGTGTAAAAGGGAAGGCTTTGGTTTTATTAGTCATGATGTCTGCAGCTGGTCCAATGTAAAACTGTACAAAAGAGATGGTTTGCATCCATCAAAGAAAGGGACTGAGTTACTTGGCATTAAATTCACAGATTTCCTGGGTAAACATTTAAACTGAACAGTGGGGACAGAGAATTAATGGATTCAGAACATCTCTGTCCCCAGCAACCTAAAACTGATAAGGATACCAGTGCATGCAAAATAGATGTTTGTGCAGGTAAGATTATCAACCTTGATGCCAACTAAAACCAAGCATTTAATAGTGAGTGCCATACCATGTGCACTAATCAAACAGGTGGCAAGAAAGTAGGGGCAGGCAGGCACAACACAGGTTATGTAGACAGGAAACACAGTGTCAGACATAAAGATCTCAAGTGCCTATATACAAATGCACAAAGTCTGGGCAACAAACAGGGTGAACTGGAACTATGAATACATGAAGGTAAATATGATATAGTTGGAATAACAGAAACTTGGTGGGATGAAACCCATGACTGGAACATACTGGTGGAAGGATACAAACTATTAAAAAAAAAAAAACCAGACTCCATAAAAGAGGAGGTGGAGTTGCATTGCATGTAAAGGACCACTATATTGCTACAGAAATGCATGAAACCAAAGATGAAAACCTCCTAGAATGCATATGGGTCAATATAAAAGAAAAAAAAGAATGACATGGCCATAGGTGTATATTATAGGCCACCCAGTCAAGCAGAAAATATAGATGTCCTTTTTGCCAGCCAACTAACAAACATATGCAGGAAACACACAACAATAGTAATGGGAGACTTCAATTATCCTGATATCAATTGGAAAACTAATTCTGCACCAAGTGAGAAATCAAATAAGTCCCTAACCAACCTAGCTGACAACTTTGTTGTCCAAAAGGTAGAGGGTGAAACTAGAGGGTCTCTCACTTGGGCCAGATGACCTACAAGGTCCCTTCCAACTCTGATTATCTGTTAAATCTGTTAGTAAAAAGAGAAAATCTTCTGTAGGCAGAAACTGACATGACATTCTTATAGTACTGTATTTTGATTGAATCTTCTTAGGCAGGGATTCCCAACCCCCCGGGGTCTGGGGACTGGATCAATTCACGGCATCCCAGCAACCAGTCCATACAACCAAGTGAAGCCCAATTGGCAGAATGCAGGCAGTATGCAAAACCACACCCCTCCAGTCCACGGAAAAACCTTTCTCCATGGAACCGGTCTCTCATCCCCAAAAGGTTGGGGGCCCACTGTTCTTAGTGATGTAAAACTTCTGTTAACTCAAAACACGTTTTGTGACGCCTGTCCGCCTGTTATTAAAAATTAATAAATAAATAGAGACTAGAGCTTTATTATTTTTCCTTTTTTCCTTTTGCTTTACATTTTAACAATTGATATTTTACTGCAGGATTTTATTTTATTGTATCATGATATTTCACTGATTATGTGAACAAGTAGATATTTCACTGATTATGTGAACAAGTAGAGAAAGCAAGTCTGTGGTGGAACAGGCAAGGTTTGAAGAAAGACAATATCTGAGGTGGCAAAAAAAATCAGCAAAGCCAACAGAGAAAACATAGAAAAGGGTACAATAGTACTGCAGAAACATATAAAAAGACAATATAGTCATTGCTCATTTGTGGGTTCGGTTGCAGACCACAGCAATAAAGCAAATATTCCAATAAAGCAAGCCACATGAATTTTTTGGCTTTCCAGTGTATATGAAAGTTAAGTTTACTCTACTGTAGTCTATTAAGCGTGCAATAGCATTATATCTAAAAAAAATCTTATATACTTTAATTTAAAAAAAACACTTTATCAACAAAATTGGTAATCATCACCCAAACTTTCAGCAAGTCATAACCTTTTTGCTGGTAAAGGGTCTTGCAAAGAAAAAAAGCACAGTTTGCAAAGCACAATAAGACAAGGTATGCCTGTAGATCATGTAACAAATGTGACACCTACACCCAAAAACTAGTTTTTAAGAAAAGCAAGTAAAAATATTTAACATTCCCGGGCCTTTCAAATATTAGCGTTTTAACAATTTCATTTGCTAATAGTCATATGCTGATGGACGAAAAGATAATGAAATGATTTGACATTTCATACTACAGCACAATTGATCACCAAGGAATCGTGTGTGCGCTTTCGACAAAAAAATTCTCTATACAGATAACCCTCTCTTTTCTGAGACAAGAATTATATCACCTTTCACTTGAGAAAAATTTGACAGCTGAGCCACAAATGACCCAAATGCCTCGATCTGTTATAAATGCGTACAAATGAGAAATGGGAATCAGAAAAATTCAGCTGCAGCTATATATACCAAAACAGATTATAAGATCAAAATACACAGTCCCTGTTTAGCAACTACAGTTTAGACCAGCTATTTGGTTGTTAAGCGAAGCATGCACTAAGTAAAACGGCAACGGTGCTTATGATCTCACTTCAGCTTTCCTATGGTTTATAGAAAAATGTCGCAAATGTGGACAATGGTGACAAACTTACTTTTTTGTCACTATAATTGCAAATGGTTGCTAAACAAGGCAGTCGCTAAATGAGGGCACTGGTATATTCTTTGAGGATCTCCTGGTCACCTCACTTCTTCCTCCAAGACATCTATTTGACCTCATTTTACCTTGCGGCCTCTTTAGTCTACATTCAAATACCACAAAAACCTTCAGTGAATACAATCATCTAAGGGACATTAACCCATATTAAACATGTTATTTCAATTAAAAAAAAACGAGCATTAATAGTAACAAATCCTTTTGGTTACCACGCATTTAATTACGCATATGCTCATTTCAGACACCCAGAAAGCATTCCTGAGGCAAATTCCAAGAGCTGATCAATGACACTGCAAAGGTAACAGCATTGACCTAATCATATTAAAATATTGGACTTTCAAAGAGAATCTATGGGATCTGCATTTTATTATACTGCTGAACGGTAGCATTACATACTAAATGTACGCTTGGGATTAAAATGTGAGGATCACAAACATTGAAACAGAGTGGGATTGAAAATAAAATCTTGCACAAAGCAGGGTTAGCAGAATGATCTGAACGCCCTGAGGTGAATATTAGACTATATAACTTTTCTCCTTTTCAACCCCTCTGGTTTTTTTTTTCCAAGCCACCTTTTCACCCCAAAATTGCTATAACTGCAGCTCTTTAGAAGGAAAATAAACTAATACGTTGGCGATATGCTTCTTGGGTTGCTATGTTACAGTGATTATCCAATTAGCTACCTGCCTGTAGTGAATAATAATGGCAGCATTTAAACAAATCGATAAAATACATCCAATCAGTCCTTGGCAGGCCTTTCGGTGTACTTTAGAAACATACCAACTAAGAATATAACCAGTCAAAAATATGCTTTTGCAGTTTCACAATGCACTTTTACACTGCAAATGCTGACACATAAAACAATCTTTTAAATGAGCCCATTTAATTGGCGTAGAAAGAGAATTCTAGCCTCTGAAAGGGTAGATGACATAAAGTTAATATAATAAAATGTTAATGCAGGCTTTGCATCTTCCCTGAAGGCAACTTTAAGGCACAAAAGGCAACAGTTCACTTACAGCAGTCACATATATTCCACAAAGTTGCTAGATAAGAGTTTTTAAAAAAACATTTTTCTATCAAGAACCTTAGAGCTAATTGTGCTTAACAGCTACATGGGTCAACCCTGACATCCTGCACCCTGACAGACCATTGGAACTATGGCTAATGATGGAAAAATACATTATAAACTAAATAGCTTTGAGTTGCTATCTGGATTCCAAACTCTTCTTACTCGTGGTCATGAGGTATAGCCTGTTCTTCTCCTATTCTTGTACTGGAGGCTCCTTCGGCTGACTGTCGGCTGCCTGCAGTTCAGCAGTTCGATCCTCACTGGGCTCAAGGTTGACTCAGCCTTCCATCTTCCAAGGTCGGTAAAAGGAGATTACAGGGGACGCTGTAAACTGCCTAGAGGGGGCTGTAAAGCACTGTGAAGCAGTATATAAGTCTAAGTGCTACGGCATCAACTTAAGGATAGATGAAGAATTTAAAACGCAGTGTTGGAATTAAAAGCTTGGCACTGTTGAAAACACAGGCGAGAGAATAAACCTAGGTGGCCATAGTGATGGCTCCAGGATGACAACTGGAAGTTTCTGTTGAGTTGAGTTGAGAGGCTGAGCATTTGGACGAAAGCCAGCAAGGAACAATGCACTCACTCCCAGATCCCATTGCTACCAGAACTGGTCCAGCCTCACGGTTGTGGTTTGCAGGCAGCCGGTGCAGCTGGCAACAGAATCAGACAGTGGGGAAGAACGGGGACTAGTCAAGGAGTCTGGAGAGGACTCGGACGAGGGTCCTGTGTCCAATACAGAGATGGGGCCAGGACTATCTGGGAGTGGGATGCTGCCTCCGGAGCCTCTGGAGTCTGGCAGCAGCGAGGTAGAGGACCCTGTTCCCAGTGCGCATGTGCACAGAGCTGCTAGAAGTCGAGAGCAGCTGAAACAAAAAGGGGTGATTCGGGAGTAAGGCTGGGAGATGATTGCCCCTCCCATCAGGTATAAAGGGCAGGCAATGATGACGAAACCTTTGCAGGAAGCAAAGTCGTTTGCTCGGTTCAGATTCATTCTTGAAGCTCTTTGTACTTCGGTTAGTTTCTTTTCTAGTTCATTTGACACTTCTGTTATTGGCAGCACTTCACAAGAAGAAAGGTGGGTGCTTATCTTGAGGGACTGTTTGAAATTCGTTACTCGCTGGGAATGAAAACAATTCCCAGTGTTGCAATAAAAGACTTGTTTTTAAAATAAGTGTGTGCGTAATTACTGTCTCGGAAGCCTTGGTCAGAACATTTACTGCCCTGCACTGATCCCACCTCTTTCCCTTTCACAGGGTTTCCTCTCTACTGTGAGGGTGGGAAAGCAAAGCTATCACAGCTTTGCTCTCACAAGGACTGGGAAGAATGTTTGGAAAAACAACTGGCTCAACTCATCAGCAGGGCTTTAGATTAGAAATGGAAGGAGTGGGTGACCCATCTTTAAGGCCAAACCCCAAGCACAAACCACAACACAATAAATCAGACAATTAAAAAAGGAAGTGTTGAGAAGGAAGTGGGACTCAGATATAAAACAGGTGACGTAGGAAGCAAACACGGGGTTAGTCATAATGCGCTCAAATGCCAGTATGCTAATGCTCAAGAGTTTTGGGAACAAACAGGAAAAACTTGAAATCCTAATACATGAGAGCAGGCATGATATTGCATCATTACCAACATTTGGTGGGATGGAACCCTTGAGTGGAACTTATTGCTAGAAGGATATAAAAGAAACTGACCCAACAAGAGGAGGAGAAGGAGTTGCTTTGTATGTAAGGAATCACTACATGTCTACAGAAGTACAAATACCAGGGATAAAAGCCCTCTTGAATGCATTTGGGTGAACATTAGAAGAAAAATTGCTACAGGTATATTCTACAGGTATGCCCAACCAGGCAGAGGAAACAGATGAACTATTTGCTAGTCAGTTAAATAAGGTGTGCAAGAAACACTGTAGCAATGAGGGACTTTAACTACCCTGACATCAACTGAGAAACAAAATCTGCACCAGGCTCCTGTTGTGCCTAGCTGACAACTTTGTCAGCCAAATGGTAAAGGAGGGAAATAAAGGGTCAGCTATACTGCCTTTAACTCTTACTAACAGGGATCAAATGATAGGACAGGTGGAGGTTGCGCGAACTTTGTAAGTGACTCTGTCGCACTAGGATACGGTCATAGTACTCAACATAATGCAGGCAGAAACAATTGAACAAAATCAAACTAGTGTTCTAGACTCCAAGAGAGCTGACTTCGACAAACTAAGACATAAATTAGGAAGGATTCCATGGAGATAAATCTTAAAGGGAAAAACAACTGAAGATGCTTAGGAAACTCTGAAAAAATATTATTAAAGCCAATCAAACACAGTATGGCGGCGGGGGGGGGGGAAATAGATCCCAAATGAAACCAGCATGGTTGCATAAAGAACTTTTTGACAGATCAAGGGACAAAAAGAACAAGTATAAGATAGAAAGTAGTTATTATAAAATTGTATTTCAACATTCCTCCTCCTCATGTCCATGGAGAAATATAGATACTTCAGGACAATGAAAACAGGCATTCTCTGCCTACATGGGGCAGATCACTCTCTGGGCTCCATTTAAACATAATTAGATCGTTTTTCCTTTATCTTCCCATATGGCCAGGTTAATTAGTTTTTACCAATTATCAAAACTGTCTTCCTTCCGCTTAATTTTTTTTCGACATGAAAGTTGATGTGCTGGAATTGTATCAAATGAAGTTTTCCTGCTCCTAGTAGACATATTTTTGTTTTTTCACACCATCTTGATGTTGCCTCATCCAACACAAGGAGAAGGACAATTGGAAAAATATTCAGCTGCAACTTTGTACTTTCCTTTCATTTTAAACTCAGCAAGAGAAATACAGAAAAGCATCCAAAATGTATGCAAGGCTGTTGAAACCCGGTAAAAATGGAAGTCTTTTTCAACTAGTGAAGGTATTTTTTTTAAAAAAAATTAAAATATCCTTTTTTAGTAAAAATAAAAATAATGTTTTACTTACTTGGAAGTCTTTCTCTTCAAGGATGTCCTTTTTCCACCTGACAAGGAAGGCAGCACAGACATACAGATGGAAGTGGGAAAAACCTTCGGGTTCAGACTGTTAAAATAAAGCATATATATATTCAACATAAAAATACATTTGAGTAGATAACTCAATACTGATCAGAAAATGTTTTTGTTGTTTTCCTCATTTTTAACATGTAATTGTCACGATTAATTAGCGAATCAGATTCCAAATAAAAGCCTTTTGACTTGTGTAGAGAAAATAGGAATAAACAAAACTACGCTATCCAAGGATCACAAGCTTATGTGAGTATATAAAAAGCATAATATCCGCCAATAAGCTTTGTTATTGAGCATCAAGGAAACCTCCCGGCTTCAACTTTAGGGAAGAAAACCGCTGTGATTTTTCTTCATGGGCAGGTTTTGCTAGGGGAGAGTCAATGGCCTTCATAAATAAGTTCTTCTTAGCTTTGATGATTTCTGAAACAATGCATCATTCTATACCAGGAGTGTCAAACTCCATTTCATTGAGGGTCACATCAGGGTTGTGTTTGACTTCAGGGGGCTGGGGGTGGGCGTGGCCAGCTTGACGTCACTCATGCCGGGGGCGTCTATGGTGGCCTGAGCGCTCTACCAGCGAAAATGGGCTCCCGAGCTCCGTTTTTGGCTGCAATGGCCTCCTGCAACCCTCTGTCACCAAAAACGGAACTTGGGAGGGCCGCAGGTAGCCCTTCCGAGCTCCATTTTCGCTAGCAGAGACACTATGGGCCGGTCCTTCATTGTTTTCAGGGTGGCCTCACAGGCCAGATCTAAGCACCTCATGGGCCAGATCCGGCCCCCGGGCCTTGTTCTATACCATCTTCCCTATTTTGCACTGCATTTTGGCTGCATTCTTCCCTGGTAAGAAAAACTACGGAATGTAGTTTTGGGAGGAAATATCTAAAGGGTCTGTTATTAATCCCCAACCTATCAACATGAGCTTGCTGGGAAAGATCATTATTAAAGTTTCTAGAATCAGGAGTGATCAATATGACAATACATTCATAATCAAGTTATGTCCAGGAAATTATATAACAGAAGGATGTTCTCTTCTACAGTAAAAAAAGAGCATGTCTTACTCAAAAGTCACATCTCATAAACAATTCAAAATGGGAAAAAAAATTCCTAATGTTTCATCAGAATCACAACCATTGTTGCAGAAAGAAGATGGGGAATAAAAAAAAAGGACTGCTCTAGGAATCTGCCTCTTTGCAAGAACATTTAACTATCTTGGACTTTTCTGTAACACACAGTAAGTCTTAGTTTCATGAGGCTATCTGAGTCTAAAATTAATTCCTCCTTTAACCTAACCATTGGGTTCCTAGTTCATACAACATTGGGTTCCTATCCTAATGCCTGACCCAATTATAACATGATATCTGTAGATGACCCAATTCAAATGGAACTTAACACCTCTCTAGAGTATAAGGCAAAGACTTGGAGAAGAATTAGGCCATTGCTAAAGGGATTGCATGAAAACAGACAATAATCTATCCAAACCACAGAGAAACAGAGCTTTTAACTACTGTTACACCCAACAAAACTGACAGGAGATTCAGGGCAAAAGAAAAGCATAATTTTCAGAATTTCAAGGTGACTATGTAAGATGGCTTAAAATGGATTTTTGATCTGAACTAGTATATCTTTTATGTTCCTGGGAGCAGGAAAAAGAAGAAACCATTCTTTTCAGTCTTAATCCAACACCATCTGGCAAAAGTCAAAGAAACTGAGCAAAACTTCAGGAGAAACTTTGAATAATCCTTTATGCCAAGGCCTAAATACCATTCTCTCTATACAAGCTGTATCAAAGTTTTTCTCACTCTAAGAAATGGAAATAAAATAGCAAACTGTGCCAAAGATCTAAATTTATTCTTGATATTTCCTGTTTTCACATTGTTTTTCAGTACCGTTTGCCTAGGCTCTTTTAAATTAAATCAAATAGGCTTAAGCATTCAGTTCATTAAAGGAAAATGCATATTCCCTTTAGATCTGAGAATTCATCATAGTTCAGAGATAAAACTAGGGTATAAAGCATTTCAAATGGATAGTCTTGGACAGTTTTGGAAATTGAGCAAAGCACCTAATGCATAATTGCCTTTCCTAACACCTGCTACCTATTATAACTTTCCATTTGCAGCCCTTGAAGTTACAAGCAGATTCATCTTTAAATGTATAAAATGGCAGGCCAATAGCTAAAAGCTGCTTAGAAATCAAATATAAACAATGACCTTGATTTAAATATTTTAGCAAAAGATCTTAAAAACAGATGTACAGCCTTCCAGAAGACTTATTCTGAACATATTAGGCGTGACTCTGAGTGCATCACCACAGAACCATCTGTCATCATCAATAAAAATCACTTAGACAGTTAACACCACAAATATCACATCGCCTTGCAAAAAGTTTTATCGCTCCCCTGGATGAAATTGAACCCATTATTTCAGACTTTGCCCTCAAAAAAATCTCATGAATTAGTCATGAATCTAGCTTGAGGGACAGAAGGAAGGATAGCAGAACATATTGTTATTACATTGCATCCCACCACTTCAAAAGGAAATGTTATTATGAGGCTTAATGTTACATTGGTTCATAATTGCAATAAAACCTACTGTTATACCAAGAAATTTGCAGGCTAGTTTAAAGGGTCAATTCCCAATTGCAGTAAAACATATACACAGATTTTCCCTTTTCTAAAAAAATAAAAATAAAAATTAGGACCCAATACAAACACCTTAACAACAAATATCTCGATTCCTTTGTAGAATTCTTTATGCATTGTGCTACTAAAGTCTAACTATGTTTCCTTGGAGTAATAGGAGTAGTTGTTCTAAGTAGCTTGAAGTAATTGTGGGGGGTAGTTTGAAGAGCAGCTGGAGACAGTTGTTTTGAAATTGGTTTAGGTGAATGGGTTACAAAAAGAAATGGTGCAAAGGAAATAGTTAAAAGGGGTCTTAGGTGGAAAGTACTAATTGGCTACCACTTTTCATGAGCTATCAAATTCTGTCCATTGACTCATTCCAGTCCTATCTCAGACCTTTTGCTGGTACCTTGACTTCTTACTGTGCAATTATGTCACCTGGAGGGAAAAAAATATCAGAACTAGAGTTGAAATAATCCTCCTGTGCTTAGGAGCCATAAGGAAGTGAATTGTAAGCACAAGCGAGGGTTAAGGAGTCCTCTCTACCATATTTTGAACCAGACACCCATTTCCTAAACATCTAAAGTTGTGATACAAGAATAAAGATCTAAAAGTTGTGACAGAAGACTGTAGCAGTCTTTTTCAGAAAAAGCAAAAGTCCAATGTTTCAAAAGCCGATAACCGCCATCTTTTAGGCTTCAACTCTAGAACCATAATGAAAATTTGCTATGATCAACAATTTGCTATGACTTAAGTTGCGCATATGTAATCCTACATTATTTAAATTAGATTTCAGAAGGAAAAAATACAAGTTTCTTTAGTATTATCTTTCATACTGAAATACACAATCTGCAAATTCTTTTGAAGTGCACATTCTGCAATGTCCAAGTAACTTAAGCAACAGAAGTGGATATCCATAAAAGAAATAGCAAAATTCTGAAACTCTGTTCTATAGTAGGAGGTCATTTGTAATTTTTCTGAAAAAGCTTTTGCAATGGGTGCTTCTATTTGACTACAACCTGCCACAAAGTTCCACTTCCACACTAGTGAATAAACACCAAGGATTCAACAGTCCTGCTATGCAAGCAGAGTCATACAGCTGGTCCAGCAACCAGTTAATTCAATTGAAGGCTTTCCTTCCACCTCGCTTTCAAAATATAACGACATAATTGACAAAATAAACAAATGAACGAATGAACTTATTTTGGAGGAGGTTTTCATGCAATAGGCAGTTGATATATTTTTGTTATTCCCCATTTTCATTAAGAAAGCTATGCAGAAAGAAATGGTGGACAATAGAATTATATTTTCCCCTATCAGAACTATTATAGGAACAGCTAGAAATTGGTAAAACATTATCCCACTCCCTCTGCAAATTTACCTATGAGCTTCCCTGTTTAATACTAGGTGCAATTCTGCCATTTATACAGACCAATAGTAAGTACAATGAGTAAGACATGAGCAATTGATAGTAAGAAAGAACTGATAGGGTCAGAGCTGTTAGACTGAATAATTTTTCTTTTATGTATATTTTTGCATTGTTAACTGCATTAACAATTGCAGTCTGGGCAGACTTAAAATAGCTGAATGTTCCTGTTAGGAGCCACCCACCTTACCTTCTGTAATCTGATTCTTTCCAGTTATGTTGGATTACAATTCCCAACATTCTGAGCCAAAACTCTGTTTGGATTTAATTCAAATGGAGTAGTCTGGAAATCCTGAGATGATTTTGATTCTAGACAAACGGGTACAATTACCACTGGACTGCATCCTGCAATCTCTCTAAGCTAAAAGTTTCTCTGAAACGGATCAGCTGCAGACCAATTTAAGAATTACAAGAATGTATCAGCTGCAAAACCTTTTTGTCAGCCTGTGTGTATATTCTCTCAGGATTAACATTCTGGGTATACGTGTTCTTCTGAGCCAAGACAAAGTGATGGCACCTTCATATCTGATCCTAATAACATGCATTCCAATGAGTCATGAGATTCATATATGCCATTCTTTTCACCTAATTCAGATCTGCAGATCACAAGAAATAGAAGCTGAAAGAGTGGGAAACAGGGAGGTATTCTGTCAGAAATTAGTATTTTGAGTAAGCAGCTCCTGTTAAAGCAGCCAGGCTCAAGCTTCTGTTTCTAAGAGCAGATTGGGCTGAATGGGAGGTCCAACTACTCTTAGTGATCAGTCAGCAAGCCTAGAAGACAGATCCCTAAACCAGGCTTTGGCAGAGTGGCTCCTACAGGCCGCAGAATCACTTAACCGACCCAGGACCTGCAAAATTAAATAATTACACACAATCCGAAAGAGTAATCAGAATATTTGGCAGCATGCATATTAAATTAAAATAGTTTTTTTTAAGAATGGTCAAATTCTACGAAGTTTTTAAAAGTTTCTACGCTTTCATATGAGATATGTTTTAATATCCGTAACACTGTAGGAAGTCTGGTGAAAATGCCGCCAGCTTGAAATGGTTCCTAACCCATGATGTAAGCTTTCCCAGGAATATAGGTCTGAGGCTGACTGGTGTCTGTCAGGTATAGGACTTGTTAACGTTTGCTTGATATGAATATGAATAGGATTGCATCAGAGGTGGGTATTCAGCCGGTTTGGACCAGTTCTGGAGAACCAGTGGTGGAAATTTTGAGTACTTTGGAAAATCGCCAAATACCTCTGACTGGCCCCGCCCCCATCTACTCTCTGCCTCCTGAGTCCCAGCTGATCGGCTGGGTCTTCTTTTGTTGCCCTAGCACAGGAGAACGGAGCTGGAAAGCAGGTTAGTGGGGTGGGGAGGGAATGGAGATTTTACAATAACTTTCCCCCAGGAGTGGGGAGAGTATAGGGATTTTACAGAATCCTTCCCTTGTCGTGCCCACCAAGACATGCCACACCCACCAAGCCACACCCACAGAACAGTTGTAAAAAAATTGAATCCCACACTGGATTGCATTTACATTCATGATGGATTTGAATTAGTTTTATTATAATCATAGATTAATATTTATCAAGCATGGTTAAGTAGGAAAAAAACCGGTTTACAAGAAGTTATTTATATTAAACTATTTTCACCTTGCCTACTTCAAAGACATCCGTTCCACCTGTTAGTTAAAGGGGCCAAATGTTGCTTTTTTGAAACCAATTTCTATACTTCCTTTTTTTACACTGGGAAAGGCATAAAGAAGTTCAGCCATTCTAATTTTAATGGAATTGTTTGATAGAGAAAAAGAACACCGTAACAGAACAATACACCCATGAGATTAAACACAGATCAGTTTTTGTCATCATTTGTCACTGCATGAAGGACTGACAGCAGCATCCATAGATGAAATAAAACTAAATGTGGCATTATTAGGCCTTTTCAGGTAGCTTTTTGAACTAAAGGTCAAACAACTCCAAGTAATTTTGTGGTTTTTTTTTAAAGAAGAATGTAATCAGTTTTTCATGCTGTGGCATAATTTCTTACCCTACAACCACAATTTTATAACTGCTTGCAGATTCAAGACTCTGCTGAGAAATGAACTCTAACAGAATAATCCTTACCTTGAATTGTTATCTCAATTAACTAGCTCCACTTTAAAAATTAATACTCAAGTTTCTCTTTTGTTCTTTTTTTGCCTTTTGTGTTTTTTTATATTTCAACTTTTCCAGATGAAAAAGTTTATCCTTTAAATGGACAAACACAAAAAGTACATCAGGAATAGATTTTATGGGATAATGGGCTTCAAAACTAACTTTTTTGTTTTTTTAAAAGGCACCTGAATTATTTTTCTACTATTCAGCTGTACTAGAATCTACTGAATTCTTCTCAGTGAATTTTTTCTAATATTATAAAACAGAATATTCTTGCATTTTAAAAAAGAGAATAAAATTTTCAAGGAAAGAATGCAAGTGACTTTAATCTAAAATTATGATTGTGGAAGTCTTTGAAATGACGTGGTTGCAAATCAGGAATGTACTTCAACTCAACAGAATGCCTGAATGTGGCACATTTGAGGCACTTCAGTTATTTTTGTCTGACTTGGCTTAGGACAAGAGTCTCTAACTTACTCTGTCAAAAAGCACAATTTAGCTCAGTAATATATCATGATCTCGATTACAATGGCAATGAGTGCACTATTGGAAGAGTTGAAGAGCCAGATTTTTAAGGGGGGCAGTCCCCATGTTATGTGATGGGATGTTAGACTACACAGTAGATTGGCCAATTCTTGCATTACCCTATTGCTGTGGTGGCGAACCTATGGCACACGTGCCAGAGGTGGTACGCAGAGCCCTCTCTGTGAGCATGTGAGCCATCACCCCAGCTCAGCTGGACATGCACGCATGCCTCCTGCCAGCTAGCTGGTCTTCGGGTCTCTGCCATGCATGCGCAGGGGGACGGGGCCAGGGGTGGGATTCAAAAATTTTAACAACCGGTTCTGTGGACATGGCTTAGGTGGTGGGCGTGACTTGGTGGTCATGTGATTGGGTGGACATGGCTTGGTGGTCATGTTATTGGGTGGGTGTGGCCAACTCAATATCACTCACATTGAGGCACATATCTCCTCGCCTGGCCTCCCATGACTGTGGGGATGCTGCAACAGTCGTAAGTGTGAAAAATGGTCATAAGTCACTTTTTTCAGTGCCATTGTAACTTTAAATGGTCACTCCACACAAGCAAAGTACCAGCAAAGGAGGGGGAAAAAACTCCAGAGAAGTTCCAGAGACAGGAAGTCTAGTCCTGCCAAGAATGTAATAAGGGTTAACGGAGAGGCAGTTTCTGTAAGCAACACCAGAATGTTTCCTTTCTGCCTTCCTTACAGGATTAGGCCAGTAATTTCTTCTAACAACCGGTTCTCCAAACTGCTTAGAATGTTAACAAGCGGTTCTAGCGAATAGGTGTGAACTGGTAGAATCCCACCTCTGGACAGGGTGCGTGTGCAGGGGGGACACACACATTGCATTTTGTGTGCTTTGGGCTCTCGGTGCCGAAAAGGTTAGCCATCACTACCCTATTGGATAACATGGAGCTACAATTCTGCCAGATCTTCAAAGCAGGACAGATCAGAAAATAGGCACCCAAGGGAATGCCAGAAGTGCTACTTTATGGATATACAATATCACAACAGAAATTTGACAGACTGTTGAAACTTGTCCCATCTTATTCCAACAAAATCAAGGCAAGGTTATTTTGAGTTTCTTTCTCATAATTGCTTCAGTCATTGGACTGTGCACAGGTAGTTCTCAACTTATGACTGCAACTGAGTCCAAAATTGTTAAGTGAAACATTTGTTAAGTGAGTTTTGCCCCATTTTACAACCTTTCTTGCCACCGTTGTTAAATGCAGTTGATAAATTAATAACCCAGTTGTTAAGTGAATCTGGCTTTCCAATTGACTTTGCTTGTCAGAAGGTTGCAAAAGGTGATCACATAACCTTGGGACATTTGAATCTATATTCACATATTGTCTGGGTTATCTCCCCTTTCCATATTTGGGACATGCCAATCATGAATTTTAGATGCTTCCTTCAGAGCCACGCTTCAACCAAATTTTAATGGAAGTAAAGTATTTTAGGATTTGTTCAAATCATTTTAGTATACATGATTTTACTGACCTTTTAAAATATATCCACAATTATATCCAAATAAATATATCCACCTATGTTTTATAGTTTTATATCACCATTATCTTGCTAAATAAAATATTATTGATCAGGATAATACAGCAAAGAATAACTTTCCAAAAATGGTATTAGGTGTACCACAGAGACAATGGAAATATAGGAACCAGGCAGCCTGCAAATTGTAAAATATATTAAGAAAATATTCAAAAAAGATTTTATATACAGCATTCAATTTCTTGTCTCCATACTTTCTTGTAACAGAAAAAAATCAAGACAAACACAACTTGCATATTTTCTTTCAAACCATGCATGATCGAAAATCACTGAGGTGATAAAAGTATGCCAGGTCTCAAGGTGTATTTTTAGAAATATATTTACAATTGTTCACCCTCCACTGACATGCAATATATTCCGATCAAGTAAAATAATCTAGAAAATTTTATAAAGTCAAATCTTCGCCTACAATCTATCATGTGATCTCTGGCTAAAAATATTTCAAGATTTTCTATACAATAACACCTCACAATAAACAATTATCTCCAGCACCTGGTAATAATGTAACAATAAAATTATTAATGGAAGTACTTTGTGGATGATAAATATGTAAGAGGGAAAAATAAAGCAAATTATTGGCAAAGCAATACTGGAGACAATTTTGATAACATGGTCTAAAAGGAATTGACTGATGAGAAGAATCATGATTTTGAGCTATATTCACCCAAAATGGCACCTTAATTGCTGGAATGATATTATTTAGCTCCTAAATTGCATCTTATAGGCAATCATCATACACATTACACACACTTCTCTCTTAGAAGTATAAAACTTGTAAACTCTTCATAACAGCAAGGGAGATGAAATCACAACATTTCAGATTTACTCTAAGTTGCCGTGGCATTTTCCTACCCCAGTAAGTGGAATATTTGAAGACATGTTTCTCAGCCGAGATGTTCTGTATTGCTTAGAAATAAAGTTGTTCTGTTCTACTTATTATAGAAAAGAATAGCAAAAACTGTATGGTGTTTAAAAGAGCTGTAAGGTGCATAAATACCTTACCTCTACTGTAAAATACCTCAGCATACCTCAGAGTCAGGTGACTAGCTCTGGACATATCAAGCTAGCTTTTGATTTAAAGAACTACCTGCTTCCCATTTCATAATCTATTTCAGTTTGGAAAAAAATCAGGAGCTCTAAGAAATGCTATCATCAATCCAGGTTGCCTAGAAATAATCCAAAATTGATTATGTATCTAAAGGAGCTGGATAACTGGATTCTACCATACTGTACCTTAGTATAGCATTTCTCAACTTTGGCAACTGTAGAATACAGTATGTGGATTTCAAAGCCAGCATATTGGCTAGAGAATTCTGGGAGTTAAGATCCAGACAACTGAAAAGTTGTTAAGCTTGAGATAAACTACCTTACAATAGCATGAACAGTTAACATTTTTGTTTTTCGCTATAATGGGATAAAAGCTGCAATAAACTTACACAGGAATGAAACATGCCAAATTTCACAGGAAATTGTTTTCAGAAACTGATTTTATAGGATCACGAGTTTTTATTTGGAAAGGGAAGGAAATTAAATGTGCAAAGATTACAACTATGGTAATAAAAGACATATATTCAAAGTTTTTATGGACAGAGGAGTGTAATATAGCTTCATCTACCTCTTTCTTGAGGTAGAACTATGAAATAATAACTCATTGTATTTCCACAAAACAAATCCACCTTTAAGCCAGTTGATAGCTAACACACAGTAGCTCACAAAGCATTTCCATATGAAGAACTGGAGCAAATAATAAAATTAAGCATCTCCCATCTCTAATACTGAAGTAAAGATGATGGCCTCATTCCAAGGGCAGATTCTGAGAACCTGAAATCTGTCCTGTCCTGTCGTTCTTTCTTTTTCCAAGGACTGGACTAGACAGACAACAATTTAGCATGTTGCTTTATATCTGGCCCCAATAACAGACTATTGCTCTGAGAGTTAGCCCACCATCCTAGACCTAGCAAATTGATGTAGATGATTAAATAAACCTTTAATACTCAGTCCTTAAAGCAAACAAAAATCCCAAAATCTATTAAGTGGCATACAACGTTTGCCTCTCACCATACATTCTTGCACTGGTTGAGATGAGGGGTCAGTGAGGTTGCTCTTTTTCTGGTTGCTGCCAAGCTCCAGACTAAGTTCCAAGGCAGGAATCTTACCAGTGTATGCTACTTACTATTGTTTGTAGACTTGGCAACTGATCAAGAGCTCTCTTATTGGCTGTAACTTTGTCTCTGGCTTTAGTTTGCTGGGGGTTTTTTTGTTTTTAATCTCAGGGGGTCTCCAAACTTGGTAACTTTAAGACCGCTGGATTTCAACTGCCAGAATTCTCCAGCCAGCCATGCTTTGGTAAGCTAAGAGCTTGGGATAGGGAGAGGCTACCTCTGGACATCAGAAGCTTGCTAAAAACACCAGGATATAGAGCTCAATGAGATAAATGTTGGATACTTGTGGGTAAACTCAGAGTGATTGAATTAATGAGCCCATCTCTCAAATTGGGAGAATTGGGATAGCTATTTCAGCTTCTTTCATCCTCCTGTTTTCATCCTATTTCTCTTTCTTGCTTACTCACTCGCTCTCTCATAGATACATAGATATCCTTATGGCATATCTCATTGTTATCACATATAATTTGGAGAATAGACAAAATTGGAGTTTTATGGAAGCCTAAATTCATTCATTTCAGCCTGAATTCATTATAGGAGAGTAAATTATAAAGAATACATAAAATATATTGTCAATGTATCTACTTTAATATGAGGATAGATTATGGAGAATAAATCTGAGAAAAGTTCAACTGTGTTCTAATCCATATTCAAACTCATCTGCAGTTGAGCTTTATAAAATATGTGTGATCTGTAATTTACAGTTAATATGAAAGCAGAAAATGTGATTCACTTTCCATGAACTTCTGCACTGCAACCTGTAAATACCCCATATATGTACCTATGACACCACCATATGAGGTTATAATTCATTTGAGTGAATTTGCTATTTTCATATATAAAACAAATCATCTGCAGGGCAGGGCAGATTGTTTGAGGAGTGCTTTGTCTGTAAATTGCCCCTCTGGATATATGGCTTGAAAGCAAGAAGAAGCCACAGCTGTTTCAAGTTTTGGTTGGATGCTTAAAGGGTCTCTCATTATAGGGTTTGCACAGTCAACCATGACAATAAAATAAGATTATATGAGTTTTCCCATTGTACACTTAGTTTTTCAATGCATGATGAAAGGCCTTTCATCATACATTGAAAAACTATCTATAATCAAACTGATTTTTCCTTAGTAAATTTCACTTTATTCAAATTAATTCTTTCCTAAATATAAGAAAAAAGGCTTAGCATTAAATACAGCTCAGATATCACAACAAATATGAACCTGAGTTATAAAATTGTCTGATTTGTTATTAGTCAGGAAAGTGAAGAGTTCAATATACGGACACACAAAAATACTTTTAACTCCTTTAAATTGAACTGTCATGAGCCATCTAGAGAGAAAATGTCAGACAGCCAAGAGGAAATGAAGTTTTAGAACAATACAATCAAAATTATAAGAATACTTGAAAAGTGAGGATGAACTATAAGCCACAAGCTTGTTATACCAATGATTAAATGCAGGTCCAAAATAAATAAGATTCACTCATTTCCTGCTAAAAGGCTTGCTCCCCAAAAAATGGCAGATTGTCATAAAGCAAAACTGGATAGAATAAAAATATGGCATTCCTCAATGTTTAGTACCACTGTTTTACATTAACATTCATTTTGTAATATATTTTGTTTTAAAAATATAGTTTTTAATTTTAAAACTTTTTTTTATTATAGGCTATGTTTAGTCAAGAGCTGGTTATTTCAAATCCTTAAGGTGGACACAGTGGGTGTAAAAGAACATTGAATCCTCACCTGAGACTAAGGAATGTAGGGAAATCACATATTGTGTGAATTTACACATAACCCTATAAAACACTGTCGTTAATAGTCATTAGCAGGTTAGAAGAAAGAGAAGTACCAGCCAACAAAGAAAGAAGGAGATAGAGGGGTACTAATTTTACTTTTACTGAAGAAAAAGCCAAACCTTCTTGTTTTGGATGAAAGAAGACTAGAATGTGATAGACATGCTGCTGCTAGAGTTTAAACTGCTTGCTTCCAAATGAAATTTTCAAAGGATTCCATTTAGTTGCATAGGAATCCTGCCTGGAAGGCTTCTAAGGCTTCTACATAACTGATTTTACCTTACTTTGGAAGGGCTATGAAACAGAATCCTCTAAAACTGTAAGACAAAAGGGACTGACGTATGGCTGGAAGATTTTGTTGCTGATAGAGACGACGTTAGGTCAACCTGGAAGGAGATGCACTTCCAAGAAGACAAATGAACAACAGAGCAAATCATGGCTGCTGAAGACTGCACTGTATGATAAAAAGAAATCTACTGAAATCTGGCTGATTTTGGTCAGTGATGGAATGGGCAAAAATCTGTAAAACAGAGTTCATTCTAAGAAAAGAAAGACATTGCCAAACACATTGGCTCTACAATCTCTTGATGCAGATAGAATAATCTTGCATTTGTACAATCGGACCCGATAGCCACAGATGCAATATCTTTTTATTGGATGACCACCCTAGCATGTCTACGCTGATCAGCAGGGATGGTGTCATATCCAGACATATGGATGGCAAGGATGAAGAATAGAACCAATGCAGTTGTAAAAGGGGATACAAAACTTTGTAAACTTTGTGGTTTTTATACCACTTCTTTTTAATATGCAACAGACTACAACAGAATTGCCTCAGGCAATCTGGGTAGCCTGATCATAAAGACAGTCTTGGAAAGCTATGAGGGCTTCCAAACTGCAGAATTAGAAGGTCTTAATTTGTTGGAAGGTTATGTGCCTGCAGAAAGCACAGTGAATGCAGAGGGCTCATTAAGAAAGCTCCCATTCTGAACACAAATGTATCGGTTGTGAGTAAATGTTGAGAAGGGAAGCACAAAACTAAAATGCCCAATAAAATTGCCTGAAATCAATAGCCAGTGGGATTTTTTTTAAGCTGAGTTGAAATGAGAGGAAGAGATGCTTTATAACTGCCTCCAAGAAGTGAAGCAGAAGTACCACACTTGTAGGTGATAGATCTGAAGGTGGATGGACCCAACCACTAAAGCCACAGCTGCTATATAGCTCAGTAATTAAAGAATATGGGCTTAGTCTCTTCATAAACATCAAAAAAGAGCCAATAGAGACTGGACAGTGTAAGAATTCATCGACAATGGAGCCATTGAAAATGGCGTTGGTAATGCCTTGTAAAGTACAAAGGAACCTGAGACAGTTGGAGCTGGAATTAGAGAGGTTCTTTATTCCTTTCTTTTCCTTTTTGCACTGGTTGAAATCAAACAGGGAAGGCTACTCTGAAAGCTCTGAATTCTCAATGGGCAATTTCCTCAGTGCTGACAATGGAACAGACTGCAACAGAATATTCATCGTGGGAGACAGAAAATGTGGTTCACCTCTCAAAGATGAGATTCATCAGGCAGCAACCCAGAAGTCAAGAACTGAATATTGACTTCTTCCCTATGATTGGTATGGACCTCCGTATTTCATTGTTTTGGGCAGTAACACAGATTGGCAAGGTAAGGAGAAAATGCTGAAGGGTATGAATAATTATGTCAAAACTGTGACAACAAAGATTGTAATAATTTTCAAAATGTTAGCAGAAAGGAGAAAATGGATAAAAGATTCATACCAATACAGAGACACATTTTTTTCCTAAGGTTATATGTACATTTTCACCGCAGAATAGCAAAAATAAAGAATATTTCTAGTGACTTTTTTCTTTTTTGGCTGCTAGCTAAAGTACTATGCTTTTTCAGGAGCAAAGAAGGGCATAGTTGCATAATTATCTATAACTGTGTTCCAAAGACTATTCTACACTTTCCATGTCTTTAGCTGATGAATGTTTTAACTGACAATTTAAGAGTGAGATTTTTTTTTATTCCAGTGCTCACCTTTGAACTACTTTGCACCTTTACATCAGACTTGCAGTTGACGTAACTGGAAAATTGTATTTATTTTCATATTACATTTATCCATAGTTACTATGTCTCTAACATATAAAATTAAGCCTATGCCCATTTGAAACAAACTAAATGTCTATATTTATTTGCTAACAGGACAAGACAACTAGATATTTAATCATTCAAAAATAAAATTGTTAACAGCCACCAGTAGTAATTCAGATGCATCCCAAAAGTCCAATTATAGATAGTTCTCAATTTACAACAGTTTAATGAAGGTTCAAAGTTATGATGCAATTAGAACAGTGATTTATGACTTGTCCTTGAATTTACAACTGTTGCATCAACCCATCCATGGTCATGTGATTAGAATTCAGGCATTTGACAACTGGCTCACGTTGATGACCAGCTGCAGCATCCTGTAAGTCACATGATTACAATTTGTAACCTTTCCAACCAGTTTTGGATGAGGAATGTCAACTGAGAAAGCCGGATTCACTTAATGACAAGTGTTTTGTTTTAAGGCAGGGGTGTCAAACTCACGTCATCATGGCGTCATCACATGACGTATCGGGACTTTTTCCCCCCTTCGTTAAACCAGGCCTGGGCCTGGCCAGCACGTTACGCATCTGTCCCTGCTTTAAGGGAATCATGTAGTTCCTTCCCTTAATCTCCACAGTCAAAATAGTCATAAAATCAGACAGTCACATCCTGACTCATTTAACGATTGTATCACTTAGCAACCCAAATTCCATCTCCCAAAACTAATCATAAGCTGAGGATCACTTGTTTCAAAGGTTTGGAAAATAATTTTTGTTCTTATTCACTTGTTTATTTACTATTGAAAAGAAGTTCAACCGTTGTCAAACACACAATTAATTGATTAATTTAATTAATCTTTACAGAACTGAATTGTACTGTATTTCTGTCTAAAAATATTTGAGGGGCTTCTACAAAGATGAGGGAATCAAAATATTTTCCCATGCACCAAAAGGCAAGACAAGAAACAATGGATGGAAACTAAGCAAGGAGAGAAGCAACTAAGGAGAAGTTTCGTAACGGTGAGAGCAAACAACCAAATGGAACGACTCGGCTTCAGAACTTGTGGGTGCTCCATCACTGGAGGCTTTTAAGAATAGACTGGACAGACAATGGTATAGGGCAGGGGTGTCCAACCTTGGCAACTTTAAGACTTGTGGACTTCAACTCCCAGAATTCCTCAGCCAGCTAAGTCTTAAAGTTGTCAAGGTTGGACACCCTGGTATAGGGTCTCCTGCTCAAGCAGTGGTTGGACTAGAAGACCTCCAAGGTCCTTTACAACTCTATTATTCAATTATTCTGTGTTCTAAAAAGGTTATTTTTAGGAGCTGTTGTTCAGGTCAGCTGCTCAAATGAACTGAGACATGTAGTTTTTAAAAAGACAATGCTTGACATGGTTGTGGAATGCTAACTCACCCTTCATTTTAGTTTGCTAACTCACCCTTCATTTTAGTCGTCACTTATTCTGCTGAATATTTCTGAATAAATTAAGTAGCTATTTTTTTCTCTTTCAAAACAAGTAGTGCTTTTCAGATACAGGTAGTCCTCGACTTACGGCCACAATTGAGCCCAAAATTTTATGTTGCTAAGTGAAACATTTGTGAAGCGAGTTTTGCCCCATTTTACAACCATTCTTGCCACAGTTGTTAAGTGAATCAAAGCAGTTGTTAAGTGAATCTGGCTTCCCCACTGACTTTGCTTGTCAGAAGATCGTAAAAGGTGATCACATGACCGCAGGACACTGCAACTGTCATAAGTATGAGTACTGTATATACCGAGTATAAGTTTAGTTTTTCAGCCCATTTTTTGTGCTGAAAAATCCCCTCGGCTTATACTCGAGTCAGATTCCCTCTGAAAAAAAATGGTGTGGAGTCGCTGCCTCCGGCGGCAGCGACTCCCAACAGCCTCAGCCGGGAAGGGAAAGGCAAAAAGCGCTTTGCCTTTCCTCTTCCCGAGGCGGCGGGACTGGGGCCGCGCCGGCGGTAGTGACTCCTGACTCAGGGGGCCTCCGAGGAGGGGAAGAGAGTGACTCCTGCCTCCCGCTGTCATCATCATCTTCTTCTTTGGGTTAGTGAATCAATTAAACCTTTCATGATAGTGAGATCGCTTCCCAAATTAATTATTTTTATTTTGAAATTTACCAGTAGCTGCTGCATTTCCCACCCTCGGCTTATACTCGAGTCAATAAGTTTTCCCAGTTTTTTTGTGCAAAATTAGGTGCCTCGGCTTATATTCGGGTCGACTTATACTCGAGTATATACGGTAATTGCCAAGGTTCTGAATTTTGATCACATGACCAAGGGGATGCTACAGTGGTCATAAGTGTGAAAAACGGTCATAAGTCACTTTTTTCAGTGCCATTGTAACTTTGAACAGTTATTAAATGAACTATTGTAAGTCAAGGACTATTATACTATTATTTCCTTTGCAGGCTTTATTTTGATTTTTTTTTTAAAAAAAAAAAAAACCAGCATTCTTAAATACATCAAGTTGCACTTTACATTTTTTAAAATGTACCTTAACATAAGTTGTTTTTTTACTCGACACAGTAAAAAAAAAAACAGTAAAAATAGTAATAAAATTATTTATAACCCAAAGTTTAAGAAAAAAAACAAGCCTCTCCAATAATAATTTGCTCATGCATTTCACTTTCTACAGCAAAATTTTAATGGTAATTATTTTGTGGATTTTTTTTTTCCGAAAGTGCAAATAAATCTGCAAAGATTCCTCACAGATAACTTTCAGATGGCAAGTTAATGACATTTACTTCAGAGGGTATGAACTATAAAATTAAGTTCTCTCCCATTAAGCTTTCATGCCGCTACTATTATTGTCTATGCACATGTCTTCATGGTTTTTTATTAATTTTATATGGCTGTTTAGTGCTTTGTATTTCTGGTGGACAGAAGAATATCTGCCAAGGAAACTTCAAAATTTGCTAAGAAGTTTAGTTAAAGAAAAACAATCAGATGTACAGGAATTTATAAAGACATTCTTTTGAATCTATAGATTTCCCATATTCAGCTAGGGAATGTTAACTTATAATATGTTTTTTTGATTAAGATAAAAGATTGTTATGGAGAAAAAACTAAGTGGATTCTAAGAATCAACACTGGCTTGATGGCACATGACCAATCAAGCTATACTTTATAATATATTGAGGCATGTGTACCTAACCTTTTCATTAATAAGACAGAAGACTCTGTATAATAACAAGAATGTGGCCAGGAACTACCATCCACATATATTAGTTTCAGAAATAAGATATTATCTATTGGTGCCATTAATATACACAAGGAATCTGAGGAAAACTAGTATAGTGGAACCTCGGGTCACGAACGCTTCTGTTCGCAACCAAATCAGGTAGCGACCAGAATTTTTGCTTCTGTTTTGCTTCAGGTTACGAACAGATCTTCGGGTGGCGACCAAGCAAACCTGAAAATCACCATGGTGATTTCCCCTGCCATGGCAATTTCCCCTTCGGCACCTTTTTTTTTTTTTTTGGTGTGTTTTGCTCCATGCATGCACAAACCGCCATGCTTCCGGTCACTACCAAATCGGGTTGCAAGCATAGTCCTGGAACGGATTGTGGTCATGACCCGAGGTTCCACTGTATCTCTTTTCTTGAGTTATCAGCTACTGTAGGTTCCAATGATGGGGCAGGGAAGGAAGAGACTGATTTAAAACGGTATCATTGACCACTTGTAAAATCATATTTTTAAGCCTTCAATAAAAATAGAGCCAAAAATTACAGGTCAAGACCTTAAACTTATTCTTTATTTTTCCCTTGGAACCTACAATATCTTCTGGTACTTACAACATATGAGGCTGATATATGTCCAAGCATTTAGCCACAGTATCATAAAAATGGTTTTGGAAGATATTATCCTATCGAATTGCAGACAATTGCAGGCAACTCTGCTGGCCAATTTCGATGTCAACGTTAAAATCCCTACAAAGGAAATTTTTTCAAGCACCCAAACAGCAGTCCTAACTAGGTTAAAATAAGTACAGGAAGGAGGAATCATGTTTCAAAACAGCCTGGGGTGGTTAATTGCAGGGTCAAAGCATGGTTCACCTGGTATGTGTCCCAAAGCCTTATGGTACACCGCAGGGGGATTTCTCTCATCAATAAGTTATTCATCCAACGGAAAGCAAATTGAAGGTATTTCACTTCATATTGTTCTATGTGTTTATGTACTTGGTCTGAAAGAAGAAGAAAAAAAGAGCAGAAATAAACTATTGATGATATTTATATAACTGTCACAAAACAGTGTAATATCATATATGTTCTCTACATATCCCCAAATATGGTTCAGAAAATTCTCCATCCTACTTCTTCTGGAATATAAGCAGGAGCTAGGAATGTAAGACTTTGTTCCGGTATTAAACAAATGTCGACTAATGGAACGTTAATATATTACTAAACTCTTAATTCATAAATGCAGTTATATAATTACACATCTTATTTATTAAATTTATCTATGTTGCCCGTCTAACTATTGAACAATGTGTCAGGATTACATAGGAAATATAAATTTTCAGATAGCTGTCCAGACTTTTTATTATTATTCAATTTTACCCCATGTTCATTTATAAACATATTGTCAACTCAAGGCAGTTAACATACTTAATACTCCTGCCTCCTGTTTTCCCCATAATAATTCTGTGAGGTGGGTTGGTATGAGAAATTAAAAAGTGGTCCAAAGTCAGCCAGCTGGTTTTCATGATGGAGCTAACACCAACTGCCCCTCAGCCTTCATTTGACTATCTCCGGTATCAGAGCACCCACAACTCCAGCAGGCAAGCTGTTTGGTGGCTTAATAGCTGTCATGACCAGAAAATTCCTCCTAATTTCAATTATTTCATTTCCCTCCCTCCCTCTCCTTACAGGCTTCCATCCAGTGGTTCTAGTTCTATTCGCAGGTACTTTAGAAAATAAATTAACACCCACTCTCCTGTAACAGCGGTGGTTAAATAAATTACAGAAGCTTTTTCATGATTTGCTTACATTACATACAAACTAGGATATAAGGTAAGTTCCCTTTCTATAAAGTCCAAATTGCAATACATAGTTTTGTCCATGTTATTTGCTCTATAATTCAATTGTAACCTTTCCACACACACACCCCAGTGATAGTAAAATAAAAAATAACAAAAGGACACCATCATTTCTGCAGTGTTTTCACAATGTACAGGCAGTATAACAAAAGCAGATGCTACCATTACATTTACAGGTAGTCCTCAGTTTACAACAGCAATTAGAACCAGGATTGCTGTTGCTAAGCATTGCAGTCATAAAATGTCAACATAATGTGACTCTCAGTAATTTCAATCACTGTAACGGAACTGATCAATGACCTTGGGGAAATAGAACACAAAACATAGAATAAAGGGGCTAGAAGGATCTTAGAAGTCTTTTAGTCCAACCGCCTGTTCAATTTGAACCCCCTGTTCAAGCAGGACTTTATGCCATTCCAGACAAATAATTGTCCAATCTCTTCTTGAAAATCTCCAGTGATGGAGCACCTACAATTTCTGGAGGCAAGCTGTTCCATGGATGGTTCTAACTGTCAGAAAATTTATC
Organism: Notechis scutatus; assembly: GCF_049901735.1. Lineage (NCBI taxonomy): Eukaryota > Metazoa > Chordata > Lepidosauria > Squamata > Elapidae > Notechis > Notechis scutatus. The sequence continues at coordinate 19,203,105 of NC_142014.1, forward strand.
CTAAGTTCAAGGTTGGATTTATCTTTAATGATCTTCCACCTCCCCTTCTCTGTGAGATAATTAATGCACATCTCTAGTTCTTCTCTTTGTTAAATTAGGCATACCCAGTTCCTTCATCCTGGAGTTTAGACTCCAGATCCATTATCTTCTCTGTATTCTTTCTTTCTAGAATCTCAGCAGCTTTTTTGTATCATGGTGATCACAATTGGATGCAATAATCCATGTGTGGTCTCACTAGTGCTATATAAAGTAACATCACTTCATGTGATCTTAATGTTAACCCTCTATTGACTCAGCCGAGGGCTACATTGAACTTTTGGGAGGCTGGCTCTCATATTGCTGGCTCTTTGTTACTTGGTAGCCCATTAGGGCACCTCCTAGATCACAGGTGTCAAACTCGCCATGTCACGTTGTGGTCATGTGATGTTTCATGACGTTTTTCCCATTCGCACAGCTGGGGTGGGCATGGCCTATTCGTGATGCATCCGGCCCAAGGGCCACCTGTTTGACATCCTTGTCCTAGATCCTTCTCATAGTTACTACTGTTGAGTCAGACACTACCTATTCTATACCTGTGCATTTGTTGTTGTTTTTTCTTGCCCGAGGGTAGGACCCAACTTTTCTCGCAACCGAATTGAATTTTGTTGTAAGTGACGATCACGTAAGTGTGGGATATAGCAACTGTAATAAGTGTGAGCCTGTTGTCAAGCATCTAATTTGAGGTCAATTTTGTTGTAGGTACTACTTGTTCAGGGCCATCACAACTTTCAACTATCCCTGAATGAATATTTATAACTCAAGGGCAATCATTAGATAGCAAATTATAGTTGTTTATCTACCCAGAAGTAATTGATAATCCTATACTTAATTTTAGAGGTTTCTAAATTTTGAACTTTCAGACTACTACTCAGAGAAAAGTTCATCACTATCTTTGTTACACATAGCGTATTTGTGGTACGAGAGAGAACATTTATCTTCACTAAGAAATGCCATAAGTAAAGACCAGATATTACTGATTAGTAAATTTATATTGCTTCCAACTAAATATTATCATAAGTTAATTAAAGCTTTAGTCATGATTAAAACAAATAGGCAGCAACTTCCACTTATTTATATAACAATTATCAGAAAATCTTGTGGATAATAAAACCAGCAAACCAAGGCAACTTAAATGTTTCAAATTTATTTTAAAGCAAAACAAAACGAAAAGAAAAATACTGAATTTCCCATGGGCTTTTCTTTATTACTTTTTAACATATTGAAAAATGGACAACTAAATGCAAAGCTTTTAATTGTCATTTATTTGATAATATATGAATAAACCATAGAAAACGCACAGGATGAAAAAAGATTCATTCCTCTTTTTTCAAAAGTAATTGTGAGCAGATGTTATTTCACTGATAAAGGTAATTTGGTTGGCAATAATTCTTAATTTAAATTTTCCATGTCATTGAAAGAAAGCATGCAGATGTAATAAAAGGCTTGGCAGATGTAATTATTGCCATCTTTCAGACTTAGAATTTTTCCAAAGATACTTATGCAGCAGTTTGCAACAATAAAATTGTGCTAAATCTTCAAGAAATAATAGCACTTGTATCAAAATGAAGAAACACAAGTGATTTTATTTTAACAGTCTTTTCAGCACTTTTACATATATAAAACTACTGGAAATGTTTGAAGTAAGGCGTCCATTTTTTAAAAGAATGGTTAGAAACACACCATTTATATCATAGATTTGCTGTGTTTGGGTTTAAGAGATAACGTGTTTATGCAAGTGCATGATATGTTTTACAAACAATTAAATAATGACTCCATAATTTAGCCTTAAACAGACTACGTGAAAAAAAAAACAATGTTTAGTTAAAATGGTATCTTAACTTACTAAAAACATTGTATTCACTAGATCAAATACTTCTAATATAAAGTACTGCCTGAAGTTAGAACTTAAAACTTGGGCAGTTTCAGGCAGTGTGAATTTTGTTTGTTGTGTGTCTTGTTTAAGCCAACTGCCTCTCCTGAGTCTCTGAAAGTAAAAGTGAAACCCTCATTGTTGTAATCAACGGATTGTCCAATGGTCCAGGAATAGTCAAATGGTAAAGAAATGGACTAAATGTTGGAAAACCAATTTCAAATGTGTCCAGGAACATTACAAAATGCTTTTGCCCTATACATCTCCACCGAGTGTGTAGAAAACCTTCCTTTACATAAAAAGACCCAAACAATTCTGAAATAGAAGCATCTATTTTAAGTTTGATTACATGTATTCCTGAAAGAATTAAGTAAGTTTCATCATATATCCCGTGTAAAATGACCTTCATGGGTCATTTTATAAAGCTATGTATGTAGCTTTATAAGGTTAGCTAATGCTCAGTTCTGAAAATGCTGCAAAAATGTTTATAGGTTAAATTCAACTGGTCTTGTATTTTAACAATTTGCTTGGTAGCCATAGATAATCAGGAATTCCATAGGGAACAGCACATACTGGGAAAGTGATAAGATTTTTCCATTGCTCCTTTAGCAATCCAGTTGTTGTTGTTTTATGCCATCCTTATAGAAAAATTCAGAACATAAATAAATGCAGCAGCGAAAAGAGTTAAGATGGATCATTCTATCCATCCCTCAAGTCGATTAATGCTCATGTATCTATATTCAACATATGTTTTTGGTAGGATGGAATTTTTTTTAAATAAATAGAATCGAACACCTTTATTGTCATTGCATTTCGCTCTCTGGTTTTTTAAATAAACAATAGTAATACCTATTAACAAAAAGATCATAGATTTGTAGAGTAGTGGGATTCAAAAAAATTTACTACCTGTTCTGTGGGCATGGCTTGGTGGGTGTGGCATGGGAAGGATACTGTAAAATCCCCATTCCCTCCCCACTCCTGGGAGAAGATTACTGCAAATTCCCATTCCGTCCCCATCCCACTAACCTGCTTTCCAGCTCCGTTCTCCTGTGCAGGGCAACAAAAGAAGACCCAGCCGATCAGCTGGGACTCGGTAGGCAGAGAATAGATGGGGACGGGGCCAGTCAGAGGTGGTATTTGCCGGTTCTCTGAACTACTCAAAATTTCTACTAGAGGTTCTCCAGAACTGGTCAGAACCTGCTGAATACCACCTCTGGATTTGTACAATTGTGTACAAATGATGGGCTGCAGTAATCAATCAAAATAATATAGGATTAATACATGAAATTACTATTTTATTTCAAACTCCAATAATGAACTTTATCTTGAATTTCCCTAGCCCAGGAAATTAATTTCAATTGATACATTTAATTTTACTGTCTGAACCAACAGGCACTACAATCCCTAAACTCCATAAATCAGAGAGGAAAATCAAATGGTACAGGCTTTGTAAAAACGGCTTGCGGTTTTATACCAGGAAATGAATTTGATCATGTTCAATAAAACTGAGTTTTAGATCAACAAGCTTTTAATAAACCTCAGAAAAGTAATTAAAATAGTTTGCCTTGTAACACGTTTTATACAGTTTAAAACAGCTTTGCTTATAAATATTGTAATGCAACAAATCCTTTGGAACTGAAATCTTAATCTATCAAGATAAAAAAAACAATTCTTTCATAAAACGTCAACATATGCCTGTGATTCTAAGAGTTGCACATTTATTATAAGTGATCTGTAAAATGTATGGTGAGGAGAGGGAACCCTAACAGGCAATAGAGACATTATGCCTCAGTTCATAAAGATTCCATGTAAAATTGTCTTGACAACAGTTTTTCTCAGTAAATTTATATTAACATTAAGATAATTAAATGTTACTTAATTTTTCAGGATGACCTTTCATCACAATGAGAGCCAGTTTTATTCATACATACATACATACATACATACATACATACATACATACATACATACATGGTATTCAGCTTTGTTTGGGTATTTTCCCACGTCATTATAGTTGTGCTTTTAAAGTTGTAGCAACGTTTCGGCAGAATCTCATCTGCCATCATCAGGCTTCTGTATTGTGTTCGTCTGTGAGTCAGACTTTCACAGCCGTTTCAGTTTTAAATTTGGGGCTAGACTACTGCTGTGCCAGAATGGTTTGGTTGGGATTGATTGGTTGGGAACCTTGGTCTGTGTTTATTGGTCTTGGAATTTGCTGTGTTCTGCTTGATTGGTGTTTCTAATATCTTCTGTCTGTTTTGTGGCTTTTTTTGTCTTGATTGGCTGGCAACATTGTGTTCCTGTATTGGAGGCTTTTAGTGCAGCTTAGCTCAATGGACGGCATTCATTTGTTAGGAAGCCTAGGATTCATCTGGGTGCCTGGTTGTGGTGTGTTTGAGCTGGAGGTATCAGGGGGGATCCGTTTGTGCCCAGGTGTTTGCCTGGCTTGTGGTGTGGAGATTTTTTTGTTTGTGAGTGCAGGCTTCCAAATAATTGACAGTCTGGTGGAATCATCTCTTCTATTCATGCTTTCAGGTCTTTTTTTCAATCTCTATGGCTTCTCTGATAATTCTGTGGCTGGGGTTTTCTATAGTGGCTAGGGTTTTGGTGCCATTGAAGTTGATGCTATGACCTGTTGCTTTCATATGTTGGACTAGTGAGGAAGTGTGTTCCAGCTTTTTACTGCATTTTTGTGTTCATCCAGGCAGGTACTTATTCTTCTATTTGTCTGTCCAATGTATGTGGCAGGGGACTTCATATATGCCTTGGTTTTCCAGGTCAATTTTATCTTTGGGGTTTCTTAGGATGGCTGCTATTTTTCTGTCTGTTTTGAAGGCAGTCTTGATGTGATGCCTGTGTAATATCTTACTGATTTTGTCTGTAGTACCTCTTATGTAGGCCAGGACAGCTGTTCCATAGGTCTGTTCATCTTCTAGGTCTCCATTATGTCTCAGTGTGTTTTTGTGGATCAAGCCGGTGATTTTGCTTTTGTGGAAGCCGTCAGCTGTCAGTACTTTAGTCAGGGTGCATAGTTCAGTCTTTATGTGTGTCTTATCTGCCAGGTGTTTGGTTCTGGCGATTAGTGTTGGCACACTAGGACACACCATATACCAGAAGAAAACACACACCAACCGCTACCTCAACACCCAATCCCACCAGCACCCAGCACACTCTGTGGCCAAAACACTAATCGCCAGAACCAAACGCCTGGCAGACAAGACATACATAAAGACTGAACTATGCACCCTGACTAAAGTACTGACAGCCAACGGCTTCCACAAAAGCAAAATCACAGGCCTGATCCACAAAAACACACTGAGACACTGAGATTGAAAAAAGACCTGAAAGCATGTATAGAAGAGATGATTCCACCAGACTGTCAATTATTTGGAAGCCTGCACTCACAAACAAAAAAATCTCCACACCACAAGCCAGGCAAACACCTGGGCACAAACAGATCCCCCCTGATACCTCCAGCTCAAACACACCCCAACCAGGCACCCAGATGAAACCTAGCTTCCTAATAAATGATAGCCGTCCATTTACTCGGAGCCAAGATGCACTAAAAGCCTCCAATAACAGATAACACAATGTTGCCAGCCAATCAAGACAAAAAAAGCCACAAAACAGACAGAAGATATTAGAAACACCAATCAAGCAGAACACAGCAAATTCCAAGACCAATAAACACAGACCAAGACTCCCAACCAATCAGGATGAAGAAAAAAACATTCTGGCACAGCAGTAGGCTGGCTTTAAAACTGAAACAACTGTAAAAGTCTGACTCACAGACGAACTCAATACAGAAGCCTGATGATGGCAGATGAGATTCTGCCGAAACGTTGCTACAACTTTAAAAGCACAACTATAATGGGAAAATACCCAAACAAAGCTGAATACCATACATATAAATACCCGTGAAAACTTAAGAAAACATAGATAGATAGATAGATAGATAGATAGATAGATAGATAGATAGATAGATAGATAGATAGATAGAGATAGAGATAGAGATAGAGATAGAGATATATAGATATAGATATAGATATAGATATAGATATAGATATAGATATAGATATAGGTATTCCTTCCTTAGGTTTGAAAGCTGTTTGCATGACTTTGGACCAGTGACTGTCTCTCACCAACCTACTATAAGGTTTGTTGTTATGGGGTATATAGAAGGCAGGAGTATTCGGTATGTTCACCGCCTTGACAGACATATATAAAATGGGGGGGGGGGGAGATAAAAAATGACAACAACAGCAATGTAATCCCTGAGAAGCACTTCACAGGTGGACAAAAAAGTCAAATCTAATCTAAGCATTTGGATGACTGTTCAAGAAATAATAATATCAACAACAATAACAACAACAATAATAATAGTGGGTATCCTTGCATTTGGACAGGCCTCATTGGCATGCCAGGCATTTTTTAGATTTTTAATTTATCAATGTGGTCCTTTCCTCTCAACAAGTTATACAGGCCTATTTTAGTTAGTACAAGTGATTTTCGTTAGTACAAGTACTAACTGTTTCCAACTGTTAGTAGTAGGTTTGCCATGCTCTCTTTAAAACTCATTAAAAATAATTCTTTAAGCTCTTAATTGTACTATTGGTTACAGTTTAACTCCTGTATATGCCTTTTTTGTTATGTTTTCCAGTCTTTTTCCCTAATTATTATTATTATTTTTATCCTGTATAAGGGTGTCACAACCTGTGGTCACAACAATAGATTTGTTGATTACTATGGTACTGTTCAAGCTTCTAATTGAACATTCTCCAAAGGACACAATTCCCCTTAGTTTTTAAGGCTTACCATCAATCCGGCTAACAAGCTCTTCCAGCATTTTTACTTTCTTCTGAATACCAGGCTGAGCAAAGGTATAGTTATCCTAGAAGACAAAACATTTTAAAAATTACCTGTTGACCAAGAGAGATAAAAACGGTGCTTCAAAAACGTTCACCTAGTTAAATGAATATTGCATTTCTAGATAACATCTGCTTTCAGTTCCTCTCACCTTTGATAAAGGACCAACAACAAAATAATGAATTTAAATAATGAAGTTACCAAGAGAAATATTTTTATTAATTATAACCATATAGCTGCTGTTAAAACCTGTCTTCCAACAATGGAACATTCTGGCCTGTTTAAGGAAGAAACCCTTTCTCTAACCGATGCATCACCAACAACAGAAAAATAAAAGTTAGGAGTTATACCACCTGAGAGGAAATAAATACATCAAACAGAGAGCAGAAGTAGGGAGAGTGTAGATTTATTGATGTGTTATCTTTGTTATTAAGATGTCAATTGTTACTTCAGCAAAAAGTATTGACACAACATCAATACTGCAAATATAAGAAATTGTCAAGAAAACTTTCTTTATAGTAAGGCCAACAATATATTCCCAAATCTTGGAAATAGTTACCTATTCCATATCACAGTTCCTGTTAAAAAAGAAATGCATTGTAAATGCTCCATTATTCCAAATTCTAAGAAGTCAGCTTCTTTGAAAAAGTATCTGAGAATTCTAGGTATGACATGCTAAACTATCTGAAAAAGATTTTTATTCCAGTTGAAACAGTGGTATATTTTTTGTCCTCAATGGAGGAATAATGCCTATAAAGAAAACGATAGCTCAAATTCTAGGCGGTGAGGTAATTGTATTTCTGTGCTTTCAAAAAGAGCTACACGATGCAGATTTTCCTTTTAATACTTTAAAAGAAAAGAACGCACAAGCTATATTAAAGCTTTCAATCACTAACCATTTTTCTAACCTAAGAGCCATCTTAAAATTCTTATTGGATACTATGCGACATGCTTTATACATCATTCTCTTGAAAAATAGAAACAACAGAAAGGAATAATAAAAACAACGCAAAAGAGAACATTTTCACAAACAGCAGTAATTGTAAACAGAGAAAAGTGCCTCTGTCAATAACAAAATTATTCTTACAGGGAAGAAAGAGCTGTCAGGAGAACATTGGGGCTCACAGGATCTTACAGTATGTTCACCAACTAATCTCTTATTAAAATTAAAGGGGTGCTTTTTTCCCAGATAGAAATTGCCTTATTCTATCTACCTACATGGAAGTTTTTGTTTCACCCCATGTATATTCATGGCCATGATAGAGATTCTTAAAAACTAGGCCACTCAAAAGACTGCTTTCATTGATACAAGCCTACTGAATGTAAGGCATCACAATGCATTCCACATGATGCCAGCTACTAGATGGAATGATTTAAAATACTATTCTCATACTTGCAGCTATTCCAAAAAGAAACCTGACTGCTCAAATGGAAAGCATAAATATAAGTGCTTAACTGTACTGATTTCTTCTAGTATCAATTCACTGGGTTAGGTGTGAATTTACAGCGAACAATGACCACTGGTCTCATCTTTGATTGAAATATATTCACTGCAATTACACATAACACACGGAAAAAGGGTTCAGAGCAACCTTGAGCCCTTTAATATAAATTCTCTGAATCTAAGCTATCTTTTAATTAATCCGGTTTCTGTTCGTATTACTTTTATTAATTTATCATTTTGTAACATTTGCATTTTAACTATTATTCAACCCTGCAATTTGATTTAGGCTTTTTTTTTTAAAGGGGGGCTTCTTATTTTAAAGAAAATACCGATAAGCCACCTTGTTTGGAAAGATGGCATATACTGTACGTTCTTATCTACTAAAAATGCCTACCAACGTGTGGCAAAATAGTTTTGTTTCAGTCATAAAAAGGAACAATGAACTGATTTATTGGGGGTGGAGGTATCTTTTTAATGTACACCAGAAATGATAATGGCCAATTTCATGATAAATTATTTTTATCAGGAAGAATCAGGCAGGTAGCCCTTTACCAATAAATGCAGTATCACCAACTGCTACATCCTATTTATCAACTGCCTGGTTTTCAACATCTCTAATGTACTTCCAAACCCAAATGCAAATGAAATATGCCCACTGGTTAGAAGAGAAATCAATTCACCTGAATGCCATCAAGCAGTTTGCTCATGCACCAGAAACTGTCAGCTTCAATATTCTGCAGTACCTCAGTAGAAAGACTGGAAACATCAAACTTTTCCAAATCCTCTTCTGAAATAAAGAGAAGGCAAGAATGTCAATTAAATGTGGGAGACAAACGCAAGATTTAACACACAATATATAATCTTAATTAAATTTAACTATGAAGGTGAAAGTAAATGTCTTTGCTAAGGACTAAACATTCTAAATTATGCAATTTGACTAAGGCATGAGCTTTGGTTGATCAACAAATACTTGGGAATTCAATTTATTACACATTAACAATACCCATAAGCCATTGTGAAAAACTGTAAATACTTTGGCATACAAATACAAAATCTGGAAAAAAATGAAAATCTGCCAACACAGGTTCCCTTTCCATTCTGTATCATGATTCTCAACAGATTCCTAAGACTGCCATAGTTATCTATATATATTTACAAGATCCCAAAGGAATCATCATGTCTCCAATGAAAAGTGTGGTTCATCCCCAAAGAGAGTTTAAAACACAGTAAGTGATAAAAGAAATAAATTTGTTAATTTCATGGTGTAGCAGACAAAGTATATGATAGCTTAAGAGATTAATTGTTATGATCTCCAGCAATATTGAAAGTTTCAGATTCATGTTCTAAATAAAGTCAGATAACCCAGTAAATCAGCCAAGAAAAAAACAAGCAGCTAACTTTTTTGTAAGTATTGTTGTTCTTATAATTGTGGTGAAACTAAATAACAGCAAAAAGGGATTTGTAATTAATATGTAGATATATCACAAATCGTAGTCACCAAACTGGTAGTAACACCGGTTGAATCCCACCACTGCATCGATTCCTATACCAATGGTTTGTCAAAATATAAAATACAAAAAAAAAAAAAAAATGAAAATAAAGGGAAAGTGGAAGGGAAGCAAGAGGAAAGGTGTAGAGTAAAAGAAAGAAAGAACAGCATTGACTCCCGAGTCATTTTAGTGCAGTAGAATAAGGTAATATCAAACAGCCTCAACTTTTTACTTTTACATACAGTAATAGGATACTGTATACTAGCCATCTCTATAACAGCAAACCTATCCAATCAGCAAAACCCAGTCAAAGGTTTTTTTTTCTACCTCAAGCACAAAGTCCAGAAGCAGTTTCCAAGGAGAAAACATTTTTTCTTTATATTTTATGTTTTGATAAACTAATAAAAAAATAAATACCAAACCTTTCCCGTACCATTTCTTTTCAATGAAGGATACAATGCAAAATAGCAAAATTGTTTCACAGCATTCTTTATGATCTCCAGATTAATAATAAAGTCATGTTCATAAAGACTTTTGGGGAGGGTTCTCTCAGTATTATGCATATGGGATCCTACCATTTGGAAATTAGCGTTTGATACAATATAATTTACACTTCAATTCAGCGTATCGTTTTCAGCTGGACATAGGAAATGTAGCAATGACTGCAAAGTACTATATGGCTTACAATAGAAGAAACACTCTTTAGATTACATTTTATTTCATTTCATTCAAACATACTGAACAAACTCTTTTCCATGGAATTATAATGAAATAGATCAGCAAGAAGCTTACTCAGTAGGTTCAGTTACTCAGTAGGTTCAGATTTTGAAATATATGAACTCCAGCATCTATACTGGGATGGTTTTTTTAGAAATAAAATGTTAAAACCTACCAATGTTTCATCTGTCTCAATAAGGGTTTGATGACTCCATGTGCTACAAACCGACACATAGTAAGGAGCCATCATGTTTAGAAATGCCATTAGCTATTTCAATGTATAGATATTAACCTGTCTTTGCAGGGTTGTTGCTGAGAAAGTAAAAAATGGAGTATGCTATGAATGTCACCTTGAGACCCTGGAGGAAAGTGGGACACAAATCTAATAAATGTAAAGATAATTACAATTTCAGCAAATTGCCTAGAATAGGTCAAAAGCGATCCATTTAAGAAAAGCTAAAAGAACCAAGAACAGCAGAATACTTAACACTGGAGGTTTATATACAACATATTCTTATTGGAAAGTAACACTTTAAGAATTGCTGACGTTCTTAGATGGTTCCAAAGAAAGAATACAGGTAGTCCTCAACTTACAACAGTTCATTTAGTGCCAGTTTGAGATTACAACATCGCTGAAAAAAGTGATTTATAACCGCTTTTCATCCTTGTAACATCCCCATGGTCACGTGATCGATGTGATAAAAATTCAGACATTTGGCAACTGGCTCATATTTATGATGGTTGCAGTGTCCCAGGGTCATGTGATCGCCTTTTGCAGCCACTCTATAAAGCCTTAGTAAGATGACACCAGTTTTGGTCACCACATTATAAAAAAGATGTTGAGACTCTAGAAAAAGTACAGAGAAGAGCAACCAGGATGATGAGGGGACTGGAGGCTAAAACATACAACGAACGGTTGCAGGAATTGGGCTTGGCTCGTCTAGTGAAGAGAAGGACCAGGGGAGACATGATACCAGTCTTCCAATATTTGAAGGGCTGCCACAGAGAGGAGGAGGGGGTCAAGCTATTTTCTAAAGCACCTGTAGGCCAGACAAGGAATAATGGATGGAAACTGAACAAGGAGAGATTTAACCTGGAAATAAGAAGAAACTCTGACAGTGAGAACAATCAACCCATGGAACAGCTTGTCCTGGAAACTTTCAAGACAAGACTGGACAGAAATGGTGTAGGGTCTCCTGGTTGGGCAGGGGGTTGGACTAGATGACCTACAAGGTCCCTTCCAACTCTGATTGTTATCTGTTATCTGCAGCCTTCTGACAAACAAAGTCAGTGGGAAAGCCAGATTCACTTAACAACCGTATTACTGATCTAACAACTTCAGTGATTCACTTAACAACTGTGGCAAGACAGGTCGTAAAATGGGGCAAAATTCCTTTAACAAATGTCTCACTTGGCAACAGAAATCTTGGGCTCAGTGGTGTTTGTAAGTTGAGGGCTACCTGTTAAATAGCATGTCATTTTTCTTCCTCTCAAACTTGAGGAATCTTCATCAATATCGGTTACGCCAAAGTCTCCGATTCCAATGTTTCAAAGCAATGTCTCTCATTTTCTCCAGTTTCCCGTGGTAGTTCTCATCACACTCTCTGCATGAATGTAAAAGATACCAAAAGGGTTGCCTAAAGAGAAATAACTGGGACATAAAAATAAGTGATACGCTGATGCGAGGGGCTGTGGTTGATGCAAGTACCTCCCTTAGCTCTTGTTTATTCTTTCACAGCACGTGACTCAATTCTTGTGAAAAAAAATTCCGTGGAGCAAACAATAATTCATTCACAGAGGAAGGAAAGAAGTCTGATCCACAGGCAGCAGCCACACAATGTAATGAGGGTGGAATTATACTTTAAGGAGTCATATACAAATCATAAAAACGGGTTAAGATCAAGTCCAGCAATGGTATTTTGGTTTACTTTTAAAAGCCATGGAGTAGTGCAATATTTCTTGGTTCACCACCCAAAATAGAGAAAACGCTTTTCTCCCAATTTTTCAGATATAAATGTTTTCCAAAGAAGTCCTTCTGTATTCAGTGGCACTTTTAAAACGTAACACAAGTTAACCTTCTTTTTATCTTGCTTCAGATTTATCCACAGACTCTGTGACTCAGTGACCCTTTAAAGCTGTTTTCAGATGAGTAGCAAAATAGTTATTTGCAGCAAAACAGAATTTTTGAGACCCTAAGGGCATCTTTTTAAAAAATTACTTGACTTTTTCTGCCACTGAGCATAAAGTCTCTTACTGGTTTCAATAAATATTTAAGTTTATAAGATAATAATGGGTTACCCTTTATATTATTTTCCTGTTGAATGGGGCTAGCTTTGAAAATTGTCAGTTACCAGATAGGAGTTAAACACTAGAAACTTCTTATACTGCACATACAATACCTATGAATACACTCACATGAAACAATACAGGAAACAGAATAAATACAAATATACATCTGAAGAGAACAAGAAAGCTTTAATTCTGGAATGTCCCATTTCACAAAGCATTTGCACTTTCAGAGACATCTTGATCCTCCTTTCACCACAACGGTTACCAAACTCTTAAGTTTTAAACATTTTCAGATATGAAATACAACTCTCAATCAATTCCCCTCAGATGAGGAACCTGATATAAAACATTTTCAATAATTCACAGCCAATGTTACAAAAAATAAGAACAATATATTTCAGAGCCACAGAAAAATATTTAAGAAGTGGGAATGTATGAAACAATGCTCTTTAAGAGGAAATTTTACTTCTGGTTGTGATTTACTAAATGCCCTGGGCCATTTTTTTGGCAAGAAGTACTTCCACAAAGTTGGGAACATCAAACATATTGGTGCCTTGCTAATAGAAACACTTCTGGATGAATGAAAGTGAATTTAGAGAGTTCATTTATCACAAATAAGGAATCATAATTTGTATTTTGATTTTTCAGAATAAAATTCATAGCATGCAACAGTGTTCTTCACTAGCATAACCTAATTACACCACAATTCATTATTCCATAAGTAATTGTTAAGACTGCTACTAGGATTATAAACATGTTTACAAAATTTGGAGGTGAGGTGGGGAAAAGAAATCAGTTAAGAATTACATTTTGTACCACCTTCAACTATTAAAATATTACAATTCATCTGTACTGATTGCTCTACAGCAAGTAATAAAGCTGAAGGTTTAATTAAAATACTACAAAGATTTTGTGATTGTTGTGGTTGAAATCACTCTGGTTGGTTATTTCTCATGGTTTGGTTTCATTCCAATGAAACAGTTAATTATTCCCCAATCTGACAAAAAATACCAAAGCACTCTATTGTTGAACAAGTTGTGCTCATACTACTGTTACTATCAAATTTTTCTTTTAAATGCAGTTTACCATAATGCACCTTTCTCTTATTGTTTGCTAAACATTAGCTGTTACCAATTCCAGAAAATTGTCACAGAAGCCGCAAATCTACATTAGGCAGGAAGAAGAAAACAACTTTAATAATTATTGTGTATCTGCTGACTACAATGGCTGAGCTGACAGGTAACAACACCAAGCCAACATTTTAAACCACAGCTTGTTGAACCACAGTAATCCAATTACTAAAACACAATGGGTGATTTCCACATAATGCTACCAAATCAAAATTTCCACTTTCTCCACAAAGGCCCTCCTGTGCAGTTACTTCAATGACAGCAACTTCATTCATGCTCTGTACATATAAAGCACCTCACCTGAATGCTTTGCATTGCTCTGTAAGAAAATTACACTAACCTGTTCTTCCTGTGTAGATGGCATCCTCATTAGTTCAACTTTATATAAGTATTTCCAAACACTTTAATATGCAAGTGTACTCATTTTCTTTTGAGCCACAACAAAAGAGATTTGTGATACTAGACAGTTGTGAGTAGAGTTGATGCAAAAGTTAGATTCCAAGTCTTAAAATGATATTGATCAGTGGTGGGATTCAATTTTTTTTACTACCAGTTCTGTGGGCATGGCCAGGTGGGTGTGGCCAGGTGGTCATGTGACTGAGTGGATGTGGCTAGGTGGTCATGTGACTGGCGGGTCAAGTGTCTTTTTTTCCTTTTGCATCACCCCCCGTTCCCCATTTTTGGCCTAGTGGGCCTCAGGGAAGCCTCCTGGGCATTGAAAAAAAGAAGCATTTTGAAGCCTTCCGAGGTAAATACAACAGCAAGGGGGGAAGAATCAGCTGTGCCTTGTGATTTAGATTAGCTAGAAAGCAAGAAATCCAACGATCGCCCAGCTGATCATTGGAACCGGTAGCATTTTTTTTTTTTTACTACCGGTTCGTCCGAACCAGTAGCATTTTTTACTACAGGTTCGGGTAAACCAGGCCGAACCGGCAGCATTTCACCTTTGTTATTGACCCTAATATAACAAAAGTTTCCTCTCAGAATAAAACATAAAAATATAATTTGAGGGACCAAACTACAATCCTGTCTCTTGTTTATAGATCTGGTATTCACTTACTTCCAACCAGATACCGTGTTTCTCATATAATAAGGCCGGGTCTTATTTTTTTTTGAGCCCCGAAAAAACGGCTAGGCCGTCTTTTCGGGGGTGACTTAATTCCTTCCCCCTTGCATCTTAGGGCGGGCAGCGACGGCTTGGATGTTGACCTCGGCATTGGTGGGGCACTTTGTATCAGGGTCAACGCAGGCAGCACCATATCTGGGTGTGCAACAAAAATACTCCCTAACAGCAAGCCCCCCCGCCATTTCGCATGTTTTAATATAGGCCTTAATTTGGGGGGGAGGGGCTTAATTTCATTTTTGCCTATAAAACATGCTGGGACTTCCTATTGGGGGAGGCCGTATTGTTGGAGAAACAGGGTATATACAGGATTGCCTGAAAATGTGTTTTAATCATATATCTTATAACTGCAGGAATGTAATTAAAAGGCTACTTTAATAACTACATTTATTTTATGCATCAAAATACATGTGCTATCTTGAATATTTTACAAAATTGGATGACAATTGTGGTTTGCCAGCAGCCTGTGCAGATAGCAGCGGAATTGGACAGTGGGGAAGATCAGGGACCAGTCCGGGAGTCTGGAGAGGACTCGGATGAGGGTCCTGCGTCTGATGCAGAGATGGGGCCAGGACCATCTGGGAGTGGAGTGCTGACTCCGGAGCTTCCAGAGTTTGGCAGCAGTTGAGGCCGAGGAACAAGGAGCCTGTTCCCAGTGCCCCTGTGCGCAGAGCTGCTAGAAGGCAAAAGCAGATGAAACAAAACAGGCAACTCGGGAGTAAGGCTGGGAGGTGACTGCCCCTCCCATAAGATATAAAGGACAGGCAAAGATGACAAAACCTTTGCAGAAAACAAGTTGTTCATTCGGTTCGGATTAATCCTTGAAGCTCTGTGTGGACTTTGTACTTTGGTTGGTTTTTTTTATAATTCATTTGGCACTCTAGTTGTTGGCAGCAATTCAAAGGAAAGAAAAGTGGGTGCTTATCTCAAAGGGACTGTTTGGGACTCATTACCGGCTGGGAATGAGCATAATTCCCGGAGTTGAAATAAAATAAGAGTTGTTTTAAATAAGTGTGTGCTTAATTGCGGTCTCAGGAGGCTTGGTCAGAACAATGACATTGTTATTATATGTATCTTATAAGAAACTTACCCTTATGAATCTTTTTCTGCTGTTCGATATATGACTGTGCTTAAGGTTTTGTTAGGACACAAGAAAAAGAACATTCTAGTAAACAATTCCCATTTGCCACAGATGTAGGAATTAACCTAGATAGCTGAAGTAGCATTTTAGACAGGCTGCTATATATTCAATTCCATTTAAAAAACAGAATTAAAATATAACTATGGACAGTTCTCTTTTGAGATATTAATCAAAATTCTTATATCAATATCTAGGAGGCTTTTTATTTCAGTATTTTGAAATTGCAGGTTTCTTCCCCTCTTCCCCAATCTTTTCAAAACGTTTGGCTACTCGTTCACATCTTTATCATTGCATCAGAATTTGACATTATCAATAATGCTAAAATAATGCCAGTCTCACTTGATGGCATATGAAATCTAAAACTCAATCAAAATAAGTCTTGAAAAACTAGTTTTCACTACAGCTCTATTTTAAAACTGCATTCATATTCCTCCTCAAATAAATCCAATCACCCAAATTTTCTCTCTAAAATAGAAATAGCACATGGGACTTAATTTAAATGATTTAAATGATGTTTCTTTTAAATGTAAGAGCTACAGTTAACTTAGAAGCATGGAAATATTTTTTAAAAACCATAATTTTTTAATTTTATTGTAGTTAACTGAGGACTGAAATCATATGATGAAGGATCTGCATTTGAAGAATAAACAGTATAATCCTACTTCTTACATGATTTTTAGAACTGAGGCACAGAACATGAAAAATTCATCACCGTGTTATTTGCTTTTGAGATAAGCAGCATTGTACAAAATGCAGAAAAGGAAAAGGAAGAAGTAAGTAAAACAAATTAAACACGGGAGATAATAAAAAACAAATCTAACTGTAAGTTATGACCCAGAGTTGGCACGTAAGCAACTCATGCTAGGCAGAAGCTTGACAGCTTTTATTCAACCACCATCCCCCACCATCCCCACGATCCAGCAATTCCCGGTCCGTTCTCCAAGGTCATCCGCAGACACTTCGTACAACTTCCCAGCAGTGAAAATCCACACTAGCAGCACCGCTCCAGGGGCAAGACAGGCTCTGAAACTTGGCCAAGTTCATGACAAATGTCAAAGCAAAGGATAAAACTTCAGTCCACACCAGCAAGGATTCTGGAGCAAAGCTCTTCTTGGAGCCGTGGAGCACGTTGCTGCAAAATACAACATTTGTTCCCAACAATAACCTCTCCCATGGCTTTCCTTAAATGCTGCTCTCCAGGTGATCCTCAGGAGGAGGGGCAGGGTGCCCTCCTCCTGAATAGTTGGGTCACCCTGCGCTGACTCTGCTACCTCTCCATTCTCCCCACTCGGAGATTGGGTGGGGGAAACATTTGCTTGTCCCCTCCTGTGCCTGCCCTTTCCATCTCCTCCCCGCTTCCTTGGTCAGCCTGTGCCCTCTCTTCCTCCCTGCCTACTCTTCTGAAGCCCAAGAGATCCAGGACTGCCTTGTCCTCATCCCCAGGTTGTTTCTCGTGGGCCACAGCGATTCATTCTTTCAGAATAGGATTCTTCTATTTGTATAAACCATCTCAAAAATTCAAGTTAAAAACTTCATACAATAAAAAGGGAATGTAGAAACCAATGACACAAAACAAAATTTGCTAGAATATATTGTAAAACAAATGTCACTTTAACTGTAACTCCTAACCCCAACACTAAAGATTACTTAATATTTTATTCATTACAAAACATAAAGACAAGCCTAAACAAATGAACTATTTAGTATGAAGGTATAACAGTTTATCCAAAGTGGAAACTGAAGAAGTAAAAGAATGGACAGGTAAGCAATTTTCCAATAGTTTTTTTTTTCAGAATAGTTTGAGTAGCTT
Source organism: Notechis scutatus (assembly GCF_049901735.1). Classification (NCBI taxonomy): domain Eukaryota; kingdom Metazoa; phylum Chordata; class Lepidosauria; order Squamata; family Elapidae; genus Notechis; species Notechis scutatus. The sequence continues at coordinate 19,221,024 of NC_142014.1, forward strand.
ACAAAAGCCACCTGTTCAGAAAGTATGATTTTTCATTTCCTTGTAAAAATCATAATTTAACCCTCCCCAAATCAACTTTCTCAGAATGTCTTAAACAATATTTATCCAAATTCATTAATCTGGTAGAAAAAATATTTTTGTATTCAATTTTTTGATATTTAAAGAATAGAAGTATGGTACAAAACCATAATAAATACCAATAACGAGAGGATCCAAATTATTCTTGTATTAAATCTATTTGCTGTTTTCCCTCCGTTAAGAGCAAAGAGTGCCAGAGACTGGTCAAAATAGGGTTACAGAGTTTTTCCAAAATGAGCATACATATAAATTTGAACATTGTCAAAGAACTGTTTTGCAACTAACATGGAGAACATATAGGGTAAACAGGAAATCTGGATGTAGGAGTGGTAAAAGGAGGTCAAATATAGCTAATGAATAACAAATATGTGCCATTTAGCTTCATTGCTCAAGGCCTTATTACAGGAATGTTATACTCTCCATACTGACCAAGAATGAAACAAAACATGTATTCTTTTTCTGTTACCAACAACAGTATCTTCATCATAGCCAGTGTGATTAGAATAATTAAGATGTTAGGACTAGGAGCAGAGGAGATATTTTTTTTTTTTTTTTTTTTGGGGAAGGGGGGGGGGGGGGGGGGGGGGGGGGGGGGGGGGGGGGGGGGGGTGGGGGGGGTGGGTTTTGGGGGGGGGGGGGGGGGGGGGTTGGTGTTTTGGGGGGGGGGGGTTGGGGGTTGTGGGGGGGTTGGGGGGGGGGGGGGGGGGGGGGGGGGGGGGTGGGGTTTTTGGGGTTGTTTTTTTTTTTTTTTTGGGGGGGGTTTTTTTTGGGTTTTGGTTTTTTTTTTTTTGTTTTTTTTTTTTTTTTTTTTTTTTTTTTTTGTTGGGGGTTTTTTTTGGGGGGTGGGTTTTAATATTATTTCCCCTCTTGGCAAAGAAACCTTCTAGATGTGTAAAGCACATGTTGGCAAACTATAGTGTACAGGGCCAAAGTTGGTCCACAGGGCCTGTTTTTGCATGGCCCACAAACTAAAATGTTTTTCCATTTTTAAATGATTGGAAAAAGAGCTTTTGTTCATGACGCCTATATGAAATTGAAATTTCAATGTCCATAAATGAAGTGTTATTGGAACGTAGGGACACTTGTTTATTTATATATTGTTTATGGCTGCTTTCACACTATAACATAAGAACTGAGTAGCTGAGACAAGACCATATATGACATTTTACCACTTTGCACGGCTGCTCAGCATACTGCAAATTGCAATAACGCAGTTACAACAGGGGTTCAAGTGCCATGCATATTTATTTTTTCTTACCAATGGATATATATCATGTCAAGAAGAAAAGTGGACTTCAAATATCATATAATGGAATGTGGATTCTTATGCTGTCAACATTACAAACATGATAATAAATTCACAATAATAAAAAATGAACGTGAGGCTGCCACTCTAGCAAGTTTCAAGTAACTCATTTATTAGTCAAGTAAGGAAAGCCTTTTACCAATGGGGATTAATGAAACTGTATTTGATTACAGCAGCTGAAAAAAATGTATCTACAGAAAATAAACTTGTTTAAGACCATTAGCTTTTTGATGAAAACAGTTGCTTGAAAAGTTGTGGACACTGGAAGCAACATCAATAGTCAATTAAAAAACAAGGGAAATGATTTTGAATGGTTTTCCTTAGCTCTTGATGAATTCTTGTTTATTCGAGGAATCAATGCTGACATTGAGATCACTGGAGAATTAGTCTCTATCAGTAGTTTGCATGAAATATTTTCAGAGAAAATATTCCTGCACAATCTTAAATGGAATGTTAAAATATGTTATAACGGATGATGTTAAAAATATAAGTGGAACCGAAAAAAAGCTTAGTTGAACAAAGCTTGTGAAAATGTAAAGTATTTAAAATGAATGATTATTCATTGTACTATTCATCAACAGGCACTTTGCAGAAAATATTTGAATCTATTGAACCAGTAGTGTCAACGATTAATTTCTTTCACTCTCATAGACTTAACCATAATCAATTCCAAGTTTGTTTGTTTTTCAGAAACAGAAGTTGAATAACATGACTTGCCTACCCTATAGCAATTTGATGATTCCCAGTAGTAATGTTTTATTCTGATTTTTGAGTTCAGGACTGAAAGTTTTCTGCATAAGTACTGTTCCAGACACTAAAATCAAACACTAAAAGGCTTTGGAAATTAGCTTTTGCTGCAGACTTGATATTATTTAATGACCTAAATGTATAAGACAAAACAGCATTATTATCCAAAATGTATTCTGAAATAAAATCATTTTGATGATAACTAATGTTCAATCACAAATAATGTCAACCTGCTTTATCAGCTTCCTGTGTTGTCAAATGTTAAAATAAGAATCAAGGTCTCAAATTTGCAGCAGATAAATCTTCCAAGTCCAACCAACCTAAATTTCCAGTAGCAGTTTCCACACCTTGATGCAAGTGCAAAAGAAATTCCCATATTTCAAAATCTATTTAACTATGAAATTGAGGAGCTTTCACCTAAATTTCAGTTGCAATTAATTTGCAATTTAATAATATGCTAAAAAGCAAGCTTCAAGAGAAGATCTAATAAAAGTCTATAAATGCCTTTCGAGCAATTGATATGTTCAATTAAAATCATATGCTCATGCATTGATATCAATATCAATACATATTTGTGTAAAAAACATTTTCAAAAATGAAATACTTTTTATTTAATTATAGATCAGCATTAGCAGATACTCATTAGCAGATCTGTATTATGAAAAGGTATGTATGTATTAGTATTATTTGAATTTCATCAAATAAAAAATGTTTTCTCTCTTGCTACATAAGTATATAATACCATTGATTTTGCCTCTTGGCCTGCAAAGCCTAAAATATGAAATGGCTTACATAAAAAAAAGTTTGATAACTGATGTCCCTAGAGGTTTCTGTCCTTTCTCTTCTCCATCGTTTTAGGAAAAAAATAAATCTTGCAAGACATAAACAAAATGAATTTTTTTTAAAAAAACCTAAAAAATAATATATGAAGCCTAATTTAGACAAACGGATGCAAGGTTCTTGCAAAACCATGATGATGTTGGTTTGCTATAATTAACAAGCTAGAGCACCATTTGTTTCAAAGAACAAAAATGGCAAGAAATTAATAAAAAAGCAAAATAAGCATTGCTTATTGATGTTCTATGGAGTGCCCTAGTCATGCAGAAATAGGAAGAGACAACAAGGCATCCAGAAGCAAATTAATTTCAACACCCTAACAGTATTTTGATAAACTTGGTTATTTACTCTTTCTTAAATAGCATCTATTTGAAGCAAAAGTCCATGGGTGGCGCAGTGGTTAAAATGCAGTATTGCAGGCTAATTCTGCCAACTGCCATAAGTTAGATTCTGACCGGCTCAAGGTTGACTCAACCTTCCATCCTTCCAAGGTTGGTAAAATGAGGACCCAGATTGTTGGGGGGGAAATGCTGACTCTGTAAAATGTTTAGAGGGGAGTATTAAAGCACTGCGAAGCGTTATGTAAGTCTAAGTGCTATTGCCATTGATATTCAACATTTTTTCTGGACCTTTCCCAGCTTCTTCAGGTAATTCCAGTCATTTATCAGACCTGCTGGGAAGATGGCACACCTCACTTCTTTTTCCAATTCATGAACAGCAACAACTTCCTCAAAGTTCTGGTTTTTTTCTTTTTCTTTTTGAAAGAACAAAGGTGTTTTTTCCCTATCCAGGAAGGGTCGGTATCAATCATATGATTGTATCTGTGTACCAAACACATCTGTCACTCTATGTGAAATTCCCTCTTGAATGTGGATCAAAGCACAGGTGTCAGCTGACTGCCAGCTATCAATCAGCAAACAGAGGTTAAGAGTTTTGGTCTCCATTTTTACTATGTATTATTTTCAAGCACACTCTCTATCCAATTTAAAATGAAAATAGGAGAACAAAAAATACTTAATATCATCTTTGCTCCCAATAACAAAAATGACAATAAACAAATAAGTTGAAACTAAAGTTGAGATTTTTCAACTGGCTCTTTCAAGCCTACTATAAAATGGATTTATTTTAAACATACATTTAAGTAGTATTAACCAAATTTATTATCAAACATAATTTCTTTCTAGTAGTGGATTCGTCCTTGGATTTCATGAAAAAAGAAATTATCCCTTCTGTCAAGTCAACTTAAAATATGGTTTTAACTTGAGGTTTCACAATATGCAAATTTCAATTTAATTAAATGAAAAAAGTTAATTAATAAAATGGTTGATGGCGCTCAAGCCTGAACAACATGAAGAAAACATCAATTACATGAAAAAAATTCTCATTTGATAAAAAACCCTTTCATACTTTTAAGAAGCTAACAGCCTAATCATTCCAAATATTATTAATATAGGCATACGGTTCACCGGCAGGTTAATTTTTTTAACATTACCATTTGGATAATTAAATGGGGAGAAGAAAATTATTTGCCAAAACAAAGTAGAGACTTTTTCCTTTGTTCTTTGAATAAAGACCATTTAAAAAGTTTCATGTTCAACTGGCCCAAACAACTTTATGCCTTTTTATTCCTAAAAAATAATCAGGTATAGCTAAACAAGGACCAAAGATAATATTACTAAATCATGTTGCACTCTTCGAAGTACATTTCTGCCTGCGTAGTTACATTAATGCAATTAGCTTCCAAACTCTTTATAAAGCTTAAAAATTTGTACCTTTTAAACTTTTTTGGCATTTCCACTAATTTTACCATTACCAATAATATTACTCACATAGTTATTTTCATTTTTTTCTATAATACAATATTACAGCAGTTTCACATTACATACGAAAGAGATAGTAGTCTTTAAAATTATGCTAACGAATGTGCTTGCTAAATATTAACGATAGCTTTTACATTATGAAACAAAGGGTTTTTAAGAAGATACTTCAATAATCAATTTTAATTATTTAGCCTTCTATTTTAAGAAACTTAAATATAAGGAGGAATAATATACTTTTGCTTGCTTTTAATTCAGACTATTATAATCTGAAATAGCTCTTCTTTGGAACACAAGATAAGAGGATATATATTTGGCTATCAAAAATTACTACTAGTAGTAGTACTGCTACTAATTATTCTTATTGTTCTTAACTCATTCCTCCTGAATCCTTTTCTACTTTCAAAGTCCTAAAATACAACAAGATTTCTCTTGATATCTCTTTTTGCTAATTAACAAGCTTACTGGTTCTCTTTTCATATGTCCATCTTTTCTCAATCACAAAAGAAAATATATTAGCACCAAAATTAGCATTCCTAATCAAACAGACGTATTGCTCTGATATTTTGAAGTCCAACTGACGTTGGATGACTGAAAGTAAATAAATTTAGACAAAGTAGATTCTAAATTACTGCAGAAGCTTTCATTATGGGTAGATGGTTATATGAATACTTTTAGGTAATACATACACAGGGCAAGTGACTGCTGTGCCATCTGTCTCCTGAATTTGAATATCTACAATGTAGATTACAAGCTCTTCCCCGACATGTTAGATTTCATAGTTTAAGAATTTTCTAATAATGCCAAATATATAATTTTATGTTTCTCAGTGCAAACAACAATTCCGTAAGTAAATGTCTGAAATCTCTATAAGCCTCAAATCCTTTTGGTAACCAAAACAAATCCCTACGTTACAACACCTTAATAGTGTCCATCTCTGTTTCATAGAGCTCTGGACTCTAGAAAATTCATATTAGATCCTGTAAACTTGAATTCAGCTTTCTGACTTCAAGTTTAGTCAGTTTTCTTTCCAAAACACACTTTTGTTTTCAGCTGTAGCTATATGTTTTGCATTTTTGCATACTGTCCATTCTTAAATATTAACAAGAACAAGTAGAGGTAGGAAAACACTGTAATTTTAACTTCCCTCTGTATTTGAATGATCGCCCTGGCTATTTACATGACAAAGAAATCTAAGACACAATTTTCAAATTTCCAACAACAGAAACATACCAAGATTCATTATGCTTATATTACATAGGTTTTCACAATTTATAGTGGATAATGTTGATCTGGGCCAATGGATCTACAACCAAGTTGCTTTTGCTCACTATTATCAATAATAGAACCAGAACAGAAATTTGAAGGCAATAAAATAAATGTTGGCTACACTGGGAAAGATTCTAGGAAAGTTTTCAGAACCACAAAAGTTGCAAGATATGATAAATGGATTAAAGCTAACACTATTGTATTTTGCCCACACACAATGGCAAGACTGTGAAGCAAGTACAGAAACAGTAAACAGACTAACAGACATTAATAGCAACAACCTTATTCATCATAATTTTGTTAATTGGATTTTCTGGAGAGGAGATTTTGGCAGCAGTGAGGAAAATAATATCGTTGAAATAAAGACAAGTCAGATTTTTCATCAACATAACATTCTCAGTCCTAATTAAGATGCTAAAATAAACAATAGAAAATCGTCTCCATAACATAGCATGCAATCAGCAGAAAATGGGCCAACATATGATTTGGGACAATTCAGAGTTTTTCAAGGCCAAATTTAATTAATGATTGTATATTGACTTAACCTTGCTGTTTCTTTTGAAGTAGATGTACATCACACACATATACGGATCGCGAATGTATGCCTTGATAAGTTATGAGAAAAGATTGTGAATAAAATAATTATTGATTACTACATCAGCGTATGCTGTATGAGAGCCGGTTTGGTGTAATGATTAAAATATCAAGCTAGAAAATAGGAAACCATGAGTTCTAATCCCAACTTGGCCACAAAGCCAGATTGGCCAGTCACTTTCTCTCAGCTCTAGGAAGGAGACAAGGGCAAACCACTTTTGAAAAAAACCTTGCCAACAAAACTGCAGGGACTTGTCTATACAGTGTCCTAGACTTGGATATGCTTGAATGGAAGAATACAGAGAGAGAGAGAGAGACAGAGACAGAGAGAGAGACAGAGACAGAGACAGAGAGAGAAAAAGAGAGACAGAGAGAGGGAGACACTGGATACAACAGTGGCAGTAGCTATTCCATTTAATTGGAAATACTATAGCTGTAAAATATAAAGGGCAGCTTAAATCATCAGGGAGATATATCATCTTTCTTCAAGAAACTCCTTGTGCAACTGGAGGTTTCAAGGCGATTTCTGATATCTTCCATTTTAAAAAAAGAATTACAAAATGACTTCTACATGGCAGCACATTTCAAAATAAGTCATTCAAACATCTTTCTAGAAGCAGCTATTTCCAGTAGAATATGATGGTTTTGCTCATATTGGAGAAATATTTCTATTGGGGGTCCTACCCGAAGAATATAATAAGGAAATTGCATAGTTATTCATATATTGACTGCTGACAGAATTGTATTTGTACAAAATTGGAAGAGTGAATATATGGTATTCAGCTTTGTTCAGGTATTTTCCCACGTCATTATAGTTGTGCTTTTAAAGTTGTAGCGACGTTTCGGCAGAATCTCATCTGCCATCATCAGGCTTCTGTATTGTGTTTGTCTGTGAGTCAGACTTTCACAGCCGCTTCCGTTTCACAGACTTTCTGTGAAAGTCTGACTCACAGACAAACACAATACAGAAGCCTGATGATGGCAGATGAGATTCTGCCGAAACGTTGCTACAACTTTAAAAGCACAACTATAATGACGTGGGAAAATACCCGAACAAAGCTGAATACCATACATATAAATACCCGTCAGAATTTTGATCATGTGACCACAGGGAGGCTGCAATGGTTGTAAGTGTGAAAAATGGTCACAAGTTCCTTTTCTCAATGCCTCAGTAACTTTGAACGGTCATGAAATGAACTGTTATAAGTCAAGGACTACCTGTCATACTTTCTTGCTGAAACCAGCATTCACGGAAAAAGTTACAGCAAAACTTATATACAGCTGTCAGGACATTTGATGAAAAAAAAACCTAGGTATTAAAGGAAGTAAGAACACTCGATTCCCTCACAGTAGCTTACAAAACTACTGTATCATAATCATGAAACCTATTTTAAAGATGCCAAAGGGATTACTTCAAATAGTCATTTATGGCTCCATTTTTATTCTAGTGCAGAAATCTATCCTTTAAAAGTTGCCAGCTAGGCTAAATCCCTTTTGCCATTAAATATTTTTATTATTATCAACAATGCATACTTCTTCCATGTTCCACATTCTCAGGCATCATCACATTCACAATAGTGCTATACCAAATGGCACTTAGGGAAAAGAGGAGGGGATTTTGGTAAACATAGAAGACAGAATGGCTTTCCAAAACATGTTTGTGAAGACCCACAAGTAGAGCTTTCTCCATATATGTTTGTATTTACAGATACATGACTGAAAAGATTTTAAAGACACGTGGCTACAATGTGTGGCTGAGAAAGGCATAGAGAGCCATAAATGATTTAAAAACAAATTATGACACATTAGTACCTTTGTAATTTTTCACTCATTTCTGTGTCCAACCTGACAATGGAAACAGTCTTAATTCAAATGGTCAAGAGTTTCATCCGACTGATGAATACTGCTTTAAAAACAAACTGCTTCCCCAAAGGAGCTATGTTCCCAGGCATGTCTCGTGCATGCCATAGATCAGATTCACTGAAAACCATGCAGCTTCAGAAATTGTTCCCTGTGGCAATAGAAACCTTACCAGCAGTTTCCAATTCTTGAATACCTGCCACCAATTTTATTGCTTTAAAACATTTTAAAACCCTTTTCATGGGATATCTGTCCTGCACAAGAACTGATTTTATTGAGAATGTGATGTAATCAATACAGATGCAAGCAATACATATAAAAAGGGATGTTTCATTACATAGAATTCTGTCTTCGTATGTTGAGTAATCAATCAACAATCTTTCGCACAAATCTAGAGAAGGAAAGATGTACTGCCCGAGAACTACAATCTTAGAGATATGGTACCTGTAAGATTTCATATCATTGTATAGTAATTTACCAAACTATAAGCATAAGTTGCACTCAGCCAGCCATAACTTTTGAAGTAGCTATAATGTGGAAGACTGAAGTTCAATTTAAGGATAATCATGCTTCTACTATCTTCATACTTTAATGGAACATTAGGCTTTACATTAAGGTCTATATTAATGGAACATTAAATCTTTTGTTAGCAGAGACAGCTATAACTATAGAAATCTTTTCTTATAATTGTCATGGAATTATAAACTCTTTTAAAGTATTCTATTAAGAAATCATTCTAGTTCTTATTGAGGTTAGCAGCATTGTAATACCTATAGTAATAATTATTTTCAGCCACAAAAATTAATTGCACTATTGAAGCAGTTATCAGAAATTATGGAGTATATTTATTTTAGATTTAGGATTCTCAGTTTCAAACATTCCAGACTTCTTTTACTATAAATAGAACATAGAAATGCGTACATATGTTAGAAAACAATTGGGTTATTCATCTGCATAGTTTCATAAGAACAGTAATAAAAGTAACTGCTTGTCATAAATAAAAATATTTTTTAAAAGCTTAAGCCATTTATCTGAAGATTAATTCAGAAAAAAACAACAATTAGAACTCTTCATTTTCAGACTAACTCTTGAAGCATAATCATGAAAAAGATTCATGTTTGAAAAGTGACTCTATTTCTTACCTTAGAAAATGACAGATTATGTAATATGAAACCAACAAATATTCAAATCTCAGGCAGTTGTAATATGTAACAGTATATAAAAAGTATGTGTCTGTGTATGTATATATAAATATTAAATATTTGTATTCTAAGGGCTATTTTCCAAGCCTTAAGGCTTTAATATTTCAAGGTGGTGAACATACATAATATTCCTTCCTCCTCCTATTTTCCCCATAACCAACTTGTGAGGTGGCTTGGGCTGAAAGAGAGTGACTGACCCGAAGTCATCTAGCCAAAGTTGAGGATGGTCTACAACTCAGCCTCCTGGTTTCTAGGCTAGCATCTTAACTATTACAGCAAACTAAGCACCAAGCATGGAAAAGAAAGAGTCTCAAATGAAAGTAGGTCACTTTCACTTTAATATGCATATAATAAAAACTTTGTAAGTCTAGGAAAACAGAGCATACTTCATGTGGTCTAATTAGCTACAACACTAAAAACAGTCTCAGGTTAAAAAAAAGATGTACATAAACAATAATATTAAGCACATATTTATTTATCATCAAGAAACAGAGCGTTCTGCTGATAGTTCACTAGAATACCAATTAGGAAATGTACAGACAAACATGTTGTTATTGTTTTAAGATCTGTCATCAATTCTGTTTAGTTACCTTGAAATGTATCAGCAGCAGTCGTTCACATTATGCTTCAAAATGGGCCGTGTTAAAAACAAAATTTGAAGTAATTCAGAAATGCATAAAAGAGAATTAAAAGACAAATACATTTTGGAAAAAAAACACACAAACCCAATAGCTTGCCAAGAAGAAATGGCTTGGATTCAAAGTCAAGTACTGTATGTCATTAAAAAAAAATCAAGTCCTGAATTTTTGTTATGCTGAAAGCATAAAAGTTGTCTTGGAGAAATCTCTGCACAACTAAAATAGAGATCTGTCAGAAATAACTTTTTGAGCACCACAAGATTCAAATAAATTTATAGTCAGAATCTGTCCGCTACACCAGATACAGCAAACGATTCCACAGGATTATAAAGGCTATTTTACTGAGAGTGGCTACAATAAACATTCTTGCAAGTCTGATTATTCTGTATCTCCTCCCTTTCTTATACCCATATGAATTAGGGAGGTGTCTAAGTCACTTAACACATACTTTCTGCAGGACAGCTCATACTATGAGTCCTTAGAAAGAGAGGTCTTATCAGTATAATATTATGAGGCCCATAAAACGATCATTTTGAATTGTGTGAGTACTCATCCCCTTGAATATCTTCTATACCATCTTGTCTCTATGATTTTATCTGTTAATATTTTGATCTGTTGTTGTTGTTGTTGTTGTTTTTGAATGGATGATTAGTTTGTCAATGTTTTTGTGTTGTAAGTTTTCCAGAGTCATTAGATACAAGATGGCGCCAAATTTTATAAATAAGCAAGTAAACAAAGACATTTAATGAAGATACCAAGATATTCAATGACAATACCAAGATTTTAATAGCTAAAGTGTTTTGGTATAAAAATTAAACTAACTTTAATTATTCAACCAATTATTCTGGTTTCATGAAAGTCACAGGTAAAACTATAGATAAGGAACTAAAGAAATTAAATTAAATGTGGGAGTTGAATGGCTGGGAAGGGAGAGATGGAATCTCACTAGGTCACCTCTTCTTTTAATCAATGAAGAGGATTCAATAGTAGTCTTAGTGGGATTGGAGTGTAGACAAGTTAGATATAGAGGAACAGCAAAATGGGGAATGAGGTGAAGGGAGGGAGAAGAGAAATGGGTGCTTTTCAAAGGGTGGAGGGAGAAGGGAGGGCATCAATGCAAAAAGAATATTAATGTTATACATGTTTAATGTTATAATATCATGCATATTGGTAAATTCTGTGAATAAGCTTTCCAAATTTGCTTGGATGTGAGAAAATGTTACCATCACGTAGAGATGTTCTAAAAATTCAGTGGAAACTATTTCCCTAAATATTAGAGACCTGTAGATTTTATTAAAACGAAAGGGATTGTTAATAATGTCAAATCATTTAAGCTTCATGTGCTTATGTTACAAGAAACATAAACAACAAACAGGTTGAATGATAGGTATTTGGATGAACTGTTTTTTTGTACAAGGATCTAATAAATTAATGGAAATAGTTATTTTTTTTCAAAGCTGCCATAAATGGTAAGATTCAAAAGTTCCTGAAAGATACGGAAAATATACATATTTATATAAGGGAAATTTGGTAATAACACATCAATTCTTTCATCTATATACGGTATCCTCCTGGTTAGGTCAGATCGGTTATTTACAAAAGGTTATGAACAATAAAAAAAACAGCTAAATTTATAATAGGAAGGTACTTCAATATTGAAATGCCCAGCCAGGCATGGAGGACGCCACAAGTGGGGAGATTAGCCTTGAATTGTTGCATAGGCACAAAAGATCCAGGTCTAACCCTCCTCTATAGAATCGTATCTATCTGTTTCCAAGAGAAGGCAAACAGTCTGGAGAGAGTCCTATATCATTGGTAGAATATAATAAAGTAGGTAGCTTGAACTCAATAAAGATTGTAGAATACTGAAAAGCTTAAAAAGAATAATAGATGCAATTAAAAATAGCAAAAAGTGACTTAAAACAAAGATTTAAGAATTCAAACTTGTTTTCAGCAACTATATTCCCCAAATAATCCATCAAGCAATAAAAATTAATCGATATTTAAATTAGTTAACCAGAATTAGCTCCAGAAGAAATTAAGGTAAAAAGTCAGCTTGTGGCGGCACTGGGAAAGCCGGTATAACAGCAGGGGGAGTTAATAATTTGTGGGTGGGCCTAAATTTTTATTCCATAAATGTGGAGGTTCTACAGAGGTTATTAGTTCTAGGAACTGTCCATTTTTAAACCAATAAAATTTGACAAAAAATTTCTTAGCCTTATTTGTCTATAGCAAACCAAATATTAAATGAAGTTGTTTGTTGTTTTCATTCAATCAAGTCAGATTCTTGGAGATTGCTTAGACGAGTTCCTGCAGTTTTCTTGGCAAGTCTTTTTGCAGAAGTGGCTGCCATTACCTCCTTTCTAGGGTGAGTGTCACCAGCTGGCTTTGTGCCCAAGACAGGACTAGATTTCTAACCTTTCTAATAACCTTAACTAACCTTAGCCTCTACATCAAACTTCACTCCAAACTGAAAAGCAGAAATAAAAATATTCATTAAAATACGTGATGCAATCAATAATTCCAAGCTGTACTTAAAGGATTCTTCACAATTATTTAAACTAATGTCAATTAGACCCTGCCCTACTAGGGAACCTGTTTGGCCTCTAAAATTACTAACTTGCACAATAAAAGTAAGTACCCAATTAACCTCACACCCCCCACCAAGAGTACTAAATTCCTATTCCAACAAGTTTTTATTAGCACTCCCTCCAAATGAAATTCTTCAAATTGATGGCTAATTGAAACAGAACAATACAGATGCTTCACAAATAGCTTATTTTTACATGCAACGGCAGATTTAGAAGGTTGATTTAAAAAAAAACAACTTAAATTTATAGCAGAGCTACTTCAAATTAACACTTAGTGTCACAGAATCAATTTCACGTCTTCCCTTCCATGGTGAACTGCATGCAGTCCTGCCCTGACAGAATAATGTATGTAGGTCACTGCTATTGTTTTTATATATTCAAAAATATACAATGCAAGAACTTTCACAAGCAGCTGATTTGGATTTCTCAGTCATGAAACTAAAAAACATGATACCGAGTTCCAGTCTTCCTTCTAGCTTTCAATTTAGCATTCAGTAATTAGTGCCATTAGTTTACTCAGCTAGATTCACTTTCTTCTCCACTGAGCTAACCAGAACATCTATTATTGCTTCCACCCTGGAGAAGTTATGGTAAGGCATAATAAACAGAAGATAATGAAGAGAAAGCTGTAGTTATATAATCAAGTATCCCAATAAAAATCTCTCCATTAGAGTAACATAGCAGTACCTTCCATTCTAAAGGTGACACAGTGACAACATTTCACTGGTATTGTGACAGTTACTACAAGTGGACATTAGACAATTATTTTCTTATCTGTAGAGAGAACATTTCAGAAAATACAGACAACTCGCTAAGGATTTGCAATGTAAATTGATGGTAAAGTACTTAAGACCAACATATTTACTATATTAATTAAATGGTCTATTTAACATGGAATATCAATCCTCTAATCACATCTCGTTTGAAGTTATTTCAATTAACAACTGTAAAGTACACCAGCACAGACCCTACTGTTCTAGGCTCATTAACATCATTTTCATTATCTGTCAAATCAGGGAGTAAAAGGCAGAAACTATAAACACTCTCTAGAGTAGCCCCCTTTCCTACTTAAGAGATTATTAGGAGAACAAGCTGCAGTAATTCTCATTAGCTGCTCAGTTTGGGGGGGGAAGGAGGGGGCTTTCCATGCACTGAAACAATAGATGGAATAAGTAAATGGACAGATTTTCATGCATTCAAGGGTAATCTGTCCTTAATCAAACAAAATCAATCTGAATTGTTGATGAGACATAGAAAGCAAATTGAGTTATAGGATGAAGAAGAGCTGAGCAAAAAAGATTTAAGTACACTACGAACATGAATGTTAGAATCTATCAAATGTTATTCTTACAAGGAAAAAACACAACCCTTTCAATTTGTTTGGTTTAATGCAAGGGTCGCCAACCTTTTGGACCTCAGGGACCACCAAACTCATAATTTTAAATCCTACAGACCAGAGACCCTGGGAAAATCCCCCAAAAAGTCTGCAGGAAAATTCCCCACCCCATTTTCCTACCGATCAATCATTCTTTATTTGGGATCACAGGATACCGTCTCCAGCTCCATTCTCGGGGGGGGAGAGAGAGAGAGACTTTTGGCTTCATGCAAGGAAAGCAGCAGAAGTCTTTCTTTCTCTCCCCCAAACTTCACCAGAAATGAGTGTGTGTGAGACTTGTTGCGCCGCACAGCCTCTTGGAGCAGGATGCCTTGCAGGGTCCCAAAGACTCATTTCTGGCAGAGTTCAGGGGAGAGAAAGAAAGATTTTTGCTGCTTTCCTTGAGTGCAGCCAAAACAGAAGAAGAAGTGGAAAGAAGCAGCCCAGTGGCCAGGCGAGGCATGTGGAGCGAATGGGGTAAGTTTCCCCCCCCCCCCCGCCCTTTCACCCCTCCCCTCACTACCTCATGTTGTTCGCAATGCAAGCAACGCAAGTCTTGTGTTCCCATGGGCCATTTGTGTTCCTGCGCATCCTGAATTAATTGCTTTGGGGGGTGCTTTGGGGGTGACATTTCTCTGCAGACCACCAACATTTTCTCGTGGACCACCAATGGTCCCCAGCCCACTGGTTGGCAACCACTAGTCCAGTGATTAAGTTGCCAGGCTAGAAACCAGGAGACAATGAGTTCTAATCTGCCTTGGCCCTGAAAGTCAGCTGGGTGACTTTGGGCCAGTCATTCCCTCTCAGCCCAACTCACTTCACAGGGTTGTTGCTGTGGAGAAGATAGGAGGAGGAAAGAATATTAGGTATGTTTTCCATCTTGAGCTATTTATAAAAATAACTAAGGCGGGATTTTTTTTTTTAAAAAAAATATTTTTTTAATTTAACTAATTGATTACTCTTTATACACTCTGCATTTTCATAAACATAAATGCTAAGGAACACAAGACAGCAATAATAATAAAATATCAGATTAAAGCAATGTATAAAGTAACAATTTTTACCTGTATATTCGCTAGTGAAGACAACAAAGAAAGGAGTCACGAGATCATTAATGCCCTGAACATATCCACTGGCTGGATGGCGTATTGCCCAGATAAACAAAATTCTTTCAAAAATCTAGGGGGGAAAAATATAAGGAAAAATATATATAATTATAACAGAAGGCACATATGTCCGAAATTCATGCACTGGATATGTGAAAGATGACTCTTTTATGAGACTGTCATACAATGGAAGCCACCTCTAAAAAGATGCATTTGGCTACCAAGTTTTGATACTCAGAAGAAGGGCAAAAAATGTGTCTTTTCCACCAACCTTTAACTGATTTTAATGATACAGGATTAAAATTTGATTTTAATTATATTAATTTTTGTTATATATCATAATTTGCAATTTCTTAATTATTAGAAGCCACCTGGTATGTTTATATGAACAGAAAGTAGGGTATAAATATACTATTAAGTAAAATTAGAAAATAAACAGTTTGATGGTGGGTGAGGAATCTCAATGAGCCTACTTGAGACCTCAGTACATATTCAGAAAACCAAGTTAGCACCAAGATATTGGTGATATTGTTAAACATATTACAATAAAAATGCAAGAACCATGCCTAGCTCTTGGAAAATAGCAACATTTATAACAGAATTTAAATAGTGTTGATATACAGTGTTCAGCTAACCAAACTGAATTAGCCATAATATATTGTACTTTTATGGAGATTCCATATATAAATATTTGCTGAATTTGAAGAAAAATAACAGCAGTGAAATCAGATAATTCCAGTTTTTTTAGAGATATTAAAGTAACAAATATAAAGCAGTAAGAATTAAATATTTTTAAAAAATCAATGTCCATGAAAGCATATTCATGTACATAAATGAGTATATTGATATTTCTTTATCAGAGCTATCAAGTCCCATTAAGTCTTGTAAACAATCTTTGTAGCTGTAATACTGATATGTCCAATTTTGGAGGAATATTTCAAATCAAGGGCTGCTGTAAATGATTTTCATGTAGATATTTTGGGAAGTTCACGCTCTCTAGCTTTTATGTATACTTATTAGTCAAATTAACATAGTACAGACTTTACATATTGAGATCATTGAAATGTATTATGTTATAGGATTAACATCAAGGCTCTAAAGATTTTACAATATAAGATTAATATCAAGGGAGAGTAGAATAGCTTATTTCTCTCCAAAGCTTACTATGTAATTGCAGATTTTCCCCCTGCCCTATAATCTGAGATTATTCATTTCTTGTGAATATCATTATAGTATATATAGTAGACTGAGCTAAAGAAATGCTTGGTATACTCTAGAGATTTCAGAAGTAGTTGAAAAATGGACTTTACATAATCTGATTTCCTGCTAATCATGCAATTTAAAAAAAAAGATCAATGAGCAAGAAAAAAAAGGGGGGGTGGACCAATGAGGGGAAAAAGAAGAAGAGGCTCCAAATCCCCTTTAGAGATTCTGGATCTGTTTATTCTGGATACGTCTTCAGTAATGGGATTATTGGGATGAGAATAAGCATTTATCTTCTCTCCAAATTAACCTTACCCACTCTTTTTCTGGGATTCTGAAAGTAGGGTGACAATGAAGTTAAGAGTTCAGTTTCATGAGGCATGCATCTGGACTTCCAGTTAGATATACACTCTTGTCTGAGGTAACAGAAATACAACTGAGTCACTTAGTTCAGCCCCTCATGAATATAGTGCAGAACTAGACCGATAAATTTCAAGACTGGGTGAGAAGTTACAGCAACTTCTTGTTTGAATGAAAGCAGAGCTCTCGATACAATCTAAGGCCCATTTTATTACTGAGGAGAGCTGCATGCTTGGTTGAGACTTTGAACTTTCTGCATTTTCGACTAAACAATACAGTAATTAAGATTGGCAAACCATTCCCATCCAATAAGCATTGCTTATAAAGGTAATACCTTTTTCAACACAGCATATGTGAGTGATATATTTTAACTTATTATCTATCCAAACACAAATTGGAGAACCTTAGGATTATACTTGCCTCTGTTACTTTGGACTGAAGAATTAAAGCTTCGGGACTCATGCGAGGAATATCTATATGAATCTGTAACAGAAGCATTTAAATTCAGAAACCTTCAAAATATACAAGCAGGTTCAAATCAGACAATATATTGCAGGTTTCACTTTTCAAAAAAATACCTCACCTTTAGCATTCTAAGAGCCTTATCTTTTACAAAGCCTTATAATATATACTTACTGTTAGTTCAGTGTTATGAGTGGTAGCTTATCTATTATTTTCTGTTTAAAAATTATCTGCATGCCAAAAGCTTCTGCAGGTACAAAGTATGGTGTCATCTGTTATTGCCTACTGTTTAATCATCCCTGAACCACGTTAAACCTATGACATCCTTGATCTTTTCTTTAATCAGTTAATAGAATAAAAACCACCAGTTACAAAAACACCCTCAAAATGAAGACAAACAATAAGGCACTCGAAACAATTTATGCAGATGATTTACACAGCCACCTTTGGCTAAGAAGATATTTTCAATTATTTCCCAAAAGTATACTATCTTTCCAGAAGAGAGAAATCCCTTCAAAAAGAAATTACAGGCATGTAAATGAAGAGGAGGAAATTATATTTATTTTTTAATTCATTGTATACAACTACCATATAATCCCATTAGTCAATCTTATAACCTGTAAAAGTTGGTGGACTACAATCCCATAGCTTCAGTAAACTGCTGGATAATTTCAGTGATGAGGAATCAGCTGAATTTCAGCAACTTTTTGAAGGTAATGACAAGTATTCCAGCTTTGATCTAACATAGATTTCCAAAGTATATTCTAGGGGCATTCATGGATAATTTGTGACAGAAAGACCCGATCTTCAGACTGTCCTGAAAAACATTATTTATCTTCCTCAGCAATGAACAGAACCAAAAGCAGAGTGCTCTTATGAGATTTAATTTATTTAATAGATTTATTAATAGCGGAAACCTGGCTTGCTTAGCTCATAGGCAAACCAAATATACGTGTTTTATACAATGCTGGAACAGTTTCAGACATGTGGAGAGATCCCACAGCTACAGTCACAAAGAAAAATACTTCTTGAAGCTAAAGATTTGGAAATTACTGGTTTTTTTCCTGTTTTTTTTTCATTTAGTTCAATTTTCAGGCTCCCCAACTCTTTAGGTAGTTTAATATTAAAAGAGAAGTAAAGGGAAACAACATAAAGAAATAGAATGATTGGAAGACTTATCCCATATCATATAAGATAACCAGAAAAACAAAACAAAATCCAATTATCACTTTATATCATGAATTACAGTATATTTATTTCTAAAGTTAACTACAAGCTGGAAAAAAAAAAGGGGGGGGGGAAATCAGGGTGCTAAAGCAGGTCTCATGAAAGTCCTGCAAAATCAGATCCTATATCAGGATTTTAAAGCCTAGAAGAAAAGCTATAAACACCAAAAGTTCTTTTCCAGGAGGAAGGACCTGAAGACTGAAGAAACCGAATATGATCTATGTATTAGGAATAGAAGAATGCAATATATTTAAATGAACAGCCTAGGTGGTTTAGAGTTTAGGCAGTTGTATCAGGTCAAGGACCATATTAGATTATGTGCAATACACGGAAAGCTGCTTTCCATTATTGGGTAGATAAACTGTATTTTTGATAATATTTTTTTTTATTATATATTCTTAACTAAATACATTTAAAAGAAAAAAGCATACACCTTTTTCTCAAAAAAAAAAAAAGTTGCAGCTGTTCATAAACAAAGCCAGGGCTCCAACAACCAGGACCTATGGGAAACCATAGCCTAAACTGTTTCTTATGATCAGATAACTCCCTTTAATGTGCCCATTTCAAATGTTCATTCAGTTTGGGATAGTATTATGGCAACAAAAAAATAACAGGGCTATTCTTGCTACAGAATACACTTCTGACATTGCCCTCATCAGAATAGAATAGGAGAGGAGAGGAGAGGAGTTGGGAAGGTCCTTGGAGGTCTTCTAGTCCAACCCCCTGCGTAGGCAGTAAACCCTACACCACTTCAGAGAAATGAACCACTTGCCTTTTTAAAAACTTCCAGTGCTAGAGCATTTACAACTTCTGGAGGCAAGCTGTTCCACTGATTAATTGTTCTAACGGTCAGGAAATCTCTCCTTAGTTCTAGGTTGCTTGTCTCCTTGATTAGTTTCCATCTATTGCTTCTTGTCCTTCCCTCAGGTGCTTTAGACAATAGCTTGACTCCCTCTTCTTTGTGGCATCCCCTGAGATACTGGAACACTGCTATCATGTCTCCCCCAGTCCTTCTTTTCATCAGTCCAGACAGACCCAGTTCCTGCCCAGTTCATATGTTTTAGCCTCCAGTCCCTTAATCATCTTTGTTGCTCTTCTCTGCGCTCTTTCTAGAGTCTCAACATCTTTTTTACATTGTGGCAACCAAAACTGGATGCAGTATTCCAAGTGTGACCTTACCAAGGCATTATAAAGTGATATTAACACTTCTTGATCTTGATTCTATCCCTCTGTTCATGCAGCCTAGAACTGTGTTGGCTTTTTGGGCAGCTGTTGCACACTGCTGGCTCATATTTAAATGGTTGTCCACTAGGACTCTGAGATCCATCTCACAGTTACTACTATTGAGCAAGGTACCACATATACCGTACTTGTGCATTTGATTTTTCATTTTAACAATTTAACAAGAGTCATTTTAACAATTCCTTTACCTGTCTATATGTATCCTGATGAGTTTCTTCATTTCTTGAATCATAATATTGTTCAACAAAAGCGAAGTATTCTTTCCGTTTTCTTTGCAAAGTACCTTCTCGCCTATCTGTATTTGCAGGAAGATAACCCTAGTAATTGAGAGGTAAAAAAAGGCAGTTGTTAATCATTAATTCAAGGGGGGGAAATCAGTACTATGGCATCAGGTATTTTCAAATTAATTTCAATCAACAAAATAGCCAAGTAAACTGGGGGTTTTCACCTTTGAAAATTTGAGCAGCATTTTACTGAACCATTTTGCCAATGACTGCAGTGGAGATACAGATTATATTGTGCTACTTTTATTTTAGTATTCATAGTATATTCAAAGGGATAAGACCTACTCAAATAGACTGAAATTCATCTAATTAAATTTAACTTCAATCAAATTAAAAAGGTACACAAATAAAAAAAAATATGAATAGAAAAATCTGATCTTTAAAACTTTAAAATAAGCTAAGATACATTTTTCTTGCAAATAAATTCAGCATTAATGTAAATCAGATTTTAGGAACTTTCCAGACATTCTTATGAGATTTTGCATAATGGCACAGGCAACATCATTAAAGAAGAAAATTATTTTAAAAATGATTGAAATCTTAGGAGACTACATAGTGTACAATTTTTCAGAATCATTACTCTGAAAACTCACAAATTTAGACAGTCTCTTGAAATTAACCATAAAAAGTATGTCGCAGGAACTATTGCCAATCCCTGAAGCATAAGCAAAGAACATAATCTGATTCATCTTCATCTTGCAGTCTTATAGATGTTAATATATCCATGTAAAAAAGGCAGTGCACTCAGTGCAAAATAATTGAAAAAAGTAAGATTAATTTACTTTATTGCCCAATTTATTTTTCATCATGAAAAAGAAGAGAACATCTCTACATGCAACTCCATTACTTCCACAGAATTCTTAAACATCCATTTTCCGCTGATTTTCTTATGTACATAAGCTGAAGTGAAAGAACAAGGGTCAAAAATGAGACAAAAGCCATAATTTGTTGGTAAATGACCTGAAATACTAATAAGGAATGGTACATGAAATTACTGAGAGTTGATGAATGTGAGTCAAAATTCAAATACAGGCAGTCCTCACTTAATGACTGTCCTGTTTTGTGACCATTCAAAATTACGATGGCACTGTAAAAATAACTTTATTACCATATAGCCTCTGTGGCTACATGGCTAACATTCAGATGCATTCACAACTGTTGCAGCCTTCTGTATTTATGCGATAACCATTTTGCACACCACAGCCAGCTTCTAACAAGCAAAGTCAATGGAAAAGCTGACAGTAAAATCGCCAGCCATGGTCATGGGATGTCTTGCTTTATGACCACGGGTAATTCCCTTAAAAACTGCTATGGAAGAGAGGCTATAAGACCATCATAGTCACATGAAGTCTCACATAATAACTGCACTGCTTAAAGACAATTGCCAGTCCCACTTCTTAAGTTCTTAAGCAAGGACTACCT
This sequence comes from Notechis scutatus, assembly GCF_049901735.1. NCBI lineage: Eukaryota > Metazoa > Chordata > Lepidosauria > Squamata > Elapidae > Notechis > Notechis scutatus. Next base: position 19,242,644 of record NC_142014.1, read on the forward strand.
ATATAGGATTTTTTTTCCTAAAATAAGCTGATTCAACAGAAATGGGAAAATTTTTACAAAATTGTGCACAATGTGAAGCTATTTCCCTCTTCTCAAAGTACTGGAACCAGAAACTGGATCCTGGAAGAATCAGGACAAACAAACAAAAAATATATATAATATTTTTTTTATGTACTATATAATTAAACTTTGGAATTTACCACCAGAAGTGGGAAATGGTTACCAGGATGGCTGGTTTCAAAAAAAAATTGGACCAATCTACAGATATCATGAGGATGAATAGCTATTAGCCTCAATGGCAATGGGGCTGCCTCTGAAGACCATCTGGTAGAGGATTAGTGAGTTGTCCTGTGCAGTTGGTTGGCCATTAAAAGAAGAGACAGTTGGCCTAGACAAGCTAGGGACCTGATCCAGTGAAGCACAGCTTAAGTTCTTAATGCAACTAACTCAAAGGTATAGATTACGCTTTCCAGAAACATAAAACGCTCATATTATGCCACAGAAATAATGGGCAATTTCAGTTAACCTTGGTAGCTATTAAAAATGGAATAACTAATACATTTTTGTCTCGTTTGCTAACAGCTTCATTTTGCAAAATGAAACCTGATCTTCCCAATACTAATCCCATGCATAACAACTACACCACACATATTAGAATGTATGGCAGTGAGGGACAATAAAACCAAGCATACAATACTTAAATACTATCTATATAGTATTTATTTTAAGAAAGCTGACTTCAAACCTCAGGAAAAAGTTGCAATCTATTAAGATCTGCACTAAGACAGGGCTAAGAATCAATTGTTTGGTTATTCAGTTCATTCTTTTTTACCTACTAAATTGTCCAGGGAAAAGTTAAGCTCAATTACCATTATGGCCAAATCAGAAAAGCTGTTATTTAATCTCTATTTAAATAACAGGATGAAAAAACATTATCTGATTCTTTACACCTCCGTGACAGTCAGATTAACGAGCTGGAGGAATGGCATCCACACAGCTTCTATTTTCTAGCACCAGCTAAGCATTTTTGTTAAAAGTGTGCACCTACATACACAGAGATACAATATTTTCCAGGTATTTTACACTATATTAGCTGACATTATGTCTTTAGATGAAATCTGACATTTAATATCCTGTCGCATGGATTTATGTAAGGTTAAATATTAAATTCTAGGCTTCACTTCTTGTCAACGGTTTGCATTTATGTATGATACTATTAGTATCATTAAAAACAATTTAATGTGTAATTGTAAATTTAACTCTTCATGGGATATAAATGTTTGCCTTAGGGCAGACGTGTCTTCTCTTACTCAGTTTTTAAGATTAACACAGGCATTCTCTCTCTGGATCAACAGTTTCAATATTCTATATCAAGCCAACTTTTATTTTTAAAGTACAAATAACATACACTACCCACAAATATGAATCGCTGTACAGTTTCTTCTTCTGGCTAAAAACAAAAAAAATACAGCAGCCTTGTTTATTGCCACAAACAAGGAATGCATCTGTACATCAGGAGACCCATAAGACATTCAAATTTCATTACCCCTGGGACTTTCCTAGACTCCTGTAAGTATGACCTTTGTCTCACTGGAAAAAAAAAAATCCCAGGATCCCTCTTTGTGATCACAATACTGAACTAATCCAAAGTTCTTGTGAGGCCTGCCTTCTCACAATGACTTCTATTTGTCTTCCAGTGGCCTTCTTGATCCACATCAATTGGCATTTTGTGAAAATCAATAGAAATAGTGCTTTCTCAAGTTCTAAATGTTATTTTGGTAACCAAGTCCCAAATTCTCACACTAGGCTGATTCTTTAGGACCGACTGCAGTATTTCATACATACGACCATAGTACTACTTATTATGCCTGGCATCGATGATAATGGAGCTGTTTACTAATTCAACCCTTCTCTATCTTCTGGTTTGTTTGCAAAGTGAATTACATCTTCAGGAGCTTTCCCTTATGGCAAGTGTCCAAGATCAACCCTGGGACCTTCCTTTATACCAGGGGTCCCCAAACTTGGCAACTTTAAGACTTGTGGACTTCAATTCCCAGAATTCTCCAGCCAGCTTTCTGGGAGTTGAAGTCAACAAGTCTTTAAGTTGCCAAGTTTGGAGACCTCTGCTTTATACCCTTCCACTGAATACGCCAATTCATGGCTAAGAGCTTCGGTACCACTATTTCACTGACAATATTCTACCTGCCTTTTGTGGTTCTTGATGAAGATATATGGCCAAATAGATCAAGTTACCGTTTTGACTTGGGGTGTTCTTTGCTCAAGCTGAATATAAATAAGACAGTGACTTGATTGTCCTTCCAATTCCCTCATGCATTTCTCTCCTCCATCCCATTTGTCTCTGCAATTTCCAGATTGTCCCAGGTTCCTCTGCCTCTTAGGATCTTGACAGTTGATGATCAACTGACTTTATGCCTACTTATTGAGTTTTGTTATCCTTCTGAGATAGGCAAAGTCAGGGAATAGCCACAATAAGGATGCCAGGAATGGTCTTTATTGTTGTAGGAAAAAGAACAGAACTTCGAAAGCGTGTTGAAACTTTTCTTGAAACTGAAAAAGAACACTGTTCCTTTGGCCACACTGTTTGTAATGCTACTTAATAGTTGTGATTCAAGCAAAATTATACACGGCAGACATACACCATCATCATAAAATCATAAAGTACTTACTGACAGGAGCTTCCATGTAATTGGCCGGACAACTTTTGGAATTCCTGACCAACTCAGCTTCCGCAATTCTTCTACTTGCCCAACCAAAAGAAAAAGAGCAATTAATTAAGAAGTTGCATGAAAATACACTGGGGTTAAGATAATTTCCTTATAAACCTAGGTGTTTGTTCTGATTCTTACACATGAGTTCCCATGCCTCACTTTTAAAAAATTGTTGAAATGTAAATCAAAGAATTTCTGTGATTGGATTCTTTGTTGCCTAGGGATTTATTTCAATGCCTGCACTTAACAACAACACAATTAAAAAATACTGGCTTGCAAATATAATTATGACCTTTTTAATCATGTAAATTGTAAAACTTACATTATGGAATAAATCCTGGCTTAAAATTAGCATCTAAACCTGTTTGGGGGTAAATTTGCCTGGTCACAGGATTATTAGTCTGGATCAACTTAGTTCTGAAAAAGACGACAAATTTGTTGGCAGTTTATTTAATAGTCATTTAGTCTACATTATTCAAATATTAACTTTGCTTCTGAAATTGTGTAATGATTAGAGTTTTGAGAGGAATTTGGTTTCTAAATCTTCTTTAAACAAAGGTTATATTATTTCTTTACATCACCTCTAAAAGAAAAGTGCTTAAATATTTCAACATGAAATTAGCTTACTTTGATAATATAAAAAGGTTAATAAAAATGCTTTTTATAAACTGGATACTGCAAATAATGTTTGAAAACATTATGATTCTGGAGAGATCATTGTGTGCAAAATATAGTTGTCCCCTTGATTATTTTCTTCCATATTTGCAATCTTTTAAGACACCATGAATTTCTCAGGTACTTAGCAGCTTTTAAAAAAATATCATACAACGTTGAGAGAAGGAATCTATATTTGAATTGCAGCAATAGTTTGTGGATTTGTGGGTTTTTGTCAATATTTGAATTTGGGGTTTTTTTTCATCAAAAAAGACAAGAAAACTTTTCAAATAATATGGTTAAAACAAGTGAACTTATGAAGGTCATTTTTACCTCTCTTTTTATTATTATTAATACATTTGGAATACATTGCAGTATACATTTAAATAGAGAGGCTGAATAAAACCCAGTTTGGTGTATTGGGTAATGGCTGGCCTACAAACCAGGAGATTGTGAGTTCTAGACCTGCCTTAAAGTATAAAAACACCATCATAACATGTTTGCAACTTAGCCATGTTGTGCTTCAATATATGCCCACTTTCAAGCAGTTTAAAAATGGAAATGAGGAAGTGTATGAAGCGTTTACTTTACTGTACCTTAGATAACAGCAAATTCAAAATTACCTAAACCTCACCCAACTATGAAACCAACTAGTTGACCTCCTTCACAACTGTTTTCCAACCAACTTTCCTGTACCTCAGTCTCATAATGCAGAGAGACCAAGGAAAAAAAACATGCTTTAAGCTTTTGTTTCTAATTCATGTATTCACTGAAATGCTCCCTAAATGAAAGTGATTGTATGTTGTCCAACTGTTCTTCCTAGCCGTTCCTGGACATTTATAAATAGCACATGCATTGTTTAACTGATATAATCTGTTGATACATATGCATTCTGTTTGGGTGGGAAGAAGAACGGCCGTATCAAAGACTTTTAATGCAAATATTAATTCCTTTGTTACACCACATTCGAAACATTTACACACAAGCTGCATATTGCAGGTGGAGAGATGGCCTAAGTAAAAGTGCAAACATCAGAAAGAGTGAAATGCCATTGTTACATTCTTCTTTTGCAGATTTCACTCAAAGAAGAATATCTATGTAGTTATATGACAGATATTAAAACTGAGTACACACAGGGCAGTTGGGAGAAGAGATCCAAGGTTCTTCATAAAATTCCAAGACCCATTTTATTCTGGTTTACTAAAATCTACTGCCATCCCAGTAGAAAAATACAGGTAGTCCTCACTTAAAGGTCCTAAATGAGAGCCAGAATTTCTGTTGCTAAGTGGTCATTAGGTGAAACATTGTGCTGCTGATGACAGAAGTTTCAGTAGTCCCAGTTGAGGTCCTTAGGCCAGGACTGGACTATCATTAACCAAGGATGTCATACGTCTGCCCTGACACATTCGCCTTCACTCCCCTGCCCACCTCTAATGATATCACCATATCACCACTGCAATTCTGCTTTTTATAAAGACATAAAAAACAGAAAAGGAAAAAAGTGCAAGACCTGAGCTCCTACAGTAGATCACCTATCAAATAGTTCCAATGATACTGTTTGTGTTATCCCACTGCAGTATTTTTCTCTACATGCCAAGGATAATTTTTATTTATGCTTCTTGTTCCTTCTCCAAAATGAGTCATGATGGGCATTATGGATAAAAGATATCAAATTATTTCAAATATGGGGAAAAGTTTGCATTAGAATTATTATTTATTGCATGGTACATCTGCATCACATTTAATTACATTGAATTTTAAAAAAAAACAAGATAAAAATAAATATAAAATCAGAAAAGAATTAGATTAATTTTAAATTAGAAAAATTTGGACATCTAATTCCAAAAGGATCAAGAGCCTAGATCCAAGAAGGACTAGAAATCTGATCACCTTTGCTTAACTATGCTTCCAATAAATACAAAAACACTTATCTGGAGAAAAAAATATCAATTCATCATCAGTACTAAAGAAACATTTCCAGAAGGTCTAGTTACAAGCTTTCTAATATAATTGCTTTTGCATCCTATGTTCCACAATTTTAATTAAGAAAAATTTACTGCTGCTTGATATTATATATCCACCTCTATTTACATTCCCAAGTCTAAATTAGCAGGAAGAAAAACTGACAGATACCTCCTCAACAGAATAGACCCAGTGTGGTATAAATGTTAAGTTGATGAACTGCCAATGAGGAAACTGGAGTTCAAGTCCACTTTCATCCATGTAAGCTCACTGTGTGATATTAGACCAACCTATCTCACAGGGTTAGGGTTAGGGGAAAGAGAACCCATCAAATTTGCAGATGACAGCAAACTGCCAAAACCTTGGAAGACAGACTCAGAAGGATCAAGATTCAATTCAATGGAGAGAAAAGGAAGATCCTGCATTTAGGAAGAAAAAAACCCAAAGGCATAGATACAGATTAGACAGTACCTGGCTCAGTCGTAACTGTGAGAAGGATGCAAGTGTCCTACTGGATAATAACTTAAGTATGAGTCAGTAGTGTGCTGCAGCTACCCAAAAGCCAATGCAGTCCTGGCTTGCACCAACAGAGGGAGAGCAACAAGATAACAAGTAATAGCACTCTATAATGCATTAGTGAGGCCACATTTGGAGTAGTGTTTACAATCCTGGTCACCATGATACAAAAAAAGCTGCTTGAGGCCCTAGAAAGAATGCAGAGAATATCAACAAAGAGAAGAGCTTTGGAGGCTACATTGTACAAAGAACTTTTAAGGGAACTAAGCATGTCTTGCCTAACCAAGAGAGAAGGATTGGAATTCTGCAAATCTGAATCCAGTTTTGGCCACCAGGCTACAAAAAAGATGCTGAGACTTTAGAAAGAATGCCGAGAAGAACAGCAAAGATTGTTTGGGGACTGGAGGCTAAAGCACAGGATGAATGGTTGCAAGAACTAGGTATGTCTAGTTTAACAAAGAGAAGGACCAGAGCTGACATGATAGCAGCCTTCCAATTTTTGACAGGCTGTCCCAGAGAAGAATGGATTGACCTATTCTCCAAAGTACCTGAGGGCAGGACAAGAAACAATGGATAGAAAGTTATCAGAAAGAGATCCAACCTAGAATTAAGGAGAAATTTCCTGTCATTGAGAACAAGTTGTGGGTGGCTCCATCACTGATGGGTTTTAAGAAGAGATTGGAAAGCTATCTATATGAAATAGTACAGGGCACGGATGTCAAACTCGCCGTATCACCTTGCCATCATGTGACATATTGCAATGTTTTTTGCCTTCGCAGAGCTGGGGTGGGCGTAGCCTGTGCCTGATGCATCCAGCCTGTGGGCCAAGGTCTCCAAGGTCCCTTCCAACTCTGTTATTCGATATTCTGCATTCTGACATGGTAGCTGCCTTGCGGTACTTAAGGGGCAACTTATTCTCTGAAGCGTCTGAGGGCAGCACAAGAAGCAATGATTGGAAGCTTGCTAAAGAGATATCCAATCTGGAACTAAGAACTGACAATTAAGTACAATCAAGTAAGGGAACAGCTCACCTCCTGGAGTTGTGGGTGCTCCATCGCTGGAGGTTTTCAAGAAAAAATTGGACAGCCATTTGTCCGGGATGCAATAAGGCCTCCTGCCTTAGGCAGGGAGTTGAACTAAATGACCTCCAACGTCCCTTCCAGCCCTATGATTCTATGATTCTAAACAAAAGAGATAGAAATCTAGTAACTAAGTGAATGAATACGTCATTTTATTGACATTGAGAAGGGCACTAGATATATATACTAGTTATGGCTTAGGAACCATCTAGAATTCCTAGATATTTTTTTTTAATCTTGATCACTGAATTCACCAATATCTTAAATTCTGCCATAAAATGCTAAATAGAAAGGGGAAGCTTTCACCATTCTGGCTGTATGTAGGTGAAATTCCTCAATGTCATTTCCTTACTGAATCTCAAAGATGCTTTTTCAAAAGGCAATTTCACTTACTTTGTTTTTCCTTGAAGACATTTTGCTTCTCATCCAAGAGAAGCATTCAGTCTGAACTGAAGAAGCTTCTTGGATGAGAAGTGAAACATCTTCTAGTAAAAAACAAAGAAAGTTCAGTTGCTTCTTGAAAAAGTACCTTGGGGACTATCATGACCTGGATGACTGAGAATCTCCATAGATATTCCTTACTGAATGTTTTGCCTATAGCATATAGAAACAAGTATATATACAAGCTTCAAATAAGGTAAATGAAACTTTAAAAGGCAGCCACAGGTTCCAATGATTATTTTTTGCACATGAAAATTATACAAATGTTTTTTAGCTGCACGTTTTAGAATAAAGTCAAAAAAGCAATATTCCCTTTCTAATATTGACTGCATCACAAGATCACTTTGGAAGAAGAGGGGAGGCCAGATAGATCCAATTCTCAATCTTTGAATTGGGTCTTTTATCAGCAAACAGGAAAGACTGGATCATATGATTCCATGTGGTCAAAAGTTGAAAAACTGACCAATGGTAGTTTTCATACAAATACAAGTAATGTACTTGTATTGCAATTTAACATTAGCATCCCCTTTTCCTTATTTTTCCCCTCTGTGTTAAAAGAGATTTCCACCTTTTCTTTTTGGGCACATTAATAATAGGAGATATGGTCTCTTAGATAATCAGATTTATATTACAAATATTTCATTCTCTTTAAATGGTATTTACAATTTTTTTTGTTTTTAATTGTAATTTTGAAAAAACCCATAAAAGTATTTTTTTTTAAAAAAAAGACTAGATTCTGCTCAAACAGCCATTTCCACCATATTCAGCATCCAAGAGAACATGCTGTCTTTGAAGGCACTGACTGCTATCCTTCTCCATATTCCATAGGGAAGTCTGCAACTAAATATGTCTATTATATTTCAAAGTATTTCCGACTCATTTAAGCAGATCTAGGTTGAAAACAACATTGATGGAGAAAAACAAATCTCAGCGATGGATTCAGAGGAGAATAGGCAGATTCAAGAAGTGTTCTCCCTTCAGCAAGGACGCTCGTGCAGTATGGAAATGCTCATTTTGTTCCTAAACAGATACGGGTAGCAGCACCTCTTTTCCTAGCTGCCTGCAGATAAATACAGATAGCCGATAGTCCTTGTTTAGCAATCACAACTGGAACCCAGCAACTCAGTCCTTAAATGGAGCGGTAACTAAGTGAAACCATGACTGTGTTTATGATTTTAAATGAGCTATTTTTTGCTTTACAAACCTGAAAGGGGCATAAATGTCAGGATGGCTTGCAGTTACTTTTTCAAAGCTGTCGTAACTACAAACAGTTGCTACCCTGTTTCTCCAACAATACGGCCTCCCCCAATAGGAAGTCCCAGCATGTTTTATAGGCATGAAATGAAATTAAGCCCCTCCCCCCAAATTAAGGCCTATATTAAAACATGCGAAATGGGGGGGAATGGTGGGGGGGGCTTGCTGTTAGGAAGTACTTTTGTTGCACACCCGGATATGGTGCTGCCTGCGTTGACCCCGATACGAAGTGCCCCACCAACGCCGAGGTCAACATCCAAGCCATCGCCACCCGCCCACCCAAAGATGCAAGGGGGGGGGGAATTAAGTCACCCCCGAAAAGACAGCCTAGCCATTTTTTCAGGGCTCAAAAAAAAATAAGACCCGGCCTCATTATATGAGAAACACGGTAAATGAGGCAGTGTTTAAACAGGGACTTCCTGTAGTTCAAATACTCAGGCACATGAGATACACCTTCCAATTATTTCAACTAAAAGCCTCGGTGTCAACCTCACACTCTTTTCTTTTTGAAACAGGTGTCGGGAGTAGATTGGTGGGAAGAAGGAAAGATATGACAAGCAAAGAATTAGATGTTTTCTTTTGCTGCTGCTCTTTTCCTGTTTAGCCTTGTCACATTTAATAAGTGCCCAGGAACTTTAACCAGTATCAAAGGACTAGAAAGAAACCGCTACAAAGGCAGATGAACTTTATTGACAAGATCCTGGAGACAAGACAACTACTCTGACATTCAATCTGCAAGAAACCAAACACTGAACACAGCGCTCGCTAGATTCAAATAAGAAGAGAATAAAACAAAGAAATGGACAAGAGTGCCAGTAACTGCAGACGCTGTTGCTACAGAGGATGAACATCCTGGAAGGTGACCTTAAAGACTTCAAAGACTGTCTGGATTTCTCCTTTTGGAAACATCAAAAGATGGCTTCTCTAAGGAAAGGCCCTCTTAATAGAACGGAACAGTTGAACAAATTAGGAATATGAGAGATGGTATCTTAGGTCAGGGGCTCCCAAACCCCGGTCCGTGGACTGGCACCAGGCTGCAGCATGCCGGAAACTGGACCATGCAAACAAACCTTCCATCTGTGGGATGCAGGCAGCATGTTTTCAACCATGCCCTCTCCAGCCCATGGAAAAACTTCCTTCCATGGAACCGGTCCCTGGGGCAAAATTCACTTAACAAAGTTGTTACTTAGCAACATAAATTTTGGGCTCAAACTGTGGTTATACATCGAGGACTACTCTAGTTACTTTTTTAAAGATTCTTTGCAAGTAGACAGGAAAGAAGAAAAAGGATTTTTATTTATTTTCCTTTTGAGTTTTTTGCATTGGTGAATACTTTTTTCTATGCAAGGCTTAAAAGGCAAATATCTCCTTGAGCAACTAAAAGATGCTAGGTTAATTTGAAATAGGCTAAATACTATTCTTTGATTGGCAAACAAGCTTCACAGTATTTTCACAGGTTAGTATATGGCCTTTAACTTTAGTAAGAATAGTTCGTTCCCATGTTCCATTCTAGATCATGCAACAAGCACAAATATGACTCAGGAACCAAACAAGACTCATTCTATCATATAATTCTTTGCACGTCTATTTAACTCATTTGATTTTAGGCAAAGTGGATTTCAATAGAAAAGAATATATGTAGCTCAAGGTTGAACGTGGAGTCCTTGGTATTCTCTGAGCCTAGTTGTTTGCTTGCCATTCACTGATGGTGTTATCTAATCAGGTAATGAAATGTCTGCAAAGCAAACAACCAAGCTCAGAGAGCACCAGGTATTCCAGAAAACATATTTAAGTTTCCACATGAAAAGAGCAAGACAGCTATTAAAAAAGACAGAAAGTATGAAATATACTACATCATTAAGGCAGTGACTAGAACTACTTTTCCATAAAGAAAAAAGCACCAGATCGAAAGACAATCAAACACGAAAATGCCTAACCTCTTACTTAAACGATGGAATCATAATTAACCAATTAATGTGGAAGAACAAAATAATTTTTCATCCCAATGACTACTGGTTTTTTTGTTTTTTTAATGAAATCATACCACATCAAGAACACAATCTGGGGCTTTCCTGAAGCAATTAAGTATTACCACTCTTTTGATGCAAGGATTTTTCTTCTTTCCGGGAAGGAAAGCCCATAAAGACAGCACTTCAAGCTTGCCTATTCTTCCTTCTGGTAAAACAGATTGATATCCTTGTCTATTTCAGTATCAAGAGCTCCATTCGAACAACTCAAGCATATTGCTAGATTCTAGAAAATCTCCAGGATAGGATATAAAATATCTGTATACTCTTGGAAACAATTAGCATTTACATCCAATTAAAACAGACGGAATTAACTTTCTGTAATATTTCTCCAGCCTGAACTGGATACACTCATTATATACTGTTTCAATTCAGCAAACTTCAGTTAACACTATACAATTACAATGAAACAAATACCGATAAGCTGCACTTTTACCATGGAGATTTGATCCTCTGCTTTATCAAAAATTAAGACTCTGCTTCAAATAGGAGTCATTGGCTGGCCTGGAGGCCTGCTGGAAACCAAGCAACTAACTATGCACAATATTTTTCTCAAAACACAAAAGCATTCTTCTATTATTTCCCTTTAAGCGTAATATTTCTGGCTGTATAATTTTAAGGGAACCCACAATTTTTGCTCATGCATTATTTATCTTTTGACACAAAACAGTTACTTCACTGAGACACTGTAAATCGTAACGTGATTTGAATGAACAATTAAATGATGGACATGATAAACTAGATTTATAAGCTTCAAATTCTTATGAAAAAAAAATCTTAGCATAATTTAACTCCAAAAGAACTAGAATATTCTTCTAAAACAATGCAGATTCATGGAACTGCAGCTCCCCCAACAGTATCTGAGAAGTTAAACAGCACAGAGATTGAGCTAATAAATGGCTTGAAATTACTATGGGTAACCATAGTAGACTAACTGCTTTAAAAATTAAAAAAAAAAAGACAGTTCTGTTATACATATTTTAAAAACTCCATGTTCAATGCTGCATTTATTTTTTCCTGAATGATTGAGAAATTAAGAAGCATCAGACAAATGGAGTGTGCTGAACACATTATATTCTTGAAAAACAATCTTCAACCAAAAAAAGCCAACTTAGCTGAAGTATAAAATGTTCTAGTAAAATAGATGAAATAGAAATGTGAAAGAAACAAAAACAGCACCACACAGATTAATCATTGAATGACAATGCAGAATTTGAAATGTGAGTGGCTAGCAGTAGAAATGGGAATTGTTGAAATATAAATTAATATAAAAACACTGCTGATCTACATAGCTTTAGTGTCTCATGGAATCTTCCCCATTCAGGAAATTGAGGTCGTATTTATAAATACTTACTGTTTTTTCAAGGTTAACTTGTTTGGAGAGTTTTAAGCAACAAGTCAATATTTGCTCCCAAATTTCCCTTCCACTGGGGGCGATGAGGAGCACCTCAACCACAAAGCTGGAGCTAGACTATCTGTGCAGCTGTGTTTGGCTTCAGAGAGCAGAAAAGGACATTTGAGATGAGCAATTATGAAAGTGGGCAGGGAACCAATGAAATAATTCCAAATCATGGCCATTTGTCACCAAGAGAGGCATACATCTTTTCTCCAAACCTCTGAAGTAAGAAACAATACCGTAAGACTATTCTTAACATTGTCCTACAAAGACAAAGCGTATCAGTAGGAGCTATGATTATGCATTCTTATCTAAGTGCCACTGTGACCAATAGGAAATATTTTCACTTAAAGAAGATATTGTAAGGAAGGACTCAATGTTACTTTAGCTTGATCTCAACTGATGGACCAAGCTCCCCTTATTGTGTAATCCTCATAAAACCCAGTACAATACTGGTACACTTTAAACGTGCCATTTGAGTGCCTGGTTTGTTGAAACATCTGAATGCTTCTCTACTGATAAGAAATAAGACACAGAACAATTTCATATATGGATGTAAAATCACAAGATAACTTGCTGCCTTGCTTGCTTCTTGTGCCCCTTGCTTCCTCATGCACACATGCACATATATGTTGTTCTTCCCTTGCACACACATAGTTCTCTCATGCACCCTTCTCAGTCCTCACACAGGAGACAGGGCCTTCCAAATAGCCCCTATCACTAGGACTTCCTTATGAGAGAGGATAGGAAGACTTTGTTATTGTTTTTCAAAAAGGCTAATTTCTTTTCTTCAGTAAAGCACTGCAAACTGGGTTACAGACTAATTGTTTTCTCTCTGTGTGGTCTATGAACACATCCCTGCTCTAATGGGTCGGGTAGATGTGACCGGCAAGAGACGTTCTCTCAGATAACCTGGTCCCAAGCCATGAAGGGCTTTAAAGGTGACAACCAGCACCTTGAATTGTACCCGGAAGCAAATAGGCAACCAATGCAGCTCCCGCAGGAAAGGTGAAACATGTGCACACCGGGGTCTGCACAAAACCATGTGGGCCACTGCATTTTGCACCAATTGGAGCTTCCGGATGTTCTTCAAGGGCAGCCCCATGTAGAGCGCATTGCAATAATCAAGACGGGAAGTGAGTAGGGCATGAGTGACTCTGAGTAGGGACCGTTGGTCCAGGAAAGGGTGTAACTGGTGCACAACCCGCAGTTGCACAAAGGCCCACCTGGCCACAACTGACACCTGCTCTTTGACCAGGAGTCATGAGTCCAGGAAAGCCCCTAGATTACTCACAGGGTTTGGGGTAGTACCATCCCATCCAAGGTGGCAATTCTCCCTGAGCCAACGAACCCCAAACCCAGAGCCACTCGGTCTTGCAAGGGTTTAGTTTCAACCCGTTGCTCCCCATCCAGCCCCTAACAGCCTCCAGGCACTTGAGAGGGAGGACACAGCAACACTTAATTCACCACAGGCTGAGATATACAGCTGAGTATCATCAGCATATTGGTAATACCTCAGTCCATGGTGATGGATGATCTCACTCAGCGGCCTTCATATAAATGTTGAACAGGAGCGGAGAGAGTCCGAGCCCTGCAGAACCTCATAAAGCAGTGGGCGAGGGCTGGATCTCTCCCCTCCTATCAACACTGACTGAGAGCGGCCACAAAGGAAGTGAACCAGGACAACACAAGGCCCCCCTCTCCTACCCCCCCAAAGCTGCCCCAAGAGAATCCCATGGTCAATGGTATTGAAAGCCGCCGAGAGGTCAAGTAAAGCAAGGATGGATGCACTGCCCCATCCCATTCCCACCAGAGATCATCCAAAAGTGTGACCAATGCTGTTTCTGTCCCAAATCCAGGCCTGAATCCTGACTGGTAGGGGTCAAGATAATCCGTTTCATCCAGAAACCTCTGGAGCTACTGTGTGACCACCTTCTCAATAACCTTCCCCAAAAAGGGAAGATTGGAGACAGGTCGGAAATTCTCCAACTGGACAGAGTCCAGCAATGGCTTCTTAAGAAGAGGGCAGACCATAGCCTCCTTAAAGTTCTGGGTCACCATTCCGTCCTATAGGGAAGCATTAATCACCACCAGGGTCCATAATTCAGTTTTCTTTCATATTTTTTCCCCAAATTCTATCAGCTGTCTAAATAAGTTCTTATTCCTAGATTATATTACTTCTTTCCACAATCTTTATCTGCTGTATGATATATGCTGTCCTAACCCTCTTTGAAATTTCTTTAACATCTGAATTTGTTAATTAATATGACATATATGCTGAAAAGGAGTTAAAGAGTGAGCTTAGCAGGGATAAGTAGCAGAACAAAGCAATTGCAAAAGTTGAAAGTGAAATATGTGTAAAAAAAATTGGTATTCTGTGTTTAACTTGGGAATAAAGTAAATGTCAATACCTAGTTGTTATCAATGACAAACTGTCTAGTCTGGAGAGGGATCAAAGGTGAGAAGACAAAAAATGGCTTGTCACAAAAGAAAAATGCACAGAATGAGTTTTATTTTATTTAATTCAAATAGTTCAAAAAGTACTTTCATAAGAATGTTATAATAAGAACAGCAAAAGTAAAAAGATAATGTAAAAGTAAAAATATAATGAAATGTTAATCTGCCACATTGCACTTCTATTCTATTACTCTGTATTGCAAAAAAAAAAAACATAATGTATTTCAAATTCTTTATGAAAAAAAAGCAGTATCAAGCGCTACCAAACAAGTTCATAACATATGGGATGATGCATCAATTGATAAGTATCTTTCTTGTACATGTCAAGAAAGATACCTATGAGTTTATGTGATAATTTTTTATGACACTTCCTCCCCTCTACCACATTGATATAGAAAACAGATTAAAGGTTTCCTAAAACTGACATATCGACAACGCTGAAATTCGTTCCTGTTCCTGTTTACTAAAAAAAAAAAAAATGTATATTTATTGCATGTGCATATGTGAAAATGTTTTAATCTTTAACATAAAACAGACAGACAATATCATGGAGCTTTCTTTCTTTCATGGTGAATGGGGGAGAGAGGGGAACCTGCAAAGGAATACTTTTTTTATTGCCTCTTGTTCTTCTTCGTCATCATCATCATCATCATAACCAACATATCTTTTAACTATAGTTAATCAGGAATATATTCAGAGCAGCTCAATAGCTGATGCAATTCTAGACCAGGACTATGATGGAGACCCAGGAAATTCTTTATCTAAAGTATAATTTATATGATTAATTGCTCACAGAATCAATGCTCATGAAATCTACTGCTTCAGAACCTATGGTAATTAAAGAAAATCTCCAGAGAAAAATAGACCAAGGTACCTATAAATGTAGACTCATTCTCCATCCATGTTTCTGAATATGGATAAAAAAAATTAAATATCTCCCTATACAGATATTAAAGAGAAGGAGGCTCTTGGTAAGTAAAATTGAGCAAGTGGATGCCTGCAAAATTCTGGCTTTCTGATATATTTTTTTATGTCTGTTTAAATAACAGGCACATTTGACTATACAGCAAGAAGAAATTGCATTCCTTTTGGCTGCCAAACAATTTTGCTTGAAGGTCTGGGAAGAGTATAACCTACCTAGAGATGAGATCTCTGGGGATGCAGTTAAAATCTTTCTCCTATCCCTGTAATAATTGTTTTGATTCTTTCCCAAGCCATTTTAGAGGAAACTTCAGCCAGATATCCTTAAAACTGCAATTCCACTACCGTAATAATGAAATGATTTGACAACAAAAGCTCAACAATAGGTTTACAGTTAAAATCCTTGGGACAGGTGCAGGAATAGACCACCTATCTTTCCATTAAGCCAAAAGAATTAAACAGAATAGAAGGCAGTAAAAAAGTTCCAATATGCCTTTTAGGAAAGAGCAAACCGCCTACTCCTGTCTCACAACTATTTAAGGGATCTTAATCTAATGTGCTGTTTAATGTTTATGAATACTTACCAAGGTTTGTATTTGGGCCAGCAAGAAGCTGCTTGAATTTATCTAATCGCAAGGCCTCTCTTTCAGATAATACATGAACACCGGAGGCATTATCTGCCACCCCACCAGTAAGTGCATTTGTAGAGGCTTGTGGAAGAGACTGAGATCTTGGCACAGAAGTATTTCCATTAGTGTCTAGAAAATATAACAGGGGAAACAAGGCATAAAGTTGATCAAATCTGAAATGGGGAAAGAAAAGATATTTATACACACACACAGAGAGAGAGAGAGAGTCCTTACAACAGTTCATTTAGTGACCATTCAAAGTTATAACGGCATTGAGAAAAGTGACTTATGACCGCTTTGCAGTTACAGCCTTTCCAGCATCCCCGTGATCATGTGATCAAAATTCAGATGCTTGGCAACTAGTAGTTCATAGTTATGACCGCTGCAGTGTCCCAGGGTCACATGATCCCCTTTTGCGACCTTCTGACAAGCAAAGTCAATGGGGAAGCCAGATTCATTTAACAACCGTGTTACTAGTTTAACAACCGCAGTGATTCACTTAACAACTGTGGCAAGAAAAGTCGTAAGATGGGGCAAAACTCATTTAACAAATGTCCCACTTGACCACATAAATTTTGGGCTCAATTGTGGTCATAAGTGGAGGACTCCCTGTAGAGTATTACTATGTATTTTCAATAAACTTTGGACTACAAATAGCAGTATTTTATCCCCTTACCTCCAACTCAAATATGAGATCTATCCTGCTATTTACCTCATGTTTGTCAAGAAGCGGATGGGAAAACTAAGGACTACCACTCTGAAATTTCCTTTTGTAAGAAAAGAAGTATTTTACTTATAAAAAGAAAGTACAGTGCTATTTTATATAATTATTAGAAATCTGTTGTTTCGCAGTTTTCTCATACTGAAAATAATTAAAAGTAGATTTTTCCCCCCCCATTTCTCCTACCAGAGTCTCTGGAAAACTAAGAGGGATTAGAGTTCCATGTAAGTCGGGATAATACATTTAATATTCGCAGTATCGGAACTGAGCTATTAGCCATTTTCCAACTTCATTTTTGGAAAATCAGCATGACCTTTCAATTGGTGCTCAAGAAGAACCATTGCATTCAGCCAGGGAAGCACAGGGCAGCGATTGAGTTTCTTAAGGGTAATATACCTGCAGAACTTGATGTGTTTGTTTCGCTGACAGATTTAACCAGTCTGTTGTCACCACATGCAGCTGAAGGCAAGTCTGAAATTTTCTGCTCCCTTTCTATCTGTTCCTCCTGCAATTTGTGCTGCTCGTGTAATTTGCTGTGATTCTGAATTACTCTGTTAGCTGTTTCCATGACTACATCGGTGTTGAGGCTTTCTGTAGCCATTGCTAAAAGTTCGTCATCATCTTCTCCTACATCCCAGGCATCGCTCGTGTTGCTTTCAAATTCCTGAAATGTGCTGACTTTCTTTGCTTTTACTGGGGTCGTAGGAGGCTTGATTCCTTGTTTTAAACTGTTTAAAAAAACAAACAAACAAAAAAGCAGCTTTTACTAATACTTGCATTACTGTAAAATTTAATTAAGGAAAAAATTCAAGTTGGTTAAAAGTGATATATTTCTGATGAAAAAGCAAGCAGATTAGGATGTCCTTTTGAGAACAACAGAATAACAGAGTCGCAAGAGACCTAAGAGGTCTTCTAGTCCAACCCCCGTACCTAAGCAGGAGACATTATACCATTCTGTCCAAAATGGCTGCCCAAAATGGCTGTCCAGAATTTCCACTCCGCTACTCAGTTGTAGCTGTTAAAATAAAACAAGCCAAAAGAGAAAAGGGAGAGACAGATCTCAATTAACAATAAGTAATAATTCTGTATAGCTGTTAACACTGAAGTAAAAAGTCCTTCTCAAGAACATATGGTCTTCATATGCTCTGCTTATCTTCCAACGTGAATAATCATTGTACAAACTCTGTACAACCTTGGTCTGCACAGAGTCCGTCATGCCAGTTGGAATTATCACAAACAGTATCAATCAGATATATTACAGACTTAGACTCTTCCAATATAATGCTGGACTTCACAGACATGAGATGTGGATTAAACATCACAACATGAAAACAGCTAAATCAGAAGACGGAGATTGTTTTTAAAAACATTTGACATATAATAATTTATATGCATGCATATATGTGTGTGTGTGTGTATAGATTATAGATACACACACACACAC
Source organism: Notechis scutatus (assembly GCF_049901735.1). Taxonomy (NCBI): domain Eukaryota; kingdom Metazoa; phylum Chordata; class Lepidosauria; order Squamata; family Elapidae; genus Notechis; species Notechis scutatus. Next base: position 19,260,874 of record NC_142014.1, read on the forward strand.
ACACACACACACACACAGAGAGAGAGAGAGAGAGAGAGAGAGAGTTACTACAATCCATATACTACTAAAATTAATGTTGTGAACTTTTAAACAATCAAAACAATGTCACAGGGCAACAATTTTCAAATCGAGGTATCTCAAATGGATTAACCTTTCCTGATTCATGCAGTATTTCTTATGCACCTATACACACCCTTCCCCAAACCAAGCTTGTCCCACAGGCTTTGCCTAACTCATGCAGCACTTCTTAGGCACACACACACACACACACCCTTCCCAACCTGCGCTACCCACCCCACGTACTGTCCTTGATCTGCACAGGATTTCTTGCACTATCCCAAGCACCCCAGGTATCTGTGCCAACACAGGCCACCCTCCCTGCACCATTCACAACCAGTATGGGACCTCTCACTTACCCCTGTGGCACCCATGCATTCTTTTTGAGCTAAAGGGCCTTGAGCACACGTGCCTACTTGACTCACACAGCAACCCCTTAATACTACTTAAAGACCATTTTCCCATTTAGCCACCCAAGGGCCTCCCGAGACTCCCCCTGCCTCTGCAAGTCCCTTGGATGGGTGGATGGAAGTAGGTCTCAGCCTACAGGCTACAACTATCCTCCGTGTGCCAGCCGCTTCTGCTGGCCAGATTTTAGGCTCTGTTGCCTAGCTAGACAGTCGGCTTAGGAGCAGGCTGAGGCCTGGGTAACCCTGAGGGGCAGAGAGCGGAGCAGCACTGGCTGTCTTGGGGAGGGGGAGAACTTAGGAGGTCCGGGACAGGTGAGCTTGAGCTGGCACTAGGCCTCCAAAAGCTTCCCCCTGAGATCCACCCCATGCTCTGCTTAACGACCCACACGTTCATTTAACAATTGCAATGGGGAAAGCAGGAATAGGGGTCGTTAAGTCAGATGCTTCACTTAACTGTCATTGTAACACGCAACCATAATGGCCAGGCCCACGCTGCGGTTTTAAGTTGAGGACCATTTTGGATATGTGGCTTTGGATATTTTAGCACAAAGGGCCATTTTTTCTTTTTGTTCCATTTGGTTGAACAGTTTGTCTTTATTTCAGGAAGCTTGGGGAAAAAAACACATTCTTTTACACATACTTGCTGATTATCTCATTTGAAGAGGAAGGGATAGAAGCTGAAGCTATTTCTTTTAAAAAAAAACACTAGCTTATCTATTTAATAAAAATCATGACAATAAAAGCCTTTGTAAGAGGTAAAAAGTATTGCTATACAGAGCATGCAATGTGTATAATCAATGTTGTATCCATAAAATCAAGCTGGCTTTATAAAACAGTAGTAATATATCAAGAAAACGCTAGTGGAGAAAAAGACTGCATACTTTTATACATTTTAGGGGTTTTTTTTTACTACCATATGTTAAATAGAAACTTCATTAAATACAGTATTTTCAAAACTTCAAGAAGAAAATATATACACATAATGGCTTGGCAAATAAATACACAATAGGAGCTAATTAATGTCAAAAATGCTTTCATTAATGACCTTGATACTTAAAATAATACTCCTTGTCTCACATTGTCTGAATCTTACAACTAGACAAAAGAGGGGCCTTTAATTGTCAGCCAGGATGATCCCCTGACAAAGTCAAGCTTAAGTAACCACTATCAGTCCTTCTATCATTAATCTTTCATGAAGCTAAAGCTTACACACCAACTTGACAGAAATTACAAAACTTACAATGATCCTTGGGCTCAGCCTGCTCATCTCCTACAGTTACTAATGTACATTCACCAGTAGAAAATGGAAATATTTTGATACTAACCAGTTTTCTAAGCTGGGTTTGCAACCTTATTCTGAATTCTGATTTGCATTAGTGATAGTTGGTGTAGATACAATAGTGATAAGATTCATTCAAACTAAAACGTACTAAATAGTTGTCTACTTTTCAGTTAAATTTGTGTGATACTTGAGCATTGCTATTTGCAAACAATAGATTATTATGTGTAATGCAAGTCAATGCCTTACCCAACATACTGCCACTTAATGGAGCCAGGTACTAATTACATGTCAAAAAGCAAGAACACAGAAAAGGTATGCAAGAAAGCAACAGCAAGCAATTCCATAATTATCTGTAATGATTATGATTATAACACACCTTAGCCATGTTATTACACTTAATGGCATCATGCAACAATAGCTTGGATTTCCCCCCCTTAATATTTGTTCAGACAATATCTGTTTTAGATATGTGTAGATCTCAGGGAAAAAATCTACAATTTTTAATTTTCAATATACTTTTGGTTTATTACTTTATTTTTAAGTAATCAACCTTGACTTAGTGTCCTAGCGCTGAACCCTAACCCTAACTCGCCTCCCACTCAGAAGGTTGAGAGTTCAATCATAGGTTAAGGCAAAGGTTTCTCTCCTAGGACACAAATAAAATATTTCCTGCAAACTCCACATGGCATCAGGAAGGGCATCCAGCCAGTAAATGCTCAGCTCCAGCCAGTCATCCTGACTCTTATCCAAATTTGTTGCTTGTATCCTAACGATTTTTATTGCCTGTTTCCTAGTATGATTTGATTGCTTATTGTACCCTATGACTATCATTAAGTGTTGTACCTGATGATTCTTGACTCTTGACGAATGTATCTTTTCTTTTATGTACACTAAGAGCCTATGCACCAAGACAAGTTCCTTGGGTGTCTAATCACACTTGGCCAATAAAAAGGATTCTGTTCTATTCTATTAAGGGATCACAGAGTCATAAAAGGGAGTTTAACTTAGTATAATTGTAAAAATATGTCTTTGCATCTGCTGAATGTCTAAGTGGCTCATGGCTGTCCACATGCTAACTAGAACATTGTCTAACCATGCAACACCAGTATTGTAGGAATAGCATTAGGTTATATGAGAAAGAAAACTATGGGTTACATGAAGAAAAACTTAAACATAAGATTAGGCATCGAAACAGACATCAGCATAACAAAATAAATCTAAAACTTCAGCAGGCACTTAAAGAGCAATTAATGTTTACTTTTGTTTTATAAACTTTTACTACCAGTACTGAAAAAGCAGCCATAAACTGTGAATTGCCACTCCTGAGACTCTAAACAATACTCCTTAGAACTGCAAGCACTGTTGAAAAATCTATTATAACTGAGATAGCTGAATGACTAGGGAGCTATGGTTTCTCTGTTATCACAGCAAGGATCCTTTGTTTACTTTTCTGATCTATGAATCAGTGGTGGGATTCAAAAAATTTTACTACCAGTTCTGTGGGCGTGGTAAGGGAAGGATACTGTAAAATCTTCAGTCAGAAGTGGTATTTTCCGGTTCTCCGAACTACTCAAAATTTCCGCTACCGGTTCCCTGAACTACTCAAAATTTCCGCTACCGGTTCTCCAGAACTGGTCAGAACCTGCTGAATACCACCTCTGCTATGAATTAGACTGAACTCTATTCATTAGATATATTGACACGTCCTGACATGATATCTTACAAGACTCGTCATATCAGCAGAATGTATTCTGATGTCCACAGTAAATTCACTAGAAGAAAACAGATCAGCTTTTCTTCACAAAGAGTAAAGTCAGCGAATGAATGTGCATCCCTCATATAGAGCAATGTAAATTTGTAAGACTGCCATTCCAAGGTCCTACAATATGGCTTGCGTATTCCCAAATTATCACATATTTACTGTAATGGGGGGGAAAATGAGACAATGTTCTATATGCCTTCCCAATTTCTCACAGTAAGAAAATGAAACCACTGCAGTAAATAAATATGAACCAGATTATAGTTCATATATAAAATCAAATTAGTGTTTGTTAGAAAGTAGAATTTCCTGCCTGGAAATAGGCAAAGTATATAGCATTAGTATCAGCAAAGTAAATCACAAAGCTTTCATTTTACATAAAGAAATGAGCAGTATTCACATACAAATCCAGGATTTAGTGTTTATGATGAATAAGTCACATGCTGGTACATAAAACCTGTTCATTTCTGTTTTCTATTTATGCAATCAAATGAAATGGAGAAGTCATGGCAAGAGTAATCTAGTTACAGTTTCACAACACAAAAGGAGATGCAAACAACAATTCAGAATGTATTGCTAAATTAAGATTCTGGCTTGTTTGCAAGCAACAGAGCAGAGTCTTAAATGAAACGAGACAATTCATAACTTTTTGGGCATCCTTTCAAACGTATTTCTTTGCCAGATTCCTCAATGCCTTCAATAACAACAGAGCTTCTGGTGTACTGTCTTCACTGGAAAGGTTGGGATACATTCAGAGATGTATCTGCCTTCAAAACAGCCCATTTTGAACGATATAGCATAGTCAAACAAAAGCACAAGAAATATCTTACGACATTTTGTATTGTATCACAAATTGTTTCATGATAATTTTTATGTTATAAAATGTTTTATAATAGTTTCCCAAATTTCAGTTCCACAAGAGTCATCAGTCCTGGATTTCAGATGCATTCTGTAAGTTATCCCATATGAAGTACCTTGATTAAAAAAAAAAACTTTTCCCTATAATGCACTGTTTCACCTAATTAAAGATTATGATTTTAATAGTATATCAATACAATACATAATCCATTAATTAATTTCATCAGTTTATTTAAAGAGAAGGAAAAAAATACAGTTAAAGTTGCATGTTGCAGTTCCTTTTAAGCTATAGTACAGTAACAGAACAGATAGCAAATGTCATTTATAAACATTATGATGAAGTTACTTTGTGTTTAAACATTATAACTAAAAATGTGAATATGACTCAGTTGATTAGGCTATTTGTATCTCTGAGTTTTTAACAAGAAATGAGTACTTACTTCTTTAAAATGCATGGCATTAAATATTTATTCAATAAGCTAACCTAGCCAAAGTGGTATTCCTTTGTATTCATGAGGACACTTATGCCAGAAAGAAGCAGAATAGGAATAAGACTAAAGCATTTACTAAAGCTTAAAATAAGGCAGTAAGATTTTCACAAAAATAAAGTCCCTCAGCCACAAAAGAAAAAAAAACTTACTTTCCATGCAACAGTGGATCAAAAGGAGGATGCTGAGCTCCATATACATGTTGAATACTAAAAAGAAAAATAAGAGAAATAATATTCAATTCAATTACAGCAAGTCTCTAATACTTGGAAGTAAATCCACAAAATGTGAATGTGGCATATTCAATAACTTTCTATAGCAGGTTTCATAATACCAAGTTCATAATTATACCGATTACAGCCTACATGAAAGGATCCTAACAACTTTCAAAATATGGAGATGCTTATAGGTCATCACTGGAGCTTTACAGTCATCTCAATCTCACCCCTAACTCCAAGATCAAACAAAGAGTTTGGAAACATGATACAACTGCCTTCTTTCTTGCAGATGGACAAAGCAGCAACTTTGGAATTCTGAGCCTGACTACCGTGAGTGCAAAAATCAGGACAATTTCTAGATGGCAACAAAGAATTCAGGCACCCAATATCCCTGTGCTACTGCATCTAATGAACAGATTTTTGCAGTCTAGATCTGGTAGCCCTAAATACTTACTGAAAAGAGGAGGAGGAGGAGGAGGAGGAGGAGGAGGAGGAGGAGGAGGAGGGAGGAGGAGGAGGAGGAGGAGGGAGGAGGAGGAGGAGGAGGAGGAGGAGGGAGGAGGAGGAGGAGGAGGAGGAGGAGGAGGAGGGAGGAGGAGGAGAGAAATGAAAACAACTACTTGGCTATCTCACTTTCCATGGAAGCACTTACCACCATCCAGTTCTGAATGGAGGAACAAAATCTACTGGAGAAATTTGTAACTTGGTTAAAAAGACCATCCAAAAAAGATACAGGCTGATTTTTATAACTAATAGGTACACTACATAATACTAATACACACAAAAGGCTAACATTAGGCTGGCCACAACCTTTGGAAAGCCTTAAAGATCTGGTTGTATTACTGATCATGGGAGTCAGAAGGTTAGTCTAAGCCTATGAAAGAAAGAAAGAAAGAAAGAAAGAAAGAAAGAAAGAAAGAAAGAAAGAAAGAAAGAAAGAAAGAAAGAAAGAAAGAAAGAAAGAAAGAAAGAAAGAAAGAAAGAAAGAAAGAAAGAAAGAAAGAAAGAAAGAAAGAAAGAAAGAAAGAAAGAAAGAAAGAAAGAAAGAAAGAAAGAAAGAAAATTTATTAGCAAATATAGTTATCTCATGCAGATTTTGTTGTTGTTTTTAATGCACTATTGGCTGCCCAGTCACAATGGCAAGATTTGATAGAAAGGGCTCTTCTTGCTTTTGATAATGCATTTTTTGGAATTCTTAAGAATTATGTAAAAGTGGAAAGTGAACACAGATGAAAAGGAAATTTGAAGGAAAACAATCATCTCCATATGTGAACAGATTATTTTACAATCTACTCTACTGGCTAGAATCAATGTAGCCAATGTGGGATCAATGTTGATGTATTTTTCTAATCTATCACTCATTTTCTAAAGTTATTATTTGTTTCCTAAAATAGTAATCAAATTGATAAAAATTCCCCCCAAAGCTAGTTTATTGTTGAAGAAGACTTAAGAATGAAAAGTACTTAGAGCACGTGTGTCCAACCCATTGCTTACTGGTCACATAGTCTTGGACAGCTACTACATTTACTACTATGCAAGGTTTGAAATAAAGACTTTCTAAAATGGTTAGCAAACCTTTGTATTCCATATAGCTGCTTCCCTAAGCACTAATAAATTATGTTATTCGGAATGCAAAATATCATTATTACTGAGAAAATAAAACTCAGCAGGAATTTGATTCATAGAAACAATCCTGATTAACCCTCACTTTAAAATGTAATAACTGAATGCTGCAATTGAAATGCAGTATATGTTATAAGAAAGGCTATACTGTACTCTTTCCTGGAATAATTTTTTTTCCCTTTTTTGATTTTATTGTCAACTCATAAAACATTTTCTATACACATTGTATAGTTGTCAACAGAAAAGGGGGGGGGATTTCAAAGAGCAGGCAGCAGTGAAAGTACATTCCATTCATATTCATTCCATTCATATTTTCTTCAGAGACTGTTTAGATGACTGAAGCTTCTGCTGTGCAAAAATCTAATTGGAGAGCATGATTGATGACTCTTGGCTATGGACGTGTTACATTGAAGAATATGAATTATGATACACCCAGAGGGGTGGGGGGAAAAGCAGGGTCAAGGGTGACAGTGAATTACGTATCTCAGAATCGGCTACACCCAGATCATGCCGACATGTTGACTTCTAATAAATCCCTTGAAGTTTTGGGAGTGTGGCTCCTCATAATTCAATTGGAGTAACTGCCAGAATCCTGACATTTGTTATTTCACTGAAAATTATATACAATCAACATAAATGTCAGAAATGGTTAACAAAATTTTTATTTATATTATATCGAAGTAGGCAAAAGAGATTTGATAAACCTCATATTATTAAAATGCTTTCAGGTGCAATGAAGATGCTGAAGTTATTCTGGCAGATGTTATCATCATTTAATGGAGGAGATTCAACGACTGTGGAAGGTATCATACCAAGAACAAGTTTATTGTCTACATCCAAGTCCATTCTTCATTCCAAGCCTTCATCTCAATTTGCCATGCTAAAATTTAGAAATATCATATTCTACCTGATGTAACATTCTTCCTACCCAAAATAAAGAACTATGTGAAGCAAATCATCCAGATTTATAGTAATCCAATGATTTGTTGCTCTTCGAAATTTATATTTCCCAAAAAGCTTATTCCTTTCAAAATATTAACTAGTTATTATGAAAATATATTTTACTCAACTGAAGTCTCTTCCTATCAAAGATTTAACAGCTAGAAAGTTTTTCTGAGTGGAGTTGGTTATGTATTGCAAACTATTGTGACAAGTTTGAATATGTATTATATTATATTATATTGCGATATGTGTATGATAATTATGAAATACTTGTGCATACATTTGATTTCTTAACAGACTATGTTTCCAAGTTTGAGAACTGTAAGACTTAAGTTTATACAATCACTACCAGTGATTTGAAGAAGCATTTTGATGGACTTAATATTTTATTAAAAACTTTAATTACTACCATCAAAATAAACCCTCTAATTCATAATTTTAGTTCTATAGATAAGCCCAAAACTACTCTCAGTACTCTACATTTGGTAGCCTGTTTTGATTAAAACTGTGACAGTGTTCCTTACTAAATGTATTTACAATACAGTAAGCTGCAATTGCTTAACTATATTTATATCTTCCATTGTATGCAAAGCTTGGTTATAAAGGAATCATTTAATATTTTTCCTAGCAAAGAAGCTTTTAATGGCTCCTCCCTCTAACCTGAGCAAATACCTATCTTGATCTTCCAGGATAACTCCTTTTTCTGTTGTCAACACCTTCTGTTGCCTGTGCATGAAGAGCAATTTTGTGTCCAGATCTCTTGGCTAAAGTACCTTCTGGTCAAATTGCCTTTAGAATCTTTTTAATGCCCAGTTTCATCACTATCTTACAACAATGCTTCCCGCATTTTCATCAATTAACACTGGCCTCTAGATTCTTTTCCAATAAGACTGGGTCAAATCCAAAAGCTTTCTGTTATCTTACTCTGCTCCTTTTACCATTCCTTAGTTGTGATTTTCAAAAAAGCTTGTAATTTTCCAGGTGAACTTCTCTAATTCTGAAATGGAGAAATTTATTTTTTTTATTCTGTTCCTAGAAGACTTTCTAACATTGAATGAAAATGTATTCCTAAAAACCCAAACTAAATCAAGCAATCCCGACAAAACTATGCCTCCTACATTCCAATTCAAGGTCTTTGTGAGAAAATAACCAATCATAGGTTCTGATAATTGCTTTTCCATCATAGATAAGGATGTGAGGGTATGATTTTTCACCTTAACAGAAAAATTAAAGGGACAATGTTCAACAAACTGTGATTTTTCAACCCTCCAAAATTCTATGCTATCTAAAGTTATCTAATTTATTCCTACTAGTCTAAGTTTTTTGCTTTAGCTTCACTATTATGCAAGAGAGTTTTTAAGTGAATTTTACCCCATTTTACAACTTTCTTGCCACAGTTGTAAAGTGAATCACTGAAATTGTCAATAGACTAGAAATATAGAAATAGAAATATAGAAATCATAGAAAGAGAAGTAATCAATAGAGACTAGAGACTAGAAACTAGAGTGATTGGACACACAAGGAATTTGTCTCCGGCGCATAAGCTCTCACTGTACCTACAAACAACAAAGTGATAAGTCATAGATAATAAATCATAAGATACAACAATTGATAAAGCATAATATACCAATAGGAAAAGGTAGTAAGAAAGATGACAGGTGAGAAAGATGAGAAGATGGAAAAGATGAGAGGAATAATAGCAATACAATGTACTACATAGGTAAACAGTGTTAGGCGTAAGATAGTGCTGTGGAAATTAGGTATTTAGCAGAGTGATGGCATATGGGAAGAAACTTGTTGTTTTGGCATACGGTGGCCTACAACAGCATCTTGAGGGGAGAAGTTGAAACAGTTTATGTCCAGGTTATGAGGGATCTGTAGATATTTTCTCAGCCCTCTTTCTGGATGGTGCAGTATTTGGGTCCTCAATGGAAGGCAGGGTAGTTGCTATTGTTTTTCTGCAACTACCCTGCCTTCTATTTTCTGCAATCTACTATCTGTTGAAGTCTGTACCTATCCTGTTTGGTTGCTATGCCAAACCAGACAGTTATAGAGGTACAAATGACAGGCTCGATAATTCCTTTGTGGAACTCGATCAGCAGATTCTTGGACAATCTGAGCTTCCTTGGTTGGCACAGGAAGAACATGCCTTTTTAATGATGGTTCTAATGTTAGGTGTTCCTTTCAAGTCCTGAGAGATTATAGAAACTTGAAGGTCTCTACTGTTGGTAAAAAATTGTTAAGTGATTCTGCCTTCCCTTTGATTCTGCTTGTCAGAAGGTGTCACTTCCCCAGGACACTGCAACTGTCATAAGCACATGCCACTCGCAGGGAATTTGGAATTTTGATCACGTGACCAGGGGGATGCTGCAGCGGTCATGTGAAAAACAATCATAAATCACTTGTTTCAATGCTGTTGTAACTTTGACCTGTCAATAAACAAATGGTTGTTAAGTGGAAGACTAACTTGTATACAATACTGTTGCCAACTGAACTTAAAAGAGCCAGCTTTCTCTATGAGATATTTATGAATTGGGTTCCCCCCACCCCCAAAAACACAGATTTTTGTGGCCAGGTCACAGAAATGCAAAATATACTTACGGCCTCTCAGATTAAAATCCAAAGCACTCCATTCTGAGGCTTCAGAAAATCAAAAATAAAAGGCCTCCCCTGAGCCTCAGAATTTAGGGTTACCTTACAGAATCCAAGAAGGACATGAAGTAATTTCTTCTTCGGTGACTGCTGCACTTTATTCTCCATTCTTGTTTTTATCTTATCAGTTCAACCATAAGAAGAACACAACAGTGGCCAAACACATATCTAATTTCTCGACAATGCTTTCAGAATATCTATCAGCAGGAAACAATAACAGCTCCGAGTATTGACACAGAGAGATGCCTTGCCTCTGGATGGTCGTGTTAAACGTTATTTACCTGATACTTTATTCTTGATTTAAAGGTAGCGGTTCCACCCAAGATCATCATAAAGTCTCACCTCTGCTAGTTACTACACCTACCGCCCTGCCAGGTCCTCGTTTCTCACAGGAAACATCGGCAAAGTACTTCCAGCAAACTCAAACTGTCTACCGTGGACATCACTCCATTCCCAAGAGGCCTGTAAGGGGGCGTGCATAAGCGCACCAGCGTGCCTACTGTCCCTGCCTTATTATTCCCATTTATCCATTTATTCTTACTCATTATGTATATACTTATACCTCTTTATACTTATATGCTTATATGTTATGCTCATGCTTATACTTGTTTTCTCATACATGCTTGACAAACAAAATAAATCAATAGTAAATAAATGAATACTTCCAGCAAACTCATCACCATTGTAGAGCCAGGGCCAAAGAACAACCGCCGCCGCCCTCGCCCTCAAGCCCCGGCTTCTTCCAACCACTCCATCCCAACCACCCCCGTTTCCAAAGCCATCGCTTCAGATCCGGAGGAACCGAACGCCTCGCGAAACGGGGAGGCGGAAAAGGAGACGCGACACCGTGGTGCCTCTGCTCAAAATGAAAACGCCCACCTACTTTTCACCCCGGGAGAAGCCCATAAAGCCCGACCGCCTTACACGCTCCCGCTTAGGCACCCCGCAACTTTTCGCCCGCTTACCTGCCCGGCACCCGAGACGCGTTCCGCTTCCAAAACTGCTTCTTCCCCGCGTCGCTCGCCATCTTCCCGTCACCTCATAGCCCTTCTTCTCCGCAACGGGAGCGGTGAACGGGCACAGGATCCGATGCCCGATTTCGACCGGCAGGTCCCGATTTCTTCTCCGACCAAGGCCGAACGGTTCGGGGCTCACTCCATCCCGGCCCCTTTCCCTTTCCTCAGAGACCTGCGCGCGGCCATCTTGAGACCCCAGAGCAATCTCTCTCTCTATTGGCTCCGAGCATCAGCTGTCGCTTGCGCCCTATCACAAGTGAACATACTTCCGTGTGGGTTCAAGGAAGCCCGATGAAGATCAGTAAATCCTATTGGAGAAGAGTTGGGATTTCAATCAATGGGAGTCACCCTGGGAAGGCTTCGGGCAGAAGCGAGGGTTTTGTCGGTCACCGATTGGCTGTTTTAGCATTCTTTTCCCGCCCCCATGAAGAGCGCTTGACAGAAGTGCTGGCTTTGCAGAAGAACAAGCACAACAGCAACAACAAGTGTCATCGCCGCCCTGTCATTAGTGGCATCGTAAACTGACCTGACGTCAAAACACTAGCACAGAAGGCTGTATTTAAATAGGGTTGATCTTACATCGCCTTGATTCATGTAATTGCTGAGCCTGAGCTGCACAAAAATCTTTTTTGAGGGGATATCAATAAAAAGTAACAGCAATTTAAGAACTACGATCATTTCAAACCTGACAATAAAACCTACGAGATAGTAAAAAATATATATATATAAAGGCTAGCATTGCTAAGATGATGCAATAATATTAAAACACCACGATGATTACACATGGGCTCATAATATTAAAATGAGACTGTTAACCAAAAAATGAAAATAGAGTAGGAAATGCAAGAGTATAGTATTTCCTAAAGCAGGGGTCTCCAAACTTGGCAACTTGTGGACTTCAACATGGCTGGCTGAGGAATTCTGGAAGTTGAAGTTGGCAAGTTTGGAGACCCCTGTCTTAAAAGTGTGGTCCTAAGCACCCTGAGAGTCCCCCGAGATCTTTGGATCCTCCAAATGAAGACAACCTGTGGGTTAAAAAATACATTAAAATCAAGCCATCATAAGAAATGGTAGCAGAACAGGTAGTCCTTAACTTAGAACCATTCTTTTAGTAACCGTTTGAAATTACAATGGCACCGAAAAACGTTTTAACAGTCCTAGCACTTAAGACCATCATAGCATCCCCATGATCATGTGATCAATATGCTTGGAAACTGACATGTACAGTATTTAGGACAGTTGCAGTCAGGGGTGGGATTCAGCCGGTGTTACTACCGGTTCAGTGACTACGCACGCACATGCAAAAAAACATTAAGCTGTGCTGTCCGGACAGCTGAAAAGCACTGCGCGCTGGTGCACAGCATTTGAAAAGTCTCTTTTTTCCTGCTTTTTCAACCTCAGCTGTGCCACGCAAAGCAGCTGAGGTTGAAAAAGGAGATAAAGATCAGGTAAGAGCCCAGGCAGGCAGGTGGGCCAAAACAGCAGCAAACACAGAACCAGTTCAGTGTCTGCTGCTCTTCAGAGAATAGAATAGAATTCTTTATTGGCCAAGTGTGATTGGACACACAAGGAATTTGTCTTGGTGCAAATACTCTCAGTAAAACATAAAAGAAAAGATACATTAGTCAAGAGTCGAGAATCATAAGGTACGACGCTTAATGATAGTCATAGGGTACAATAAGCAATCAAATCATATTAGGAAAATCAAATCATACTAGGAAAAGGGCAGAACCAGTAGCATTCCACCCCTGGTTGCAGTCCTAAGGTTATGTGATTGTCATTTGCAACTTTCCCAATTGGCTTCTGGCAAGCAAAATCAGTGAGGGAAGCCAGATTTGCTTAACAACCACATGATTCACTTAAGAACTGCAGTGATTAACTTAACATCTGGGGGGGAAGCAATACATTTGGACATGATTCACTGAACCGCCTTGCTTAGCAACGGAAATTCTGGTCCCAGTTGTAGTCAACAGCTACCTGTAGTGCATGCATCAATTTTCATTTTCAATATAAATTGCTTATAAATATAATCCAACAAAAGCTCCTTTGGAATCAACCATATTTTTTAAAAAAGTAGGAAGGGATCCTGAAAGAAAAAGCTTAAGAAACACTAGAATAGAATAAAAATAGTATAAAAACTTTAATAAAGTTAAACTTTATTAAAATTTAACTCTGATTTAACACAATGATGTAAAAATAGAGGGAAAAAATCTCTTTTTTAAATCTATGGAGTTATGATCAGAGATAAAACACAATTAAAAGATACACCATAACATGTAAAACATACAATTAACATTCTTGGTTCATTTGTTAGTAGATTCCCAAAGTAGCCACACAAAACTTTGTAATTGCATCAGAAGCATGCTGGTTTGTACTGTAGTCAATCATTCATAGGTGTCCTGACATTAGGTCAAGGTTGTATGTGTAGCAGAATGACACTGTATCAATAGATAAGATATTTTTTTTACAGTCAGTGACTAGTCCATAAAACACACTGCATGAATTAATATTAATAAATTTATCAAGTAGGTGTATCAGTCAAACTGCTACACATCTTGCATATAATTTGACAACGTTTGGCCACACTTAAACAGAATCCATCTGAAAGTAGAATTGATTAAAATGATTAGGGAATTTGATTAGATTCAGGGTTAGTAGCTCACAACAGGTATCAGCATAAAATGCATCGTAGAATAAGATATATCTGATTATTTCAATTAATCCCTCTCTGCATGGACATAGTCCAGATTCAAAATTCTCTCAACTCAAATGTATTGGTTTGTATCAGAGTGGATAAGTTCAGCATGCAGTTCATCAAATCTCCCGGGTACTTCTTTTTTATAGGTGTGTAATTACATCCTCCTGAACACACTGATACACAGAGCACAATTGTTCAGTTTTCATGGCAACAGCACAGAAACTTTGCTGCTGCCTTCTTCCAGAATGTTTTGTGTTTACTTCCCATTCTTCACTGATTACCTGATGGTCTCCCTCCCATCCAAGTACTAATCAAACCTAACCCAGCTTAACTTTCTGAACATAGACAAGGTCAGCTAATTTAATCTTTCTACAAAAATGTTAATATGAAGATTTATAAAGAAAAAGCCGGAATTTCTTATTATTTGCTCTTTTGGCTGGCTTTCACAAAAGAGAAAAGACAGATTGATTTTCCTTACACATACATACACACACACACGTCTTGATTTCACTGCAAAAAAGTAGAACTTTGTCCTAAGCAGAACCCTACAATCTTTATTTGGGATCCATCTAGGGTCACTGTTAAATCAGAAATCACATCCAAATATTTGGCACTGTGACAGCACAAGAGCATGACCTGAAAAAGGATACTCAAATGAGGACAGAAACCAAGATGGGACAATTAAGCAGGCAGACACAGATATATAATAATTGCCAAATGCATCTAGCACATGCAGGGATACTTGATAGCAAATGGTCACTTATTTGCCTCCCAGCCTTCCATGGTCTAGCCATTGCAATTATTGGACTGGATGGCTAAGCCTCTAATTCAAGGTCTGTCATAAGGAGAATACTGAATCCTCCTAATACAGGGGTCCCCAAACTTGGCAACTTTAGGACTTGTGGACTTCAACTCCCAGAATTATGTCAGGAAATTAGTTCTAGGTTGCTTCTCTCCTTGATTAATTTCCATCCATTGTTTCTTGTCTTGCCTTCTGGTGCTTTGGAAAATAGACTGACCTCCTCATCTTTCTGGCAGCCTTTCAAATATTGAAACACTGCTATCAACCCTAGCCTTTTTTTCTCTAGACTAGCCATACCCACTTCCTGCAACCGTTTTTCATCTTTAGCAGTGGCCTTCAAACTTGACAGCTTTAAGATTTGTGGATTCAACTCCCATAATTCCTCCTCCAATCATGTTAGCTCAGGAATTCTGGGAATTGAAGTCCACAAACCTTTTTTTATATAAAAGTTTTTATTTTTTAAGACAAACATATACAAACAAAACATAAAAACATAAAACCATCTTCCATTTTATATACATACAGTGTGTCAGTTGGTTACAAATCTTTTGTGCTATCCTTTCGTAGTCATTACTCACAGTTTATATAATTTTTCACATTGTCAAACTAACTTATGTTTATATATTTATCAGTTATTAATCATCCATGCCTAAACTATTTATTCCATCATTTTATATGAGATATTCCAAATTTTATTTTGAAATTTATATTGTACTTTCATCCAATGGTTATATATGTCTATATTATATTTTATATCAATTTATTGAACTTCTATTACAAAATTATCTAATCTATTACATTACCATGTCTTTTTGTCCAACCATTGATAAAACAAATCCCATATCATATAAAATTGCTTATCTTCTTGCTCTCTAATTTCAAATGTCAATTTACTCATTTCAGCACAGAAGTCCACAAATCTTAAAGTTGCCAAGTTTGGAGACCTCTGTCCTAGTAGGACTCATCACTGGGATAGGACAAGTAAATATATGGTTGGAGGCAATCTAAAACTTCTACAAAAAATTCAGATCTCATTGATTTGCACATAATTAAAAAAAGAACCATCCCAGATGCAGTTATTTGGAAGAACCACTATGATACAAAAATTAATCCAAGTGATACATCCTCACAGTGGATTCTACCTGAAACCACCATCAAAAAGCATCACACCAGTCAAGGGCTGTAACAATCACAGATCTAATCATTTCTGCCTCCCCTATGACACAAACATCTGGATCTAAGGTGCAGATAATTTTTCACAGGATTCATCTGAACCTACTGACAAATCTACACGGAATTAGCTGTAACAGACATGAATCTTCTAGTGGGCAGTTTGTGAGTTACCTCTCATTTTGAACTTCACCAGGTCAAGAATTTTGAGCAATGGAAAATGCAACTCATTGTCATACATTGAAGACTGTAGTTCTACACTGTTGTTCATCCCCCAAAACTTACTGAGTTATTTGTGTATATCGGGGAATCAGCAGTGATAAGCCGCCTGGGAAAGCAAAGGGAAATAATCAAAACTATTAAAAAGTGAAAGTTAGAAATATTTTGGACATGTGATATGACACCTGAGAAGCACAGAGCTGAAGACACAAGCCTGAAGATGATGAATGAGACTTCATCGAAACATTGCCTAGATACTTCCAATCTTACGCGGGAGAAAACCCGAATAACCAAAGATCCATATATATATTGGTTTCCTAACACACCTAAACAGCACACACCCCAAAATCAAGTTCACCATGGAAACGGAAACAAACAAACAACTACCATTCCTAGATGTACTAATCTACAAAAAAACAGATGGCACACTAGGACACATCGTATACCAGAAGAAAACACACACTAACAGCTACCTCAACGCCCAATCCCACCACCACCCAGCACAGATAAACTCCGTGGCTAAAACACTAATTACTAGAACCAAACGCCTGGCAGACAAGACACACATTAAGACTGAACTATGCACCCTGACTAAAGTACTGACAGCCAACGGCTTCCACAAAAGCAAAATCACCAACTTGATCCACAAAAACACACTGAGACATAATAGAGACCCAGAAGATGAACAGACCTATGGAACAGTTGTCCTGCCCTACATAAGAGGTACTACAGACAAAATTAGTAAGATACTACACAGACATCACATCAAGACTGCCTTCAAAACAGACAGAAAAATAGCAGCCATCCTTAGAAACCCCAAAGATAAAATTGACCTGGAAAACCAAAGCATATACGAAGTCCGCTGTGCATCATGCCCGGCCACATACATTGGACAGACCAATAGAAGAATAAGTACCTGCCTGGATGAACACAAAAATGCAGACAAAAAGCTGGAACACACTTCCTCACTAGTCCAACACATGGAAGCCACAGGTCATAGCATCAACTTCAATGGCACCAAAACCCTAGCCACTATAGAAAACCCCAGCCACAGAATCATCAGAGAAGCCATAGAGATTGAAAAAAGACCAGAAAGCATGAATAGAAGAGATGATTCCATCAGGCTGTCAATCATTTGGAAGCCTGCACTCACAAACAAAAAAATCTCCACACCACAAGCCAGGCAAACACCTGGGCACAAACAAATCGCCCCTGATACCTCCAGCTCAAACACACCCCAACCAGGCACCCAGATGAAACGTAGCTTCCTAACTAATGATAGCCGTCCATTTACTCGGAGCCAAGCCGCACTAAAGGCCTCCAATAAAGTAACACAATGTTGCCAGCCAATCAAGATACAAAAAGAGCCAAAAAACAGACAGAAGATATTAGAAACACCAACCAAGCAGAACACAGCAAACTCCAAGACCAATAAACACAGACCAAGACTCTCAACCAATCAGGATGAAGAAAAAAACCATTCTGGCACAGCAATAGGCTGCCCCAAATTTAAATCTGAAACCACTGTAAAAGTCTGACTCACAGACGAACACAATACAGAAGCCTGATGATGGCAGATGAGATTCTGCCGAAACATTGCTACAACTTTAAAAGCACAACTACAATGACATGGGAAAATACCCGAACAAAGCTGAATGCCATACATACATACATACATACATACATACATACATACATACATACATATATATATAATTTTGAAGTTGGTTGTTTTCTTGCAAACATTTCATTACCAAACTAGGAAATATCATCAATGCATCATCAGAGAGAATAAGGACCCTATTGTCAAATTCCACTTATGTCTGATAAATTATACCACCTGTATGTTGAATACTTGAGGGAATTCAAGTGTTTATGGATAATTATTACTATTATTTCTTCAAAGGTCAAACTCCCAACTCCATGCAGACTCAGGGCAGCTTAGAAGATTTAAAATGACTATGGTGTAACATAAGCATATAATCAATAAAATAGCCACACCTGTAGTAGAAATGTAACATTTCTATCAACTAAGTCAGCGGTGTCAAACTCACGCTGTCATGGCGGCATCACGTGATGTATCGGGACTTTTCCCCCCCTTCGCTAAACCAGGAATGGGCATTGTCAGCGTGTGACGCATCCAGCCCATGGACAGGGAGTTTGACAGCCCTGAACTAAGTGATACTAATGGAGGGCAGGAATTATAAAACTCTTCCCTACAATTGCAGAACAACTATATCCAGATGGTTCAATACAACACAACACTTTGAAGTGGAAGAACAACAATAAGTCCCCCCAATTGTCTTCTCTGTCCTACCTAAGAGGAAAGGATAGGTGTTCACCATGAATTTATTGAAATGTTTTCAACAAGGTGGACTTACGTGGCACATATATAGACATTTCTCAGTAGATAACATGATACAGAAAGTGTTCTGCAAAATTAATTTTTAAAAAATATGTAATTTTTTTGGTAGTAGTCAGGGAGACCCACGCTTAGTTCCAAAAGTAAATCAAAAGTAAGTAGATGCTTCCATCTGCAGATATCCTGTCCACATATTAAGGAAGAACTGGATTGCTTACCAATGGTTTTTTTTTTTTTTGAAACTAGAGTTACGTGAAATGAGGTAAAAGGCCATGACCTAATCCTGATATTATAATTATTGTAAGATATAAAACTGGAATACAAAAACCTATTCAGTAATATTAGGCCACAGAATGGAGAAAAACTCAAGAAACAGAAGAACTAAATATTAAACTTGCTATATTGTGGGTACTCATCATGGATTCTTTCATTAGTCATCTAACTTAATCAGGCTAATTCCTTTTGGACAGGTTTCTCTATATTATTCTTATATGCTGCAGTAATGATAAAATCCGAAAGAATATGGGGAGCCACCGGAGAACTTATATTATCTAATGAAACAGATGTGTATCATCATTGGGAGAACATTAGACTATTGATCCACATGGAATTCCCACAACTTCAAACATACAGACTCTTTTTCTGAATGTCATTGTTGTTCCTCTCTTCAACAACTCTAGCATAAAAGTATTTCTGTTCTGTATTATATCTGGACTGGCAGTGCAAGCTCTTCACGTTTATTTCTATGCATCCACATCTAGCAAACTGATTGAGAAGGCAGGGTGCAAATTAATCCTGACCTTTTGAACCTGACATTTTAAACTATCCTGATTTAAGCCTTTCTTCAAACTAGCTAAGGTGACAGAATAAATCTGTAACAGATAAAATGCAGCAATTTATCCAATCGCCTCACTGAAGGTCTTACTGCAGTTGAGTATCTCTTCTCTTTAGCTGCAGGAACAGTGAGAGCAGGAAGGCACACAGGAAAACCTCATTGTTCTCAAAAGAGAATTCTTCAGCACATTTCCTTCTGACTTCCAATAGCTGTGAAGATGATTCATTATTGGTGCGTTTGCTAAGCATGGGTGCTGAGTTTCCCAGCAGGACAATATAAGTTGCCTTCTTTAAGCTTGCTGTCTTTATTACTTCTTCAAGGAAAAATAACATGTGGCTTCCCCGGAGGCCCCAGTTATTACTTCATTATGAGATCCTAATGACAGATGTGCCCCTGGAGGCTCCTAGCAAGATCACAGATAAAACGGAGCAGCTGGGACTGCCAAGCAGCATTGTAGTCATCTCCATCCGGGATCAAGAGGCCTTATTGAGAGTGTCGGAAGAAAGATCCATCTGGTTCAGTTCGAAGCAGGGAGAAAGACACTGGAAACATGGAGGCTGATTGGAAAGAGGGTTTAATGGTGAAGCAGAACCACCAAGCACATGGCCTTGATGCAGCTGACCACATGGAGTTCAGAGAGAGATGTATTTATACCCTCTCTTAGGCTTTGCACTTGAACTTCCTGTTCCTGTGCAATGACATGGCCCACCGGTGGTCCCTGGCCCACCCCTGGCCCACCAGTGGTCCCTGGCCAACTGGTGGTCCCTGGCCCACCCCTGGCCCACCAGTGGTCCCTGGCTCACCGGTGGTCCCTGGCCCACCCCTGGCCCACCAGTGGTCCCTGGCTCATTGGTGGTCCCTGGCCCACCAGTGGTCCCTGGCCCACCCCTGGCCCACTAGTGGTCCCTGGCCCAACAGTGGTCCCTGGCCCACCGGTGGTCCTTGGCCCACCCCTGGCCCACCAGTGGTCCCTGGCCCACCGGTGGTCCCTGGCCCACCCCTGGCCCACTGGTGGTCCCTGGCCCCCACCAGTGGTCCCTGGCTCATTGGTGGTCCCTGGCCCACCAGTGGTCCCTGGCCCACCCTGGCCCACAGTGGTCCCTGGCCCACCGGTACAATACAGAAGCCTGATGATGGCAGATGAGATTCTGCCGAAACGTTGCTACAACTTTAAAAGCACAACTACAATGACGTGGGAAAATACCCGAACAAAGCTGAATACCATACACACACACACACACACAGACATACACATATATATACACATGTATACATATACATATATATATTATAATGTTAGCAATATTACAGCTGTTCTATCCATTTACACAACACAAAATCCAGTATTGATACATATGATGAAATATTGTCCAGATACCTACTGGTAGGAGGGAGAGACTGCATTCCAGAGGAATAAGAGGCAATGAAGTTTAGATAGTTAGAAGTTGTTAGAGTAGAGCTTTGATGCTGCTAGTTTGCTTTAGTTTGGCAAGATTCTGTCTATGCTCTGAGGAATAATAAATTGCTTTGAAGTAATTTTGCGTGTTTTTCTTGGTTTTTGAAGTACATTACACCTAGGCCTCATATAAATACTTCCTCCTCTTTGCTTTTTGTCATTGTTCATTCACTTGACCCCTATTCACTGTAGCAACAGTGAAATAGTGAAACAGGAATTGATGTTTTATAACAAATGGGTAGTGCTACTGTTCATTCCTAACCATAAAAGCAATAACTTTAAGATTAGCTATGAGTCTCCAACAAGTGTTTGCTACCACCACCATCTGATGGCATTCCTGCTTCAGATGGGATAGGACAGAGGTTCAATGCTACAGGAAGGTAACAAGTTGGTGTTTTTGATGATGTGCCACCAAGCAATTTTTTACTTATAGCAATCATTGTCTCTCCTTGACATATTCTATTGGCTGTTGTAGGGGTCACAGCTAACTTTGTAGGCTGTCTGAGTCCCAGGCTTGGTTGAAGCTTGCTGGGTGATCCGCAGATGATTGTGCCATGTGGTGAGCTCTGCTGCTAGATGGGCTAATCCTATTATGTCCTGGAGAGTCATATCTTAATCCAATCACCAGGAGCTGGAGGTCTTTTGTCCTGTAGATAGGCTGGCCCAATCTTTCCTAATGGACACCAAATATCTGCTGGGGGCAGGCAGCTGCACTTTAAAACAGGAAACACATCCAGGGAAACATAATATTCTGCCTTTTTAATATTTCTCAAAATATTTCATTCTTCTAGGAGATGGGCGGGTGCTAACTATCTACAATATCACAGAACAAACAGTCTGGAAGAGAGAAAATTGGTTATTTTAATTACTCATAAAATTGGATCAGAAAGCAATGTAAAAAGCTGTCGCACCATAAGGATTCCCAAGTCTTAATTTTTTCTAGGATATTTGTTCAGATCGGATCAGTAATATTGTCTGGAACAATTATCAGGCAGAATACTTAGCTAAAAGCTTCCATCCAGGGGCAAGATGAGGACCCGTATATACTGTATGATACTGGATTTGGGATACCATTAATTTGCACTAGCAAATTTGGGCTGCAAAAATCTGGGTCAATGCCAGATAGCAGCAAAGATATATATATATATAGAAATCTCTTAAGAGTCCAGGTTTATGCAGGTCACATCTTATAGTAACCTTATATTAATGGGATAATAGTTAATCAAGTTTGTTTAGTTCAGATTTGTAAAGCCATTATAGCTTTCACTAGTCTTACAGTTGTTGGATAAACTAAACCAAGTACTATTCACAGTACAATGGTAAAAATATATTCACAATTTTCATTTAAAAAAAAAAATCAGATTCTAGGTCTTACCGATAAGGAACCAGAGGAGCTGTGGAATGAAATTCACAAAGTAACAGACTACCCAAAGCCAAGAAAGAAAGTGGGTGTCAAAAAAAAAATTGCCAAGGACAGAAGAGAAGAGAGCCAAAGCCCCGAAAGACAAAGATCATAAGAAAGAGCTTAGTGAAGAATTTCAGAAAAACAGAAGAGGTAAGAAGTAGAATTACACTGTTGGTTGAAATAAAGGAGGAAAGTTTTCCATAACAACTCTGAATTAAGAAGAAGTTTCCAATTTCAAATTCACATCCTTAGAAGACTTCAATAGACAGACACTAATTCAAAGAAGAATAAACAGAGATAGAATATCTCAAATAGTTCAGAAGTTCTTCTTAGCTTACAAGAACCACTATTACTAAAAGATAAAGTTAGATCAAAACTTCAGTCATTACAACCTCTACATAAATGCAATTGAATCTAGATTCTGGGTCATAAGACATTATGATTGTAAATCAAGGCACACATATAACCAGATATGATTTTACAACATTTTTGCAGTGGTTATTACAACAATCACTGCTGTGGGTGAAATTATGGTTGTTAAATGACTGAGATCATAAATCTAAATTCATTCTTCTATTCTATGGCAATAGCACTCAAACTTATATACTGCTTCACAGTGCTTTACTGTGGTTTACAGAGTCAACATATTGTCCCCAACAATCTGAGTCCTCATTTTACCTACTTCAAAAGGAAGGAAGGGTGAGTCAACCTTGAGCCTAGTAAAATTTGAACTGGCAAATGGGTATATTTTGCCAGAAACTGGCAAAAATGTCACAACTCCCAGTCACTTGTCTGCAGGATGCTACAACCAGAAGTGCTCACACGACTGTGGTAGGAACATAACATGTTACAATGGCCAGAAATACATTACAGATCATAAAGCACCTGGAATTTTGACCAGAATCTGTCGTAATTTCAAATGATTGTTAAGCAACCTATCATAAGTTGAGGACTCCATCGGAAGACTAAAAGAATTTGAATATCTGCAGAAGTGAGGTTGAACGGAAGAATTATTAAACATTTTAACATTGAGCAAAAGACAGTGGCCCACAGATTGTAAGCAATCAGTTTTCATATCAATAGCAAAAGAAGAAACCTAAATTGATTTTTTCAACGATCACATAACAACTTTATTTTCATATACTAGTAAAACAATTCAATGCAAAGAAATTATGATCTGCCGTTCCCCAACTTGACAACTCATCCAAATGGATAGAATTTAGGAAACCATCACACGTATAGATTATCAGGTTCCAGAAGACAACTGCAAATGGATCTGAAATAAGTTGTAATCAAAGATCTCAGCTGTACCTAACTTGTTAAGTAATAACCTGATTGTCCAATAACTATGTCAGAAAAGTATTCTAGCTGAATAGGAGTTGATGATATTAAACTCAGTTACTCCCTGCTGGGTTAGCATAACTGATAGTACAATGCTTTATTGCTGAAGTCACCAAGGCAGAGGTGGTTCTGACCAGTTCTGGAGAACCGGTAGCAGAAATTTTGAGTAGTTCAGAGAACCGGCAAATATACCACCTCTGACTGGAGATTCTACAGTATCCTTCTCCTGCCACGCCAACCAAATTACGCCCACAGAACCGGTAGTACAAAAAAATTTGAATTCCACCACTGCACCAAGGGTCTTTTAGTTGTCTATTACATCAATTCAGAAAGAAGTTTACAAGTGGAAATTTATGTTACTTTTAGCTGAATGGGCCTGGCAACAGAAATTTCAAGAGTGTGAACAAGACTCAAGGAAAGGAGCCAAAAAGAAGGAAGGGGAGAATTAATGGATGGGTGAGGAAAGGTGAGATTGCAACTTGCAGAGACAAGGCTAATAGACAGAAAGGACTAAAATATTTAGCTCTAAGAGTGACCAGGCTCCAAAGTTTCTCAGTTATATCTTTACTTGCCAAAATTTTCAAAGAAATATTTCCTGAAATTGTAGTGGCTTTGCTAAAGTTAGTTCTGTTCTTAGAGAAAAGCAAGATATATAGTTTTTTTTTTAGCTTCGGGTGATTCGATCAGAATTTATTCACTACAACTACATTATTTTTTCATTTCTCACAAGTTTTCAGATTGGGAACCTTTTTGTTATATTTTTCTGAGGGCCAATAACTGACCAGCTCCTATACAGAGCTCTCTCAAATCATTTTTTTCTGACACAAACATTGTTTGCTAAATCATTCCTAAAGACACAGAGGGGGATAAAAACTGAGAAGTATTGCAGTAATTCTACCAGGAAATATCCAAACTATGCATCTGAAATTCTTTCTAGTGTTTCCATGAGATACAAATCATATTTATTTATGATCTCTCTCTCTCTCCCTCCCTCCCTGTGTGTGTGTGTGTGTGTGTGTGTGTGTGTGAGTGTGAGTGTGTGTGTATGTGTGTGTGAGAGAGAGAGAGAGAGACTATAGTCAAATACCGTGCACACACACACACACACACACACACAAGAATGGCTTTCATTTCTTTTTAAACAAATGATTAATCATTAATATTCAGGTCTGGTGGTGTACCTGTCTGCCAACAGCAATTAGCAATAGAATTTATTATATGTTAAAGGTGTAATAACTGACACATTCTTTTATCTGAATTGAAACGAATGCCTTACATGTAACCATGGAGTGGCCTCTGGCAAGATGGATGGTATACACATTTAATAAATAAATAATATGGCCAGTCAAAAACAGGGCCAGCTCTATCAATGGGTAAAATAAGATGATCACCTGAGACAGCACATACAAGAAGTTAGCACCAGAGTGTCAGGTGAAAGAACTTCATATCAGTCCAATTAATCGTTCAGGGGTAAATAGGAAAAGATATCTTGTCACAAACATGCCTTGAGCCAGCCTTATACACCTTCCAATAGACTAATAACAACTGTGTTACATCAAAGATTACTTCCTTTATGTCATCTGGACGTGTAAAAGTAATCGTGTTCAGAAAATGATCCAGTTTTACTGCATGAAAAAAAAATGTTATTATTACCTTTATTGTCAGAGTACAACATGTATACAATGAGATTGGCTGGGGCTCCCTTCGTGCACCACACACACACACACACACACACACACACTTCACAGTCAGGACAGAAGTCCCTAACCCAGACCCAATCTTATTACTCTATGTGACCTTGCTGCACAACACGCCAGCCCCACAAGTCTGTCATACTATGTTGACATCAAGTTATTTTCCGTTCAGAAGTCTGACAGCCCACAGATAAAAACTGTTCTTCAGCCTGTTGGCTATGCTTCTATTTCTCCTACCCAATGATAGGAGAGCGAAGAAGTGCTGACCGGGATGTCAGTCGTCCCTGAGGATTTTCCTCACTCTTCTAAGGCAGCGAGCCCTAGCGATGTCATCTAATGCAGTGGTCGCCAACTGGTGGGCCGGGGACCACTGGTAGTCCACAAGAAAAATTTGGTGGTCCTCAGAGAAATGTCCCCTCCAAAGCATCCCCCCCAAAGCAAATAATCCAGGCTGTGTGGGAACACAAGGCTGCACCGTACACATGGCCCACCCACTCGCTGGCTCCTACCATTTGTCGAACACAAACCTTACCTTGAGTAGAGCTACGCGAGCTGGTAAGACCAACAGTGGGGAGGAAAATCCGCTCCAGGGTGGCTTGCTGACGTTGGTGGGAAAGTTGGTCCCATATTCCAGAGCTGCAGTAGTCACAGGACTGGCCCTTTGGTCATGCTGGAGCAGCTCCTTCACTCTATGGCAGGCTGGTGCACCCGGGTGGAGGAGCAGCTGCTCCAGGATGACCAAAAGGCCAGTCCTGTGACTACTGCAGCTCTGGAATATGGGACCAACTTTCCCACCAACGTCAAAAGGCTGGTGACCCTTGATCAAGTGGTATCAGGGAACAGCCCACAATGTTTTGTGCTATGCTCACCACCCTCTTTAGTGTCTTTCTATCCACGGCATGTGAAAAATTAACCATACATCACAGAAAACTGGGTCATAGCCATTGGTCAAGGAGAGAGTGGACCATGAAGTTAAAGCTCACATCCATTGTCATTCTACCAAGGTCTTGTCCAAAATCTGTTCCTCTGTTCCGCATCAACACTCTCTATTTCATTTTTCTCTTAAGAATTCTCCCATTCACATTTTAAAGTTGACTGCACTAAAACAACAGTTTTGACCATTTTGTATTTATGTACTGATTTGCAAATAAGGGGTTGAAACTGGCTAACTCACAAGAAGCTTTGAAATGTCCTCAAAATGTCCTTTTGCAAACATTTATTAATAGAAGAAGACACGGTAAGTATATATGGGCTGCAATAATAATAACCATCACTGTAAGGTTAAGAATTGAAATGTATGTATTTTGGAGTATGCATTAGACAATTTTAAACCTGATTAAATGCCATCAAATCATGTCACTTCTTACTAATAAATTAAACAGGACTTCTTCCAGATGAGCTTTCTTTAACCTGGCCCTTCAGTTTTTCCAACAGTGTAACAGCCACTATAATTGAGTCCATCAAAACTGCTATTTTTCTCTTTCCTTCCTGAGCATTATGGACTGCTTAAGAGAGCTAATATTTGCATAATATCATAATAGAAAAGGAAAATAAGAAATAACAATTAAAACTGCAAATAATACGAAAAAGTGGCAGCTAAGGATAACTAGCCACAATAATTAACAAGATTCATCTAACTTCCTAACTCCCATGCTTGGAAAAACATTCCCTTTTTGTTTTATTCTTGTTGTGTATCCTTATTTTTTTTTAATTTTCCTTTTGCATTGTTACATTTTTTTAATTGTGTTCACCACCCAGAATCCCTTATGCAAGATAGATAACTACACAAATTTAAATAAATAATCTAAAGCCTATTGAGCTGGATTATTTCTGCATGTATTCTAAATGATAGACCTCTATATGGTGATTTGATATTGGTTGTCATGTGATGGTAAGCAGCGTTTGAAATTGCTTCCTCTTTCCAATTCTCCATGGCCAAGTTTTCACAATGGATTAGACTTGCTTTGTTGTGGTTTGCCAGCAGCCTGTGCAGATGGCAGCGGAATCGGACAGTGGGGAAGAACGGGGACCAATCCGGGAGTCTGGAGAGGACTCGGACGAGGGTCCTGCATCTAATGCAGATATGGGGCCAGGGCCATCTGGGAGTGGGGTGCTGACTCTGGAGCCTCCAGAGTCTGGCAGCAGCAAGGCAGAAGAACAAGGGGAGCCTGTTCCCAGTGCACGTGTGCACAGAGCTGCTAGAAGGCAAGAGCAGCTGAGACAAAAGGGATGACTCGGGAGTAAGGATTGGAGGTGATTGCCCCTCCCATAAGGTATAAAAGACATGCAAAGGTGAAGAAACCGTTTGTTCTGTTCAGATTAATCCTTGAAGCTCTGTGTGGACTTTGTACTTTGGTTGTTTTTTTATAGTTCATTTGGAACTTTAGTTGTTGGCAGCAATTCAAAGGAGAGAAAGGTGAGTGCTTATCTCGAGGGACTGTTTGGGACTCATTACAGGCTGGGAATCAGTGGTGGGATTCAATTTTCTTTTTACTACCGGTTCTGTGGGCGTGGCTTGGTGGGTGTGGCAGGGAAAGGATAGTGTAAAATCTCCAGTCAGAGGTGGTATTTGCCAGTTCTCCAAACTACTCAAAATTTCCATTACCAGTTCTCCAGAACTGGTCAGAACTTGCTGAATACCATCTCTGCTGGGAATCAACATAATTCCCAGCGTTGAAATAAAACAAGAGTTGTTTTAACGAAGCATGTGCTTAATTACGATCTTGGAAGCCTTGGTCAGAACAGGCTTGCATACTTTGTGGTTCAGCTACAAGAACCCAGTCATTGTCTTAGAAATTGTCTGAACACATTCTCTTAACATCCCACCTTCACTGGTCTACATTCCATTGCCCACGCTTCCTCTCTGGCATTTTATGGCAGGATGCCAGCAAGGCGGAAAAGCTGAAGATGGCAAATCTGACATTGTAATGTATACACTGTGTATATTCATGTTTGCAAAGATGGAAAGAATAATAAACAACAGAAAAACACTGGTTTTATTTTTTATATAAAACACACAATAACCTTTTGGAAATTAGTACCAAAGGATACGGTAATAGCCATAAGCTCAGATGGTTTAAAGCAGTGGTTCCCAAAGTGGGCGGTACCGCCTCCTGGGGGGCGGTGGGATGCCTTAGAGGGGCGCAAAGAGGCAAGGGGGCCAGCAGGAGGGCTCTAAGAGGTGGCAGGGGGGCATTTGAGGCACCTGCCCTGCAGGCTCACTGGCTGCCGGCCATGCAGCCCATTGTCTGTTTCATCGCTCCGTAGCCGGCGCCTCAAATGCGGAACCCGCGCGCGGCGAGCCTTGCCAAGCCTGGTGGGGGGGAGAGGTTGGAGGTGGTGGAAAGAGGGCGCCTTAGCTTGCAGGCTGCCCTCTCCGGTGGAAGCGGCGGAGGCATGCCAGAAGGCCCGAAAGCAAAACCTTCCCAAGGCGTGCAGTGGAAGGGGTGGGTGGTCTGGCGTTAGGGCCCCTTCCCTAGAGAACAAGGGAGCATATAGCGCCCGCCCGCCCTCCATCTCTCCAGCCAGCCGGGCTTGTGCGCAGGATGCAGATGGGTGCAGCTGCGACTCTCCAAGGCGCATGGCTCAGTTCAGTTTGGCTCTACATGGCTGACCCGGACCTAGAACCTAGCCTCCCTCTGCAGCCCGGTTCTTCTGACCAAGCCCTGCACTTACTTGCTTGCTTGCTTGCTTACTTTCCAAGTGATCGTTCCCTCCACCTTCACCGGTCTGGGCTGCTTCCGCACGCCTTCCTCCTCCTGGGCGGAGCACTGCAAAATTGGATGCCAAAGAAAGAACTGGGGCAGGGGGCTGGAGAAGGGGCAGAGGGGCAGCTGCATTAAGGAGCAGGAAGATCTTAGCCATGGTTTATTGACTAAGCTGGAATCAAACAGCATGCTAAACTCTAACCAGAAAGGCTGGGTTGATATATTCAGCCGGTGTTTCTCAACCTTGGCAACTTGTGTGGACTTCAATTCCCACTCTGGCTTTTCTCTACTTTCCCAAAGTGCCGCTGCTGTCGCATTCTGTCTGTCTGTCTGTCTGTCTGTCCGTCCATCCATCCATCCATCCATCCAAAAGGTTTGTCTGTCTGTCTGCCTGCCTGCCTTCCTGCCTACCTACCTACCTGCCTGCCTGCCTGTCTTTCTGTCTACCTACCTACCTACCTACCAATATAGATCTATCAATCCATCCATCTATCTACCTACCTACCTACCTACTTATCTACTTATCTACCAATCTATCTATCTACCTATCTATACATTCATCCAAAAGGTGCCTGCCTGCCTGCCTGCCTGCCTGCCTGCCTGCCTGCCTACCTCCCTCTCTCTCTCTCTTCATCCATCTATCCATCCATCCATGTACAAAGTGCCAGCCCTGCAGGCACATCAGGAGAGACAGCCAGTCTGACTACATCAGATTGAAATGAGGCCTAGTTTAGACTGAGGCCCTTTTCCACATTGAAACATCTTTGCCAGCACATTGAAACATCTTTAGCTTCTATTAAAGGTTTTGTGGAGGAAACATGGTCAAGACTATCAGGAAGCTCTCACATTTTGTTGAGGCTTTAAACAGGATCCATTGGACCAGATCTCCTCCCTAAAAATTACTTTTCTCCAATGTATTACAGTGCCAATTCTGAAGAAGGCAAAACCAAAATGTACTGGTAAATTATAAGGAAAACACACACACTCCCTTCTAACCCTGCTGGAGCAGATGATTGGATTAGAATAGATATCTCATTATCTTTCTCCTCGCTCCTTCTTTATTTCTTTTCCTTTCTGTCCCTTCCTTCCACCACCACCCTCTTTCTTTGTCCCTTTTTCTTTCTTTCCCTTTTCTCTTTCTTTTCTTCCTTCTCTCTTTCTCTCTCTCTTTCCCTCTCTCAGGCTCACCCCATTGACTTGACTTGCTTGGGCAGGTCCCTCCAGGGCAGTGGGCTGAATGGAGTGAACCTGCAGGGGCGGCACCTAGAACACGGCAGTGGCGGCATGTTTGAAAAATAGAGCAAAGCCAGAGGTCGGTAATTGTTGCTGCAAAGAATCACAAAAGCTTCTGGGTTGTGCACAAGAAGGGACACACATGTCAATGCAATACAACATAAAATAAAGAGATACAAATAAAACAAATCCACAAGAATCGGCAAAGCATCTCTGATTAGATTTTATTCACTACTAGAATCTAATCAGAGATGCTTTGCTGATTCTAGTCCAATGACCTGCTCCAGCAGGGTTAGAAGGGAGTGTGTGTGTGTGTGTGTGTGTGTGTGTGTGTGCATAGCTGTCAAAACTCCAAAAACAGGTCAAGTATCTCTGGGATGGCCAGTCATAAATTAGAACACTTGGTAAACAACCAGCCATTAAGTGAGGACCACTTGTTTGCCAGTCACCTGACCAGCAAGCCACGCCAGCCAGCCACGTGACCAGCAAGCCATGCCCACCCAGTCACATGACCACCAAACCACACCTACCCGGTCATGTGACCAGCAAGCCACAGCAGCCAGTCACGTGACGAGCAAGCCACGCCCAGCCAGTCACATGACCAGCAAGCCACACCCTCAAATTATGCCACACCCACAGAAATTTGAATCCCACCCCTGGGTGGGGGGCACCGAGGATGAGTTTGTAGCACCAAGGGGGCGGTTGACTGAAAACGTTTGGGAACCACTGGTTTAAAGGAAAGACTGAAGAAATTCAGAAAGGGAAGATTCTAATACCAACAAGTATTAGAATAGCTAAATGAGGATGACCCCAAAATAGATTTAAAAACAAACAGAAAGTGTACTGATTTGCATAACCTTCCTGGAATCAAGGGGTATTTACCCACCTACCTGAAAGAATTACTATATAAAACAGAATTACAGCCTATGTTTTTCTAGCACAGAAAATTGTTCTCCTGTGATTCATCTAAGCCTGCTTTGCCTGCTGATTAGAGGCTGGTGTGCACCAACTGGTAGTCCGTGGTCCACGAGAAAATTTTGTTGGTCTGCAGAAAAATTATTTGCATTTTTATATTGCACTAAATTAGGGATCCTCAAACTACCCCAAGCCGGATTCATGCAATGAACGTGTCATGCCCCTGGTGGAGTCTGACTCTGAGGGAGAGGAGGAACAGCCAACAGGGAGTGGAAGGGTGGCTCCAGAGGTGGTGGAGGAGGCTGGGGAAGGGCAGAGGCCGGCTGAGCAGGCAAAGGAGGGCCCAGGCCCATCCCCTATCCATCCTAAGGCACACAGGGAGGAGAGGATCAGGGAGAGCCATGGTCTACTCGGGAGGAGAGGGCCTTGATCCTCTTCATGGGATGCAGGTGTGAGAACTGCATAAGAGTTTGGACCTGTGCGCTAGCAAACACTGGAAACAAAGAGTGTTTTATTCCTGGATGAGGTTTATCTTGATTGGCGTCCTTCCAACCTGGTTATCTTCTTGAAGTTTGTAATTAATTATCCTGGTCTGTCGTGGAACTTTCTTCCGTGCAGTTTGTTTTTTGTTTTTTATTGCTTCGTTATCTGCTCTTTGAGTTGGACTGTATTTCTTTCCTTTGGAATGTTATTTTGGAAAGAGTTTAATCTCCAACTGCGAACAACTGAACAGTGAAGCCAAGTTGAAGGCATTAAAAGAACATTTATTTACGTTTTGGTTTTTGTTACATTTATAGGACACTCCGGGTAATCACAGAAGGTTTGCGGTGCTGCAGAGACTCTCCTCCCTCGGGGTATTTTTGTGTGGGTTGCGGGGTGGGGGGGCAGAAATTTTGACTTGGGATCTGCTTCAGCCTCCTGGTCTAGGGCTTTGGGTGAAGGCTGGAGGGAAGTGCCACTGGTGGTGAAGAACCGGAGGGCCTCGTTCCAGTGGGAATGCATCATGGCCTGGAACTGGCTGGCCATCTTGGCCCGCTGAGCCTCCAGGCGCCAGTACCTGGCCTTGCACTCCCGCAGGTCTTCCCTCTGCTTGAAAAGCCTATGTTCATAGTCCTCAGTGAGGTGCTTCTGCTGAGCCCCTTTCTCGGTCAGATCCAATTTGAACTTAGCCATCTGTTTTTGCCAACTCTTTCTTGTGGGGGCTGCTTAGCTCCAACAACTGCTTCCTGTTGGGGCCCTAAGGAGCCCGGGCAGGCGAGGAGTGGCTGGAAGGGGAGGGGTGAGTAGAGGCTGGTGAGGCGCCGCTCGACGTGAGTAACATCGAGTTGGCCACGCCCACCCAGCCAGTCATTAGGCAGATCATATAATAGTCTGCAGGATTTAAAATGATTAATTTACTGGTCCCTGAGGTCCAAAAGGTTGGTGACCCCTATCCTATAGGATAGCTCTTATAGAAGACCAGGTGAAGTGTAGGGAGGAGATGCCCTCTGATATTTTTGAACTACTATACTTGTTCCCTGTGCAAGCTATACTAATGAAAGTTGCAGTCTGACACAACCAGAGGATACCAGGCTGCCTAAACCTACAAGAGATAATGCCTTCCAAAAGACGCATCTTCTTAAAAGTGGGACACATAACCACACTGAACACAGTTGGACTATTTCAGGTGGGAAGACGACTCGGTTAGAAAATGACAGTGTTTTCTCTTCCAGTGTCAAAAATACTTCATCTTTTTCTGTTGATCAGCTCTAGTAAAAAAAAAATAAGAGCAATCAGGACATTATTTTTCTTCTAATCAGCATGTAATTAGAATTTTTTTTTATAAATTACAAATTAGAATTAATATATGGAAATAAATAGTTCCTTCCCTACATTTTTCTGAGGTGCATTTAATTGACTGTGGTTAATTATATGTGCCAGTCCTGCTGCCCTTAGACATCTACCTGATGTTATAAATAAAATGAGAACGGAAACCAAACTGCTCAGTCCATCCTCTGTGCTGTAAAAGGCAAAAAACAAAAAACAAAAATCACTTGGCTTTGCAATGAAGCTTAGTTGCAGTTCTATATCGGCCATTCAGAGAATTTCACACCCAGGTACCGTTTGTTTTTTTTGCTCTAATGTTCAGCTGAGCAGGTATCAAAAAAAGGGGGATCATTTCATTCAAGCAGAAGACTTGAGGGTCTACCTCGACTCGTGGCTCCTCCTACACAGGTGGGTAGAGGCTGTGACCAAGAGATCTTTGCTATGTTTTCCTGCCACTTTCCTTGCAGCTCTTATCACAAAATTGGACTACTGCATAATGCTCTACAGTCTGTTTTTGAAAATGATCTGAAAGCTGCAGTTGGCCCAAAATGCAACAGTTGCGTATAGGTGAGGGAAGTCACCCCCTCCTAGAAGAATGAAATAGTTTGAGAAATATTAAAAAGGCAGAATATTGTATTTCCCTAAAGGAGAAACATGATCTTGGAAAGTAGCCCCCACCTTTCTTAATAGCCCCAGCAGGACTGGGCCAGTCTATCTACAAGATAAAAGACCTTCAGCTCCAAGGTGATGGGATTAAGACATGATCATCCAGGATATAATAGGATTAACCCATCTAGCATCACCCAGCAAGCTTCAACCAAACCTGGGAGCTCAGAGAACCTCAGCTATGGCCCCTGCATAGCCCCATGGGAGTCTGACAGCAACAAATAGAATACATGTTCTTGCACAGGAACAGGACGCTCAAGTTCAAAGCCCAAGAGAAGGTATAAACACCCCTCATTCTCAACTCCATGTGGTCAGCTATCCAGAATCATGTGATTGGTGGTTCTGCTTCATCGATAAGCCATCTTTCCAATCAGCCTCCATGTTTCCAGTGACTATCTTCCAACTTGGAACTGAACCAGGTGGATATTTCTTCCCACAATTCCAAGTGCAAATCAATGTGCTGGTTTTAATCCATTAAGCTCTATAGGATCTGACTCCTAATTTCTTCAGGAACACTTTGTCCTCATAGAATAGTCCTGTCTGACGTGTGCTCTCCCACACAATCTATTAATGGTCCCCATTAGCAAAAGGCTAAGAGAAGAGAGCCTTGCAGACAAGGTTCCCACCCCGCCCAGATTGGATTAGCTTTCTTGTGGAAGGTTGCAAAAACTGAGACCTTTTCAGAAGCATTTGAATGCTTAAGATAATGCTCCGCCTGGATTATCATATTATTATTGTTGTCTTGGTCTTAATACAGAAATAAAATATTTACTGGCTAATGAGGCTAAAAGTAGGCTAGTGGACATTTGAAAGTCTTAATTCCTATCATAGGCAATCTCACAAACAGTCCAAGTACTTGTTGACAACATTGGTTCCAAGTACTTGTTGACAATGCCAGCTATAATTAACTATGATTATTCAGTTCCTAAGCAACAAGTAAAGGACAAAGAGCAATAAGGCCAAGATTAAGAGAGAATTTGCTCAATTATATCATACTGCAAAGTACATAACTTATTACAGATTATCACTTGGCTTTGTAAAGACTTTACAGTCTGGTAGGTATATTTCCACTCCATGTTATTCAAAAGGCCATCTTAAACCCTAATCAATTTACACTACAAGGGAAACAGTTTTCAGGCCTCAAATGGGCTAAGCAGGATTCCAGATTAAGCACGGACAAAATAAATGGATTATATTATATAGAATGCCAAAAGATAATAGCATTAGCATCATCTGTACCTTTAGCACTCCTCTTTAATGCAGTCTCTAATTTACACGGAAAAACTAAATCCAGCCAAAATCAATTGATTAGCTTTTTAATTCTGTGAAGAGCTTTGGCTGAGCAGCTAAATTTCATTTCTAGCCTAAGCAACACAAGTTCAACTCATTTAGGTTTAATTCAAACCATAATTCAACTCTGGCTATTAGGATACTTGCTCTCTTTCAGGCATGTTTCTTATACAAGAAAAAAAATCACCAGGTCTTTTTCAACTGAACAAGGAGGAGGAGGAGGAGGAGGAGGAAAGACAACATATTTTACAGTTAACTACAATATGAAAATGAAACGAAAATAAAAATTAAGGGGTTTTAATTGCTCTTCCATTACTTATGATTCTGTATTTTTCTGGTTCCATAGCAAATCTGGGTAGCATCTTTTTTGAGTGTATTAACATTTTATTAAAAGACATGGCTGCCTTTTTGTCTGTTGAAGCTCACAAAAGTTGATGTATTTTAATACAATTTGTTAATCAGAGAAGCTGCTTATAGAGTTCTGATTTTTTTGGTCTGAATTATCCCAATTCTCCTCCTGCAACAGTTAATTAAAGGCACTTCAAACTAAAAACACTAAATTCTTTTTATGCTCTTAGAAAAAATAAACAGGGGAAAAATCAGAGCAAATACCCAGACTCCCTGTGACTTTTTTTAAAAATCTCCAAATAAGAGCATTTTGTCAATATGACTATCCTATCCATGATTTACATCAAAATACATTGTAAGACAGAAACATTATCTTCACTGATAATTCCATTTTCCCCTACAGAAATGTGGAACATATCTGTTGCATGTTTCATTCATCTTAAATGATGCGTGTCTTCTTGTTCTCCTAATTATTTTTATAGTATTCAATGCAAAATACTACAATTTACTAGAAGGCAACCAAATCCACGGGCTGCATCCACCCAAACTCTAATTTTCTAAAAACATCCCTGGTGATTATATGGTGCCCTGACTCCATGTTGGAAATACAGACTGTACATTATGCTGGGCATTAGCTTTGCAATCCTTAAAAATAAAGAGATTCAGAAACAAGTATAGTCCTTTATTTTTCCACCAAAAGTAATCCAAAACAGGAAAATATGAACAAAAATACCACAGCATCCAAAGATTAGTAATACTTACTGTGTTTCTCATAAAATAAGGCCGGGTCTTTTTTTTTTTTGAGCCCCGAAAAAAATGGCTAGGACATCTTTTCGGGGGTGACTTAATTTCCTCCCCCGCACCCACCCCAACCTAGAGTGCCCCATGTGCAGTCACCTCTCCACAAGACCACTTCTATCGGCTGATGGACGCTCTCCGAAGGCAGAGTCACCAGCCGCATCTATCAGCTGGTAGAAGCGGCCTCGTGGAGAGTTGAGTGCGCATGGGCCGCTCTAGGTGGGGGTGCGCGTGGGGGAGGAAATCTATCGGCCAGTAGAAGCAGCTTCAGGGTGAGCGCCCACACGCACTCCCCTCGCCATGAAGCGGTTTCTATCGGCCAATGGAAGCTCCCAAAGGCAGAGTCACCAGCTGCTTCTATCGGCTGGTAGAAGCGGGTTTGTGGCGAAGGGAGTGTGCGTGGGGCACTCGCCCTGAGGCCGCTTCTACCGGCCAATAGAAGCGGCTGGTGTCTCTGCCTTCGGGGAGCTTCCATCAGCCAATAGAAACGGATTTGTGGCGAGGGGAGTGCGCATGGGCGTTCGCCCCGAGGCCGCTTCTACTGGCCGATAGAAGCGGCTGCTGACTCTGCCTTTGGGGAGCTTCCATCGGCTGATAGAAATGGTTTCATGGTGAGGGGATTGCATGTGGGCGCTCGCCCCCAGGCCGCTTCTACCGGCCAATAGAAGCGGCTGGTGGCTCCGCCTTCGGGGAGCTTCTATCGGCCGATGTTCTATCAGTAGTAGACTGGGGTATACTACGTGCAGGGCGCTCCTAAAGGCAAGTTTTCTCCCCCCCCCGTTCCCCCCATTTCTCTTCACCTTGTGTAGTTTTAACGAACAATGTGAGAAATGGCAGGGAAACTCATGGATTAAATAGGCCTAAATTTTGGGGGCAGGGCTTAATTTCAGCTCATTCCTAGAAATCATGCTGGGCCGTCCTATTGGTGGAGGCTGTATTGTTGGAGAAACAGGGTAGTTACTGATTATGATAAACTTATTTGCTAATTTGCTAACACAAACACACTATCATATTGTACTCCCATTTTACAAAATCAGGCTTTGGGGGGCATCTATTTTTAACATCTGTCTGCCAACCACAATTTCCCTTGATCACTGTAAGGTCATGTTGTCTAATTCTTGCTTGACAAATACATAAAATAAAAATAAAAACATGGTCAGGGGCAAGCTTCTGCTTCGGTCTCATCTGCCAGCTTCCTTGAACAACTAAAGGAAGCAAATCTGGAGCAACTTTGAAAAGGTGCCCATTTTTGCCGTTTTCCATAACATCCTCCGCACCCGTCAGAGCCAGGAGTGTGAAAGAAGGGCCGGAGCAAAAAGTTAAGGTCATCTTTCAACTTGTTTTCTCGGGACTTAAGATGAGGGAGGAGGCTGCGATCTCCGAGGGTGGATTTGCGATATAAAACAAAAACAAAAACCCAGCCGACAGAGAAGCCGGTTTTAAGGGACCGATTCTCGACGGCCGGACGAGTGAGAGGTCGCATATAAAACAGAAGAATAACCAGAGTTGGAAGGGACCTTGGAGGTCTTCTAGTCCAACCCCTGCTCGAACAGGAGATGCCATTTCAGACAAATCGCCTGTCCAATCTCTTCTAAAGGGCAAGGAAGCGAAACTCGTCTCGCCAGCCCGAGGCCGCTTCTTCCCAGAGCTTGCCACTTCATTGCCAAGAGCCAACTTGGCTCGGCGTCTTACAACCGCCCACTTGGCAGGAGGGCGGCGGCGGCGGAGACGACGACGGCAGCAGCCCGGTTTTCCCACCCTAGCGCGGGGCAGCTTTGCAGAAGGAGCAAGCTCAGCTCCAGCCTCAGGAGGAGGAGGAGGAGGAGCGGGGGAATCAGGCAAGGCCGATCCACCCGCCCTAACGGTATCCTCCTCTCCCCAGCCCGAGTTCCGCCGGCCGCGCTAAGCTGAGGAGCAAAGGCGGGCGGCCGCGTTAAGAGAACCGCGGCTTGGCCTCCGCCGCCGCCGCTGCTGAGCGTGCGCAAGTCCTTCTCGCGCATGCTCCCTGCGCGCGGACCTGCAAATTCTGAAGGATAACAGATTCTGAAACATCCGACGGGCGGACTTACCCGGCCGCCCTGTGGCGACGGCAACGCTCGCCCAGCCCCGGACTGAGCGCGCCCCCCTCCCCGCCACCGCCACCACAATCATGTCGCCTAAGCCAAGGACGCCGGGTCACTGAAGAGCCATGGGCGAGCGGTCCATTCCGGCTGGCCGGGGGACCCAGCTCATCTCCTTGCTGGTGCTGGAGCAGCGCGCCCAGGAGGTCACCTTAGACCGGGAGCTGGGGCTCTTGGCGTGGCGGAGCTTGGAGCCGCAGCCGCGCAGGGGGCGAGGTGAGTGGCCGCCGGTGACCTCTCCATGGCAACAAGGGGGAGCAAAGCCAGCCTGGTGGGGTCCGATCTGGAGACACGCACCCAGGTCCTTGGAAAGAGCGCTGCTGGGCGTGTGCAAAGTACTGACCGGTCACCTTAATTTTCAAGGTCCAGGAGATCCCAAAAGGGATCCTTTTAAAGAGACCTAAGGCAACATTTTTATGTCTTTTGAGGGATTAGAAGAAAACTGCAAGGACTACTTGTCCAGCAATTGGACAAGGAGTCAATACTGACATGAAGTCACAACTCCAGTAAAGACTAAAGCAGCTGAGTTTTGGAAGCAGATGTACTTTATGTACACTTTGTGTACTGGTTTCTTAATTTTAGGAAGTTGCCTGTTGGTATCTTAGTTAAAAAAAATATATGTGCCTTTGAAAAGTTATTGAAATCTTTAAGCCATTTGGGACGCTTCTGGCCCCTAAATGGAGGCCTTACTTCCTTTTCTTTCTTTCTTTCTTTCTTTCTGGGACCTAAAGGAATACCTCACACAGCTTTCGGTATTCGTTTTGTTATTTGTCAAATTATGATCCTGTTTTGTGAAAGGAAGGAAAATTAACTGTGACTCAGTTGGCCCAGTTCTGAAACATCTTTTACAAATGTAGCTTGCTGTTAAGAACCTCCTCATCTTCGGAAAGCTTTGGCATAACTTCCTGTCCCTTCCCCAGCCACCAATGTTTTAATTATTTTGAAATCAGTATGAGTAATGTAGGTAGCACACAATATTTGGCAGCTGTAAGCTTCCCTCCTTGGAGTGGCAACTGTAGGTATTTAAACAATTACTGTGAAAAGTTTTATAATGCTTTTATTAATCTTCCATAGTGTCAGATTCCTATCTGACATCTTAAAAGGACCAACAAATTGTGGATTGGTTTAGTGTTGCTTCTCTGTGTACTGTACATAAGCACATGAAACATTTGCTTTCTCTTCTGTTAAGAGCCAGTTGACACAATCTGTAAGAACCTTATACTAATAATCCCCAGTATATGTCAATGGAGCATATATATTTGAACCCTATTGGAAAAGCTGTCAGTAGTTTGTCTGATCTCAGTGTCAATAACAACTTTCTGCCATTCTATCATTGCATGTATGATATTCATGAGTTAGTTTCCTGAAGCCATCATAGACTTTTTAACAATAAGAGAAGCCACAACTTCTAGATTTGTTGCAACCACAACAAAAATGCAATTTGGGAAACTTTTGACACAATTAACTTCTCGGACAACAGGTGTATTGTGCGGTTATACTCTAACCTCTTATCTGAGATAAGTTCTACTAAATGTTGAGGTACAACATAATCTAAAAGGTCATGTTGTTATGTAAGACTCACCCATCACTTGTGGTGAATAATGAGACATGAAGTTAGCCAGCCTATCTGGTTATTCCAGAACATGCTTCTAGCCCAGCCTTTTTTGAGTGCTCATAGGTTTATCATTGTTCTTCACAATTTATTAATGATTTTTTGCTATCTGCAAGGTCTCTCAAGCAAAGGAATCTCCTCTTGTAGTCCATCTCTACTACATTCTCCACATATATTTGCTTTCCTCAACTTGGGCACCATCCACATGAATGGGTATCAATTTCCTAGCTAGCAGCTCCCTTGCTCTGTAGTCAGTAAGTTGAAATCCACATATCCAGAAGACCCAATCATCCAGTTGAGGAAGGATATCTTACTATCTTATCTGAACTACAGTCAGAGGAAGCTGCAAATTATAATTAAGCATGCTTTTAGAAAGACTTCCCCTATGTAAATCACCTCGCCTCAAACATCACATTTTTCAGGGCTGGGGCAAAAAAAATCTAGATATGATTTACCGTTGGGAGTAATCCCACATCTTCTTCACACCTTTTTTTTCGGGGTGGGGAAGGTTGTCCATTGATTAAGGAAAGATGTCATAAGCTTTTAACTAACAATCCAAGGAGCTGTCCATTTGAAATAATCCTTTCAATATAGGCAGATAATTGCTAGCTTTCATTTCAGAATACTTCAGGATGTTTATTTCATCAGAAGTACTTGCTGCATAAAAACTAAAGCCACAATCTTTCCCAATTCTTTTTTTTTTTTTTTTTAACAAATTTTATTCAGTTTTTCACATAAAAACAAAAATCTCTTTTTAGTGGACAACATATTTCCGGGTCATCACCTTTACATACAAATATGACAGCAATTATACATTCATATATGCATACTTAATTCTATTATTACCTTTTCCATTCCAAATTTTCAGTAAGGAGAGAAACAAACACATTAATTCTGGCCTCTTTCATTAATCTCAGTCGAAACATCTTTTTGTTTCATTTCAATTATTTCAAATATAATCCTTTAATATTTATTTTAAAAATAAAGATAAACAATATGTGTTTGCCTAATAATAATTAATAATAATAATAATAATAATAATAATAATAATAATAATAATAATAATAATAGGTT
The DNA here is from genome assembly GCF_049901735.1 of Notechis scutatus. NCBI lineage: Eukaryota > Metazoa > Chordata > Lepidosauria > Squamata > Elapidae > Notechis > Notechis scutatus. The sequence continues at coordinate 19,301,730 of NC_142014.1, forward strand.
GCCAATGTCTCTCCTTGCTTTTAATAGTTTATATGACTTATTAATTTAGTTGGTTCTTTAGTCTGTCATATTCCCTGTCCATTACACATTCTTTTTATAAATTCTAAATTAATACAAATTTTAACACTAAAGAAAAAAAACAAGTATAGGTTTCCCCCCTTTTACTGCTTTGAGTGTGACACCTCAATGATTAAAATATACCTTTATTCCCTCATCTTGATTCCCAATAAACCATTATTTTTAAGAAGTTACAGTAATAATCATTACATCGTTTCATTTGGATTCCGCAGCATATTTTCCCCCTTTAATTTTTAATAAGAGTTATCAATATCTATATTACCCTATTTTCTTAATATTTTTAATTGCAGAAATATTCTTATTACCCCTGGTCACCCTGCAGAATCCCCTTTTTAATTCATCAACCATTATCTCTGAAAAAACAATTTCTTTTCAACATTTTACTATTTCTGTATTTCTTTATTTCATGACCTGTTTCTTACTGCTTCTCCTCCCCCTCTTTTCCCCATATCTTTTCTCATTCCAGTTTATATTCCTTTCTTTCTTAATATCTTCCTTTCCCCTTTTCTGCTGGGTCTTTCTATCTTTCCCAACTTCACAGGTATTCCCCCTTTTGATTGCCTTCTTAAGTCTCAACTTTTTAGCCTTCCTTCTTTCCCCACTTCTTTGTAGCGTTCTTTGTGTTAATTGTCTATTTAAGATGTCTTCTTCTTGAGTCGACTCCTCCTTCTCTGAAGCTCTTTCTTCTTGTTCTTCAATCACCATTTCCATTTTTTCTAACACAGAACAAAGTGATTCGCCTTTTTCCTGTAGTAATTCTCTCATATTTTTAAGTTCCATTTTTAATTCCCGAAGAGATATCATCATTACACACTCTTGTATTTTATGATCGTTAAAGTCCACAAAAAAACCACTTTTACTTTCCTTCTTTCTTCTTTCAATTTTCTAAAGTTCTCAATTGTTCCAGCCCAGGGTCTATACCAAAAACATCAATCAATCCCACAGTCAGTCTTTCCTTGCTTTTTTCTTTATTCTAGTTCTGCTTTCACTTTCTAAGTTTCTTACTTTGTTTCAATATTTCTTTAATAGTATATCCACACAAGTTCATTCAGAAACAGGATGCTTTCCCTTGTTTGAGCTCAAGTTTTTGTCAAAAGGTGGCACTCTCCATTATACAAAGTCTTCACCTTTTCCCCCTATTTTTTTATTTAGGGTTTTTCGAACCTCAATATTCCAACACAGTCCAGTCTCCAATTTGTAAACTTTATTATTATTATTTTTTGACAATCTTAAGTCCAGCTTTATTTTATGCCTGTTTATTGCCAAAATATTTTAGCCCAATTTAGTTAAATCTTTAGTTCCGGTTTCTTCCTTTCCCGGTTCGAAGCCCTGCTTAGCTGTCAGAAATATTTTCTTATTTTTTTTCCTGTCCCTTTGTAATTTCGCTGCTCACTTTTCTTTTCTTAAAAATTCCATGTTACCTTAATCCCGGGGTACTTTTGTTTAGTTGCATCACCCAATTGTCCAGGTTCAGATGTTATCCACCTCTTCCTTCCCTCCTGCACAAATCTTAATCCAGCTGAGTCCTCCTCTTCAGGGTGGCCATTTTAAACCACCGCTGCAGTTGACTTCGGGGGGGGAAAAGACCAAGCCCAGGAGGGGAGATGCGGCTCCCCTTACCCTGGCTTGCGGCTTCCCCTTACTCCGCCGCCCTCCAAGGCAGCTTCAGCCCCTAATCGTAATGATTGGGGCTCTCCAACAAAGAGCACGGACCATCGCTGCAGAGAGATGCGATCTAGGGTCTGTCAGCAAGGAGGCTCCGCCTTCTTCCCCCAATCTTTCCCAATTCTTGAGTCCACAGTATCTTCCTCCCTATGGCTGCTGCTTCTTTTACAATGATCTTTCTTCTCCCAATATATTTTAGTTTCCCTATGTTGGGAACCCTTTTTTTGCAGGTAATTAGCATTGTTCCTGGCTTTTTCAGATAAGCAAACATACTTTGCTTCAGTTGACCTTTGGAAATCAAATATAATTGTTTTATTTCCCATGTATATTATATCATAGGAACTTCACTACATTCTATTCCATTGAAGATCAATATAGCAAAGCATTTAAAAGGGTTATTTGCTGACTAGTGGTTAGCACTGTGATACAAGGAATTTCCAAGCACAATAATCTGAATGGTTAAAGGTCTCTCCCTCATCCTTAATTACTTTATAACTTAATTGGTAAAAGAAAACTCCTTAGATCAACATGAAAAAACTGCAACTTCTACTACACTTATTTCTGAATAAAAGAAAGTAGCAAATAAACAAATCATGCAAAGCTGCATATTGCTTTAAATGCTCTCCCTCAAGATTTATACTCTTTTAAAATGATTGAATTTACACAGTTAAAAACCACTAGATGAAATGAAACTGAAATTTTTGGAGATAAAGCAGAAATTTTATCAAAGAAAATATCAAAGTTAAAAAAAAAAACTTTAGTATTCTGCACATGGGAAACGAATCATCCCCCTTCAAAATCCTGATAAACAATGTGCCATGAATGTTAGAACAGTGTTGTAAGTAAACAAAAAGTGATCTGTTTAAAGAGTATGTACAGAGTATATTTACAGAGTATGTATAGATTATTTTTATTCATGCATTGAGCATTTATAGTTTACAAATGAATTTATACTTTTTTAAAAAACTAGAAATTGAAATTGCTTATAATATGGGCTTCTGTTTCTATGCAGGACAAAGGACCAGGTTTATTGTTGTGAGATTTTTAAGATACACAGTGCAAATTCATAACCTTTCTTTATACTGAGAAGTGGAGCTTTAGAATGGAATGCAAAGATAATTTTATTCATTAAACTTGTGTGCCATCCATCTTGCCAGTGTCAGTGATTTTTGCAGATCTGCCTCAAGAAGCAGTTCAGAAATTATTCAGTAAAGCTCACTGGCAGCAAAAGTAAAACGAATTAAACTTTTTTCCCCTGAAGTTTAAATTTGTTTCCAATAGAAGAGAATATCTGTAGCAGTAGATCCATCCTCCCACACTTGTATTGATATCCACAAAACACACAGCCCAGACATAACTTTTTGTACAATTGTTTCATTACCAGGGACTCCAACCCACAGCATTGCTAAAAAATTTACCAAAAAATCTTGAACACAGAGAGAAGGAGATACTGCATCAATTCCTCATTACAGCCTCTCCAAAAAATCAAAAAGTTGGCAATAGATGAAGATGAAATCATGGTCTCATTTGATAGCATAACACTTTTTGCACCCAAAGAACCAGAGTTAGCCAAAGAACACTTGACTGCACAACACACCTGACCTAATCAAATACACCAAGACTAAAATATCCACAATCGTGGATCTTATCAATTTTTGCCTAACTACATACTTTCAGTTTAATGGATAAATATATCAACAAATCTAAGGAAGATTTGTTCATGGGATCATTGCTTTCAGGACTAATAGCAAATACTATAATGCAACATCTGGAATCTATAGCACTCTCATGCATACAACCCAAAGTATGGATCTGATACATAGATAACACCATTGTCATAATAAAAAGGACCAATCAGAGAATATACATGAAACCATCAACATCATCTTCAAAGGAATAGAATTCACTAGGGAAGAAGAAAACAAAACCACACTACCCTTCCTGGCTATTTTGTCAGTAATGGCAAATTAGAAACACAAGTCTCTCATCAACCAAGTGTTCCACTGCCAAAGTAACAATCCCACAAAAGAAGCTATGTAAGAACACTATTTAGATAACCACAAATACATGACAGCACCCCCGAATATTAGAAAAAGGAAAGAGATTATCTATACAACATCTCTCCACAAAATGAATAGCCCTCAACTTCATCAAAAGGGCCTGACCACTCAATCACCAACCGAAACAAGCTCTGAAAAGGATAATACTGCCATACATCAAAAACATTTCAGAAAGCACCAATAGACTACAACTGCATACAGTGTAAGAACTACAACAGCCATTATGTAGGATAAACAGTCAGAAGACTAGCAGAGTGTATCCATGAACAACAACCAGCAGTCAGAAGACATGATGAAAACTCCTAAATTTCACAGCACATTGACAGACTTAACTATAGTTTCAATTGGGAAACTGTGACCAGCCTCAACCAAGCCAAGTCCAAACAAGCTAGAGAATTCCTGGAAGGCTGCCACTCAGGCAAGTTGATCATCCACAGGCACATAGAGATAAACAACATCTACATACCATTCCAAAGACACAAATCAGAAGGCCAGGAAGGAAACAAGAAGACCAAAACACCTCCTCACCAGCAGTCAACACCCAGATGAGCAGAGATTAACACCAAGATTAACATTAGACCAACGGTCAAGAAGTAAACAATATCCCAATCAAGGTAATACCAATTCAGATAAATAGGCCAACAGTAAATAAGTGCCCAATAAAATAAAAAAAAACAGGGCAACAGAGATGGTATTCAGCAGGTTCTGACCAGTTCTGGAGAACTGGTAGTGGAAATTTTGAGTAGTTCAGAGAACTGGCAAATACCATCTCTGACTGGAGATTTTACAGTATCCTTCCCCTGCCATGCCGACCAAGCCACGCCCACAGAACCAGTAGTTAAAAAATTTGAATCCTACCACTGCAGGGCAAGCCACTAATACAGAGGTGTCAAACTCAAGGCCCATGGGCCAGATCCATCGTGCAAGGTCCTTAGATCTGTCCTGCAGGGCCGGCCTGGAAATAGCAAAGGACTGGCCTGTGGTGACTCTGCTAGTGAAAACGGGCCATGGGGAGGCTGCGGGAGGCCCCTATGCCTTGTTTTTGACCTGATCTCTTGCAGCACTCTGCTGGCCAAAACAGGGCACGGGCGATTGCCCGTGGCCCCCGTGACCCATTTTGTCCAACAGGTTGCTGCAGGAGGCCATCTTTCCCATCTCCCCCCCTGGCTGGCCCGCGGAGGACAACTACAATGCTGATCCGACCCTCCAAGAAATCCAGTTTGACACCCCTGCGCTAGTATATAAAACGAGAGCAAATCACACTCCCTACTAGCATTGTTGATGTTATCTAGTTTGGGTGATGAGACATCTGCAAGGAAATAACTGAGCTCAGAGAGAACCAAGGACCCCTCAATTAAATTTGTTTAATCCATTGATTCAGCTGGGAAGACAGTTTCACCCCCACCATGTGTTGTACCAATTCAACTAATGTGTTGTACCAATACAACATGGAGGTACAACACATTAGTTTGGTTTATACCCAGGTTGTATGAACTCATACAACAGGGCAGTATGGCTAGTTTATATTTCAGTGTGTTAGGTAAATTTAGTAAATCATGATTCAATTAGCATGTGTTCTGTTGTGCAGAGAGAGGGGGGGGAGAAAGGAATCCCCCCCTAAGATTTACCCATAGTTCCAACCCCAATTTTTGAAGGAAATGTACCTAGCTTTAACAGAACTTACTTTTCAGAAGTTTCAGTATTTTGAATTTACAGATTATGCATTGCTTTAGATGGGATGAATCCTCCTTTACAAAAAAAAAATGCTACTAGTATTTCCCAATATACTTTCTGCTACTTCTTACGGTATTTCTTATGGTATATTCAGTAATTTCAGTATACTGCATTCACTATTTTTGGAGTTACTTTGAATTTATGGTATTTTCTGCCATTGACATCCGCTAAACTGGCAGATCAAATAGAAAATCTTAGCTTTCTTTCTGATCATTAGCTATGTATGACTTGACAGTCAGCCAAAAACCTTTACTACTTCACAGGTGGTTTTTAACAGACTGCAGTCTACAAGTTATATTATTAGTCCAGTCCTAAAGCAAGGTGGGTCCACCCCAGTTTTTTTATGCTTCTTAGAGAAGTTTCTTATTCATCATAGGGGGCAAGGTGACTATTTTAGGCAGGGGGATATTATATTTCAGTCCACTGTGTGGATAGTGCAGGGGTGTCAAACTCAAGGCCTGGGGGACGGATTTGGCCCATAGGGTACTTAGCTCTGGCCCACAGAGACACCCTGGAAACAGCAAAGGAGTGGCCCGCAGTGCCTCTGCTGGTGAAAACGGAGCTCGGGAGGGCCATGTACAGCTTTCCCGAGTTCCGTTTTTTGCTGGCGGAGGGTTGCAGGAGGCCGTCACAGTTGAAAATGGAGCTCGGGAGCCCGTTTTCCCTGGCAGAGCGCTTGGGCCACCACAGGTGCCCCCAACATGAGTAATGTTGAGCTAGCCACACCCAACCCGGCCCCCAGAGGTTAAACACAACCCTGATGCGAGCCTCAATGAAATCGAGTTTGACGCCCCTGGTATTGTGAAACAGCAAATATAAAGCTCCCTCCTTTGAGTCTTGAGAAAAAAGCAGAAAGGCTGCACTTGTCCAGCAAGAAAACCACTTTTTCCTCTTCACTAAGAGAGTGGAAGGGCTGGGAGAGATGTTGGCTCATATAATTTGTAAGTAAGGAAAGGAAAGTCTGCCTGAATTAAACTCGTCTGCTGGCAACTTCTTGTAATTCTTTTGACAATAATATGGAAATAGTTTGCTATTGCTTTTTTCGGGGCATTCGTTAAAATCCACCTACTTGGGATTTTCCTGGTGCTGGGATCTGCCGAGTTCATGTATTGCAATAAAATAGTTTCTTTGGGTTTGAAGTGAGCCCCCAGAACTTTTTGATCATAGCTTACACAAGCAGTTCTAATTGTGGCTTACTCAACAAGTCATGGTTAAATAAACTATGGTTTTGGAGAGTACTCTAAATGTTTGGGTCCATTCAGATCTTTTGGTGAGACATGTGTTTACCAGCAAAGAGGCGATCCAAGAATAGCACATCCATTTTTCTGAACAGTTTCAGGATTCCATTGCAGAGTTCTAATGCAAGACTTGGAAGCTAGATCTGCATAGCATTCAAACCTAGATGAAGCTAGCCAGGGATTCATATCTACAGAGGCTCTGGAGTAAAAGGGTTATATGATATTCCCTTTAATGACAAAAAGACTTGGGGAAACTATCCCTGTGGTCTCATAGTCACAAATGCTGGACTACATTTTGTTCCTAGTTATTTCCCTTGATTTTTAAATTTCAGTTAAGATGAATCACTTCCTCTCTCATGTCTTATCTGTCCTTTAAAGTTCTTAGCATTTCCTCCCTTTCTTGATCTTTTACACATTGTAGGCATCGCTTTCTCTTACTGATTTGCCAACCCTTATACATACATACATACATAATATATATATATATATATATATATATATATATATATATATATATATATATATATATATATATATATATATATATACACACACACATACATACACACACACATACACATACACATACACATGTACATAATATTACACACACACACACACGCACATTTAAATTTTTAACTCTAAGATGAGTGGACTTCAGCCAGTGGAATTTCCCAGCCAAATGTTAAAATCCGTTCATTTTAAAATTGCTAGGTCTAAATAAAACATACTACTTTAATCAGTCAGGAGTCAGAGACGCAGCTTTGTATCAGGATTAAGACACTGGTTGCTATGCATGGATTCAGAGCTAAAATAAGCTCCGTGTTTGCAGTTCATTGTTGTTTTTTAAGCAAACAGAATTTAGCTAAACGCAGGCTTTCCAGAACTAGGCAACTATGTGGATTTGAACAAATCATGAATAAATGAATGCACGTAGTAGCACTTACTGACGTATTTTTAAAGCAGGTTTTGTTTGTTTGTTTGTTTGTTTTTGGAGAAGATCATTTGACAGTTTTTCCCCCCCATTCTATTTTTTCACCTCTTATAAAAAGTCCTGTTTTTGACAGCCATGGTATACATTTGTTTGTTTTATACTCCATGGTTCTAAACTGCCCATCTCCCTCAAGGAGGGACTTTGGGCAGTTATACTGAACCATAAGACAGAGATCCATATTCTAAATTTTACTCAAAGGTGTGAAGAATAGATTTTATGCATAGAACTTGGCTGCTTGCAATTGTTCTTTCCTTTTATAAAGCTGATATCCTCATAAACTCATAAATTTTAGTAGCAAGAACCTGCCTTGTGCTGGTTTTCATTTCAGTCTAAATCTCATTATTCTCTTGGCATAATTACTTAGGGCTGTTCTTGCTTTAAAAATGATTTGGGGGGAAAAAAATTGCTTCGGGCCTTACAATTTTCACTCAAAGCATGAAAGCGGCGTGTCTTTAGTGTAACTCTTAAAACTCCTGCAGAGCCTGGAAAAAAAGATTGAATGAGTGAGAGAGAGATGTTGTCTTCATCTAATGCAGGGGCGTCAAACTCACGGCCTGTGGGCCGGATGCTTCACACGCTGGCCATTGTGGGCATGACCAGCTTGAGGTCACTCATGTCGGAGGCGCCTGTGGTGGCCCGAACACAGTGCCAACAAAAATGGGCTCCTGAGCTCCATTTCAGCTGCAACGGCCTCCTGCAACCCTCTGCCAGCAAAAACGGAGCTTGGGAGTGCAACCCTCCCAAGCTCTGTTTTTGCTGGCAGAAGCACTGCGGGCCGGTCCTTCACTGCTTCTAGGGCGGTCCCGCCGGTCAGATCGACCAGGCCCCCCGGGCCTTGACTTTGACACCCCTGAGCTAGGCTGGGTTTTTTTTATTTTTCAACTCTTCCTTTTTTTTTTTTTTTTTTTTGCAGAGAACTATGCTGTGCCCATTTCTGAAATCATTGCTGTTGAAGAGAAAGAAAGGGAGGAGAAACAGTCTCAACCTGGAAGATGGCAGAAAATGACAAAGCCTCATGCATTCACCGGTAAAGAAAATAAGCCACTTTTTAGTGCAAATAGTTTTAAAATTGTTAACATGCTTGCATAATATATGGAACCAAACAAGGTGGTGGCTTCACATAACTTCCTGAGCCTCCACATACACACACACACACACACAGAGAGAGAGAGAGAGAGAGAGATAGAAGAGGAAATTATCTTGATGAAATTTAAAGTTCCTCTTCTGCAGGAGCTACAGTTGTGACTGCCTTATCAAGAGGTTACATGCCAATTGAACGAAGTTATTACTTGACAGAAGATCTGAATTCATTCAGCCTTTCCCCCACTTTTGCTACAATGGAGCATCCAAAATTATTTCTATGCAGAAATCCTTCTTTGCAGAAAGGAGATTATTAAGATGTCTTTTAAAGACAAATCATTCTATTTTTCATTTTCATAGTTCATCTCTTGCTATTTGGCTCCTTGAACTCTGAATTTCTGTCATGCCGCGTGTTCCGTTTTCAAGACTTTCGTAAATGCCGCAGAGTAACATTTGCCTGACTTTTATAGTTTTTTACACAACATACAATAACCTCTCTTTATGACCCTATAATCCCTTAATTCGGGGTAAAGTCGGGGCGACTGGGTGGAGCTGAGCATTTGCTGGCTGAATGCCCTTCCTGACACCTATGCGGAGTTCGCAGCAGATATTGTTTTCTTTGTGTTCTAGAAGAGAAACATCTGCCACTACCTAGGATTGAATCCTCTACCTTCTGAGTAAGAGGCGAGAGTTTTCACCACTAGGTCACCACGTTGCTCATTTGCATGATATCCAACGATAATCAAATATTCTGCATTGATGATATAACTTGTCCAACCTAGACAACTAAATGAATGAATAAACCTAAGTGCCCAAATCGTTAGTTTCCTTTTTTTTTTCTCTGCACATTGAAAACTCGCATGCATGACTATGTGTGACAAATGGTTTTCTTAAGCCGTGAAATATTCTTTTTTACACAAGACAAAAGTTACCTTTTTTACAGATTTAAAAGCACGGTCTCCTTGCTTTGTATAACATAATTTTAATTGGGAAACCTCAACCAATTTCTCTGATTCTTCCATATCACAAAAAGTTTCTCTAAATTAATGACTGGGGAAAAAAATGGAATCCCAAATAAATTTATGTCGTTTTGATATAATGTAATGATTGAGTATTGGATTTGAACCATAGGCACCAGGTTTAATCCCCACTTAATAACAGAGAGCTTGTCTGGATTCAGTCTATCTTTACGGGGTGTTATGGGAATAAAATGAGGGAGCCCCTCCACCTTGGAATTCTCAGAGAAACAAGCGGGTTAGATATATAATAAATCAGTCAACTCTCCATAGCCAACATATCCTGCTTTTCTTTTCTCTTCATCCATGCATAATATGCAGAAAACAAGACTGAATCGCTTGCTTATTCATTTAGCTGAAGGTAGTGTACTTCGTATGTCCTCATCTTATTTATTTTTTTCACAACAACAACCTTGCAAGATGGGACGGGGGAGGAATAAAGGACCAATGCAAAGTCACCCAGAGAAACATCTGTGGATGAAGGGGGATTACAACCTGGATCTCCCCAGTCTTAATCCAACACCTCAACCATAACCCTGGCCCTCAGTTATTTTCTCAGATAAGTTAGTAAAGTTGCTGTGGACTGTATACATTCCCCTAGAAACCTTAGAAATATAAATAACTCTCCAATAGTTTGTGCTGAAATGTGATTTTGAACAGAATGAAAAGGGGAAACTCTTTAATGCATGGGATGCATTGAACCTTATTTAACTTGTCTGATTCAGTTTAAATCACTCTTTTTCAATCTTGACAACTTTAAGGTATGTGGACTTCAGCTCCCAGAATTCCCTAACTGACATGTGGGCTAGGAAATTCTGGAAGTTGAAGTTTACACATCTAAAAAGTCATGAAGTTTGAAAAAAAACAAAAACCCACTAATTTAAACTTAAATCAAATTTCACGGCTCTCTCACGGCTTTGTTTAGTAAGACTACTTTTTGGTGAATAGCTCTAGCCACTCACAAATTCAGTAGGAATTGGGAGGACAGGAGGCAGAAAAGGAGCAGAATTCCGTGTCTTTTGCCCTAAGATGGGCAAATATTTTATACCAGTACAAATAAATTTAGTCCAACTAAGATTTCCTGACGATGGAAAAAGACACTATCTCAAAGATTGGCAAGGGATCACCTAATGATGAATTTCTTGCCCATCTGCCCAGAGTGGCAACCTTTTTCTTTTTCTCAGGATCTGTGGCCTTAAACAACTATTGGACATGAATTTCTTTCCAAATTCTTAAGCGTCGTGTAAATGCTACATGTTGTTATATTTGGAGAGCAACGTTGCTTGTACGGAATTGTGATTCTCTTTTTATTTGTGTATGTGTATCTTTTGCAGTGTATTACATAAAGAGGGCACGGCATCACCGCTGGCGGTGCAGCGAAGTGACTTTCTGGTGCATTGACGAACATCTGTGTAATCAGTGGATATGTACATTGAAAGAACTACTTGATTTACAGAGTATGTTGTCATTTCCTTTGGGTTCATTTTTTCTTTCAGGGCCTAACCAATTTCTGAGAAGGGGGAAAAAAATGAAGCCAGTAATGATGGGAGCTTTTAGCAATAGCACTTAGACTTATATATCGCTTCACAGTGCTTTACAGCCCTATGTAAGCGGATTACAGAGTCAGCATATTATCCCCAACAACCTGGGTCCTCATTTTACAGACCTTGGAAGGGTGGAAGCTTGAGTCAACCTTAAGCCAGTGAGACTCGAATTGCTGGCATTCAGCAGTGAGCAGAATAATGCTGCAATACCGCATTCTAACCACTGCGCCACCGCGGCTCCCTTACACTGTTATTGCCTACATTTTGAATAAGATGGGAAATTGCACGAGTGCAAGCAGATCCTTCTATTTCAACCAGCAGAAGGGCCTCCTTGTCTTTACACTAGCTAAGGTGTATTTAGTTGGAATATATGAAGACACCCCGATCAATTCTCCGGCTATTGACATCATGGAGAATACAGTTCTTAACAAGGTTTTATCTATTCTCTAGGCAGACTAATGAGCTTAAATAGCATTTGAATGCTGGAAGAAATGTCTTTAGAATGAGAAAACCTCAGTAATGGAACTCATTTATTGGCCAGCTGTCCCTCAGGAAATCTTTCAGTAATGACTGGGAAATCCTGAGTTGAAATGGACTTAGCTTTAGATTTCCTTTCCTGAGCAGAAAGAGAGATTTGTAGTTCAGCAACTTCTAGAGTAGCTAAAGGGCAAATAATCCCATGGCCCACTTTCTCTCTTTCATGTTGACAGCCTCCAGACCAAAGCGCTTGCTTGTATATATTAATCCACACAGTGGAAAATCACAAGGAATAAAAATATACGAACAAAAAGTGGCTCCGTTGTTTAGTCTGGCTTCCATCTCTACGGATGTTATAGGTGAGTTATTCGTTTGAGTTTACGGAATCCTCTAAATAACTGCCTTGAATTACAGCATTATAGTTTCCTCATAGAGCAGATTTCCCCAATTCGGTGCCCTCCAGAAATACTGAAGAAACATTTAAAGCACTTAGAATGCACTAAGTTTGAGAAAGTTACTTTTAGAAATAGTCTGGCAAGTGGTTTCTGGGGTTATTGAAACTCCAAGGTGCTTGTTTACATAAAGAGAATTCCAATCAAAGTTGTGTCACTAATCTGGAGACATATTACTAAAAATATCCCATCATCTAGGACTGTGATGGCAAATCTATGGCACACGTGCCAGAGGTGGCATGTAGAGCCCTCTCTGTGGGCACGTGCTCTGTCGCCAGCTGTTCTTCTGGTTTCTGGCATGCACACGCGTGCCAGCCAGCTGGTCTTTTGTGGGTGATAGAGCACCGGAAAAAGGCCAAAAAACAGGCCCCTTTTTGGGCTATTTTCAGGCCTTTTTCCAGGCCGTTTCCAGGAGAGGTGGTATTCAGCAGGTTCTGGCCAGTTCTGGAGAACCAGTAGCAGAAATGTTGACTAGTTCGGAGAACCGTCAACTATCATCTCTGACTGGAGATTTTACAGTATCCTTCCCCTGCCACGCCTACCAAACCACGCCCACAGAACCGGCAGTAAAAAAATTGAATCCCACCACTGGTTTCCAAGCTGTTTTTTGGGCCAAAAAACAGCCTGAAAATGGCCCTGAAAACAGCCACAAAGCAGCTGGAAAACAGCCAAAAATGACCCTGAAAAATAGCCTGAAAACAGCCCCCCAAAATGGCCAAAAAAACAGACATGCACGCACCGGCCAGCTGGCCTTCGGGTTTCCAGTGCTCAGCACGCGCATGTGCATGCTCACACGTTCCAGTTGGGCCCTCGGTGCTGAAAAGGTTCGCCATCGCTGATCTAGGAGGCTCATGCAGTGCCCTGATACACACAGGCAGTTTTCAAGATACCGCAGACCATTTGAGAAGCAATATTGCTAAGTAGAAATTTAGCATCTTCTCTTGCTGAGCCACTTTTCATTAAACCCCAATGACTATTATATTGCTGAGAAAAGATTCTAAATGATTAAGCAAAAGCAGGATGCTAAGTGATTAAGCAGGATGCTAAGTACCTCCCACAAATTATCTATCAATATAAAATAACTATTTTTTTTTTCTGAATGCCTGTTTGTTTAAGATTCTGCTCCTTACTGGCTAAACGAAAGCTGCATTTTCATTCCAGAGGTTTTGATTTATTCTTTTTAAAGAACTTGATTGCCACTTAGCTGTTGATTTTTTTAGTGCTTTCTTTTATACAACTGCTTCATGCTAGCTTTGTTATATTACTGTAATAGCTCATTTTCTCCCTCTGAAACAACGGATGTGCCCCAAGAAATTGCATTTGCCAAGTTGACTACTACAGAGCAGATTGTTTTCTACAGCTCACTTATTGGACAGGTTAATGTTGGGTCAACATGGTTTATCTACCATGGGGCGTGTCAAATTTTTCAACTTTCAATTTCCAAACATTAGGGGTGCTCAAAAGTTGTGACATGCCTTGGGGATTGTAAAGATATTTTAGTTACTTTAATGTCATTTAGATGTGATTGGTAAGTAACTACATAAATATCATAACGTTTTAATATTTTGTTTGGTTCATGCTGGTGGAGATGCCTCCACTCCATTATTTTATTTGATAAATGTATATCTCTTCTTATATTTCTTCATATTACCTGCACAAAAACAAATCTAGAAAGTAACTTGAGCTGAGGAAATGTAACCAGTATTAGGCAAATTGTGAATTTCCAGTGCTGTGGATAGGTTTGAACCCATTCTAGTCCCAAATCTTCACTTCTAAAACAGATTTGACTAACCACTGTAAGACTGGACCAGAGGTAAACGAGCTGTTATTTATCCAATATCATATATTTGAATGGGCAGTTACTATTTCAATAATCTATTTCATAGATTTAGGTAATAAAATAAAATTTGCTGGCTGTGATGACTTGGGGTGTGGCATGAAGGCAACACAGTCAGATAAGCAGTAAGAGTCCCTTTATTATCTCCAACTTTGCCCCCAATGTCCAGGTTACCCTCTGGCTGGAGAAAAACTCTCCCAGGAGCAGCCTTTGACTGCAGAAAATTAAGTCCAAAACATGAGCAACACAAACTGTAACTTAAAGTCCAAACAAGCCAAACTGAAGTAATTAATTTGGCAGGGCAGGAGCAAGAATTTCAAACTTGAAGGCACGGCAAAACTCACACAATTGGGAAGACGCCAGGAACACAGATAAGCCACAACAACACAGGATAAAGTCACGTTTGCTCCCAGCAGCCTGCCACACCCAGCCTGCCTTTCTTATCAACTGTATTCCCAGCTGTGGCTGATGAAGGGAATCAGGGCCGTCTCCTCCCTCATAAGCCACGCAACCCACGTTGCTCTCTTCTACGTTCTTCCCTGCATGCCCTAGGATGAAGAGGGGGTGGGCCTGGGTCTTCCTCTGAACTCCCTCTCCCTTGTTCTATCTCTCCTCTGCTCTGCCCAGTCGGACTTTGCCCTTCCCCAGCCTCCTCCACAGCCAACAGAGCCGCACTCCCACTCCCTGTCGGCTTCCTCCTCAGATTCAGAGTCCAACAAGGGCATGACACTGGGTGTCTTCATCCATTTTAGCTGAACAAAACTCCAGTTTTGAGAGATGTCTTGAAGATCTCACCCCCTTCAGAAATGAACTGCCATGGTAGACACAGGCATTTACAAAAGGAGAAACTGGTGATGATAAAAGAAACGTTGCCAAAGAAAATAAACATGCATCCTCACAAGTTTTATTTTCAAATTACAAGAATCTTTTAGAAAGTACAAAGTCAAATGAAGCAGGGGCTTCAGCCATAAATTTATCAGGCTTGGGTTTCTCAGTGCCTTTGGCAGAGGAGCATTTTCCATTAGCCAGGGGAAGGGGGTGGAAATGAACCTCAACCAAAACCGTTCTAAGTGATCGTCAATATTAGTTATATATTTTCAACTAATATACTGGCACAAAAATTGTTTCCTGAGTGTAGCTGATTTTATCCATGTCCTTGTAAAAATATGTCTTAAACTACCGGTCCCTTTTTTTCCCCTCATGTAGTCACCGAACATGCCAATCATGCTAAGGATAACTTACTTGAAATTCATCTAGAGAAATACGATGGGTAAGTTCTCTTTTTTCTCACATTTTTTTCCCCTTTGGCTTTGAAGAATCGTACAGGTGGTGTATTTGTTATTTGTTACTCGGGGATGAACTGGAAGCTTCTGGACGGGGGAAGGGGTATGTGTGTGTGGGAGTGTGTCAAAAAAAAGTAAAGATGGTGGCTACAACCATATGATTGATGCCTCCTCCTTTTTTTTATAACATGCAAGGACTTTGATCATGCAGTTATGATTGCCTTTTTGACTTCTTTGACTCCTCCCCCCTTCCCAGGATGCTCCCAGATGAACCATTTTGTAAGTCATTTCTTGTTTTCGATTTCCAGACTGCTTTTCTTCGGTGTCTCTGTTTCTGAATTTATCTGTTTTTCCAAGCTTATGTTTAGCCTACCTTCCCTGTCCACATTCATAAACATAAGCCAAAAGAACCGGCTTTGCTTTATCTGCTCAGTGTTAATGCTACATTTCATGTGCTGTAGAATGGAGCTGGGGTTTGTACCCTGCTGAAAGCTGTGGGGCATGTAAGTGGGGTTCACATGTGTCTAATCATTATCTTCAAAGGATACAGGGGTGCCGAGCACCTTTCCAGGTTGTTAAAATGTAAAGGCAAAAACCTGTCAGGCAGGGTCATGTAAATGAAATAAAAAACAATGTTAGGAAAGTTAAGGACACGTTGACAAATTCTGAAGCAGATGCACCTGCTTGTACCCATATATGTACATGTGGCATGCACATACATATACACGCACACACACACACACACACACACACACACACACACACACACACACACAAATATAAAATAAAGCCAAGCCTCTTTCAAATAAAGCCAAGCCTCTTCGAAACTCCAAACCTCAAACCAAATGTGGCAATATATACATCTCATAAATAAATACATATTGAGCTGGACTTTCAACAGCCACTTACATGTTGTTTGCATTTACACAAATGCCTAGCCTTTTCTGGGATAGTATCTCGAATTTGCGGTCTAGCTCTACGATTTGGCCTTGCCAAAGAAAACTCCTTGGATGTGTTCTCACAGACATCTGGCCTGAAGCGTATTATTATTATTTGGAATGTTATCTGAAAGGCAAACGGGGGAAGTTGAAAACAAGTCAGTTCCCGAAGAAAAGTAATACGTACAGGGCAGGGGTGGGATTCAGCCGGTTCGGACCGGTTCAGACAAACCGGTAGTTCCGGTGATCAGTTGGCCCCGCCCATCCACCCCTGCCCTAGTCTGTCCTATATTTCTGTGTTTTGCAGCGTAGCTGATTCGCACAGCACGGGCGGATTGCCACGCGAATCAGCTGTTTTACTCACCGGGGCTGCAGAAGAAGATAAGTTTTAGAGCTGAAAATAGGCGGTTTTCCAACCCTGCGTGTGCGCGTGTGATGTATGCGCATGCAAAGTGCATGCTCATCGAATCGGTTGTTACACCAGTTGAATCCCACAACCCTGCGCATGCGCGTGTGATTTTTGCGCATGCAAAGTGCGTGCTCATCGAATCGGTTGTTACACCAGTTGAATCCCACAAGGCAAGAGCAGACTTTGAATCCCATTATTTTATGTGTTTCCATGAGAAACAACATTTATAATTCATATCAGACAGACAGCTAGCTGATGCTTAGAATCAGGCACATAGACAGAAGATACAAATTTGCACTAGAGAAAACCGTGCAGCACAAGCCTACATGACATATCCAAACTAACCCATCAACTTGTTAACTCACATCGTGTACATATTAACAAGCAAAATGCATAAGCTGCTTCTGATTCCAGAACATTTCCCGCTGCCCCGACCCAACCCCTCTATATTTTATTCCATGCAGTTTAGTTTGAAAGTAGTTCTTCACAATATTTATTTCTAAGACTGGCTACTAGGCCTGTATGAGGGCCAAAGCATTCTTGGTGAGAAAAGAAGGAAGCCAATTGTGATGACTCAAAGTGTAACACAAACGTAACAAAATCCAAAACGTAAATAAATGTCCTTTATTGCCTCCAACTTGGCCCCACTGTTCAATAATACTCAGTTGGAGATAAAGCGTACTCAAAAATAGTCTTCAAAAGAAAGCAATGCAGTCCGAATTTAATGTGCAGATAGAGGTGAAATAAAAAACCAAACAAACTACAATGACGAAATGTCCACAACGGAACAGGAGAAATATTTACCAAATTCAAGGAGATAACAAGGCATAGTCTGTTCGAAGGATGTCAACCAAGATAACCTCAAACCAAAATAAAACATGCTTGCTTCTGGCAACCTGTGTTCTAACTGTCTCTCTTACATACTCGTCTCCCCAGCTGTAACCAATGAGGAGGATCATGGCCGCTTCCTCTCTCGCAAGCCAAGTTGTTGCCTTCTCTGTTCCTCCCTGCGTATCCTAGGATGCAGAGGGGATGGGCCTGGTTCTTCCTCTGACTGCCCAGCCGGCCTCAGCCCTTCTCCAGCCTCCTCCACAACCTCCGGAGCCACACCTCCATTCCCTGTTGGCTGTTCCTCCTCTCCCTGAGAGTCAGCATGACACCAATGCACCACCCCAAGTGGCTGGCAATTGATCAGCATATAGATTTATTATTATTTTAGTTTGTCATACGGCCAGATGTTCAGACTGGATTTAGCATTTTTTAACCGCTGCAAGTCCTTCTCAAGTACTTGGGGTAGGCAGATGTGGATGTTTGATATCATTAAAGATTATTGTTGCAGGATATAAACGTTTCCAAGTAAAGCTGCCAAATTTCCAACTGGGAAATGTATATTTATATTTTTTTTACAGAGGCAAAAATGTAGCACTGATAGAAAAGCAAGATTTTCTTCCAGCCGAACACAACCTGCATAGCTTTCTGTCTTTTGTCGCAATAGCTATTGGAGAACTAAACAGTCTGCAATGAAATCATCCATTAGTTTTTGTTTGAAGGAGAGCAGTATGTGCTAACCTCATACAGTTTCGGCTCAATCTGTCAGCAGCATAGCATTTCCTTTAGCAGTTTTGCAAATAACAACTGCTCCACCTTTGGGTGTTTTGCTTTATTTTCTAATTGATGAAAATGTTCTTTGCCTGCCAAGCATATATCCTTATCATTATTATTTTTATTTTTATTTAAAAAAAGAAGCTTTGAAGATATTTTATGCTATAAGACAATTTTAATAATTTCCATTTACCTCTGGCAAGGTCAAGGCTTTGCCCCAATTGGATTAAAACAGCAGAGCCCATGCGTTGCTTTCACAGACAAATACAGAACAAATTCCATAATGAATCACCTTAAGTCATTAAATAGGCCAACAGGATTTGCTTGTTAAAAAATAATGACACTGGCACATAAACACCTGTGCTATGGCCAAAGATTATATTTACTCCTGTGCAAGTCTCCTCTGAGTGAATGGGAGAGCTCTTCTCATTTATTCCAGTGCATTTTGCACAGCCAAGCGTCAAACAAGATTGTGCTGTGTTTAAAAAACAAGTTCCCGTCCTTTACTCCATGTATTCACCTGAACAAAAGATGACTCAGGAAAGCAAATACAGTTTCCCATAGATTCATGGCACAGCCCCACTTTTCACTGAAGCTCACTGACAAAATACGTTTGGCTTTCCACGGAGCAGTATTATTCCCATGAGTCCAAATTAAGGGATATACCCAGTGCTAGCAAATCACTGGAAACGGTGTTTTTTTTTTTTTAATTACCACTAAAGTGAGAGTCATTAAGGAGCGGTAGCATGAGGGAAAAGCCTGATAGATCTTGGGAATATAGAAGAGAGAGCAAGATAGTTCAGGGAGGAAACAGATTTATTACGGAAGGGAATATTGAGTTCAAGGAGGGGGAAACACATGAAGGAGAGAGTAACTCCCCCTTAATTATATACGTGTGTGTGTGCATGTTGAGTCGGTTTTGACTCCTGGCAACTGCCTGGACAGGTTTTCCAAAGGTTTTTGGAAGTGGTTTGCCATTGCCTTCTACTTAAGGCTGAAGGAGAGGAATTGGCCCCACAGCCACCACATACCAAGCTGGCTGTTAAGTTCTCTTGGTGTAAGTTATGTGAGAGAATTACTTTGGCAATTGTTGCAAAATACATACTGCTACTACTTCAAAAGCACCGTGGTGAAAGAATTAACCGGTGACATCACTGTTGGCCAGGAAACGCCCATTCCGGGGCTCTTTTCATGTCCCTCTTAATGAGCCCACTGAAATGGTACCTAATTATCTACTCGCATTTGCATGCTTTCGAACTGCTAGGTGAGCAGGTTGGAGTGAATGACAGGAGCTTGCCCTCACATACAGCAGCCCTTGGGCTTTGAACACAGGCTTCCAAAGTGTCAACCCAGCATCCTATTAGTCAGTACCTTCCTTTTTCTACAAAACATTACCCTATCAGAAGTAAACATTTTTCATTAAATCCAAGTGATTCTGAGTTGGCCAGTGTTGTAGGGCTCCACAAACAGTTCAGATATTGGTCTAAAAGCAGGAAGATCCGGATCGGAATGGGACAACTCTCCCCAGATGTCTTTCCCTGGGCATGTCGCCGCAAGACAATTCAACATGGGATAACTGAAGACAAGTGAAATGCAGTGGGCGCCATCTTGCTTTTGGTTTGAACCTTCTCAAGATAGAAGCCCTTGAGGCTGGGATGAGCCAGAGCATGGAGTTCCAGTGGCCCATCGGCCAAGTTGTGAAGCAAGTGCAGCACAGTGGGTAGTCCCTGCGTGGATCCAGGCCAAGGGCGCAGTGCGTCTATGAGAGGAGACCTGCTTCCGTTGTTTTTTCCTGGAGCGTCCGCTGTGAGAGCCAGCTGCTCTGCTGACATTGAGGTACTGGTCCTGTATCACGGGAGATCCCGCGTCCTGGATCCACACAGGGACTGCCAGGTGTTCAGCGCTTGCTCCATGCCTTGATCAATGGGCTGCTGGTATTCCACATTTTGGCTCAGCCTAGCCTCAAGGATTTCAAACTTGAGAAGGTTCAAACCTAAAGCAAGACAAGGCCCACTATAGTCCACGTGTCCCTCTCTTGGGTTATCCCATGTTGAATTGTTCTGTGATATGTTGACCAGGGTAAGTCAGTTGTGGCAAGATAGCCAAGGAAAATTGTCAGATACCAATCTTCCCTCAGCCGTGGAAGCTTATTGGATGAGTTTTGAGCTCCCCACCCAGAAAGCTGCCCAGACTTGTTAAGAATTGGGTGGCATATAACTTCAATTTATTATTATTACTTCACAGCAGAGCTGGTATTCAGCAGGTTATGACCAGTTCTGGAGAACTGGCAGTGGAAACTTTGAGTAGTTCAGAGAACCAGCAAATACCACCTCTGAGTCGAGATTGTACAGTATCCTTCCCCTGCCACACGCACCAAGCCATGCAGAACCGGTAGTAAAAAAAATTGAATTCCCACCACTGCTTCACAGGGGTTGTTATTCTTGTTATTATGGGAAAAGGTAGGAGGGTGGAATGCTATATACGGCATCTTGTACTGATTGAAAGGCAGATGTCAATCTAATTAATACATAATGAATCAACTTTATTTATTTTTAGTTACAGGTAGATCTCAGTTAACAATTGCCCTGTTTAGCGATCATCCAAAGTCACAGTGGTACTGTAAAAGTAGCTTCATGACTGGCCCTCACATGACTGTCGCAGCATCCCACGTTCACGGGATTGCCACTTGCACACTTCACAGCTAGCATCCAAAAAGTAGAGTTAATGGGAAAGCCAACAGTAAACTCACAAGTCAAAGTTACATGAAGTTGCCCTTGGTGACCGTGGATGATTCACTTAACTAGCACAGGAGAAATGAGGTGGTTAAGTCCATTGCACCCATGTGAAATCTCACTTAATGACCACGTCACTTAGTGATGAAGCTGCCAGTCCCAATTGCACTTGTTAAATGAGGACTACCTGTATTTGTTTATTTTGCATTACTTATATTTTGGTACCTCACAGGACTTCCATAGCAACTCAACAATCACAAAATCAACAGCAAGCAAAATGAATTTTGTGTGATCTGGTGCCTTTCAACTGTATTGACCTTTAATTCTTACCATCCTCCAGTTGGTTGGGCAACTGTTGTCTAATCTGTCCAATATATCAGTATTAGGTAATCTGCTGTCTTGAGAAACTTTGGACTGTATAATTAATAATTCCAAATAATTATAAAAATTACTTACAATTCCTAGTCCTAAGGAAGTTACAATTAAAACATTTGGAGAGCACATTCCAGTCATACATTATAATAAACCAAGCACCAGAATTTAAGAGCCATGACAGCTACTCAAACCAACTGTAACACCAAGAAGCATGTCACTGAATGCCAGTGGGATGCATGCCTTGAATCTATTGATGCTGGTGATCCCAATTCACAAATAAGTCCCCAAACTGAACACTTTTCAAATATTCTTATATACACTTATCATACCATTACATTTCTCAGTGGGCCTCCATTCATGGAATCAACATAATCCTTAAAGTATCCATATATGAGTGGATGATTCTAATCATACTACTGTCACAGCAGAATCTGTCCATGTGAGATGACCCCTTGGGGAGGACATCTTGTAAGTATCCTTGCCAAGGAGAAGAAGCTTTTCCACGGGTAGGCATATCCAGCTGGGGTAGCAATTGACATATGATCCAGCCATGGGAAAATTGGGGTCTAGTCACAATATCCAATCATAAAAGGCACAAAGTATCAAATATATGGATAAGATCTGCCCAAAGAACAAGGCTTCCATATTGCCCATGGGAATAGACAGTTGACATGATTTCCCATCTGCATGTATATCTTGAGTAGCTTTTGTTATTACAGACAAACCATAGAGTTGGAGAGAAGAGCAATAGGCTCTAGTGATTATGAAAGAGAAGTATTTATGAATGATAAGAATCTGGATGAAATTTACCATTGTTAGAACAATACCCCCTTTTCCATAGCGAGATGTTAATGCCGGAGCAGGAGAAGCAAGAAATTATCACTTTTAAATATCCAAAATCATAATAAAAATGAGTCTGTCACAGCCCAATTAACTAAATTATTTTAAATATGCATTAAATAATTGTTTCAAGTGAGAATATCATTTCCCCATGAGGAGGGGACTAAATAGTGAAGCATAAAGATAACGTTGAATAAAACTGCATTGTTTTCACATTGACTCCTTTGACACATTTATGTATTGACTGTCAGTGTGAGTTTTAATTTGTGTGTTTTCCGGCAGTGTTGTTTGTGTTGGTGGGGACGGAATGTTCAGTGAAGTGATACATGGTCTAATTGGAAGATCTCAGAAGGATTCGGGCATAGATCAAAATAATCCCAAAGCACAATTAGTCCAGTGCTGTCTCAGGATTGGCATAATTCCTGCTGGTAAGAACTGCAACATGGTGAATGTCTACCATACATTGTTATCATGTATTTACCACCTTGGACCAAAATGAAAAAATAATATTATATACGTGGGACAGCATAAGGGTTAGCTAGGAGTCTCAACAAATACTGGATCTTGCCTAGAACTATGGGATTAGTTTAGATTGCCTAATATTTATTGAAACCTGTCAACATATGCATTTGTTGAAGGTACAATTGGGACATGAACATGAATGGAAAGGCAATGTTCTCCTCGGCTTCTATAACTTCAACCCAAGCTTATTGATTGGATGAATCCGATGAGAAACAGTAGAGCCCAGGGCCTTTTTCTAGAGATTCAGTCAATGTATCCGAGTCTGTAAAGAGTTGTAAATTTTGTGTCCCAATCAGTTTTCAAAGGATGTCAAGGAATGGGTATCATCAAACCTTCAAAGAACCCCAGACTCTTTATAGCCATGCTCATTCCCTTGTTTTGGAGGGGCCACTTGAAATCCAGAAGGGCAGACAAAATTCTCTTTTTCTAAAGACATAAAAAGTACATTCTGTATCACAGTTCTCATTTATTGTAGAACTCACATGAGACCTTGGCCACTGGTAATATATCCAAACTATGCTAATTAGCAGTACAGTATAGTATAAAAAGGTCTAAGAAAGAAAAGCACACAATACTTGTGATGGCGAACCTTTTTGTTGTGGTGTGACAGAAGCGCGCGCGTGAGTGATAGCACGTGCATGCGCGTGCCGGCACCCACAATGCAATCCGCCCCGTCGCCCTGCACAGGCACGTGCAACAATCCCCCCTTACCTGCACTGTGAGCATGTGTGAGCCTCCCAGCTGATTTTTGGCCCGTTTGAGGCCGTTTTCACCCTCCTGGGGGCTCGAGGGAAGCCTCTGCAGCCTTTGGAAGCCAAAACGGGCCCCTTTTTCGGCTTCCAAAGGCTGCGGAGGCTTCCCTCGAGCCCCAGGGAGGGCAAAAACGGCCTCAAACGGGCCCCCGGGGCCTTCCGGAGGTTGAAAAAGGGCACTTACGGTATTTCCGGAAGGTTTGTTTTTCAGCCTCCCGAGGCTGCAGAGGCTTCCTTTGAGCCTCCGGGAGGGTGAAAACGGCCTCAAACGGGCCAAAAATCAGCTGGGAGGCACATGCATGTGCAGTGCAGGTAAGTTTGGCTGGGGCTTGCATGCCCGCCCAAATGGCTCTGCGTGCCACCTGTGGCACATATGCCATAGGTTCGCCATCACGGGTATAGAGTATTCATTCTAAATTGGCATTCTAAGCTTTTGCTTTAGTTACATTCAACTTAGAGAACTAAAAGCATTGTTAATATATAACTGAAAGAATTATGCTTATCCTTTGACTAACTCGGGTTTTTACTGTTCATTCCTCCAATGCAAACCATTGGCAGGTCAGTCTGAGAAATCAATTTACAAGCGTATATTTATTTAGTCAGTAACCTTATTCCTATTCGCCCATATCCTAAACCTCTTTGCATAGCGGGCACAGAATTGCTCAGTTACTCATAGATGGGGTCAACAGGAAATTCCTAGGGCAATTCACAACAAAATGAAACTTTATGATAAAAACAAATTAAAAGACCACAATATAGAGAGGAATCAGCAGGAAGAAATACATATCCATCTCAATTTTAAACTATTTAAGGAGGTTTAAAAAGCTAAGAAACTCTGATTCTTTAGCATAAATTCTATCTGCACATTCTTTCATAATTAGAGCATTCCCAATTTACCATTGCCATCTGCTGCACTGCAGACTGTATTATGAAGACTTGTCATTATTGTGTGTGAAGGCACAGGTGAAGGAAAAAACTTTTTAATTTTGAAGAACTTTAAATCTTGAAAAGAGCATTTGCATGGAAGGGGAAAGCAAACCAGGCCTAATGCTAGGGCAGTCTATCTGGGCTGCAAAAATCCCACTCATCCTTGCCAACAAAGAATGTTTTGTATCTTTGGTGCCAATTAGCCATCGGCTGAATTTTTGAAGCCAAAGATGGTATGCCATCCCAGCACTTTCTTGAGTTAATGGTAGTTTCTACATCATTTTCAAGTTTATTTTTTTAATCTCTGGCTGCTCTTATTTTACAATTGAGCACTAGATACCAATGTGGTTACCAGAATATACTTTTCTAAAGGATTGGAAGAAAGGCGCTTTTTCCAGAAAATTGATTTCCCCTGCTCTTTATTTTCAGCCTGAAAATATACCTCTGTTGCTCAGAGACCATTGTGAATTATAGTTTCTGTTAGAAGGGGGTAAGTGTTCGAGTCAACAGTCAATACAATTAAACCTGTGCTTTCTGATGGGCTGACAGCCTGTGCTGTGGATGTGTTCCACTGACTTCTGCCTTGATGTTAATTCTCTTGCAGAGGATCTATTGGCAGTCATTATTGTGTAAAAGGTAACCAAAAGTATAGTTGGCTCAGTTTAACTATGCTTCGTCTAACTTTTTACTTTTTTAACACCTTTATTATTTATGGGCGCGGTGGCTCAGTGGCTAAGACGCTCAGCTTGTCGATCAGAAAGGTCGGCGGTTCGAATCCCTACCCCCGCTTAATGGAGTGAGCTCCCGTTACTTGTCCCAGCTTCTGCCAACCCTAGCAGTTCGAAAGCATGTAAAAATGCAAGTAGAAAAATAGGGACCACTTTGGTGGGAAGGTAACAGCGTTCCCTGCGCCTTCAGTGTTTAGTCATGCCGGCCACATGACCGTGGAGACGTCTTCGGATAGCGCTGGCTCTTCGGCTTTGTAACGGAGATGAGCACCGCCTCCTAGAGCCAGAAACAACTAGCACATATATGTGAGGAGAACCTTTCCCTTTCCCTTATTATTTATATTTTTATTTGTCTATTTGACAAAACAACTTTTTG
Organism: Notechis scutatus; assembly: GCF_049901735.1. Taxonomy (NCBI): domain Eukaryota; kingdom Metazoa; phylum Chordata; class Lepidosauria; order Squamata; family Elapidae; genus Notechis; species Notechis scutatus. Next base: position 19,327,389 of record NC_142014.1, read on the forward strand.
TTTAAAGTACACATGAAGTATAGTTATTTTTCTCCAGTCTTGGCAGAGGGTTCCAGTTTGTTAGTGTTCCCAGTTAAACCATACAGGAAACACAGCCAGAAGAGCTAGTTCTACTTCATTGTAAAACTATGTTAGCAGAATCTTGGAAGTCTGAAAGTACAAATCTCCTACCATCTCCTTAACATCCTGAGAAGCTGGGTAGGGTCCCTTCTGAGCCTCTTTCTCTGCTCATTATGCAGCTGAGGACTATGCCATGTCTTAGATGACCATTCCCTTTGTAGCATTTCTTGTGCCACCTCCCAAGGTCTCTAGTGGCATAATACGGTAGATCCAGAAGCCACATAACTGACCAAACAACTGAAATCTGTGGCTCTGTTTGGTAACTTAATCCTCAGTTAAGATGATTTTGTCCTCATAATGTTTTTGAATTGCAAACAACGTAAAGTTCGCTTACTTTCCAGGTTCGACCGATTGCATATGCTATGCAACAGTTGGCATCAATGATCCAGTAACATCTGCATTACATATCATTGTGGGTAAGCATTGGTTTGCTTTAAGGCTCATTGACACAATTTTAAACACTCTAGGAAGTTTTATGGTGTCATTACTATTTTTGGCAAATGAAAAAAATCAAATGCAAAACCAGAATATAGTTGTTGACCATTAAGACGTCATTAACGCCAGCTGAGGATTTTGCAAAAGCCTTGCTATTCCACTAAAATTTATGATAGAGTGTGGCATAGAAGATATGGCAGTTGGATATGATCATGAAAGCATTCTGCTGGCAGAAAGTTATACTGAGGAATCACTTCACTTTATCACTCAAAAGTGCAGCTGATAGACATCACAATGTTAGCATCATCTGTTCTATGGAAGCACCAGTGTTATACATAGCTCATTGAGGTTATTTTTTACCCTTGCATGTGAGCAACTTCTAGCTGATTCATAGTTGTACACAACTATCACTACTGCACAATCACTATTCCAGGGATCCTAGTTTTCCAGGATATATTTTCAGACTATGTGTATTTTCCTCCTTCATTCCATGTTAATCATAAGCAGGACAGAATGATCATTATCCTAGTATAGGAGCATCGTAATGCTCCTCACTAGAACTAGAACGTAGAGTAACAGGACTGGAAGGAACCTTGGAGGTCTTCTAATACACACACGCACACACACACCACTCAAGTAGGAGACCCAATACCATTCCAGACAAATGGTTGTCCAATCTCTTCTTGAAAACCTCAGTCATGGAATACACCCAACTTTTGGAAACAAGCCATTCCATTGATTAATTGTTCTCACTGTCATGAAGTTTCTCCTTAATTTGACCTTAGATTTCTCTTTGATAATTTCCCATCCATTACTGGGTGTTTTGGAGAATAAGTTGACCCCACTTCTCTGTGACAGTCTTTCAAGTACTGGAAGACTGTTGTGTCAACCTTAGTTCTTCTCTTGGCTAGACTAGACATACATACCTAGTTCCCACAACTGTTCATCATAGGGTTTATCCTCCATACCCCATATCCTCTTTGTTACTCTTCTCTGCACTCTTTCTAAAATCTCAGCACCCTTTTTGTATCACGATGACCATAATTTCAAGTGTGCAATATAAAGCAGTATGATTATTTTACATGGCCTTGATACTATCCCTTTGTTGATACAGCCTAGGATTGCATTGGCTTTTTTGGCAGCTGCAGCACACAACTGAACTCATACTTAAGTGCTTGTCCAATAAGAGACCCAGATCCCTCACCCAGGCACTACTGTTGAACCAGATACCACCTCTTTTAAACCTGTGCATTTGGGTTTTCTTGAATGAGTGAAACTATGGGTAAATGAGTAAAACTAGAATGAATTGCTTTGCGTATAGCATCACAAGAGTCATAATAGCAAACACTTAGCTTTTTAACTAAGTAATTATTCATTAACACATTTTCAGTATTTGAATTAGAGATCTTCCATCTTAACTATTCTATCAGGCACTGCACAACCTTTTATAGATATAAAGAGAATGGGAATTTATTTTGCAATCTTATTTTAAAAAATAAGACAATTTTTAATATTTTACAATGTTTTATAAATGAATAAATTTTATATGTTTCGATATAAGTCAGTTTTACGGTGAGTAATGAAAGAGTAATGAAATATCTCTTGTTAATAGGAGATAATCAACCTCTGGACGTTTGTTCAGTACATCGCAATAATACATTTCTGAAATATTGTGTATCATTACTGGGATATGGTTTTTATGGAGATGTATTAAAAGACAGTGAACAGAAACGCTGGATGGGCCCTGCCAGATATGACTTCTCAGGTAACATCTTGTATATCTTCTGCATCCATCCTTTATGTCAAGCAGCCAACAGATTTACCCTCCCCTGCCATTTTTTAAAATCTCTTCTGTTAAAATTGCAATACATTTAATCACTGTTCTAGTATTATCTTGTGGTTAATGATTTGGATAGAACTGTAGAGACCTTGGTATAAGCCCTCTTGTACCTCTTGATTCTAGAGAATCATTAGTTGACAATGAATAAGCCACTTTCTTAACATAGCAATAACAATAGCATTTAGACTTATACAGTATACTGCCCCATAGTGCTTTACAGCACTCCCAAGGCAGTTTACTATGTCAGCATATTGCCCTCAACAATTCTGGATCCTCATGTTACCAACCTTGGAAGGATAGAAGGCTGAGTCAACCTTGAGCCGGTCAGTAGCGAATTCCTGGCAGTGGGCAGAGTTAGTCTACAATACTGCATTCTAACCACTGCGCTATCTTGGTTCCTTCATAACTTACTTCTTCCCTTCTGTTGATAATCTATCTCCCCCTGTGATCCTGTTGTGGAGAAAAATGAAGGAAATTCATCATGTATACCACCTTGGAGGAAAAAATGAGACGTAAATCTAATCTTTTTTTGAACTTTTCTTTATTCCACTTTGAGCTCTGAGTAGTAATCCTAGCACAATACCTCCCCCCACAAACAACCTGGTGAGATATGATGAGCCAAGTTTCCCTAATGGAGGGTTAACTTGAGCCTGGATTTAGGTTTAAAAATTTTCTGCCCTAAACACAGCCATTTGTGACTTAAGCAGTGAATGTCAGTTTGATGCTGATCATCCATAGCTCTAGTCTACACAATGCTAGTTTTGTTTTTAGCTTACCATATTTTGTGAATCAAGCCATAGTTTAATTCTTAGAGTGATGCCTGCACTCAACAATATAGTTCAGCAAATCATAACTTGATGTGTTCCTACGATTGGTAACTGGGTGATCAGGTTTCTCCTCTGTCGCGCTTGATATCTGTCCTGTATCTGAGCAATCAGGGTGTGGAAGACATGACAGGCATTGCTTTCCGAATCGTTGAGCCTCCAAGAAAATTCTACAGGGCACATTTAGGTGACACATAAAGGAGATTTACTAAGAGAAAAAAAAGTGCTAGGTATGGCTCTAGAGCAGGGGTGTCAAATTCAAGGCCCGTGGGCTGGATCTGGCCCACAGGGTGTTTAGATCCGGCCCATGGGACCGCCCTGGAAACAATGAAGGACAGGCCTGTGGTGCCTCTGCCAGTGAAAACAGCTTTGGAAGGCCCGTGCCCCCCCCCCCAAGTTGTGTTTTCACTGGCAGAGGGTTACAGGAGGCCGTTGCAGCCAAAAACGGAGCTTGGGAGCCCGTTTTCACTGGTAGAGTGCCCAGACTGCCACAGGCGCCCCTGACATGAGTGCCGTTGAGTTGGCCACACTCATCCTGGCCATGCCCGCCCCAGCCCCCCGGAGGTCAAACACAACTCTGATGCGGCCCCTCAATGAAATTGGGTTTGACACCCCTGCTGTAGAGAATTACTCTCCAGGGAAAAAGAGTCCAGTGGACAACCACACTAAGGCTGAGTGCAGAGGTGGGGGTTTAACTCCCAAACAGTGGCCTTTATTTAAGGAGAACATGTAGACCAGGGGTCCCCAATCACCGGTCCGCGGACCGGGACCGGTCCGTGGAACAAGTCCTACCGGGCTGCTGAGTTTGCTGGGCGCCGCCATCTTTTTGATGAAAAAGTGCTTCCGGTGAGCTTTTCTGGGCAGAAAGCTCACCGGAAGGACTTTTTCATCAAAAAGATGGCGGCGCCAGCGCTCGTGAGCTGGCGCCGCCATCTTTTTGATGAAAAAGTCCTTCCGGTGAGGTCACCGGAAGCACTTTTCATCAAAAAGATGGCGGCGCCCAGCTAATGCCGGTACCGGGCCGCGCCATAAAAAAGGTTGGGGATACCGGGCCGCGGTATAAGAAAGGTTGGGGATCACTGATGTAGACGGTGCATTTTAGGTTGCATCTAAAAAACGCTTATTTAGGAACAAGTTGTAGGAAATATCCACAGAATAATTCTAGTTCTGTGGGAGAATAGGTAGAAGAAAAAGCAAGAATTAATGATTTCTTCCATATATATTTTTTTGTCCCCTTTCAAGGTTTCAAGACTTTCCTCTCCCATCATTGCTATGAGGGGACAGTGTCTTTCTTACCAGCAGCACAGGCCGTGGGGTCTCCAAGAGATAAGAAACCCTGCAGAACTGGGTAGGCTAAATCACTCAATTCACCTCGAATGCCTGTGCAGTAGAAAGACAGGAATAGATTTGCTAATTTGGCTAAATTTTAAGAATGTTAAAAAAAAAGAAGAAGAAGTTGAGTTAATCATGCAAAGGCAGGGGCAACTTTAAGACTTGTGGACTTTAAGACTTGGCAACTTTAAGACTTGTGGACTTCAACTCCCAGAATTGGAGTTAAGGATTCACAAAGGTGATTCTAAATCATCAGGCATGAAATTTTCAGCTTATCTAAATTACATTTGAAATGCTACTTACTGACAGTATCATGCAGCAAAGTGAATGGCATCAAATCCATTTTGTCTGCAGAGAAGTCTTGTGTGTGTGTGTGTGTGTGTGTGTGTTTGTCTGTGTACACATACTACGAAAACTTTCATGCTTCTCCATGTGTAGCCCTGGGCAAAACAGTCTATCTTAGAGCGAAATGTTTTGAACCAAGGTACCTCAGGTGAAGTAACTTACTGGAATGCATTCTATAAGTCCAGAACTCATGGCTCCTATGGAATTGAAATTGGGAAAATTTTATAAAACATTTTATGCCATACAAATTATCATAAAACATTTTGTGACATAATAGGAAACATTTCCTCTGATTCCTAATTGACTGTGGTATACAGTTCAATATGGGCTATTTTCAAAACCAATGCATCTCTGAATATCTCCCTGAATTTTTAACAGTTTTTCCAAATGAAGGCAGTGCAGTAGAAGCTCTGCCATGGCTGAAGCTGGTAAGGAAATAGCTCTGAAAGAAAGACTCAGTGAGCCATGGGGTGTCCTGTTGATTAGTTAAATTAAATTTAAATTTTACATTAATTAAAACTTAAATTAATTTTTCAATACCTAAGTTATATTTTCAGCACTGAAGTTGTTACCTTTTGTTCTTTAGGTGCCGGATTTGCAAGAAAAGTAAACTACAGCTGGAGAAAGATCAGCAGAAGACGGAAAAGGAGATTAAAAGTAACTTTATAGTTTGTAGAACCTTGTTTGTTAATAGTTAGATTTGTTCAGTTAGTTTCTAATACCTCTTTTATTTGGATGATGAGTATAAAGACAGATTCCAAATCAGAATAAGAAAAGATTGAATATAACTGCAGTAGAAGCCCAAGGAAAATTCAGATGGGTTTATAATGAGACAGGCTTTTTTCAGATTTATCCTGTTTATAATTATTCATTATCATTCAGTACAAATGCTGATTTATGTCAGACTCTGCAGTTGGTACAAGTGTAAGAACAGCATGCCAAGGCATTTCCCCTCCAAAATCCCTCGGTGCACTTAAGAATGGACCTCAAATCTGGCGAAACACTAGTAAATAGTATCATTCTTGTGATTGTTCTCCCAGTCGGGCAGAAAGAGTTTTAGCAGCGTGGATGTACCCTGCATTTAATCTTTCGATATCGGCAGCATTCACATAAAGCATATTGCAGAATGGTGTAAACCTATTGTGGCAATTGTCTAGCTTAGCTTGAGGCATAAAGCCTCCTGAGTCCCAGCTGGGTCTTCTTTTCTTGCCCTGCACAGGAGAACTGAGCTGGAAAGCAGGTTAGTGGGGTGGGGAGGGATTTTGGGGATTTTGCAGTGACCTTCCCCCAGGAGTGGGGAGGGAATGGAGAATTTGCAGTATCCTTCCCCTGCCACGCCCATCAAGCCACAGCCACAGAACTGGTAGTAAAAAAAATTTGAATCCCACCACTGGTCTGGGAGATAGAAGGTTGGGGAAATTGCCATCCGTTCCTTCACCCTTTATGGAGTCCACAATGTCTTAAAACATGTCTCAAAATCCAGATGATACCAACATGCAACTATATCTCTTTCAGGGGATGAGGAAGGAGAATGGAAAGTCATCCGAGGGAAGTTTCTAGCCATCAATGCTGTGAACATTAGCTGTGCCTGTCCACGGAGTCCTAAAGGCCTTTCACCAGCTGCTCACCTGGCAGATGGCTCTGCAGACCTCATTCTAGTTCGTAAATGTTCCCGGCTAAACTTTCTAAGATACCTCTTAAGGCATACAAACCAACATGATCAGGTGCGTGTTTTTCTCTCTTTAACAGTATGATATCTTCACAGTTGGAACAGAGGCACAATCTGATGTAGATTAATAGACTTGTGGTGAAACAAAAAAACAGGACACTTGCATAACTTACAAGAAGTAAGGATAAAAAGCTAGACTTTCTGGAACTTACAGGTCAGAGAATGCTTCATTCCATCATCCTCCAGTAAAGCGTCCTTCTCAGAGAGAGGGAGATTAATTGATTGGTTATTTGCACTGATGCCGCTTAGTTCTTATCACTCCATGGATGGGGCTATATTTTATTTATATATTTATTCCTTTCTTTTTTAACCAACCAACTCAACCCAAGTGACTCTGGGCAGCTTACAATTCTAAAGTTATAAAACAAAACAATTGCAAATCATTGAAACAATAAAAACACCCACAAGATAAATAAGTACAAACATCAGCCGTGATGATTAATCAAGTAATAGTTAAGACAACAGGGCCCTTAGGCCTGACTACGTAGCTAAATTTTTAAAGCCTTGTGAAAGGCCACCGGAATTGGGACCACTTTCATCTCTGAGGGGAGAATACTCATTAATAAGGCAAGAGCTACAGCAGAAAAGGCCTGTCTTTCAGTCCCCTCTTTATAAATTACCGTATTTATCGGCGTATAACACGCACTTTTTTCCCCCTGAAAATAGGGGGCAAATGATATATGCGTGTTATACGCCGATATAATGTTAAGAAGCCTTCGGTGAATGCTGCTGGGATCGGGGATCAAGGACACAAATGAAAGAAGGGAGGGAGGAAGCAACGAAGCCTGTCCTTCTCTCTGGGTCAGCTCTCTCAGTCGCTCTCTCGCTCCTCCACCAGCACAGGAAGAAACTGCTTCAAAGAAGCGGGGGCTTTTCCTGTCGCCGCAGCTTCCCTGAAGTGCCCGTTTCTCCCCACCCCACCCGCCCGCCCGCCCGCCCGCCTTCGTTAATGGTTGAATCGGAACAGCTTCGGCTGAGTAAAAAGGCGAATAGTTATTATTCTCAGCCGAAGCTGCTCCCAAACAACCAGAAACTAAGGCAGGCAGGCAGGCAGGCAGAATGGGACACTGTGGATTGAAGCGCGCGCGGGTGGGAGTGGGGGTGAAATTTCCCTCTTAAAATGAAGATGCGTGTTATACGCCTGTGCGTGTTATACGCCGATAAATACGGTACATATATGGAGGAATCAAAATAGGCCCACCAAGAATGACAGCTCAATCTTTACCAAGAGCGGGATGTGAATAACATCTCTTTGATACTATTTAAGGAAAACTCTGAGTCTGCAGGAAGTGGGTTCAATGCTTCTATTGCATTCCAAGGCCAGAGATAAATTTAGACATGGAGAAAAGAAAACAACACCCAGACTGAGAATTAGGGAAGCATTATCTTCTCAAGATATGAAATCTGTATTTGGTTTTGGAAAACAGTAGTTTTGGAAACCATGGTTTCCAAAGGCATCCTGGAACATTCTATGGCTGGCTTCTCATTGTTGGTTCACAATGCAGGGGCATTTTGCTAGTTATTAAGAGCAAGTGCAGTAAATCTGAGCAACCTCAGGCTGATAAGAGAAAAGTAGGAAAAAAATGAACCCATTCAAGGGGAAAGTAGCTATCATTATCCAGATTTGTTATGTCGCAAGGAACAATGTACGACTGAAGTTTGCATAGCAAATTATGAATTCTATATAATTTAGTGAAGAATTGATGGAGCATCAGTTAAAACTGAATCTATAATAGGGCAGGTTCTAGAAATAATAACCAATGGTAGTAAATAATAGTAGAAATGGTAGTAAGCTTTCATAATGTTTTCTTTCTCTTAATGTTCTCCGGATAGCATTAGACTGAATTTCACAGCTTTTCTTCTGTAAAATGGGGCATAATATTATTCATAGAATTGTAGGAGAAAATCTAAAGTTACCTTTATGTAAAATACCTATTCTACAGGTAGTTCACAGAGTATGAACACTTCCATTCCTTAATTGTCTTTAACCCAAATTTGTATTTAAGTTGGAAGAGTTTTCTGTACTTGTACTTCTTCATATCAAGGAGAAGCAACAAAATGTTGTTTTCAAAGCTTTTTGTAAAGCTTAAACTTATAACTGTAAGTTTTATACCTTAAAAGTGAGCTAGGTGGGAAACAGACTTCCAGCAAAAGAATACTCTGGAATTTTATTTCTCACCATCTTGAGAAACTGCTGGAATTCAATCTGTCACTTTCCCTGCAGGCAAAGTGATCTGATTCAAAATGGCGGATGGCATACTCCTTCCTGGAGCCAACAAACCACTGAAGCCACAGAGTGCATCCAGGAACTACTGAAAACAGCTGTGCACTTTTTAAATGATGCTGATGAAAGCACTGCACAGCTTCCAAAGTTCATCAACTCAAGAGAGAACGCCATCTGCCATTTTGTGTTGTATCACATTGTTGGTCAGATGCCCACCATTTAAAATACTGTAACAGGTGAGCCATCTGCTATTTTGTAACAGGTGAGCCATTTCATATCTAGGGGTTTCTTCAAGTTAATTCTTTCTTAAATGGGGACTGCCTCTACTACTTTAGTGGCATTCAACCAGTTTAATGCAGCTCAGGTGAAAATTGTAGCAAATGCAAAAAAAAATCACCTTCATTTATAGAAATAATTTTGTATGCACCATATAGTTTATTCTACAGATAAAGAGAAGGTTGTTAAGAAAATTGAATTTTACAGCACAATCATCAGAATCTAGAGTTAGATATGCTTAAACCTATTGAATGTCTGAATACGCCTAACTGTATTTTTACATTATAGTGCTGAGTGTCATTTTAAACAAAATTTAGTTAAGTGCTATTTAGACAAAAAAAACCTCAAAAACCTGACATGTTTTTTTGACAATTTCTAAGGCAACAAAGGCTGTAATTTGCTTCCTACAATTTCTCTACAGTTTGATTTCAGCTTTGTAGAGGTTTATCGGATTAAAAAGTTTCGTTTTACATCAAAGCATTTTGATGACGGAGACAATAATGACCAGGGTATGCGGAAAAAACACTTTGGTCAGTTCTGTAGAGACCACCCAGCTTGCTGCTGCCTCCCACCCAGCAGCACCTGGAACTGTGATGGAGAGACCCTGGATTGTTCAACTATTGAAGTCAAGTGAGTATCTTTCTTTTTAAAAATGAATCTATGAATAGAAAGAGATTAGAGTGCAATTCACACATTAATCCTTTCCCTAACAGGACTTAAAATTGACAGTGTGCTTCCACTAAAGATAGAGATCTGGTGGTGTTTTTTTTTTTACTTATGCATAGCTGTGCGCTCCTAAAAAAAGGTTGTAATCTTCTCACCTAAAAAATGTCAACAGGTTTTATTAAACAGAACTTTATTAAACAGACTATTGCCTTCAATAGCAGTTCCCAAGAAGGTAGAAAGGTTTCCATGATTAGGGAGCAGAAAAAAAGGTTAAATTTTTTTTTTTTTTTTAAATCATCTTCCCAGCCAGAGTTCTCAGTACATGATAAAAAGAGAATATGATGGTTTGTTCAACCAAACATGGTTAAACAATGCCTAATTAGTTCTGTGGAATTCCTTACTACAGAACCTGGTGACTGTCACTGATGTAAATAATTTTGAAAGGAAATTAGATAAATTCACAGAATGAAGACTAATAAGAGCTACTGAGCTTAAGACTCAGGGTTGGGAGCAACCTGCATCCATGGGCTTGTTTCAAATAATACAGTGAGATATATATTATAATTTACAAATTCTAGGCAAAATCCCAAGTAATTCTATATCTGACTTATACCTGAACTACTTGGAGGCTAGAGACCAATCTAAAAGGTAATAAGAGATATACAGATGTATGTGAAGAGATCTTCTTTTTGGCTAGATGATTCCATTTATTTATTATGGCATTTCTCCAAATAAAAAAAATACACTAGGAAAAAACACAAAACATAGCTGTACTTGCTATCTCAAATTGTCATTGTGAACAGCTTCTTACACTGGATAATTGAGAGGATTTTGTTCTTATTAGTGACTGGAAGATTAGAATTGATATAATTTTATCATGTGAAGATTTTACAATTTCTTACATTTGCAGAGTTCACTGCCAATTAATTAAACTCTTTGCAAGAGGAATAGAAAAGAATCACAAACCTGAATCACCTTACAAGCAACTTACCTGAGCAATTAATTAAAGTCAACACTGCAAGAACATGAAAGAAAAAAAGCAACATACAGACAAGCATTTCTGGCATGTTAATAAATGTTTTTAAACTTTATTTTTCTGGTCAAATTTTAATTTTGGATATATTTCTTTTCAGTTAATGTCTTCAAAGACAGTGGATTGTTTTAAATTATTTTATGGTAGGACAGGGAAGACGATTTTTGGCTTGTATTTCCTTTCTTTTGTTATGAATGGATTCTGTTTTCTCTGCTATGTTTCTAAGCTGGATGCTCTTTCTCTTAGTTCAGGATAAAAAATCAGATTATTATTGTTATGGTCCCTCACACAGTTAGCTCGATGTTCTGACTGGATTTGCATTTTTGTCCACCTGTCAACTCTTCCCAAGAACCTGGGATAGGCAGATGTGGATGTTTGATATAGGTATTAGAGGTATTGTCACAGGATGTAAGCTGTTCTGAGCAAAGCTGCTTTTTGCAATTGACTGATTATTGTCTGTTCACAACAATGTGCAGTCAGTTGCCAGCTCTTTAGTTGATGCTTCATATTGAGTCCTTCTGCTGTTCATTATTATTTAGGCCTAGAAGTGTAGAACTAGAGAGACAGTTATCTTCATCTTCTTACAATATAACACAAGAGTGGATTGGTGAAAGCGAAATGGAAAAATGTACAATTCTTCTCCAGCCTGCTGAATTGCCTATTCAATCCAGTGGTGGGCTGTAACCGGTTTAACAACTGGTTCAGTGAGCGTGCGCTTTGCGCACACGCGCAGCCTTCAAAAACCACCCATTTTAAGCTTTAAAACTTACCTTCTATGTCAGCACTGGTGCGTAAAACAGCTGAGGCACGGCAATCCACTGTGCCGCGCGAATCAGCTGGGCTAAAAAACAGGGAAATATAGGACAGGAAAGGAAAGGGGCAGGTGGGTGGAGCCAACTGCTTACCGGAACTACCAGTAGCAGCCCACCACTGCCTACATCAGGGCTGTCAAACTTGGGGGCCTGCGGGCCAGATGCGTCATGTGCTGCCCATGCCCGGTTTAGCAAAGGGGGGGGAAGTCACGATACGACGCCGTGATGATGCGAGTTTGACACACCTCACCTACATGAAAGTTCATTCATGTGTATAGAATTCTTTGTTACTTATGGCTACTAGATGAATGGCAAGTTGTTAAAGGCAAGCCTGCAGATTTGGTACAAATTTTGCCACTGATGTCAGGGAAAAGGATTATTATGTATGTTTGCCACCTTGAGTTACTTATAAAGTAATAAAGGTGGCATTTAAAAAAAATCAAATATATATGGCTTTGAACTTTTGGATTATAAATACAGATAGTGGGCCTTCTGCTTGCAGCAGAGGCTGACAAAACTTTTTATTCTTTTAAGGAGATTTTGAATCATGGTGTATGACAGGGCTGTCAAACTCATGGCCCACGGGCTAGTTGTGTCACGCACTGGCCACGCCCATGCTCAGTTTAGCGAAGGGGAGGAAAGTCCCAATGCGTCACATGATGACCCTGTGATGACGTGAGTTTGACACTCCTGGTGTATGATTTAAAATATGATAGTATCCTATCATTAATCTCGTTTTCTCCTGAAATGACTATACACTCCTTCATTGCTCGAGCTATTTTGCATTAGCAAGCTCAGCGCAGTCCAAATGCACGTTCTGGGTTGCAAGTAATAGCAAACATCCTATACATATATATATATATATTTGTTCGGGTATTTTCCCACGTCATTATAGTTGTGCTTTTAAAGTTGTAGCGACGTTTCAGCAGAATCTCATCTGCCATCATCAGGTTTGGGTATACAATAATACACAAGCCTGATGATGGCAGATGAGATTCTGCCGAAACGCCACTGCAACTTTAAAAGCACAACTATAATGACGTGGGAAAATACCCGAACAAAGCTGAATACCATACATATAAATACCCGTGAAAACTTAAGAAAAACTTAAGAAAACATATCTATATTCTCCCCCCCTCCCCCGCAACATGTTTTAAAGTTGCCACGGTTGAGAGAGACTGTCTTAAAGGATTATGCCCCAAAACTTATCTGAAACTGTAGATCAGGGGTGTCCAACCTTGGCAACTTTAAGACTTGTGGACTTCAACTCCCAGAATTCCTCAGCCAGCAAAGCTGGCTGAGGAATTCTGGGAGTTGAAGTCCACAAGTCTTAAAGTTGCCAAGGTTGGACACCCCTGCTGTAGATGATGCAGGAACAAAAACGGGCAGGATAGAAGAGTGTGGCTCTTCATAGAGAAGCGTCCCAGGACTTCCATGCTCCCGTAATTGGGGCAGTTTCTGTATATAGTATCTGGAATGTTTTATCCTGCCTCTTCCTTCATCTTTTTTTCGTGCTTCCCTAAAATGGCTTCTGCAAAATTGGTGACCACTGGGGATGTTGTGAGAGATGAGGTGGTAACAGAAAGCACCTCCCCAGGAGGGGGGGGAGGGGAGAAAATGTTGGCACAAATGCCTCTCCCCTTACACAAATGGAGCGGCAAATTTTGGATACCAGCGAAATTTGCCTTCCCAACCAAAGGTTTTCTGTGCAATCAATGTAACAGTTGTTTTGTTTTGTTTTTCAAACTTGGCATTTTGAGCATGCTGACTAGGGAATTCTGGGAGATGAAGTCCGCACAGCCTTAGTTGCCAAGTGTGAGAAACATTGCAATAGAATCAAGGGACAGAATTCATTTGCTGATGCATTTCTTTTTTCAGGGATAGCTGAAAATGCAACTTGTTTCATGTAGACTACTATTGCAACTAGACAGAGCTGCCTTGTTATTTTTAACCAGTTGGTAGGTTACTTAATTTTTAATTTGATATTGTTAAATTTCTTTGGAAACCCATTGAAATGACCACAGTATTTATACTGTACAGGAGCTCACTTTTTCCTCTGAAAAGAAAAATAATAATAATCTGGATGTTACCAATTCAGATTATAGGTGTGTAATCAATTGCATGTTTAAATTAATCCCTTCTGAAACTGTTTTTTATATCTAGCATATCAAAGAGAAACCTAGATTAATTTGAGTTATGCTAGGTTTCTACTCGCATGCAAAGTAACTGATTCTACATTTCTAGCCTGAAGGGTGTTTAGTAAAACTCCTTGGTTTTGCTGATAAATAAACTGGCCAGAAGGTGTTAGTATCACCTTCTATATGATTTTGTAACGACCAAACAATATTTAAAGGTTTAGACTGAGTCTAATAGCTGATGAAAGGAATTACTTAATTCATATAGAATTTAACAGGTGGGTTGCTGTATTTATTTTGATACTCTGGATTGATACATGATATTGTGGAATTACCACTGTAAATTGCCACTGCTTTAATCATACGTTCTCTTTGTGAAGGACTTGGTGTTTAAAGAAGAAAAAAATAGGACTTCTCCATAGAAAAAGATAATGAAAAGATCATACCCTTTCTGGAAATTTTGTATATTATTTGGACGAAACTTTTGCTTTGTTCTGTTATCTTTGAATTTTTATAACTATATCTTTTTTATTTTTCTTCTATATCTGTACTTTTCTTGGGAATGTTCCATTCCACCATTTCCTCATCAGTCTTATTTACAAGGAAACAAATCCTGTTGAATTCAGCGGGAGCTGATTTCCATTTAAATGTATAAAATTCATTGTAAGAATAGTAGGATTCCTTGTATTTTCTTAATTGTCTATGATATCCACTTGACATAAATGTAATGTTTGCTAATAGGTCACTGCTCCATCACTGTATACATCAATAATGATAAACTACTGTTCAGTGAAGATATTTCTACAATTCCTCATAAGTTCTTTCAATAATTTGTGATATAACACCCAGTTATTTCAATGAAATGTTTCTCATGAACTCCATGCATTAGTTACTCTTCCAGGGTCCCCAAATTAATTGCTTGGAAAATGGTCCAGCTGTTATTATATTGAGTTGCTATACACATGACTAGACAACTAAGTTATTGCCATCAAAAACATTTGTGTAATTCGTATCTAAATTATGTCAGTATTTCTTTTGCCAGCTTTGGTTCTACAGTAAAGCTCCAAAGTTTATTTTCCATCCAGTTAAATGAATAAAATATCTCTGTTGCATATTTCTTTGTACCCAATGTAGCTTGACTGGAATTTTACTGAAATGGAGGCCTAGTTTTGGAAACATTTTTGTTCAATGTACATTCCATAAATATTCAGATTTTCCATGCATATAGATTACATGAGCTTCCCAGATGTCTTTGTAACTCTTAACTCTAGATTATAGTCTACAGCAGGATGATCAATGCCTTCAATATTAATAATGGCTTGACTAAAAGAAAATTGTTCCATTCTCCAACATGTTTTAGAATAGCTTTAATGTTGATTGGTATTCTATCAATTTTTTAAAAACCAGATATGTATTTTTGCCAATGAAAAGATGAATTGTGTAGCAACAAAGACTTGCTAGGAAATGTTCCAAGAATAGGAATATGACTATTCTAAATTTTCAATTATTAAGTTTTGTAACAGAATCAGTAACAATAGAAAACCTCAATAATCAAGCTGCTTAAAGGTTGGCTTGAAGTAATTTTACAATTATAAGGTAATCTGCTCAAATAGCTTTCTGGCATGAGGACACTATTATATTAATAGACAGATTTATTAGGTAGGACTCATCAACATATCCGTGTAGCTGACCAGACCTTATATTGTTAGCACAATTCTGTGTCATCCAGAACCTAGTTGTAGCTGTAAAAAGTGACTTTTCAAAATCAGAAAACAAATGAGACTATCCAGCATAGTTGTGAAATCATGGTAAATATAGACATTGGAGTAACAACTCTGTTTCCTCAAATTGTTACAAAGCACAATTCATGCTTCATATAATGCATTAAGTATTTCTTATTATAAAGCAATTTCTCTGTATATGGAATGCAATCCTATGAATGCTGATTTGAGAGTAACCCCGTTAAACTAGCCGGGTTTTGGTGCTTAGTAAATGTAAACTCATTTACTAAGTAAATGAGTTAGTAAACTCATATTCTATCATATTCTTAGTAAACTCATATTCTATCTGACTTTTTAAAGCTTAGTTTGAAAGTAGAATCAGCATTCTTAATATGTATATGTTTGGTAGGAAGCTCCATGTTGCCATGGGGATGAATTTATCAGTCTTGCTGGTTTCAAGATTGAAATGCAACTGTTTGTTTTTAAACTGAAATATTTCTGGAAATAAAATTATACTGCAGATGTTATGTGTGGTGTTCTTGTATCTGTTCAAGTTCTTACTGTATAAATGCTAGTATTCCAAGTGTGGCCTTATAATGCCTTGGTAAGGCCACACTTGGAATACTGCATTCAGTTTTGGTCACCACGGTGTAAAAAAGATGTTGAGACTCTAGAAAGAGTGCAGAGAAGAGCAACAAAGATGATTAGGGGACTGGGGGCTAAAACATATGAACTGGGCAGGAACTGGGTCTGTCCAGTTTAATGAAAAGAAGGACTAGGGGAGACATGATAGCAGTGTTCCAGTATCTCAGGGGCTGCCACAAAGAAGAGGGAGTCGAGCTATACTCCAAAGCACCTGAGGGCAGGACAAGAAGCAATGGGTGGAAACTAATCAAGGAGAGAAGCAACTTAGAACTAAGGAGAAATTTCCTGACCGTTAGAACAATTAATCAGTGGAACAACTTGCCTCTAGAAGTTGTGAATGCTCCAACACTTGAAGCTTTTAAGAAGAGATTGGATAAGCATTTGTCTGAAGTGGTGTAGGGTTTCCTGCCTAAGCAGGGGGCTGGACTAGAAGACCTCCAAGGTCCCTTCCAACTCTGTTATTCTATTCTATTATGTATCTCAATAGCTTTTATTCTACTGCTGGATTACAATGTTATCTAGTTCAGTGTTTGCCAACTGGTGGCTGGGGACCACTGGTGGTCCGCAAGAAAATTTTAGTGGGCTGCAGTGAAATATCCCCCCACCCACCCAAAGCACTCCTCCTAAAGCAATTAATGCAGGCTGCGTGGGAACACAAGGCTGTGCCGCCCACATGGCCCGCCCATCCACTGGCCCTCACCCTTCGGCCAAGCACAAACCTTACCTTGAGTAGAGCCACATGAGCTAGAACTGGAAGGTAAGACCAACGGCGGGGGAGGGAAATCCGCCCCGGGGTGGCTTGCTGATGTTGGTGGGAAAGTTGGTCCCATATTCCAGAGCTGCAATAGTCACAAGACTGGCCCTTTGGTCATCCCGGAGCAGCTCCTCCGGTCCATGGCAGGCTGGTGCACCCGGATGGAGGAGCAACTGCTCTGGGATGACCAAGTAGTCCTGTGACTACTGCAGCTCTGGAACATGGGGCCGACTTTCCCACCAATGTCAGCAAGCCACTTGTCAGTCAAAATTCATATTAGTGGTCCGCAGAATTTAAAATTATGAGTTTGGTGGTTGGTGACCCCTGATCTAGTTATCCTTGACAAAGAACTATATCCTGCCTTTATTGCTTGCCTTTCAAGACAATGCAATCACCTGGCTTCCCTCCTAGGTAATGGGTGAGAAAATTTATACACCTCGAAGTTGCCCTTGGACGATGTTGCGATAATAACTGGAACAGCTAAGGGTGATCTGCCTCACTTCTGGGCTGCAGAAGACGTGAAGGGGGCCTCATGGGAACTGGCAGGAAAAAAAAATTGCCAGGACATGTTTGTGTTGTAATCACGTACCAGTAGAGAAAGACATAACAGTTTCTCTGTTACAGCTTATCAACAAGCCATTCCCCAAATTTCCTCTGAAATCACAATGCCGGTCTCTGCACTTGATGCAACATCAATCACTGTTTTCCTTTTCCAAAACAATGAAAAGCAAAATTACCCATGAGTGTAGAAATAAAGGTGAGGTATAAATTTACGTGGGGGTGGTGGTCGTATAATGATTTGCAATGGTAATTAAGTAGCCATTAAGTTAATCCAGCTTGCCCTGTTGACTTTGCTTGTTGAAATGGTGAGACGTGCCCTGGGATGCTACAGCTCTTATAAATACATGTCAAATGCCAAGTGCCCAAATTTTTATCATATGACCATGGGAATCACGGTCATAACTGTGAGGACTGGGTTATAAGTCGTTTCTTCAGTGCCATTGTAACTGATTAGTTGCTTAACAAATAGTTGTCAGTTGAAGATTACCTGTACAAATTTACCCCTACCCAGTACAGAGTGGCATTCAAAACTTTCCCAAAGCTTGCAGGGAATAAGAATTAACCAAATGGTTTTTCTCCTGAAAATGAAACAAAATCCAGCTCCATAACTGCCAAATAGTTGAATGGCAGTTCAGCTGTTCGGTATGTATCTTTAAAAGCTGAGGTGGTGTTATGCTGGGAAGAATCAAGAACTAAAGGGAAGCTTACCTGGTGAAATTGAGTAAGGGAAATTAGGTGAGAAGATTACAGGTTTCCTCATCTTCAACTTGTATCTTAGTTGTCCACTTCATATAACTCAAAACCAGTCCTTTTGATCTGGGACCTTCAGATCTGGTGCCACTTTTCATTCCAGAATTTCCTCCTTCCATGGGACTTCTAGAAGTTACAGTCTCAGATGCATTATCTGGAATCCTCAGATGTTTATTAGATTTTTATCCCTCCTTTCAGTCAGGAACTCAAAACAGCTTACATAACACAATATATTGTCCTTTTCTTGCTGAAAGCTATGACAGGGTTCCCATGCCATGTTAAGCCAAGTTTTGCAACTAAGCTAACAATTGGCTAATTCACTTGACACAACACAAGTCGAAAACGAACAAGCCAGATTATGAGTTAGTAAAGGTGTACAGATGATACAGCCATGGTCTTCAGGTAATGTAAACTTTGTTCCATACACTCCCATTGCATTTTTCATTCTGACCCTGACTCTTCTCATCCATGAATTAATATATCTGGAGCAGATAACTCACCTTGGCTGAATTGAAAAAACAAGCAAGGTTGCACTTCATTGTTACCTGGCTGGAGGAACATCAGGTAGTCCCAGAGCAGTAGAGTACATTAGGAAATTTAAATAATATTCCAAAATAGCAAAATGGCAAGACAATTCTATACTGAAAGTCTGCAGAGATTCTCAGTCATCCAGATTGTTAGTGTTTGGGGATTAACCCCTAGCAGAGTATTGCAGCAGTAGTCAAGCCAGGCAGCCAAACGAGAGTGGAAGGGCCCCAGAGTATACACACACTGAACACAAACACTGTTTGTAGTTTAAATAGTTTTTTAATCCAGTTAGAGTTTAAGCTTTGTCATTCAGTCCAATTGTCATTCACTATATTTCCATCCAGTAAGACTCACTATTACAGTCCAAGTTAAGAGTCCTTGCAATATCTTTATCAGCCGATAAAGATATCTTCTCCTCCTCCGGTGCCTCTCTCCAGAGAAACAAACGCTGGATATTCAGCAAGAAGTTCAAACAGTAGAACAGTAGAATTACGCAGTAAATCAGCAAACAGTAGCAAACAAGAACAGTTCAGTCACAGGCACTCACAATTAGTCGCAGTAAGACACAGTTAGTCGCAGTAGCAGTTACAGTAAACCACAGTAAGCTTTCCAGCTTCTAATGCTTCCTTATATTGTAACTTCTAACCGCACCCTTAATCGGCTAATTGTCTGCAGCATTGTGCTTAAAGTGATAAGCACTTAAACCATGATATCTAAGTTTTATATATTTATTCACCCAAACCATATTTGGTATCAATGTTATACCTAACACAGATCGTGGTTGTCCCAAAGATGCTTTTTCTGGAGGTAACTAGACTTTCTGGTTTTTCTCTGAAGACGTTTCGCTTCTCATCCAAGAAGCTTCTTCAGCTCTTCTCCACTATCCTGCCAGTGCTGAAGAAGCTTCTTGGATGAGAAGCGAAATGTCTTAAAAAGAAAAACAAGAAAGTCCAATTGCCTCCTGAAAAAGCACCTTTGGGACTTCTGTATTGCTATCCCCCAAAAATTGTGGATGTCCATGAAGTCACCAAGTATGGAAGTTGACTTGAAAGCGGCTTGATTCTATGTGTCATATTTAAGTTTGTGAATATGTTTGAATATATGTATGCATTTATGAATATAGATTTGTGAGACTTTGAATTTGAATTATATAGATATATAGATACATATATACAAATAGACAGATTATACCCAATGCATTTTGCTTTATTAATTCCAATTCTGATTCCATTTCCTGTTTCACTGTTTCCATGACTCCATCCAGTTTGTAAATTGGGCATATTCACACATTACACTAATCCATTGGCTCATTGAATGTTCCCAGGGTATATACAATTGAAAGTAAGAATTGTAAAGATAGAAATGTGTGCAATGCAATGTTATGTTTACTCAGAAGTAAACACAACCAAATCCAGTGTAGCTTCTTTTACGTAAGGGAACCATAGATTTAAATCCTCAAGTATGACTACAATTGTACACAGCCTTGTCTGGAAATAGGTTTTGTTCTTGGGAAATGTGAAACGTAGATAACATACATACAGTTCTGCCAAAAGAAATAGAATAGTCAGGGGAACCAGTTGTTTGCAGGAGTGCTTTAAAATTACTGTACATATATTTTCTCCTTGTTATTAAAATACCATATGAAGTTTAAGATCAATTTCAAATCTATTTGCTAGTCAGCTACATTTATGTCTAATGAGTAACTAAACTAAAGGCTACAGCATTGCTTGGTAACAACAATTATACAAATCAGGAGGGAAATGAATGCATAAATATCCATAATTTTGGAGTCTGCAGTGTGGAATGATTTAAAAGCAACGTTCAAAACTAAAGTCTCAGCAAGGCAAATGAAAACCATAATTTCCATAGATATACAGAAATCACAGTACTTTGAGTTTAACAGCTCAGCATTTAGAGGAACATATGTTTAGATTGCTTATAATTATTCTCATTAGATGCAGCATGTATTATTGTCTACATTCAGCCTTATACACAAACATATTTTATAGTTCTCTGGTTTAAATAAAAATCTCATACGCTAGTCTGATATATGAAATACTAACTATTGCAAGCTAAGTATTCTGCACAATCCTATGCTTCAAAAAATAACTCCTTGCTCTTTAGTCAAAGGAAGTCCATAGTCAGATCAGAAGAAATGGATAACATAACAGATAACAAATAATCAGAGTTGGAAGGGACCTTGTAGGTCATCTAGTCATATTTAAGATATATGCTTCCTCCCTATTTCCTGTTTTTATACGACATTGAGGAACAATTTTTGGATAATTCAAAAGTCTGCATGCATTTATATGGTAGATAGATTGATCTTAACAAATGCATTTGGATGTAATGTCTAGCAGATTCCTGGGAACCCAGACGAAGGAGAAGAACCATGATAGGAAAGATTCCTTAATCCAGGGTAAGAGGGAAATGTACAAAAGAAACGCAGAGTAAGCCTGATTTGAACTACACTAAATATAATTGATCTGTGTCAGACTCACAAGAGAGTTATGTTATCCCACCAATAATAAAGGCCATTCCAAAAATCCAACTTGTTCTTGTTCTTGTTTCCTGAATTTGCCAGTCTCCAAGTGTTGATTTTGGAATTATTTCTTTCCTTGACAAATTTGGCTAACATTCTCTGGTGACTGAAGGAGGAAGTGTGCAGAAGGTGAAAGTGGAAATTTTTGAGAAGCAATGAGACTGCCAGCTTGAACCATCCTCAAGGCCAACTGTCCTGGCTTCAGTATGAAGAAGGGAGGAACTCTGTACCTGAATCAGAGACTTTTCCAAAAACATCTTCTTGGCCCAGAGGTGGCAGGTTCTGACCAGTTCTGGAGAATCAGTAGCAGAAATTTTGAGTAGTTTGGAGAACCGGCAAATCGCACCTCTGACTGGCCCCGCCCCCATCTATTCTCTGTCTCCAGAGTCCCAGCTCATCAACTGGGTCTTCTTTTGTTGCCCTGCACAGAAGAACGGAGCTGGAAAGCAGGTTAGTGGGGTGGGGAGAAAATGGGGATTTTGCAGTAACCTTCCCCTACCATGCCCTCCAAGCAACACCATGCCCACCAAGCCACGCCCACAGAACAGGTAGTAAAAAAAATTGAATCCCGCCACTGTCTTGGCCAATAATTGAACTCTGGTTGCCTGGCTACAATGGGGGTGGGTGGGGGTAGGCTCTAGGGTTTGTTTCATTTTGGTGCTTGGCATGTTTTTGCTTCAGATCTTACCTGACTTTGCTGCATTCAGTTCTTTCCTACCCTGTTTCTCCAACAATACGGCCTCCCCCAATAAGAAGTCCCAGCATGTTTTATAGGCATGAAATGAAATTAAGCCCCTCCCCCCAAATTAAGGCCTATATTAAAACATGTGAAATGGGGGGGGGCTTGCTGTTAGGAAGTACTTTTGTTGCAAACCCGGATATGGTGCTGCCTGCGTTGACCCCGATACGAAGTGCCCCACCAACGCCGAGGTCAACATCCAAGCCGTCGCTGCCCGCCCGCCCAAAGACCCGGCCTTATTATATGAGAAACACGGTAGTAAAAACTACCTTTTCTCTACTTCTATGGACTCAAGGGTTTTTCTTTCCCAGGGATTGAGGCAGCCCTGACAAAATAAATAAATAGATAGATAGATAGATAGATAGATAGATAGATAGATAGATAGATAGATAGATAGATAGATATAGATAATAAATACATAAAATTTTTCATTTTTAGCAAAAAGTCCAGAAAGAGTTTCCAATCACTAATAAATGTATTTGTTGTCTTCTCCTTAATCAAGCAAGTTAATTTTGCCATTTCTTAAGGTGACCAACTTTTTTACAATGAGAAGGAGGACACAAATAAATTGAAGAAAAAAACAAAGCCACTTGCGCATGGCCCACCCTTGCGCATGGCACACTCTCTCAAAACAATTCTCCTGTGTGGAGCGCATGCGTCTCATAATCGCATCTCGCCGCACTGTACCGAGCCTTGACGAATCGTCATGTCAAATACAAATACGTCACATCACACACAACGGATCGGATCGGCATTGATCAAATACGGAGATTTACAGATTAGTCTTCAAATATCAAAAAGGAGGACGTGTAGGAGGACACTTTTCGAGAGAGGACAGAACTTACAAAAGGAGGACTGTCTTCCTTAAAGGAGGACGGTTGGTCACTTTACATTTCTCCAAATTATGTTATTTTCCCCAGCCACTCCTCTGCAAATGACTATTTCAGAATCGTTCCATCTAAAAAGAAGAAGATACTTTTGATACCGCATCAGTTCCCATCAAATCTCGACTGGCCTTGAATCTTTGTCAGGACTTGGGGGGGTTTCTCTACAAATGCCATAAGCTGCCTCAATTCTCATCTCTTTTCCTGCTAACGTGTTTTAAAATCTGCAATGCTGTTTCAGTACATGAAACCACTTGTACTGAACCACATCCATCCACTCAACTGCAGTATCTTATCAAGAAGCAGAATCAAAAAGACAAGTGGATATTCTTTTTCACCACTCTTGAGGCATTTGCCTTGATAAAAAAGAAAAAAGAAACAGTAAACTAACCCGCAAAACTAAGGATAAAGAAAAACGGATATCAGGTTGGCATTTTTTCCTTAGCCAAAAGGCCCATATAGAAATTTACCAGTAATCCCAGTGGTCATTACTTAAGTGACATTTACATAATCTAGTTAGGTGAAGACTAGCTAAGGTGGAAATTTGTAGTGATAAACACATATAAACGTTGTGGAAACTTGACTTTATCTTCTAGCTCCCCCTGCTGTAAATTTCCTTTTCAATCACTCTATTTTAGAAAACTTTTGCTTCACACAGTTTTTACATTTGAGTGTTCGCTGCTAATGTGACGACCTGGCTATTTTATAGCACTCTTCCTCTTACAAACACCATGCTCTACCTCTGTTGAATTCTGAACTTTTCTGGCTTAGCCCTACTGAGTGTAACTTCCAGATTCCGTAATTGTCTTAAAAGCACAACAATCAGGTTTTGCCATGGAAGCAAACAAGATCTGGAAATATTGATACAGGTAATCCTTGACTTACAACCATTCCTTTGCTGACCATTCAGAATTACAATGGGGCTGAAAAATGTGATTTATGAACATGAAGGTTGACTCAGGCTTCCATCTTTCCGAAGTCGGTAAAAATGAGGACCCGCATTGTTGGGGGAAATATGCTGACTCTGTAAACGGTTTAGGGAGGGCTGCAAAGCACTGTGAAGTGGTATATAAATCAAAGTGCTTATTGCTATTTTTCACACATGTGTCATGTCCCTGGTGGAGACTGACTCTGAGAGAGAGGAGGAACAGACAACAGGGAGTGGAAGTGTGGCTCCGGAGGTTGTGGAAGAGGCTGGGGAAGGGCAGAGGCTGGCTGAGCAGTCAGAGGAGGACCCTGGCCCATCCCCTATCCATCCTAGGGCACGCAAGGAGAGGAAAAGGGAGAGATGTTGTCTACTTGGGAGGAGAGGGCCTTGATCCTTGGGCTGCAGCTGTGACAACTGAATAAGAGGACAGACATGTGTACAGGCAAGCGCTGGAAACAAAGCGTGGAAATATCACTAGTTTATGGTTCCTCTCCGAGTTTGGCGTCCTTCCCAGTGTGTATTCTGTTATCTGTGGATGTTCTCCAGCCCTTATCTTGCCTGGTTTGTGTTGTTTTTTCCCTCCTTCTTGTAACTGCTTGTGTGGGAGTTTTTGTCTTCTGTCAAGGATATTTGGAACTTGGAAGCGAAGTGAAGGAATAAAAGGGGCTTCACCTGTTTTTCGTGACTGTTTGTTTTGTATCCCTGCCCTGGGTCATCACAATATGTGAAAAACGTATGCATCCCCGTGGTCACATGATCAAAATTTGGATCCTTGACAACTGGGATCACATGATCACCATTTGCAACCTTCTGACAAGCAAAGTCAATGGGGAAGCCAGATATACATAATAACTGTGTTATTAACAACTGCAGTGATTCACTTAGCAACGGTGGCAAGAACGTTTGAAAAATGGGGCAAAACTCACATAACATCTTAGCACCAGAAATTTGGGGCTCAATTAGGGTCATAAACGGAGGACTACCTGTATGTAAAACACCTAATAACCCCAGAGCAGTCATTCAGAACCAATACTTTAGGCTAGACTAATAGAATATTTGTAGCTCAGGGTTGAACTGTGGAGGTCTGTGGTGCTCTCAGCTTGGTGGCTTTCTTTCCAAACTATGTAATATCATCAGCACTGAGCTCAAAGAACATCAAGGACCCCACAGTACTTCTATATTATTGGTAAGCAAATAACATGGACATGAAACGTTCATGAGATGTGTAGGCCAAAATCAGCAAGATAGTGGACAAAGTGTTGTGATGCAACTCATGTTTCCCTTACACATTGTATGTTCAAAAGGGTCAGTATTGACATCATAATCTCTCTTTGTCACCTTGCTGATTCTGATTTTAAACATAGGCAAGAGGTTCTACACTTAGGCGAGAAAAAACAAAAGTACAGGAACATCACAGGTGGTACCTGGCTCAATAGCAGTAACTGAGAGGGATCTAGGTGTCCTAGTGAACAAACATGTAAATATGAGCCAATGGTATGATAAAGCTACCAAAAAATATTAGGCTCAGAGGTGGTATTCAGCAGGTTCTGACCAGTTCTGGAGAACCGGTAGTAGAAATTTTGAGTAGTTCAGAGAACCGGCAAATACCACCTCTGATTGGCCCTGCCCCCATCTATTCTCTGCCTCCCGAGTCTCAGCTGATCGGCTGGGTCTTCTTTTGTTGCCCTGCACAGGAGAATGGAGCTGGAAAGCAGGTTAGTGGGGTGGGGAGAGAATGGGGATTTTACAGTATCCTTCCCCTGCCATGTCCATCAAGCCACACCCACAGAACCTGTAGTAAAAAGAAAAATGAATCCCACCCCTGATTAGATTCCATCATCAGAGGGATAGAATCAAAATCACATGAAGTGTTGATACCTCTTTATAATGCCTTGATAAGATCACACTTGGATCCAGTTTTGGTCACCATAATATAAAAAGATGTTGACACTCTAGAAAGAATGCAGAGAAAAGCAACAAACATAATTGGCGGGGGGTTGAAGGTTAAAACATATGAAGAACAGTTGCAGGAATTGTGTCTAGTGAATAGAAGGACGATGGATGACATGATAGTAGTGTTCCAATTTTGAGGGCCTTCCATAAAGAAGGGGAGGTCAACCTATTTTTCAAAGCACTAGAAGGCAAGACAAGGAACAATGGAGGGAAACTAATCAAGGAGAGATGCAACCTAGAACTAAGGAGAAATTTCCTGACAGGGAGAACAATTAATCAGTGGAACAATTTGCCTCCAGAAGTTATGGGTGCTGCATCATTGGAGGTTTTTCAGAAATGGGACATTCATTTGTCTGGAATGGCATAGGGTCCCTTGCTTGAGCAGAGGGTTGGACGAAAAGATCTCCAAGGTCCCTTCCAACTCTCTTATAATGTTATTCTGTTATTTTGATCTGCCCACTTCCCTCTCCCTGGACCCTGTTGCATGGAGTGCCCGGGAATTAAACTTAGCATGAGTCTTTACCATTTTAATAATATTTAGTTCTTCAGCCTACAGCAGAAAATGAGCCAGAACAAATTTACAATAAGCACAGTAAAGTATCTTTCCTGGTGCACTTGGGGAGAAATGGGATAAAGATGCTTAACTGAGAAAGCTGCCCACAAGCAAAGCTTCTCCAAGGGTCCTTGGCTTTGCTACAAAGGCAATGGCTTGTAGCTGATTGATTATAAAATTCAAGCCGCTTCTCCTTTGAAGCCCTCAATGTGTGTGACCTCTCCATTAGCTTAAAGCTTTGAAGTTCAAAGGAGTCTTAGCAAAATCTTTAGCGCCTAGGTGGGAAAATACCCTATATAAAGAACATCCCGGGGTTTTTACTCACCTTTAGACACATACGACACACAAAAGATACAGAATCTGTGACCATTAAGGCACTAAATCACAGACTATCTACAAAGTCCAAAGGAGCAATGCAAGCTGAATCCCAACTGACTACAAAGTCACTTGAGCAGTTTTTTTTTTTCATGGTATGACTGAATAACATGAGGATTTCCTTAGTCAGGGAAGACGGGAAAAGAGTGGCACAGAAAGCAGGTAAGCCAGAAGTGCCCCTGGTAGCATGGAATAATATGATTTTTCTGCTGCCCTAAATAACACAGTTCTATTCAGCCTGCATAAAAGCTAGCATTTAATTTCCTCTGTAAGAGCAAATGCCTACTTATTCAAATGTAAAGTGGAAGAAAAAGGTCTGGGACTTGCATTTTATTTCTTCCACAATAATCGAAAGTGGCATTTTTATCAGCATCTAGTTTCTCATAAGTTGGGGGAAAATGAACTGGGAAATGAATAGCGATGCTTCTACAGTGCAAAGATTGTGGAAATTTCTTGGAGGACTTGACCCCACCCAACTGAAACTTTCAGAATGTATTATGTCTAAATAAGAGGAAGTGAGCGTTTTCTGCAGCTTGAAGGACAAAGATACCTCTTGGGGGTTCAAATTTGAAAGAACAAAGCTGTGTATTAAGAGATGAAGAATCCTCTGTCCTTGCAGTTAAGCCAACCTGAGAGTAGTGGTTATATTTCATCTTATTATGAGCCTGAGGATAAGAGACTGTTCAACCTAAATAGTGAGGAAAGGGAAAAAAAAGAAGCCTTGCCCTTTAAGGAATAGGCAAAGTTCTTTCCTTTGTAGATTCAAATTTCCTGGATGGGAGAAATGCAAAATGATTTGGTCAGCTGTGTTGAAAGTCAGAATCAGTTTATTAATAGGAAGGCAGATAAGAAGAAATCTCACAGGGTTCCTAGGATTAATCTAATCTTGTGAGTAGATAAACCCTTTTTTTAATACCCTTCAGATCCTTTGATTTTGTAAGTGTGAACCCTTGAAGTCTTTGATTTGTGTGTGTGTGTGTGTGTGATGAGTTCCTGTCTCTTGATATCGGGATCTCTTCCTGGGATCTTGGTAGGAGTAATTGTTTTATAGTAGCTGTTTGTTCACTTTGTAGCTGCTTGTTGCATTAGGTTGCAATATCCCGAGTTTCCTGTTAGGCGTTTTGGTTTGCTTTTCACAAGTTTTTTATAGCTTGCCATCTATTTGATTTGTATGGGAAAGGATCTTAGCTAGTTTGTAGGGTTTTTTCTCTGTATCTCATGCCTGTAATTTTCTCCTTCCTTTGTTGTGAAAAGTAAGGTGGCTCCAGCTATTTTAATAGCCCTCATTGGCAAAGAGTGGGGGCTGTTTTCCTAGAAGAGGGGGGAATCGCAACTTCCAACAATAGGGCACCTATCATTCAATCTTATCAGCCTTGTCTTGATCTGACCATGTTTGTCTTCCAGATATCTTTATAGATCTTGCTTCTCAGTTTAGAAGCACGTTTATAGAAGGATGTTTATTTATTTAAAGCATTTTTTTAAATCCTTCTCTTTAGCCATCTGGGCTTTTTCAGTCAGGTGGAAGAGGGGAAGAGACCTTCATGCCTGGAAAATAATGATCTAAAAGATAAAACACAACAGGAAGCTGGTATAGGGAAGAAAGAGAGGCAAAGATACATTCCAATATTGAGTCTTAAATTTGTGAGAAGGGACTCAAACCTCCGCACTAGTCAATCTCCCCATTGTTTACCAGGGCAAAAGGTTAAAAATTACAATCAGGACAAAAGGGAAGAAATTGCAATAGGCTTAACACAAACATTAAAATGTAGGGGAGGTATTAGCCTCTCCAAGTGAACATTCCTTCCAGGATGCCAGAAAAAAAATAGCAATTTTTTGCAGACATTTTTGCAGATTTTGCTGAGATTTTGCCTTGAGAAATTGGGTATGGCTAGTCTAGAGAAAAGAAGGACTAGGGGTGACATGATAGCAGTTTTCTACTATTTGAGGGGCTGCCACAAAGATGAGGGGGGTCAATTTATTTTCCAAAGCACCAGAAGGGCAGGACAAGAAACAATGGATGAAAACTACTCAAAGAGAGAAGCAACCTGGAATTAAGGAGAAACTTCTTAAAAGTGAGGACAATTAACCAGTGGAGCAGCTTGCCTTCAGAAGTTGTGGGTGCTTCATCACTGGAGTTTGTTAAGAAAAAACTGGACAGCCACTTCTCTGAAATGGTATAGAGCAGGGGTGGGCAAACTACGGCCCGGGCCACATCCGGCCCGTTGGTCTGTCCAATCCGGCCCGCCCCTGAAAAAAAATTGCTGGGCCACGTATTGCCCTGCGCCATGTGGCCCCAAAGCTGCAAAACAGTGCGGAGCGCTCTCGGGGTAGGAAAGAAAGAAGAACTTTGCAAAGGCGTCGGCTGGGAGTTCGAAATCACCTTCGAGTGCGACCTCTCCGAAGGTGAGTCCCCGCCGATCCCCTTTTTTTCCGGGGCTTCCAGGCTTAAACTTTGCAAAGGCAAAGTTTGCAGGTGGGAGCGTCTTCCGGCCGAGGAGCGGGAAGGATTCTGCCCGGCGGGCGGGAAGGCTGCTTGGGCGGGCTGCTTGGAGCCACCTAAAGCTAGGCCGCTGCTGGTGGAGCCTTGCCCTGCCTTGGTGCCCGTTCCCGGCTCGGCGGTCCTGCTCGGGCGGCACTTTAAAAGCCTGCTCCCAGCACCCTCCCAACAACTTGCGGCTTCCTTTTTCCTCGCGGGCGCTTGCGCCTGGCCCCGAGCTGCGTGGCAGAGGAAACCGGAGCACCGGGTCGCCTTTCCAAGCAGCCCGCCCGCCTGCCCACCGGGCGGAACCCTTCCGCTCCTCGGCGGGAAGACACTCCCGCCTGCAATCTTTGCCTGTGCAAAGTTTAAGCCTGGAAGCCCGGAAACCCCAGCAACTTCCCAGCAACTTTCGGCTTCCTTTTAACTCGCGGGTGCTCGCGCCTGGCCCTGAGCCGCACAGCAGAGGGAAGCCCGGCGGGCGGGCGGGCTGCTTGGAGGAGCGACCGGTGGTGCTCCGGCAGCAGCAACAGGCAGTTCCGCCCGGGCTCCGCTCAGGTGTCCGGCTGGGGCTGTCAGGAGTTGCTACCGCCGGCGCAGCTCCGCGCGGCTCCAGTCCCGCGTTGCCTTGGGAAGGAAAAGGCAAAACTAGGAGCCGCTGAGCCTGAGCCTCGGTGCCACTGCTGCCATTGCAAAGCACCGCCGCGGCTCTTCCTTTTTGCCTTTCCCTTCCCAAGGCAATGCGGGACTGGGCCGTGTGGAGCCACGCCGGCGGTAGCAACTCCTGACTCAGGGAGCCTCCGAGGGAGGGGAAGGAGGAGAAGAGGGGGAAGGGTGGGGGCGATTCCCAAAAATCTTGTGCTGACCCGGCCCGTCTGTCAAATTTTAAAAGTCAATGCGGCCCCGAGCCAAAAAGTTTGCCCACCCCTGGTATAGAGTCTACTGCTTGAGCAGAAGTTTGGACCATAAGACCTTCCAGTTCTATTCTGATTGATTAATTAATTCTCCTAATTAAGTAACAAAAGGTTCTTCTTTCCCCTAAGAGCAGGGGTGTCAAACTCAAGGCCTGCGGGGCCACCCTGGAGGGATCGGTGCCCACGGGGCATCTGCCAGTGAAAATGGAGCTCGGGAGAGTTGCGTGTGGATCTCCTGAGCTCCATTTTTGCTGGCAGGAGGCCATCGCAGCCAGAATCGGAGCTCGGGAACCTGTTTTCACTGGCAAAGCATTCGGGCCACCACAGGCGCCCCGACACGAGTGATATTGAGCTGGCCACGCCCATTCTTGCCACACCCACCCTGGCCTCCTTGAGGTCAAACACAACCCAAATTGAATTTGACACCCCTGCCTAAGAGTGTCACCAATGTTAATTAAACAGAAACTGCAAACTCAGCAAAGAACCCAACCACTGAGTGCTCCCTTTTGGAAATCTGGGTAATTACATTTTCCCAGAATTCCTAGAGGACGAGCGCTCTTTTACCTGCATTTGGGGAATAAAGGCGAGACTTGCCTATAAAAGGAGCTATTAAGAGGGACTTAATTTGTGGCCACCTCTAATAGTCCTCAACTTCACCTCTGATTCAAGCAGCTGTGTGTAGAAACTGTATTTTCTTTTTAACAAATGTAAAGATTACTTTTTAAATTATGACTACCTCGATTCCATTTGAAAGATAAGTGGAGCTTAAGGCTCTGTTTCTTCCCTTGATTTAATTAAAAAAAAAACAGCCACTAAAAATGTCACAAATATTAATTTAGTTTGATATTTTATAGAATAGTATGCAGAGGGATGGTCTTACAATTTCTGAAAATGAACTAATGGCAACATACAGTTAATAACCCAATATTTTATTAAAGAAAGCATTCTGTTCTTGCACATGGATGTGCCCCTATGTGAGACTGGAGTTATACACTGCATTAAGCCAACTCTGACTGATTCCAAAACACAAGTTTAAACTAATTCATGATTTAAAGCAGGGGCAAGCCATCTTTTTAAGAGAGCCTCGGTGGCGCAGTGGTCAGAGTACTGTACTGCAGGCCATTTCTGCTGACTATTGGCTGCCTGCAATTTGGCAGTTCAAATCCCACCAGGCTCAAGGTGGACTCAGCCTTTCATCCTTCCGAGGTGGATAAAATGAGGACCCAGATGGTTGGGGGCAATGGGCTGACTCTGTAAAACCGCTTAGAAAGGATAGATAACAGATAATCAGAGTTGGAAGGGAACTTGTAGGTCATCTAATCCAACCCCCCCCCCCCGCCCAAGCGAGAGACCCTACACCATTTCTGACAAATGGCAGTCCACAGGGCAGTCCACAGGGCTGTAAACAGTGGTGGAATTCAAATAATTTAACAACCGGTTCTCTGCCCTAATTATTTCTTCCAACAACCAGTTCACCAAACTGCTCAGAAACTTAACTACCAGTTCTCCTGAAGTGGTGTGAACTGGCTGAATCTCACCAGTGTCTATAAAGCACTATCAAATGGTATATAAGTCTATTGCTATGGTATATAAGTGGTATATAAGTCTAAGTGCTATTGCTATTGCTATTTTTCAGACAGAGCGCTATACTTTGGGTGAGATCTATGGGGCCATTCTCCAATAATGTGATGGTCTCATGATTTGGGAGGACAATTTTTGGTCTGTTTGATCATCTGAGTGATAGTTTTAATAACGAAAATAGTTGTGTCAACATTGATGTTTAATTTGCTAAAATATTGTATTTTGGGGCAAATTTGGGGCTTTGTGAAGATGCGATGGACTATCACATTTGTTATGTCATTTGTGTGGAATCCAGCCTTAATGCTGAAACTGAAGACCGCTCTCTCTACTGCCCTGGGAATAGGGACTGAATTGAATTCACACACCATATGGAGGTAAAAATAAACCAATGCCAGCTATGTGTGAATCAAGATACGTTCTTTCATACCTGTCAACACCTGTAATGAAATGATGCCTCTTCTTCAAGCACCTTGTTCATCAACCTAGTGTGATTCTTTCTCAGCAAGGTTCTTTCCCCTTATACACTTGAACAACTGAAACATTAATCCTACTCACCAATTTCCTTGCCAGGAATGTGTTGCTGATAGATGTGTTACTTATCTTGAATGCCCATCCCTGATCCTTTAAACAAAAACAGGAGAAAAAAAAATCATCAGCTGTCTCTCACAGTTCGGAAATAGAGATGACTACAGGGTATATTTTAGTTAAGTTTTAGGCAATCTTTTCAATTCATATCTCTTAGCGAAAGAACCTTGTTACCTTTTAAATGATAAAAGATAGCATAGAATACTTTATTGTAGGGTATAGAATACTGTATCTGGCCAAGTGTGATTAGACACATAAGGAATTTGTCTCTGGTGCAGGAGCTCTTCATTGTACATGCAAAGCAACAGAGCAATAATAATCACAATAATAATAATATCAATAAGAGGGGTAGTAAAGAAGATAAGAAGGATAATAATGCTACAGCCATAGAACATGGATTTAATGCATACTCATTAAACAATACTGTGAGAATTAGATGTTCAGCAGAGTAGTGGCGTGAGGTAAGAAACTGCTACTGAGTCTATTTGTTTTGGCACAGAAATAACACACAATGCCCTATAGCAGAGTCCCATATAGGGAGGAGTTGAAACAGTTTATGCCTAGGATGTGAGGGGTCTGTAGATATTTTCTCAGTCCTCCTTCTGATTCACGCAATATACAGGTTTTCTAGGGAAGGCAAGCTGGTTGCAATTATTCTTTCTGCAGTCTTAACTATCCATCAGAGTCTGTACTTGTTCTGTTTGATTGCTATACCAAAACAGATAGTTATAAAAGTACAAATGACAGACTCGATGATTCCCCTGTTTCGAATTGTTTCAACAACTCCTGGGGCAGTCTGAACTTCCTGGGCTGACACAGGAAAAAATATTCTTTGTTGTGCTTTTTTAACGAGGGTTCTAATGTTAGGTGTCCATTTCAAATCCTGGGAGATTATAGAATTCCATAATCTGAAGGGTTCTATTGCTGATACGGTGCTGTTGGATATAAGAAGAGGTGGTAGAATGGAAAGGCTCCACTCTCATCTCTACCGTTTTAAGCACGTTCAGCTCCAGATTGTTCTGGCTGCATCACAGAGCTAATTGTTCAACCTCTTGTCTATATGCAGATTCGTCACCATCTCAAATGAGACCAGTGACTGTTGTATCATCTGCAAACTTCAGTATTGAGGGTTCAAGAAGTTGCAAGATGCAGGGCAGTCTCATGTTGACAGCATCACCTGCCGAATTTTTGCTTCATAGGCAAACTTGCAAGTGGTCTAACAGCAGATCTGTGATGATTTTCAGCACTAACCTCTCAAAGGTCTTCATAACTACAGATACTACAGCTGTTGAGCGTGAACGGAAACGTCCAAACGCCATCTTATTTGGTCTAGAGGTCACCAATAACAATGATGACATCACAACTGTCCGAAACATCATCAGGGATTATCAAGCATCAACCATCTCCGCTGATGAAATACTTGACATTTCACGCATTGGCCGAGAGCTCAATAACAGTGACGGCTCTGTGGCCCCACGCCTGTGCAGAGTCATTTGCAAAAATGAATCAAGCAAACGTAAATTCATTTATACTATAAACTCACTCGCCAAAACCAACACCAACCATAAGAACCTCCGTTGTCGCCCTGACCTAACCATACAGCAACGTGCCCGCTCCCGTGTACTCCGCATTGAACTCAAAAACTGTCTAGACAATGGAGAGAAGGACCTGTACATTGACTACCATGCTGACTGTATCAAAAGTAAGCCACGCAACCCAATACTCAGCTTTTACCCTCAACCACAACCCTACCTCAACCAATCCACCATCACCCAAGACTAGGCACGCACGCCCCCAACTACCTCAATTCCAACTACTGCCGGCCTTAAATGCAAACTACTCAATGCAAGAAGCCTCGTGAATAAAATACCTGAATTTCTCATCCTACTAAATATGGCTAACTTCGACATTATATTTGTCTGTGAAACATGGCTCAATGCATCTCTCCCGACTCCATTACCACAGTAAGAGACTATCATGTTTACCGATCAGATCGTGAAAATCGTCGAGGAGGTGGTGTTGCTATCTTCTATAAAAATCCTTACATCTAAAAAATATCCAAGTTACCCAGGAGCTTGCTCTTCCTGAGACCATCATCTGTGAACTATCCTTAAATATCACAATTCGATTCTTACTATGTTACAGAGCACCTGATTATGACATCGAACATGTAAACAAGCTAAATACATTACTAACATGGGCTGCATCCTGCCCATACCCTTTTATCTTTCTTGGTGATTTCAATCTACCTCATATTGACTGGACCCTAAATGATTGTACAACTGAAATCATACACACAACCTTCTACAATGCTATTACAAATCTGGGACTGGAACAACTAGTAACCAACAACACTAGACTAAACAACTGCCTCGATCTCATCTTCTGCAATAGTTTGAATTTAATTTACGGAATACAAACTAAAGAACCCTTTTCCAGTAGTGACCACAATATGATTGACTTTTGTCTCAACATACGTCCACACAAAAATCACCACAATGATGTAATCCCCAATTGTAACTTCAAAAAGGCAACTATGATCTTATAGACAACGATCTCTCATCCCTTGATTGGCAATCTCTATTCACTGGATGCAATACTGTTGAAGACCATTACAACATATTTTTACTTGAAGTCAAAAGAGTCATCAAACTATATGTACCAACAACAACTCCCAAAACAAAACAAAAAAGCAGATTACCCATAACAATAAGGAAACTTCAATCCAAAAAGAGATCACTCTGGCGGAAAAACAAATCTGGTCACGTTGCCAATTTCAAAAACCGATACAAAAATTTATGCCACCAGATAAAGACCGAATGCACCAATTATCACATTAAACAAGAGGAAAACCTTCTAAGCACCAATTCCACCCGTGCTTTTTACAATTTTGTAAACAACAAACTAAAAGACTCAAGGTCCATCCCTCCCATGATAGGACCTGATGTTAAAGACTGCAACGACGACACCATTAAAGCCAACATCTTTAACACATTCTTCGGCTCAGTATTTGTAAACAGCAATGGATCATGCCCAGTATTTCCTAGCCGTACCACAGATAACAACAATGATCTAATACATATCGATTTCACAGAAGACAATGTTGAAAAAGCACTACGCAATCTAAAACCATCCCTATCTATTGGACCGGATGGAATATGTGCCTACTTCTTAAAAAGCTATCCACTGCCATAGCCAAACCTCTAAGCATAATCTTTGAAAAATCTTTCAGGACCAGCTCCTTGCCTAACCTATGGTCACAAGCCACAGTCATCCCCATCTTCAAAAAGGGAGACCCAAGCCTAGTTGAAAATTACAGGCCAATCTCCTTATGCTGCGTCACCTGTAAAGTCATGGAATCAATTATTAACCCAATCCATCATCCTCCACTTAGAGACAAATAACCTACTCTCCAATAAACAATTTGGTTTCAGAAAAAACTATCCTGTAATCTGCAACTCTTACACTGCAAAAACATATGGACGACACAACTCGACCAGGGCAAAGCAATAGACGCAATCTACATAGACTTCTGTAAAGCCTTTGATTCAGTGGTACACGACAAACTACTCCTAAAAATAAAATCCTATGGTATCTCTGGACAACTGAATAACTGGATAGAAGCATTCCTGTCAAACAGACAACAAATGGTCAAAATTGGGAGCGTCCTATCAAATTCTGTACCTGTCAATAGTGGTGTCCCCCAAGGCAGTGTTCTAGGACCAACTCTCTTCATACTCTACATAAATGACCTCTGTGATCATATTAAGAGCAATTGCGTTCTTTTCACTGATGATGTAAAGCTGTTCAATACCACAGGCAATACTGCTACCCTACAAAAAGATCTTGACTATGTATCAGAATGGTCAAACAAATGGCAACTTCAAATCTCAACAAATAAATGCTCTGTCTTACATATTGGCAAAAAAAATCAGAAAATAAAATACAAGCTGAATAGTCAAGATCTTGTTGATGACCCAAGCTCTGTAAAGGACCTTGGAATACTCACCTCTAATGATCTAAGT
This sequence comes from Notechis scutatus, assembly GCF_049901735.1. Classification (NCBI taxonomy): domain Eukaryota; kingdom Metazoa; phylum Chordata; class Lepidosauria; order Squamata; family Elapidae; genus Notechis; species Notechis scutatus. Next base: position 19,363,674 of record NC_142014.1, read on the forward strand.
GCTAGAGCCCACTGCAACTACATAGCCAAAAAGGCATTAAGAGTTGTTAACCTAATCCTACGTAGCTTTTTCTCTGGTAATATCACACTACTAACCAGAGCATACAAAACATTTGCTAGACCAATACTCGAATACAGTTCATCAGTCTGGAACCCACATTACGTATCTGATATTAGCACAATTGAGAAAGTACAGAAATATTTCACAAGAAGAGTTCTCCACTCCTCTACTCGTTGTAGAATACCTTATGCCACCAGACTTGAAATTCTAGAACTAGAAAACCTTGAATTACGCCGTCTTCGGTCTGACTTAAACATGGTATATAAAATCATACATTGCAATGTCCTACCTGTCAATGAATACTTCAGCTTCAACCATAACAACACAAGAGCACACAATAGATACAAACTCAAAGTTAACCGCACCAAACTTGATTGCAGGAAATACGACTTCAGCAATAGAGTGGTCAATGTCTGGAATACTCTACCCGACTCTGTAGTTTCTTCCCCAAACCCCAAAAACTTTAACCTTAGACTGTCTACTATTGACCTCACCCCTTTCCTAAGAGGTCTGTAGGGGGCGTGCATAAGCGCACCAAAGTGCCTACCGTCCCTGTCCTATTGTTTCTCTTATTCTTCTTTTATTTTTCTTATATGTACCCATTTCATTTATTCACAACTATGTATACACTTATACTTATTATCTTGTAAACAATTGGCAAATCAAATAAATAAAATAAAATAAATAAATATCAGAGCAACTGGCCTGTAGTCGTTTAGCTCACTGATGAGGGTTTCTTAGAAACCGGGATGATAGTTGAGTGTTTGAAGCAAGAAGGGCCATAACACATCTCCAGTGATTGATTAAAGATGCGGGTGAAGATGGAGGCCAGTTGTTCAGCACAGGCTTTCATACAAGAAGGAATTACTCCATCTGGACATTGTGCTTTTCCAATCTTTTATCTATGAAATAGACCTCATCACACATCTTTTTCTAAGATCACCAGAGGTAGAGGGCCCAGAAATAGCTGTAAGAGATTTGGCTGCTGTTGGGGAAGGTAGCAGTAGATGACAAATGATCCCTTATCATTTCAGTTTCAGTTAGTAGCCTTTTAGCTACAAAACCCATACCTCTGTGGATGAATACTCTTAGTAGAGATAACATTTGTGATGTTTAAGATAATACTTTCCAGTCAGAGGAAAACACTCATTTTATCCAAATTTCTTCAACTTGACGCAGCAATTTCCATCCAGGAAAGAACTCTAACACAAATAGTAGATCTTGAGTTTGAGAATCTCTCCACAAACTGATTTAATCTCTCCACAAACTCTGCCAGGGGATGTGCCTGTTTTTTCCCAATGGTTTCACACTCTGATAGAAGCACAGGAAAAGAGTTGACACTATACTGATGTGCCCCCTCCCCCCAAAAAGACACATCCATCTTAAAAGGTTTTGTTTGCTAAGAAAAGAATGTGCAGCCACCTATTTAATTAACTGTCTCAAAGTGACAAAGACAAATTTCCCATACTTTATCAGTGTATTTCCTTGTACAACAATTAAGCTTGTGCATTTAATGCAGCATGGGAGCAAAGGAAAGTTGGAATCATTAAATAAAGAAGCACAAAAAAAACCAAGGATTTGCTTAAAAAACAACAACATGAAGACTTTTGTAAAAAGGTTATCACATCAGTTGGATACGATGCTATACCATGCATTAGCGTTGTTAATGCATAATAACAATATTTGTTGTTTTAATTATGCATTCTTAACTACATTAAATGGTGTGTATAAAACATTACTTTAGTCAACTATTCATACCTACTAAAAATGCAGCTAAGTCCACTTCCTTATTAGCAGATTGTAGCATCATCCAACAAACATTGTTTGTAACATCATCCCACAGTTATGGAATTATACTTTTTTATTGCTTTAATGATAGCAGGGTAATGGCATCCAATTATAAGGAAAGAAAAGTTTGGTCATGATTTTTAAGCCTGAGTTAATTCTAGACCCCAAGGTTTGGGAGGAGTATAGTCCTTGAAGGAGACTTAAATTACCCATTAAAGCCTCATCTTCAGTCCTGATAAGCAAACGTTACCAGAGATAACAATGTATTGATTTTTACCTTAATCAAACAAACCAATTTTATATTTCTTCCTTTAAAGTTTTGCTATCCCTTTTCAATTATTAAGGAATGAGGCAGATTTTGTGTCCCCATTGAAGCAATTTTTTTTACCATATCATTCTTTTGAAGTCCATTTTTAGATCAGTCTTGATCTAAATTATTTACAGTAATTTTTTTCTTCTTCCATAACATTTTTAAACACAGTCTATCTATAGAGGCAAACTTCTGGGTCCATTATTCAAAAATATCCTTCAATATGTCCAATGTCAAAATATTTGCCTTGTTTGTATTAGTAAGTCAAATTTAAGTGTTCTTTTCTAATTGTCATTTTTAGTAATCTTTAGTTTCTTGTAGTTATAGTGTCAATTTTCAAAACCCCATCCTTTTGTTTTTTTTTTAAAGAATTCAGTACAAAAATATTTTTCCATGCGGAGAATACTTATAATTAATTCCAAAAACCTATTTCAAATCCACCTGGACCCTTAGTACATTTGTATCTTTTCAAAATCAAAGTTCAATCATACTATTGCTGTATTAGTTCCCACTCCCATATTTTAATCCTTAAACTTGTATTTAAACTTATTTCACTAAGGATGAAGGAAACGTACCTGGTGCTCTAAAACCTGTTGATCCAAAGATACCTAATAGCTGAAAAGCAATTAAAAAGAAATATCTGGAAGTGAGAGAGGGCGGAGCTGGCGTCGTGACAATACGGCATGCGATCTTGGAGGTCTGAGATCGCTGCCAATATTTTTGCTCCTGGACGGTCCATTTGGATCTAAACCATCCCGAAGAGATGGTGAATTCAAAAAGCGCATCCTGTTGATCCCAGGGATACCACAAAGTCTCTGGTAGATCCAGGAGAAGCTCTTTTTGCCAGCAGCAAAGAGGCAGCCATTAAAGCTGCTGAAGTTGGGACAGCTCCGAAACGAAAGAGAACGGAAAGAGAGAGTGTGCCGGTTTGGTGAGAACTTTTTCTTTATTTTAAGATTTGAAAGGACACCCTAAGGAAAAAAAAAAGAATCTGTAAAAGTTTTGACAGAAGTAACTAAGCGGTGATTTTAAACAGGAATGTCAAAGTAATATTTTTATTTTTTTTCTCATTGCTGGATTTTCTACACACAATCTTATATTTTGAAACTGGACTGGTTTTTCCTCTTGTTTCATTTTTTTTTCTCCTTTTTGACTTTATAATATTTTAGGCTAGAGACTCCCTTTTAGTTATTTTTTTTAAATATCTTTTTCTTTTTTTAATTAATTCTTATTATATTTTGCTTGGAAAAAGAAGGGGAAAGTGAAAGCAAAAGAAACTTTGTAACACTGCCAACTAGAGGCTTGGAAATATTCTATTTCTCTTTTGACCAGACAAAGCTGAGAAAGAACTGAGACTTCTTTTCAAGGACATTGCTATTTGATAAGATAGAGGGAAGAGCATGGGAGAGTATTATTGCAGGTGCTCTTCTGGGTTTCTATCAACAGCTGAAGTCTGGTGTTGAAGCTTATAGGAAAAGAAAAGGTGATAAGTCTCTGGAGAAGAGAGTTATAACAAGAGCCTTGGATAATTAAACAAAGTGCAGTGTGCTCTTTTGATTTTTTTCTAAGCTGCGCTACCCCTCCTCATCAGTTTATTTTTTGTATTTGGATTTTTGGCTCTTTGGAACTTGTCTTTGTTTTTTTTTCTTGTCTTTGGAAGTTAAATTTCTACGTTTGCTTTTTATTTTAAAGGAAAAGCTTTAGTATTAATGATTTCCTTCCTTTTCTTTTTAAGGGAGTAGTCTTTTTTCTTTTTTTCTCTCTCCCTCCCTGGTATTTTTGTCTTTCCATCTACCTTCCATATTGGTTTTGGTCTGTTTTTTTTCTATTTTTCTTGCCTTCTTTTTTTTCTTATGCATCCTTTTATATCTGAGACCTCTTAATTGGATTAAGATGTTGAAGATCCTGAAGAATTTTTCCTTTCTCTTTTTTAGCTTTTTATTTAACATTTTTCCGCCTTTTTTAGGATTTTACAACTTTTTCTTTTTTGTGTGTGTTTATGGTTTTTTCCTCCATTTTTGAATTTTTACTGCTTTCTAACCAATCGATTGGATTAAGGTATACAAGAACCTGAATTATTATTATTGTTGTTGTTATTGTTATTGTTATTGTTATTGCTGTTGTTACTATTTAGCTTCTTTTTTCCTACTATTTTTATTTGGAATTGCAATTGGTTATTTCACAATTGGATTAAGGTCTAGAAGAACCTGAAGATTTTTAATTGCTCGAAATGAGTAAGAAACTAACAGCCCCTGGTTCCTCAACTTCTACTTCTTCCTCTCCACCATCTGGAGGACAACGTTCAATACAGACAATGTTACGGCAAGAAAAAGAACAAGAAAAAGTGACCCTGCAGATGATTATGCAAGGAATTCAAAATATTCAAACAAGAACAGAGAATATTGAAAAGAGAACAGAGAACATTGAACAAAGAACAGGGAAAGCCGATGAAAAGGTGGAGAACATTCAACAAATGATGATGAAGTATGATGAGAGACTCAAAAAAATTGAAGAAGAAGATAAACAAAGAGACAAGAAGATTGGAGATATTGATAACAGATTAACTGTGGTTGAACAAGATAAAAGTGGTATGCTAAGATGGGAGATGGACAGATCAGAATTTTATCTTTGATTCCAAAAAATAGAGGAAGAAAAGGGACAAAACCTAACTGAGATAATGATAGGAATATTGGCTGAAGCTTTGGAAATAACTGAAGAGAAGATGATGGGTGGAATAGATGAGGTCTATCGAGTCTTCACAAGATATGCAATGAGAAATAGCTTACCAAGATAAGTTCACATCAGATTTACAAAGAAAGCCATTAAAACGCAAATATTGCAAGTGGCAAAAGAGAAAACATTGAAATATAAAGACAAGGAGATTGTGGTCTTGAAACAAGTACCCAGAAGAGGGAGAGAGATGAGAAGAGAATACCGATTCCTGACCAAAATGCTACTTAAAAAAGAGGTGAATGATAGATGGCTGATTCCAGAAGGTTTAATGTTCACATGGCAAGAACAGAGATATAGAATTGACTCAATTGAGAAAGCTGAATCATTTTACACAGAATTTTTTAGAGGGAAAGAGGAAGAGGCAGAAGAAGAAATTTCACAAATTGAATTCCAAAAGGATTGCCAAATGACAACTGAAAAAGAAGAAGGTGCAGTAGGTGGAAAGGAGGAAGCCAAAGAACAACGTGAACCAAGATCTATGAGAGCTATCAAACCTAACTACAAAATATAACCATGGAAGATAAAAAATTTATTACAATTAATATAAATGGACTTATCTCAGCTGTTAAAAGAAGAAAAACCTTCCATAAATTAGAGAAATTAAAATTTGATATAATCTGCCTACAAGAAGTACATATTAAAAAGCAATATGAACAATTGTTGATACAGCCAAAATTAGGGAAAATATTTACTTCTTTGACACAATGCAAGAAAAGAGGAGTGGTTTTATACATTAAAGATATTATCCCAGCGAAATTGATTTGTACTGATGACGATGGAAGAATACTAATGGTGGAAATAATGGACAATAATACGAAAACACTCCTGATTGCAATCTATGCCCCGAATGACAATCAAGAAGAATTTTATAAAAAACTACATCTGAAAATAATTGAACTGGACTATGCTAATATAGTTATGATGGGAGATTTTAATGGAATTGTAGACAATAAACTGGACTATACAGCACAGAAAACAATAAAGCAAAACAGAAAGACCCTCCATAAATCTTTTTTTTAAATGGTAGATGAAATAAACTTAAAAGATACATGGAGAGAAAGAAATGCTAAAACTAAACAATACACCTTCTACTCAAATAGACATTTATCATGGTCCAGAATAGATATGATATGGATGTCAACAGAATTGTTAGCTAATATTCAAGAAATAAATATTGAAACAAGTATTTGGGCAGATCACAATCCAATGACAATTAAATGGAAAGGACAAAGATAAAGATTTAGATGGACGTTAAATAATACTATATTAAAGGAAAAAGACTTCACACAGTTGATGGAGAAAGAACTGGCTTTCTTGTTTAGAGAAAACAAAAAAGAAGATACATCAATCCAGAATGTATGGGATACAATGAAGGCAAATGCCAGAGGCTTGATAATAGACTATACAAGGAAAAGAAATGCCATGAAAAGATTAGCCTCTAAGGCATTAGAGGATGAGTATAAAGGACTTGAAAAAGAGCTACAGAAAATGCCACAGAAAAAGGACATTAAGTTAAAAATGGATATAATCAAACATAAAATGGGTCTAATAGAAAAAGAAGAACTAGCACAGAAAATTAGAGGTTCTAAACAGAACTACTTTGAAGATGCAAATAAACCAGGTAGATGGTTAGCATATAAATTGAGAAAGGAGAAAGAATCAAAGAAAATATTGCAATTAATAGATGACCAAGGCCAAGTTTGCTATGGTAGTAAAGAGAAGAAGGAAATCATACAAGACTATTATGGGAAACTATACACACAAGAGAATATTGATGAGGAAAGAGTTAAACAGTATTTACAGAATGCTAATTTACCCCAGATATCCTAAAGAGATTGAAACAATGTTAGAAAGCAATATAACGATGATGGAGTTAACTGAAGCACTCAAGAAGCAAAATAATGGAAAGGCACCAGGCCCAGATGGACTTCCGGCAGAATTTTACAAAACATTACAAGAATCATTGAACCTTTCATTGCTAGAAGTTATGAATGAAGTTATGTTAAAGAAGAGGATACCTAAATCATGGTCAGAAGCTTATATTACACTTGTTCCAAAAGAGGAGGCTGATCCATTACAAATCAAGAACTATAGACCTATTTCCTTACTAAATGCAGATTATAAATTTTTTGCTTCAATATTGGCAGAAAGACTTAAAAAATACTTAAACAATTTTATCCATCCTGATCAAAATGGATTTCTGCCAAAGAGACAAATTAAAGACAATATGAGAGTAATCTTGGACACTTTGGAATACTACAAGGCACATCCTGAAAAACAAATGGATTTGATATTTCTAGATGGCACATCCTGAAAAACAAATGGCTTTGATATTTCTGCACAGAAGGCATTTGATAATGTGAATTGGCGATTCATGATAATGTGAATTGGCGATTCATGTTATTACTGCTGGAACAGATGGGCTTTGCTAAAAAATTTATTCAAGCAATAGAAGCTATATATCATAAGCAAATGGCAAAAGTAATGATCGAGGGAGAACTGACAGACTCTATTGATATAAGAAAAGGAACAAGACAAGGGTGCCCACTATTACCTCTGTTGTTTGTGTTAACCTTGGAAGTGCTAAACAGAAATATTAGAGATGAAAAGAATATAAAAGGGATGAAAATTAAAAAGGAAGAATTTAAGTTGCAAGCATTTGCAGATGATCTGGTTTTCATTTTAGAAGACCCACTAGAAATAGCATCAAAATTGATAGAAAAGATAGAGACATATGGAAAGGTGGCTGGCTTGAAAATAAATAAAGATAAGACAAAGATCTTGACAAAGAATATGTTATCAAGACAAAAGGAAGAACTGGCAGATCTATTGAAAATCCAGGTCACAAATAAGATCAAGTACTTGGGGATATACTTGACAGCAAGATGCAGTACATTAAAAGAGAATAATTATATCAAACTTAAGCAGCAGATAGCACTAGATTTGGCGAAATGGGAAAATCTACAACTGTCATTAATAGGGAGAATATCAACAATCAAGATGAATATATTACCCAGAATTTTATATTTGTTTCAAACAATTCCAATTAGGCTTGGAAAAGATTACTTTGAAGATTTAAATAAAATTGTGTTGAAATATATATGGCAAGGTAAGAAAGCGAGAATAAAGTTAAAACTTTTGCAAGATGCTAGAATAAGAGGAGGATTTGGTTTGCCTAATTGGGAATTGTATTACCAAGCTACAAATTTGATGTGGGTTAAGGAATGGATAACATTAAGAAATACTAGATTGTTGACATTAGAAGGCCATGATCTGTTGTTGGGGTGGCATGCTTTTCTATGGTATAAAGGAACTAAAACACAGGGGTATTTTAGAACAGTGATCCCCAACCTTTCTTATGCCACGGCCCGGTATCCCCAACCTTTTTTATGGCACGGCCCGGTACCGGCATTAGCTGGGCGCCGCCATCTTTTTTTGATGAAAAAGTGGTTCCGGTGACCTCACCGGAAGCACTTTTTCATCAAAAAGATGGCGGCTTAGCGCTCGTGAGCTTTTTCGGGTAGAAATGGCTTTCTACCCAGAAAAGCTCATCGAAGCGCTGCGCCGCCATCTTTTTTTTTGATGAAAAGTGCTTCCGGTGAGCTTTCTACCTGGAAAAGCTCACCGGAAGCACTTTTTCATCAAAAAAATGGCGGCGCCCAGCAAACCAGCGGCCCGGTAGGACTTGTTCCACGGACCGGTCCCGGTCCGCGGACCGGTGGTTGGGGACCCCTGTTTTAGAAGACATTATATACGGGAGTCTCTGTGGTTAAATTGGGAGACGACTAAAAGACAATGTTATTTGAAAATTCCAGTCTGGCTATCGACTACTGAAGCATTTTCTTATCCTATAATATACAAAAAGGAACAAACAGTTAGATATGGTGAAATATTGAATGAAAAGAGTGAACTTAAATCTATACAAAAACTAGAGGAACAAGGTATAAAGATGAATTGGTTTTCATATGCGCAAATACATTCAAGGTATGATAAAGACTCTAAAACAGAAGGTTTCTATGATAAACTGACTGACTTAGATAAGATTTTGACAGGTACTGATGAAAAGGTGATTAAAAATTGTATGGATATTTATTAGAAATTAAACTAGAAGAAGAACAAGTTAAACTATGATTGCTTGGGGGAAGAATTTTGGATATGGGAAATGGCAAAAATTGTGGTCTCAAAATTAGAAAATGACAATGTCAACAGCATATAAAGAAAATCTGTATAGGAAGATTTATATTTTGACAATGGCTTTTTAGATTATCCTTCTCTGGTTTTTATGCCTTGCCTACGATCCAAAATACAAGGAAAGACCAGCTAAAGAGAAAGGAAAAAACAGGACAGGAATCAAAACCAATTTGTTTATCTTTGGAGCTATGGTCTAGCATTGTGGTGATGAAAGCGGTGGTTAGAATGCAGTTTTACAGGCTAATACTGCTGATTGCCAGCAGTTCAATTCTCACTGACTCAAGGTTGACTCAGCTTTCCATCCTTCCGAGGTCAGTAAAATGAGGAGCCAGATTGTTGGGGGCAATATGTTGACTCTGTAAACTGCTTAGAGAGGGCTGTAAGGAACTGTGAAGCACTATATAAGTCTAAGTGCTGTTGCTATTGTGTGGGCACAATAATATATGGTAATTTCACATAATTCCATACTTTATATTCCTTCTTGCAGGATGAGTAAATAATCACAGCCTCTTTGAAATATTTATATTTTTCAGGACTCAGCCTGTGGTTACCTTTATCTCAGCTGCTACAGATGTTATTGCTATTTTTATATTCTTACTGAAACAGTATGGATGTTTTATTTATTTAGATATTGGATATGGCAAGCCGTAAGTAACTTATCTAATTCCACAAGATAATGGCAATCAGAATCTAATACAATATTTTCCTTTCTCTTCCCTAGCAAGGAAAGCCCAGTTATTATTCAACAGGCAATAACTTGGTTAAATGTGAATGATAAATTAATCTCAAGACATTCATTTTTTGTTATTGACCCAGGTGTTTCCTTGCTCGTTAATGGATTCTAAGGTCTGATTACTGCTGATAATGAATAAGAACAGGTTTAAATTACAGGCATGAATTCCAATAAAACTAAGATTTAATTCTTGGTTTTCTTAGTCAGAATGGGTTGTTTTTTTTACCAGAAATGAGTGGGCTATTTTAAACATTCCAAAAGCATAATCATTATTTTTTTCTTCCTTTTATTCAAATTATAAATAATACAACACAGGATATTTTTCACTTTCAAAAGAATGTTTCTTGATGAATGTCGAGGAAAACTCCATATAAATAAGTAAATGCAATTGCCAGTGACTACAAAGTACACTGGAAATAAACCAAAGATCTAAGAACTTATCTGTGCATTCATTAGTCTGTTATTAAGGACATTTAAATCATCCACAAGTTTTAACAGCAATGTATGCATTTTCATTTATATAGTTTTATCCCATTATAATTTCCACCATTACATACTCTAGCTAAAGAATTTCATCTCCCTTTAAAGCCTCAACATACTGCCATTATAACTCTACTTGATCTCGTGTGTTAAATGGCTACCAAATAAATAAGACTGATTCTTATATCTGTCCACAGATTGATACAATAACAGGGAACAATTTTCTTCAATCATCTTTGCTATTCATCAGAAGCTTTGCATTTCAGTCAAGATCACCACATGACACCCATTATAGTCCAAATATTGTCACATCACATGACAAGAGTATTTTATGGAGTGACAATGGCCACACTTTAGTCATTCAGATATCACAGTTGATAGGAGCAGAAACGACATGGGGAGAGAAAGGATCTTCCTAGTTTCCAGGGGTCTGCAATCTTAAACACTCAGAGACATTTGGACCTGTTTCCCCCAGAAAACAAAACACCAGGAGCCACAAAACCTGGGTGGGCATGGCCAACTCGACATCACTCACTCTCACTCAGTCACATGACCCCTCAGCCATGCCTACCCAGGTTTTGTGGCTCCCGATGTTTTCTTTTCTATGGGAAACAGGTATCTCTCTTTCTCTGTCTCTCTGTCTCTCTGTCTCTCTGTCTCTCTGTCTCTCTCTCTCTCTCTCTCTCACACACACACACACACACACACACACACTTTCTCCCTCTGGAGCCGCAGTAGAGGGATGAAAGAGCCACATGCGGCTCCAGAGCTGTGGGTTGCTGACACCCGGTCAAAGGAAAAGTGGGGGTGGTGTGTGTGGAATACTTTCAGACTTGCAAAATTCTGTAATTGTAACTACATAGAGCAAGGATTCATAATTGTACTTCTTGTCTGGATTATCTTGAAGGGCGAATATCAGTCTTGCAAGTTTGAAAGTATTTTTTTTCCACTTCTTTCCTCACAAGTGGGAATAGAGGTAGGTTGTCAAACAATGTCGGGTTGTTTTCATCAGCCCATGGTGAAATTTTACATACCACAGAAGCCTCTTTGTAATTTACAATAAAAAGATAATTCTGAAAAGCTATGTTAAAAACTTGGCCTCTGCGGATGGCAGATGATTTTCCTTCTCTTATACTCTGCCTGGATATGGAGGTAAGTCGCTAGGCCTCAAAGAAGCATTCAAACTGAGCTAATCCACCCCCATTTGGCTCATTGCCCTGTTGGAAGTCATGCCTCAAAAATGGGAGGTGGTCCCACTTACAAATGGGCTTCAAAGAGTGGTTTTGAATCTTCATTAAAGCAAACAACCCTTCAAAGAGCCTCCTTGGTGATATTAAATCTCTGGTTTTTAAATACAGGCCATTAAAATGGTCCAAAGACAATAAGAGCCTTAAAAATAATGTGAACATGAAAAATAATGTGAGTGGATGGCTTCTGAACTCCAAACAAGCAGAGCAGCTTCAGAGAAGGTTCAAACGGTGTCAGAAAGGAAGTAGCCTCAAGCTTTTTTTCCCCCCCTCCTCAATTCTGTTCAAGATTGCCTCAGTACAAGCCAAACTGTTAATTAAAAATGCAGCAAGGCAGGACATTTCAGTCCTAAAGGTCTATTCAGTGCAGTTAAATAGTTCAATAATTGTAGCTGACAAACAGCTGTGGCATGAGCAAGCCTACCAATAGGAAAGGTGCACCTTCAGGCACCGTAATCTGTCTGTTCCATCTGCCTTCGAGCTGGCTGTGGTCAAGGAATAGCTTGTGTTAGCCCATGACTATCTCCCTTTAACAAAAGAGGAAAAGAGGAAGAGGGAGGGAGGGAACGAGTATTCTCTACAAAGGTGTCTTTTTTTTTTTTTTTCATTTTAGCCACTTCATATGCCTGGAGTGTTCCTGCCAGGTTTTCTTTTTTCCCAAATTGGTTTTCAGCAATGCTGGTACAGAAAAGTTGGAAGCCATTTCAAATTCAGTTCTACCTCTGTCTGGCATAGTGGATAAATTCATTTTCTGTCGCCATGTAAAAATTTGGAATCCATAGAGGTCCAAACTAGACAGTCCATTGCATTGCTCAATTCCTTGCATTTTAGTAATCCAAAAGAAAAGCCCAGTTTGGAGCATTGGGATTCTAAATATCTCTATATAGAGCTTTTTTAAAAAATAAATAAAACAAAACCAACCAACTAACAAGGAAAAAAAATTGTCTTAAGCAAATGGGTAACAATTTGAAGTTTCTGATTTAAAACTTGCAGAATGGGGCTGTCCAAGATCAGAAAGTTTGATGGATGGAGAGATGGACCACATGAACAACAGGATTTCTGTAAAGTTTGCAGCAACAAACACTTTTTTAAAATGCTTCTTTATCTTTCATATACCCTCAGTTCAGAGGTGGTATTCAGCAGGTTCTGACCAGTTCTGGAGAACCGGTAGCGGAAATTTTGAGTAGTTTGGAGAACCGGCAAATACTACTGTTTAGGTAATTCCCCGTTAGGAGAATGAGTGCACACAGGGAGACATAGTGAGAGTGGTGAGGAATAACACACAGCCAGCGCACAGATACACTGTATAACAAAATGTAGGTTTTTACTTCCAGTAAATGGTTAAGCAAAGTTCAAAATAAGCAGTCCAAGTCATACACGGTTAAAGCAGTCAGTTTTTCAGTCCAGGGATAATCCAAATATCAAGGTCCAGTATCATAAACAGTTCAGAAGCAGACTTACAGCAATTAAAGAAGAACAACGATCAGCAACAGTCAATAGGGAAAAATTCAGGAACCAAAAACAGCGAACATCAGAACATCAACCAACTAGCAACTATCAACAACAGGACTAAAACAACACAGGTTTCTGGCTCCATCTTATGGCTGTTTGAGGAACCACACCCAATTACGATTTTAGCATTCCCTTAAAGAGACAGTATTAAATGTGTATCCTGGTTTATATATTTCCAACCCAACTGCTAGGTAACTATCAATTCCTAACAACTACCTCTGACTGGCCCTGCCCTCATCTGTTCTCTGCCTCCCAAGTCCCAGCTGATCGGCTGGGTCTCCTTTTGTTGCCCTGCACAGGAGAACGGAGCTGGAAAGCAGATTAGTAGGGTGGGGAGGGAATGGGGACTTTACAGTATTCTTCCCCTGCCATGCCTACCAAGCCACACCCACAGAACCAGTAGTAAAATAATTTGAATCCCACCACTGCCTCAATTCCTATGTTGAGCTGTAAGTGATTAGCAGCAATTATTAATATGCTTGGCAGTTACCTTTCTTACTGATTTACAGGCTGCATTTGAGTGTTGTCAGATAACATCTGAGAACCCTATTTATCTAGCGGCTGGAAGGAGGGACAACTGGCAACTCTAATTGTAGTTGACAGAATACAGAACACAAGACTTTTTCTCCATCAGCTTCTCATGCTCGCTCTTTTTTCGAGCAGATGCTGCTACAGCTTCAGGCACTTGTCTGCTAATTCCTGGTCCCGAAAGAACTTATTAGGAAGCGCACCTGTCAGCAGAGACATGGCAAATATGTGCCAATGCATGTCAAGGATAACAAGCAGCAGAAACGCCACAAAGTAAGTTCTTGCCTGTCACTTGAAGACTGCTTCCCAAAGTGAGAAATTACCCAGGGAAGGTCCCTGTCACTTTACCAGGCCTGACAAGTCCTGGGGCTGCAGCTGCCAAGGAGAGGTCATATTGGAGAAAGTACCAAGATGTATCCCTGTCCAATTGCTTTAAAGCTGACATGTTCCCTTAATCCTTGCACAGCCCAATCATGTTTTTTAACCTCCCTGGTTCATTTCATGGGCTCATACTTGATTAGGTCACTAAGGCAGACAAGGCGAGTTGATGATTTGGATAAGATACTTCTGTGATAAATCACAAACAGGACAGCCTGTCAAAATGAATAATTTGGTTTTTCATCTTGTTGGTTGGCACGTTTTTATTTTTTTCCCCTGCATTTTGCCAACTTTCAATTCACACAGTTTGACCAACTAGTTAGCAGCCATGATGAAGGCTCATAAATAATACAGGCCAAGAAATCACATTGCTATGCTCCTAGTGGAATATCTGCCCAGTGGTTCAGAGGAATGCATTACATTTTGAAGATGAAACCCTACAATATCCCATTCTGACCTAGAGGTACAGCATGCTAAGGATAAAGTAGAGGTCACAACAATGGCTTGCTGGGGGTTGGGGACCATTTCTGACAAAGAGTTACTTACTCCAATTTAAGAATATTACCCAGACCAATCCAAGATCAGAATGATCTCTATATGATTTACACACAATTTTTGGGAATCCATTTTGTAGAGAAGTCTTTGGGTTTCTCTACAAAAGTAGGAAATCCTTGTAGGAAATCCTTTGGTTTTTCAATACTTCAGGAAGTTGATTATATGCATTTAAGAGTTTCATTCTGAAAACTGCTTGCTGAATTTTCAACAGAAAGAATAAAGAGATACAAAATTATTATATATCCATTCATTTATTTATATTTCTCAAGCACTCAAGCTCCCTCAGAAAAGGGTTCCAATAATTGATTCAAATCAATGAACTTAATCAGACCTTAATTAATTAATTCATGCAACTATATCAGTTTGATATAGCAACCCTCTATAACTCAATTTAAGACCATCACCCAGAGTTCCTGCAAGTCAGGCAGCATATACACATTTAATAAATAATTATTTTCACAGCTTAAAGGCAATCTGAATGGCTCATAACATTTAAATAATCATTGGAATCTATATCTGAATGGGAATAAGAATTGTACATGAAGAATTGGTATTTAAACCAATTTCAAACATTCATAACTGAAACCATATGGTTTAGATATAATCATACACAATTAATTTGATTAAAAAATAATCACAGCACCATCTTATAGAAGCATATTCTGAAAGCCTATGGAGTTCAAAACAGATAATGCTATAAAGCTGCATAAACTATTCCACAGTGATTTCAAAATTATATATTACTTTCTGATTTGTATATTATAAGATATGCATGGACCTCAAGATGTTCAGAATCAAAAATCCATACATTATAAAAACTAAAACTTCCTGATTCTTTGATATATCAGGTGATTTGTATTTTGTGTCTTCACTATTCTGCCCAAATAACATAGTCTCTTACCAACTACAAAGATTTTCTATGAAATACAGAGGGTTTATTAAAAGTAATGCTTCCATTTCCATAATTTCAGTGGAAAAGGAATTAATTGGTTCTGTGATCCATTTATTTCTTTTGTTGCTGCCCCTCAGGAGTTTTCTTCAACACCAAAGTTCAAAAGTGTCAATACTCTTTCTAGCCCACATCTTCAAAGTCCAACTTTTGCTTCTATAGCATTAGAAGAAAAAACAATGCCTGTACAATCCTGATCTCTGTAGGTCATAGCATCTGAATTTTTTTTTCAAGACCTGCATTGCTATTATATCAAATGATAATCTGCAGCATGTTTCTTGACTGCCGGTTCCTTTATTGTTGGTTTTTGTGTGTGTGCTTTCAAGTTAATCTTGACTCCTGGCAATTGCCTAGAAAAACCCATACAACTTTCTCGCAAAACATTTTCAGAAATGGTTTGTCATTGTCTTAGTCCTACAACCAAGAGAAAATGACTGGTCCAAAATCTGCCAGCTGGCTTCATGCTTAAAGAAGAACTAAAACTCACAGACTCCCAGTTTCTAGTCTGGTGTCTTTAACCGCTAACCAATTGCACCAAGGTGTCTCTTATTGATGGTAGTTAACAGTTGATAGGAAGAAGATGTCCATCATTTCAGTGTTTTCATGACAATTCTAAGACTAGTTGCTCTACCTGTCATTATTTTGGTCTTTTTTACCAATTATTTTAATCCCATTTTTTCACTATGCTTCTTGACTTTTATTGCTAGGGTTTGAAGATCCATTGCAATTTTTGCCTAAATTGGTGTAACGTCATCAGTGTAGCCCAAAGTTATTGATATTTCCTCCTCCGATTTTAAAACCATGCTTGTCTTCTTCAAACCTAACTTTCAGCAGTTTATATATGCAGCACATACTGTACTTCAGCTTCAACCACAACAATATAAGAGCACACAATAGATACAAACTCAAGGTAAACCGCACAAAACTTGATTGCAGGAAATGCGACTTCAGCAACACAGTGGGCAATATTTGGAATACTCTACCTGACTCTGTGGTTTCTTCCCCAAATCCCAAAAACTTTAACCTTAGACTGTCTACTATTGACCTCACCCCTTTCCTAAGAGGTCTGTAGGGGGCGTGCATAAGCACACCAACGTGCCTACCGTCCCTGTCCTATTGTTTCTTTTATTTTTCTTATTTGTATCCATTTCATGTATTCATAACCATATTTAAACTTATACCTGTTATCTACTAATTGCTTGACAAAATAAAATAAAATAAATAAATAATTTTTTTAAAAGCACTTATTGACTTCTTTTGGGCTTTCTCAACTATCCTGAATACATCAGATTCTTCATTCTTTTCTAAAGCTACCTTGAACAAATATATAAAATGTCTGTCCTTATGTACTCAGAAACAATATCTCCATCTTACTACTCATATAATTACTTATATTTTTAGATGATGGTTTCTCCACAACAAACATAACATCTCCGACAGATTGATGGGTATTCCCATCATCTGTAGGGTGGGGTAGAAGGTCCTAGTAAACAGGCTGTCTTTTCCTTTACTGGGAAGTTGCCACATCTTTTACACACTTGCCCTCTTTCTTTCAAAGGCTAGAGTTAGAGATTTACTGGAATTCTACTTTGTTATTGTTATAATGACAGAATCTTGAAATCCTGCCAAAGTATCTCTCTACCTTCTCTTCTACCAAACAGTATCAAGTTGGGGATATTTGGAGACCAGGTGGCATGCAAATGTTTGCACATCAATTAATTTGTGTGTAGATTATTTATACATATTTCTTTAACAGACATAAGTGCTTAGTAAACATTTTTTGTTTAAATTGTCTGAGTCAATTTAGCCATACATAATAATAGTAATAATAATAATATTTTCTTGTACATAGTGGTATTCTTCCAACTTCAAATTTCTATCTCTATTATCTAACCATTGATAAAACAAATCCCATGTTAAAAATATTCTGTATCTTCTTTATCTTTTAACTTTGATGTTAACTTATCATTTCTGCACAATCTAATATTTTTTAAATTATATTTTCATCTGTAGGAGTTTCCTCATTATTGCAGTGTTGTGCAAATACAATTCTAGATGCTGTCAAAACATGTAGCCTTTGCCATATTTTCCTGGAAATATACCTAACAAAAATATTTCTGGCTTTAAATCTATATCTTGCTTTATCATTTTATCTAACCATGTATGTATTTTTGTCCAAATTATTTTTGCCTTTGAGCATGTCCAACACATATGATAGTACATATCTGACTGCATTTCCAACATTTGTCAGATATGTCTTTAAACCTCTTTGTTAGCCTTGCTAGTGGCAAATGCTACCTGTAAAACATTTTATACAGATTTTCCTGTAGTTGCTATTGTCAATTTATAATTTCTATCCCAAAGTTTTTGCCATTTATCTAATTATATGCAAAGTTTTACTAAGCATGTATGTATGTTAAAGAAAAATGTATAAATAAAATATTTTTAAAAATTAATTCATGTGTAGAGTAAGAAGAAAATGGTAAATATCATAAGATCAAATAAATGCATATAATAAATATGGTAAGTTAGAAGGCCTTAGTTCTGGCTGAGAGATGAGATGAAAGCAGTATTTTGAGGAAATATCCTCGAAGAATGTCTAGGAGTGTATCTTTGTGCCACAGATGTGTGGAGGTGTGGCAAGAGACAGTAATTGAACTAAGATCATCTAATGGGTTTCATGCTGATAAGAGCCCTTATTGGTTTTTCTTTTAAAATAAAGTTTATAAAATAATGTGAAGCAATTCCCCTGGATAGCAAACATGCATGCCATCACTTTTTTTTAACACAGTGTGACATCTGACTGTAAAGTTTTGACTGTGAAAGGATGCTATATCAGATAATTTAATCTGCTATTACCACAGGATGATGAATGCATCTGTGTTTACATTAATGCATATATTTGACGTACAGGGCTATAAGCAAGGTTACTAGATAAATTCGTTATATTTTTCCTTAATATGAAGAGGCCTGAACTAAGAGGCCAGTCCTACAAAAAGACTAATATTTGGGAGAGTTTGTATTCTAGTCCTTATTTTGTAATGCGGTTTAGCTTGCAACACATATCCATGGTACATCATAAATGCAAGTTAATTATGAAACCAATGCAAATCTGCTCAGAAATAACTGAGTCTCTCTAGCACTGGATATTGGATAACATTGAAAAAGGTCTCAAGCACTTTTGGAGTCAATGAAAAATACTCAGACTGAAATATACATGCGGTACCAAAAATATATACATCCTGTCTGTAGGGGGACTGCATTTAAAATGTTGAAATATAGCATTCTTTGAACATGTCCCATTCAAGTAAATAGAGTATTATCTATCTTTTCTCTTTTTAACTTCAGCTGTTTGCTTGCCTGCCTATTAAGATGTTCTGCTGACAACTGTGTCACATAACAAGTGAGTCCCTAATGACATATTTTATTGTCAGAAGTAAAAATAATTTATCTTTTATATAGTAGAACTAAAACGTTGCTGCACAGTTTGACATCAACAAAATAAACAACTGAATTTCTCTTAAGCACTACATAGGATGTTCTAATCACTTCAAAAGTACAAAATATTGCAAGGGTGGGAGATGCAATTAAGAAAAGCTGAAATTTCTTGTTCTTTGAGGTTGGTCTTTTCCCCTTAGCACAGAATCAAGCATTGATATATATTTATTTATCAGATTCATATCCCACAGAATCCTGGTTCAAACCAGCTTTATAGACATTAGCTCTATTCCCATGTTGTGTTGTGCAAATGAATTCATGGCTTCTGACAAATAACTTGTGACCAAGCTGAAGAGTCCTAAACTTTTTCTTCCAGGTTACATAGTCAATTTCCCCAGTCATTCTGGTTGCCTTTTTAAACATTTCTTCTATTCAATTATATCAGAAGTGGTATTCAACAGGTTCTGACCAGTTCTGGAGAACCGGTAGCGGAAATTTTGAGTAGTTTGGAGAACCGGCAAATACCACTTCTGACTGGCCCCACTCCCATCTATTCTCTGCCTCCCGAGTCCCAGATGATCGGCTGGGTCTTCTTTTATTGCCCTGCACAGGAGAACGGAGCTGGAAAGCAGAACGGAGAACGGAGCTGGGGTGGGAAGGGAATGGGATTTTGCAGTAACTGCCATGCCCACCAAGCCACACCCACCAAGCCACGCCCACCAAACCATGCCCACATAATCAGTAGTAAAAAACTTTGAATCCCACCACTGAATTATATTATTTTGCAAGTGCAACTAGATTTACCAATAAAGAATATTTGTAGCTCAGGGTTGAATTGGGGCATCCTTGGTGCTCTCTGAGCTTGCTTGTTTTCTTGTAGTCACTAGCACTGATGATGTTACCTAGTTTGGGTAAAGAAACATCTTCAAAAAAAACAGCCCAACTCAGAGAGCACCAAGGACCCCTTCAACTAGATTTACATTAAGTACCCCAGGTGAAGATATATCATTGACCTGTAGAAGGCATTACAATATTGATGGTTTTATTTTAAATTCTTTCTTAAGGATCCCTAGCATGTTGTTTTTTTTTACTTTTTCCCCAGGAACCAATACTCAGTGATATTTTCATTCAGCTATTCAATATTTTCCCAATATCTTTTTCCTGGATAGTTATAGATGCCTGAATTACTTATATTTCATTTCCCTTTAGTGACCAATCATCCAATTTAAATAAATAATTCTAGAACTCCGTGCAGTGAGTTTTACGATCCTGAATAGTTTAGTATCTCTTGCAAACATGGCCAGCTCACTGTTTACCTTAAGTTAAGTTAATTTATGAATATATTCCAATGCAGAGTGTTGCTAGTCAACTTTTTACATCTCTCTATGGAGAAACTGCACACTTATTTCTATTCTTTGTTTTCTATTTTTTAATCAGTTAGATTCCATAAAAAGGATTAGGTCTTCTTAACCAAGGGCTATTATGTTTATGCAAGAATCTTTGGTGAGGAATGCTCTAATGGCCTTTTGCAAATCCAGATATACAGCGTTGTCATGGTTACCTGAACCTATGTGCCTACTGAATCTCTTAAAAAAAACCTCTGAAGGTTGGTAAGGCCGGATTTCCATTTGTGTTCTGTTCACTCCCTACAATTGAGAACACCCAAATATTTTTCCTCTTTCCAAAGAGTGCTGACTAGGTCTGAGTTGTTGGCTGAGGAAGTGACTCCATCTCCCAGCCAATCACTTGCCAATATACATCTAAGTGCAATTGCTACAAATAAGAATATCTAACATTTCAGCTTAAATATGGAATATCTTCTCATAGTGGAAAGGGTGTGACCAGATGATGAGATCCTGCTAGGATTTTAAATAGCTTTATACTAGATGTGGACAGAAGAAACTTAAAACACAGTATATCATCTATATGATTGTTGTCTAACAGAAGTTCAATGTCATTTTGGAGACAATATTGGCAGGTTAGCTTGTTGATCTGTTTTTCTGGTGTGATAGTGAAATAAGAGATTTCTCCATAGATTAAAAAAAATAATAATCAAATGTTTGGCCTTTCATTTTCTGTCTCTTTCTCCTGGGCTAGCAATCTAGGAAAAGAAGAGAGACATAACCAAAGAGAATATCTAGGTTATGTATTAATGGGGAAATAAAATTTTAGAGCTGGGTCTTAATTAAAAGGCAGTAAAATGAGAGAAAATTTTGAGGCTGGACTATGATATGATAAGGCTAAAATTTAGCGGCCTCAACGGTAATGCCAAATAAAATAGAATCATCTTCCAGATCCCCTCTTCCTGGAGTCTTTATTGTTCCATCTATCTACATTGTCAGGTCATTTTGAAAGGGTCATATAATTATAAAGATCTATAATTTGCTTCCTGACAAGGCTGTGCTAGCCACATATACAGGCAATTTTTTTTCAATGAATAATGATGCTTTAGATCTTAGACATGGATTTTCAGTGTTATGGCTAATTTGTCAAAGAGAACTTTGGTATTGATCACTTTGCTGCAAATTGCCTAAGAACATTTTCATCCTGCAAAAGATATCACTTTGTATTGGAAAACCGAAGCCTGAAAAACTTTAATTTGTGATATATTTTTTTTACCTTTTTGCAATGAAATTTATCTTCAGCTTTAGTTTTGCAACACAAAATAATGATATTTCGTCTATCCTTTTGATGTGCTGCAATTGATTTCCTTGCTTCTTCAATGAAGACATTCCTTCCTGCCCTTGAATATAAGTAGCTGGTGATGGTTAAACTCAATATTTTACAAACTTTTTGCTGGTTCCACTGTAAGAATTAAGATTACGCATCTACATATCAAGCATTTGCGTTCCCTCTGGAATTCACATTATCTCCATTCACATACTTGCCATTTACAAGTTCCAAGCAACTCCAAAATCTTTTGCTATTGAAAGCTAAGTGGACAGTGACAATCTCCTCCTTTCCCCAGGAGCAAACTAAATTGGCTGTGAAATCTTAATTAAAGATTCATAGCCTACCTGAAACTTTGGTCTAGCTTAGAGAGTATAGGGTAAGTCGTGACACCAATACAGCTTGGCTAACCAACTAAGGAATAGTTGGAGATTTTAGGAGGAACAACTAGGAGATTGCCAACACCATCTTTCATTCATCTCTCTTTGTATAGTGGTAGGATTGGCCCAGTGAATCGTTGATTGCAATGGTAGCACTCTTCATATGGCTGAAGGTATAAAGAAAGCATTCCATTCCAGAGTAAGTCTTAAATTTATAGGAAAGAAGAGAAATTCTGAATGAAGTTAAGAAAAACCTTATTAATGGTAAGAGCAGTTGATTAATAGTCTAGATTAATAAGGAAGATGGTAGGGTTCCTTTCTCTATGTTCAAGTAAAGAATGAGCTACCATCTCAGTGATACTTTAAATTCAACTGCTGAAATGAGCAATAAGTTGAAGCTGATGAGCTAAATTGCCTCTTCCAACTCTATTCAAACTATTGAATCATATTCTATAGCTATAGCTATAGCTATAGCTATACCGGCAAATACCTCTGCTATATCTTCCTCTCATCCACAGAACTAGTAAAAAATTGAATCCCACTGGTCTGGAGTTAAGATACCAGACTATCTATCATTAAATCCACATGTGTGACTTTGGGTGAGTCACTCTGTCTCTCAACCTACAATGTCAGGCTGAGGTGACAACCTAGTTGGTCAATTCCTGTCACAACTAACAGATCAATAGTCAGCTTATTCCCCCCTCCCCCCAAAAATGGGATTCTTTACTTGCAGGAAAACACTATGAAAGAAAAAAAAACATATATGTACATATATATAGTACAATTCTCAGGTTGCACCTCTGAAATGCTAGAAATGCCCCATATTAAATAAAACCTATGTTATTTCTGACACAGCACTTTCAACATACATTGATTCATACAGGTGCTGATTTGTTACACCTCTTCATTATGTTGTTGCTGTTGTTAGTTGTGAAATCGTGTCCGACCCATCGTGACCCCATGGGACAACGTTCCTCCAGGCCTTCCTGTCCTCTACCATCTTCTGGAGACCATTTAAGCTTGTGCCAACTGCTTCAGTGACTCCATCCAGCCACCTCATTCTCTGTCGTCCTCTTCTTTCACCCTCAACCGTTCTCAGCGTTAGGCTCTTCTTCAGTGAGTCCCTCCTTCTCATTATGTGGCCAAAATATTTGAGTTTCATCTTCAGGATCTGGCCTTCTAAAGAGCAGTCAGGGTTGATCTCCTCTAGGACTGACTGGTTTCATCGCCTTGCAGTCCAAGGGACTCGCAGGAGTCTTCTCCAGCACCAGAGTTCAAAGGCTTCAATTCTTTGACACTCAGCCTTTCTTATGGCCCAATTTTCACAGCCATACATCGCAACTGGGAAAACCATAGCCTTGACTATGCGCACTTTTGTTGGCAGGGTGATGTCTCGGCTTTTTAGCATGCTGTCTAGATTTGCCATACCTTTCTTCCCCAGGACCAAGCATCTTTTAATGTCTTGGCTGCAGTCCCCATCTGCGGTGATCTTGGAGCCCAGGAAAATAAAATCTGTCACTACCTCCATTTCTTCCCCATTTATTTGCCAGGAACTGAGAGGGCCGGATGCCATGATCTTAGTTTTCTTAATGTTGAGTTTCAAGCCAACTTTTGCACTCTCCTTCTTCACTCGCATCAAGAGGCTCTTTAGTTCCTCTTCACTTTCTGCCATTAGAGTGGTATCACCTGCATATCTGAGGTTGTTGATATTTCTCCCGGCAACCTTAATTCCAACTTTTGATTCATCTAGCCCTTCCTTTCTCATGATGTGCTCTGCATATATCTTCATTATAAATATGTGTAAACCACCCCCAAACAATTGATTCTTATGTGATGAATTAAAACCCATTAAACAAATAAAACTCTTTCATAACAGCAGTACCCTACTTGATCTTCAGATCTTTCTAACTTCACCTTGTTTTCATCCTTCATGATTAGAATAATTGATTCCCGGGTGAATCCCTACAATGAATTTGCATATCTAAGTTGTCAAATGGTATTTTTTTAATTGCTGATGTTCTTTTCATGCTCATAATTTGCATTATAACCACCTCAAATATATAGACAACGTTTACATTCTATAAGAAAGGCTATTATTGTTGCTTCTACAATATAAAAAAGCTAATATTACTTAGGAAAACATGCATATTTTCCCTGTGTTCAGGCAGATGAAGCTTGTAAGATAGATGAACTAATGAAATTATACAAATCCCGAATGAAAACAGGCAGTTTTCTCTACTCCCTTAATGTTATTTTCTAAAGTATTTGTCCAGTTTATGCTTAAATCATTCAGAAGATGGAATTTCACAACTGCTTTGAGAAGTTATTTCACAGTCTATTAGATCTCTCTCTTAGAAATCTTGCCTGGAAAGTCAACCTTAATCTTCCTTTGCTCAATTTCACCACATTATTTCCAATTATATCTTTTTTGAACCATTCTAAACCTGGCTTTTCTTGATGTTTACATCTTTCATATTCACATGAACGGATAGGACTTCTGGATGACCATTGAGGAACCACTTTTCCATCCACCAAAGATTCTTACATAAACATAATAGCCCTTGGTTAAGAAGATCTAATCCTTTTTATGGAGTCTGATTAAAAAACAATTAAGTTCAATTGATTGATTAAGTTCAATTTTCAATGGAAATAAGTGAGTAGTTTCTCTATAGAGAGGTGTAAAAAACTGACTATCTCAAGTCCTCAACACTCAACATTTATATTCATAAATTAAATTAACTTAAGGTAAGTGTTGAGCTGGACATTTTACAAGTGATACTATACTACTCAGGATGGTAAAACTCATTGTGCGGTGTTCTAGAATTATTTATTTCAATTGGATGAATGGTCATTAAAGGGAAATGAAATATAAGTAATTTGTGTATACAGTGACCTGTTCAAGCATCTATAACTAACCAGGAAAAAGATCTTGGGAAAATATTGAATAGCTCAATGAAAATTCAACTGACTGTCTCAACTTTTCCCTTTTCCTCCATCCCTCTCTTCTCCACGTTACTTTGATATTTCTTTTTGAATCTTTCCATATTTTTAAGTTCAATTTTGGAAATGTCTGCCCATTTGTTACTATCTTACCTCTGATTATTAAACCCTAGGATGGATATGAGCCTTTTAATTGGTGCAATAATTTGCCTCGCTAATTAACCTGTTTAAAACCAATTAACCTGCCTTTTATATCTCTCATAGGTACTGTCATAGGAGTGTAGCACCTTGAAAAACAGGACTCAGTACGTGAGTATACAAACATGCAAAGTGAGGACAGGAAGAGAATGAGTTGAAGTTCAAAATGACAAACGGTGCAGAGAACAGCATTCCTGTTTGGAATGCCTGCATGTTGTTACCCTCTGTGACCCTTTCTTGCCCTCTGCTAGAAAATAATCACTCCATGTGCACTGAGCATCCTCAATTGTCATTAATCAGTTTGGGTTTTTTCCTCACCTTAAATGTTTGAATAAAAATAGAAACCTAGAAACACTGCAACATTAGTGGGCATGCATCTCCAGTTAGCTATACAAACAATAGCATGAAGAGAACTGAAAATGGATAATGTATCAGCATATATATCGGCAGATAACACTAAGCTGGCAAGAATAGCCAATACTCCAGAAGATAACGTCAGGATCCAAAAAGACCTTGATAGACTTGAACAATGGGCCCTATCCGACAACATGAATTTAATGTGGAAAAAAGCACATAAAACCCAGGCAGGAAAAACCAAAGGTACAACTACAGATTAAGTGAAACCTGGCTCAAAAGCAGTAACAGCATGGACATGGAATCGAAATCATGTGAATCATGTATCGCTTTATAAATCCTTAGTAAGACCACACCTGGAATACTGCATCTAGTTTTGATCACCACGTTACAAAAAAAGATATTGTGAGTTTGGCAAAAGTGCAAAGAAGAGCAACTAAGGTGATTAAGGGCCTGGAGATAAAAACATACAGTATGACGTATGGTTGCAGGAATTAGGTATGGCCAGTCTAGAGAAAAGAAGGACTAGGGGTGAGAATAGCAGTATTCCAGTATTTGAGGGGCTTTGAAGAGGGATCAACTTATTTTCCAAAACACCAGAAGGCAGCACAAGGAACAAAGGATGGAAACTAATCAATGAGAAAAGCAACCTGGAATTAAGGAGAAACTTCTTAAAGGTGAGGACAATTAACCAGTGGAACAGCTTGCCTTCAAAAGTTGTGGGTGCTTCATTACTGGAGGTTTTAAAGAAAAAACTGGACAGCCACCTATCTGAAATGGTATGTGCTTGAGCAGGGGGTTGGACTAGAAGACCTCCAAGATCCCTTCCAACTCTAAGACAAGGATCTTCAAACTTGGCAAGCTTAAGACTTGTGGACTTCAACTCCCAGAATTCCTGAGCTAACATGACTGGAGGAGGAATTCTGGGAGTTGAAGTCCACAAGTCTTAAACTTGCCAAGTTTGAAGACCCCTGCTCTAACAGTTGCTGTGGCGCAGTGGTTAGAGTGCAGTACTGCAGGCTACTTCTGCTGATCACCAGCTGCCAGTAGTTTGGCAGTTTGGGTCTCACTGGCTTAACATTGACTCAGCCTTCCATCCTTCCGAGGTCAGTAAAATGGGGACCCAGATTGTTGGGGGCAATATGGTGACTCTGTAAACCACTTAGGACTGTAAAGCACTGTGAAGCAGTATATAAGTCTAAGTACTATTGCTATTCTGATTGATTGATATATGTATGTTCTAAAAAGAATAGTCTGCAGCACAAATTATCTGAATGTGATGAAAATGAGGGTTCAGAATTGTTTTTCCTTGATATGATTACAAGATATAGGCCCATCAGTTGAAGCTTTCTCTGTCATCTAGGTGCAGCCTTTTCTCTCATCTAGATCCTTCTCTCTCAACTAGATGCAGCTAAAATGTTTTCTTATTTCCTCGTGTAATAACAAGACACAGCTGTTCAAGGCAACAGAACTCAGACAAACAGACAAATAGGCAAACAACAAAACCGAAGCAAAATTGTTAATCCTCTCCTTAAAATAAACTCTGTGCACACATCCCTGGTGCCATTCACAGATTGTGTGCGACAACATGTCAGTGAGATGTCATGCAAAGCATGCCCTAATGCTCCTGGAGATCGTTTTGAAACAAGGCTTCCTGTGTGGGAAGAGGTGAGAGGATATTAGAGGTGTCATGGAATGTATTTTTCATAGGAGTGTCTCTCTTGGAAGCAAAGAAAATTCTGCAAGCATATGCGTGCTTGTTAACAAATGCCAAGCTAATTCTGGCTCTTATCCTTCTGCCAAAAGGAAGCCCATAATATTAATCCTAGGTTGTCAGCTGAATTATGGCCTGTTTATGATGACTAAAGACTGAAACCTTAAAAAATTCTTTTTGAATACTGTTGCCATTCCAAAAAGATAGGATCTGTCTTAACTTAATCCGTCCCTTTACTCCACAGAACATTCACATCCAAGAAAAGCAGGTCCAAAGGAAGGCCAGTAGTTCCAAGTAGTGAGACTTTATTCACTTGGCTTGTGAATTAATTGCATGTTGCACAATAGGAACCAATTACAAACTGCATGGCAATTTATCACCGGATTAGCCAAAGAGCTTAGGTAAAAGCTCTTCCAGTAAAAAGAAATGAATAAGATGGGGATTTCAAGAGACAATCTGAATGAAAACCCAAATGAGTATTTCATCTTCATTCTAAGGCAGTGATGGCCAACCTTTTTGTTATGGTGTTGTTGAAAGGCTGGAAAATGCCTTTCTTCTGAGGGTTCGGTTTTCCTGCTGGGAGAACTCCAGTGCAAGGATTCAGACAACTGCTTGGAAGCTGGTTCTTTTTATTTTTCAGGAAGGCGAGAGATAGCAAGAAGTCTGCGTTCCTGGGGCTAGCTCCCTTTGTATAATAAACCTCTGATTTTTATACTTTTTCTCCTTTTGTGTGTGAGTGCTTGTGTTTGTATTTCTTAATGTTTTAAATCCTGTCAGGGGTTGTCTTCATTTCCGCCGGAGGGTAAACTCCGTGGGGTGCAGAAGGCAAACTTTGCAGGGTAGTTTGATTGGATTATCAGTTTCCTAATGTTTTCTTATATTTGTTTTGTGGCAATCTCCTGTCTGCTATGGAATTTATTTTGTGTCTTTTGTCTATTTGTTTTGCTGATTTGGCATGACCTGTTGTTTGTAAGGGATTTCTTTTTCTTGTTTCCCTAGCTTTCTTAATTACTTGGCTTTTGTCTAGGGGGCTTCTTTCAATACCTTTTATTCAATCTCTTTTCCTATGCAAGTTTGTTTTATGGCTGGCCTGATGTTCCCTTTGGGCTTTTCCTGCTTGGGTGTCACCACTGTCCTCATGAAGTTCCCTTTCCACAGTGTGCCAAAAGCATGCATGCACCAGCACTCACAATGCAATGCATCCTGCACACCCCCCCATGCATGTGCATGCAACACCCGCCCCGCCCCACCCCCTTACCTGCACTACGCATGCGCGTAACTCCCAGCTGATTTTCGGCCCGTTTGAGGCTATTTTTGCCCTCCCAGAGGCTCAGGGGAAGCCTCTGGGCGGCCGAAAAACGATCCTTCCGAAAATACTGGAAGTGCCCGTTTTCAGGCTCCAGAGGGCCTCTGGAGCTCGGGGGGAGGCAGTTTTCGCCCTCCCGGAAGCTTGAGGGAAGCCTCTGGAGCCTCTGGAGGCTGAACCGCTGGGAAACAAATACAAGGGTTGCCCCAGATTATAACAAATGAGATAAAAATTCTACTGCATTCCTCCCTACCTTAAGCAACATATTAATCATATAGTATTAAAAAAAAACATTCAAATTTTGCAGAGAACTTGAAGATATACATGCAAAACAACATGAGCCATTCTGTCATGAAGCCAACGTACCTTATTATATGATGGATGGGATGCAATTCTTGTGTGTTATTTTAAAATCAACTGGACCAGAAAAATAATATCTCAAGCAAACAAGGAGGTTTGAACTCCTTTCTTCAATCTTTTCTTTTTCTGGGGACAGGAGACATCAGTGAGAATCCCTCTTTCTGCAACAGATATATCATTTAAAGCAGGGATCCCCAACCTTTTCGCGCCGCGCCCGGTTCCGGCGTCAGCTGGCGCCGCGGCCCGGTTCCGGTGTCAGCTGGGCGCCGCCATCTTTTTGACGAAAAATCACTTCCGGTGGCGTCACGGAAGTGATTTTAAATCAAATAAGCGGCGCAAGCGCTCTGGTGAGCTTTTCGGGTAGAAATGGCTTTCTACCCGGAAAAGCTCACCAACGCTAAGCGCCACCATCTTTTGACGAAAAATTGCTTTTTTACCAAAAAAAATGGCGGTGCCCAGCAACCAGCGGCCCGGTAAGGCTTGTTCCATGCGGACGGTACCGGTCAGCGGACGGTTGGAGGACCCCTGATTTAAAGCATTACCACTCCAGCTTGCTAAAAGCTTGGTGAATAAATACTCCAGAAACTCCAAATACAAAGACCATCCCCCTCATGACAACAACAAACAAACAAAGCACTTGATGGGCTTCATATCACTCTGGGGTCCTAAAAACCATGACTTTGGGGCCTTTTGAAAGAGGATCAAGATGGGGGTCAATCTTATGTTGATAACCAGCTCAACTGAGCTCAAGATCTTCCAATTTCTAGCCTGGTGCCTTAACCATTACAATAGCAATAGCATTTACACATATGCTGATTCATAATAGCAATAGCACTTAGACTTATATGCCGCTTCGCGGTGCTTTACAACCCTCTCTAAGTGGTTTACAGAGTCTAAGTGGTTTACAGGGCATAATGCCCCCGCAACAGTCTGGGTCCTCATTTTACTAACCGCAGAAGGAAGGAAGGTTGAGTCAACCTTTGGCAGATTAGGATCAAACTCCAGGCTGTGTGCAGAGGTAGCCTACAATACTGCCTTCTTACTACTGCACTATCACCGCTCTTTGAAGTGGGATTTGTAGAATTATCTTTTACATTGGTGCAGTGTCTTCTGCATGGCTGAGAGCGTAATCAGTGGTCATATCAGTTATAAGGCCATCCCAAGAAGGAATATCTGAGCTTGTTAAGAGTAAAACTTGCTATGGTTGACTTCAGTTACTTCAGAGTTTACATGAATGCAAAACACTCCACCCGTTGGAAACTCATTACAACAACTGGGTCATATCCAGGTTCGCATCTAGAATGAAATTTGGCTGCTTTATTGAGTTTTAAATAGATTCTGCATTCATGCTGCCTGGTATTTTCAGAATTGAATCTGAAGCTTTATACAACCCTAATATTTTTCCCTAGAACTTCACCTTTCAGTTGGTATAATAATATTTATGAGAAACATGCTGAGATTTTCCCTTTCTCTTTGTAACATGCTGCCATATTCTTCCACAATTGACATAATTAGGCTCTGTGGTCTCCGGTTCTTCATAGCAGCAGCCAACAGTTGGCAGAAAACATGGAGAAAAGTCATGCATTCAAAATGATTCAATTGTATCTTTTTTTCACCTTGACTACAGATCACTGCATAATACAGGTAGAAGTAGAGGTAGTAAAATGGACCTAGTGGTGATTTCATTCCAAATAAACTAAGTGTATTACCAGCTGCAGAAGAGAAGAATATATAGCAAAAACCCTTTAGTTGCATCATTATCTGCTGGTTTTCCACCTCTGAAATTCATTCAATTGTGAAAGCTTTTTCTTTGTAGCCTGGCAATGGCTTTTTGGATAAAGGTCATTTCTCAATTAAATGTTTATAGCAACTTCTAAAACATCCAGCTATTGAGCCAAAGGAGAGGGATAATACCTGTATATCATTCATCAATGACTGGGTGAGGATATAAAGGTGCTATAAGTCACTACCAGGGAAATAGCAAAAAGCATCAGATTGACAGTGTAGAATTTATCTAAATTTAACTCCTGTTCCTAGATTTTTAGGGACGTGGTGGCTCAGTGGCTAAGACACTGAGCTTGTTGATCAGAAAGGTCGGCAGTTCAGCGGTTCAAATCCCTAGCGCCGCGTAATGGAGTGAGCTCCCGTTACTTGTCCCAACTTCTGCCAACCTAGCAGTTCGAAAGCATGTAAAAATGTAAGTAGAAAAATAGGGGCCCCTTTGGTGGGAAGGTAACAGCGTTCCATGAGCCTTCGACGATTAGTCATGCTGGCCACATAACCACGGAGACATCTTCGGGTAGCGCTGGCTCTTCGGCTTTGAAACTGAGATGAGCACTGCCCCCTAGAGCTGGAAATGACTAGTACGTGCAATGGGAACCTTTACCTTTACCTAGATTTTAACCAAAGTTGATATTTTTAAAAATATGTGAAGCAAGCCTCATTTTTTAATTAAATACATATGCAGTTCCAGATACACAAACAAGAACCCTAACATAATCATCTTAAGTAATGCTCACTTTGTAAATAGGATAGATGTGATGTCAATCTTCTGGTACTTGAGGGGCTGGGACTATTCTCCTATTCTCCAAAGCAGGGGTCACCAACCTTTTGGACCTCAGGGACCACCAAACTCATAATTTTAAATCCCAGGAACCACTAACTGGTTCTGTGGGCATGGCCTAATTTGTGGGTGTGGCTTGGTGGTCATGTGACTGGCTGGGCATGAGCTTGTATGTAAATATTATAAACATTTATATAAATATTGATTTTTTTTATTAAAAAAGAGCAACTTTTACCCCAAATCAGGCAAAGCAGGCAGGCAGATTGAGTTGCTCACAGAATCATTCAGTGATCTATCTATCTGCCATCGGCTAGCTCAGTCGGTCACATAAAATTTGCTTGCAGTGAGTCAGCACTGAATAATAGAACCTTCAGTCCTAAGAGAGGTTCGGCTGTGCTTAAAAGCAGAGACGAAATTCTAAAGACTAGCTAGAAAGCAAGAAATCCAACCATTTCCTGCTTCCTAGCTAATCTAAATCTCCAGGCACAGCAGAACAGCTGATGGTCAGAAAAATTGCAATTTAGCAGGCAAGTTTGCCGGGTAAGGAGTGAGTGGGCGGGGAGGGTTCCTGCGGGCCATGTGGGTGGCGCAGCCTTGTGTTTCAGCGCATCCTGGATTAATTGCTTTGGGGGGGGGGTGCTCTGGGGGTGAGATTTCTCTGTAGCCCACCAAAATTTTCTCATTGCCCACTAGTGGGCCACGGCCCACTGGTTGGCAACCACTACTCCAAAGCATCAAAGAACAGAACAAAAAGGAACAGGTGGAAGATCATTAAAGAGAGAGCCAACTGAAAACTAGGAGAAATTTCCTGACAACAAGAGCAATTAATCAGTGGAACCAGTTGCCTTCAGAAGTTGTAGGTGTAAAAAAAAAATGCTATTTTGTATTTTAACTTTTTTTGAATAAAATAAAATAGATTTTTTTTATTAAAAAAAAGTTGTGGGTGCATCATCACTGGAGGTTTTTAAGAAGAGACTGGACAGCCATTTCTCCAGGATGTTAATGTCAACTAAAGAGATACTCCTTTGGTCTCATTAGCTGCCAGAAAAAGGAAGTCGGGTAAAACAAGTCATTCTTGAAATGCCTAGATAATCAACTCGGCAGCCCAAAGTTGTCAGAGCATAAGAAGGTTATTGGAGAGCATGATGGATGACTCCTGAAGATGGATGTGTCCCATTGGAGAAGTCACATCCAGAGGGTGGGGGGAAGACCAGGGTCAAGGGGGAAGTGTATGATGTGATTTAGTATTGGCTGCACCCAGCCATGTGCCAACATGGCAATTTCTAGAGACTTTTGCTTTGAATGAGGGTGGATTTGTTGGAGTCCTGACAGCTACAGACTAGAACAGAGGTGTCAAGCTTGCGGCCCATGGGCCAGATGAATCATGCACTGGCCACGCCCATGTCCGGTTTAGCAAAGGGGGAAAAAGTCCCAATGCATCACGTAATGCCGCCAAGATGCCACGAGTTTGACACCCCTGGATTAGAGACTTCTGCCTATGCAGTGGGTTAAATTAGAAGATCCCAATGTCCCTTCCAACTCTTGTTATTCTATGTCCTGTGTTCAACACACATTGAACTGGCTTAATAGTGATCGCACTCATGTATTGTGTTCGTATGCTGATCCCACTCTTTCTTTGTTTAAAATCTCACAGGGTTATAATCTGAGACTTTACAGCTATATAACTATTGCTCCTTATGCAGCACCACTCCTACACTGTCTGGGCACACAGAAAAATGAGTTCTTGTCATAAATAGTTGCTGGAAAGATTCTTATAAACTAAAAGCATAGTTTTTAGTTTTAAAGTGTGAGAGGATGGTTCATTCAGGTGGTAATCCAAAATGTGCAATGAGTTTCTAACACTAAAATGATTAACAATCCCACTTCATTTTGCAGTTTAAGGCTCTGTCCATAATGCTCCCATCTCCTATTGTCCTGCATACAACAACCCATGAAGTGGATTGAACTGAGAGAGAGCAATATGTCCAGAATCTAAGGATTAGAATCATGTTCTCCCAGTTTCTAATCCAGCATCTAAACCACTACACCAGACTAGTTATGAGCATAGGAACACTTGGTAAATAACACTCTGCTGCAATTTATCTACAACAGATTTCTTATTTTACTTTTAAATTAGGAACTGGAAATTAGAAAACATACAATGTCTAAAATAATAAAGGTGTGGTTTATGTTTGTGATTCAGTAGGAAGACTGGATCCAATCTGAACAAAATCAATTTGATATAATAAAACAGGGCCCACATACAAAAACGTCCACTAAGACTTCAAACTGATTTGAAAGCAGCAGCTGGTTGAATCCAAAGCATCATAGATTTGATGAAGAAGTTATTTGATTGAATCTTTTTGAACTTCTGAAGTTTCACCCAATCACATTACACATATACATATTTTAAATGGCTAGGCAAGTAAAACAGACTACAGATTACTAATAAATTAATTTTAAGGATGGGTGCCTGTATTTATATTTAGTCAATTTATTTATTTATTACTAAGTCACTTGAGTTGCTAATGGTTCCCCAAAGTCCATGCTATATATTCATTCATAATGCAGTGTTGTCCAAATTTTTTATTTAATTTAATCGATAAATAGATAGATAGATGATAGATAGATAGATAGATAGATAGATAGATAGATAGATAGATAGAGATACATATAGAGATATAGGTAAAGGTTCCCCTCGCACATACGTGCTAGTCGTTTCTAGCTCTAGGGCAGGGGTGGGCAACTATGGCCCTTTTATGAATTATGGACTTCAACTCCCAGAATTCCTGAGCAAGCTGTGCTTGCTCAGGAATTCTGGGAGTTGAAGTCCATAATTCATAAAAGGGCCATAGTTGCCCACCCCTGCTCTAGGGGGCTCATCTCTGTTTCAAAGCCAAAGAGCCAGCGCTGTCCAAAGATGTCTCCATGGTCATATGGCCGGCATGACTAAATGCCGAAGTCACAAGGAAAACTGTTACCTTCCCACCAAAGGGGTCCCTATTTTTCTACTTGCATTTTTACATGCTTTTGAACTGCTAGGTTGGCAGAAGCTGGGACAAGTAATGGGAGCTCACGTGGCGCTAGGGATTCGAACCGCCGAACTGCTGACCTTTCTGATCGACAAGCTCAGCATCTTAGCCACTGAACCACCACGTCCCTATCATATAGAGATATAGATATGCATTATGAATGAATATATAGCATGGGAAACCATTAGCAACTCAAGAGATAGATGATAGATAGATATAGATATAGATATAGATATAGATATAGATAGAGATAGAGATAGAGATAGAGATAGAGATAGAGATAGAGATAGAGATAGAGATATAGATAGAGATAGAGATAGAGATAGAGATATGGATATAGATATAGATAGAGATAGAGATAGAGATAGAGATAGAGATAGAGATATAGATATAGATACACATACATATACTCTCTTTCTCTTTGTACGTGTGTGTATTCATATATAACTTTTCTGAATTCATACATGTTTAACAATTCTCCTTAATTGTTGAATAAGGTATAAGCGTGTTTTCAAGGCATCTGGTATTTATAAGATAAACATGGGCACTCTTAAATGCACTGCTCTCTATACCCAAGACAGAGCATTAAAATCAAAGGTATATATCTGTTTTAGTAACTTCCTGCTTTGATGTAGAACAAATCAAAACAAAACAGAGAATCTGCTGGCCCTGAGGAGGAGGAGGAGGAGGAGGAGGAGGAGGAGGAGGAGGAGGAGGAGGAGGAGGAGGAGGAGGAGGAGGAGGAGGAGGAGGAGGAGTTGTTTAAGTGAAGAGTTTACCTGGTAGTATTGGCAGGAATTTAGGATAAAAGTATTTATTCAGATCTGGAAGATTAAATTATAGAGTAGAAAAGAATTGCTATGATCCAATTCTTGCCAATAGCGTTTGTGTGTATGCGTTGTGATTGTAGAATTTTGACTGGAAAGTACATCTGCAGTACACAGAGGATTATAGATGGCTAAGCAGACAGCCCCTCAAACTGGAGGTCAAATGGGCTAGTTGACAAGATAGCTCACTTAATCCTTCTTTCATCAACTAAGGAGTTCTTGCAGTTATTCCCATGCTAGCCATGGTTGCCGTTCAAAAGAAGGATTGAAGCTCTTCTGTAAAGTAAGTCAGGGCTAAATAAAAGGAAGATTACCAATAAACATAGAGTCTTACAAAGTAGATTTTTCTGAAGGACAAGGAATGGTATACAGCAGTTACACAATTGCAAAGAAAATCAGAAGCTCAAGTCGTTTCTCCAGATATTTGCTTTTGGAGGTAAAAGATAAGATACTCTCTCACACACACACACACTTCCACTAGCAATTATATCATTATTGGAGATCTGAAATCAGAAACAGCCTCACTTGTTAGAGCAGAAGTGTCAAAACTCAATTTCATTGAGGGCCGCATCAGGGTTGTGTTTGGCCTTGGGGGGGGGGTCAGGATGGGGGTGACCAGCTCAACGTCACTCATGTCGGGGGCACCTGTGGTGGCCCAAGCACTCTGCCAGTGAAAATGGGGTCCTGAGCTCCATTTTCAGCTGCGATGGCCTCCTGCAACCCTCCGCCACCAAAAACGGAGCTCAGGAGGGCCGCCCATGGCTTTCCTGAGCTCCCTGGCAGAGGCGCTGTGGGCCAATCCTTCACTGTTTTCATGGCAGCCCCGCAGGCCAGAACTAAGCACCCCGGCCAGATCCAGAGATTTGGAATTTTACTTGATTTGGGATAAATGGTACGATTGGCTAGAGTGTAAAAAAAAAGAAAGTGGGAATTAAGGGGGGGAAATGAATCTATGAAACGTATTATGACATATATATCAAAAGACGGGAATTTACCAATGTTAGTTCTAGATCTCCTTTCTCTTTGATTAAGATATGAATATATCTGTAAAAACACATAATTAAATTCCAACAACAAATATTAATAATAGATTATTATGTTTTATAAAGTATAAACAATAGATAACCCATAGGATATAGGAAATATCTGCCACATATTATTAATTATGAAATATTTAATTCACTATCAGATGTATTGAAGGAAAATGTAATTAGTTTTATCATAGAAACTGTTGTGATGTTTGCTTGTATGGCTTTTTGTCTTTCGATTTTGTATATTTGTATGTTTTAACTTTTTGTATTTAATAAAGTTTTTTAAAGTTTAAAAAAAAATCCTCAAAATGCAGTTGTAAGGGCTTAACTCAGTTATCAAGGATTGCTAACAGAACATTCACGATATATAGAATAAAAACAGCTTTATTAAGAAATAGATCGGGGAGAAGGCCTTCTTAAAACACATCCTGAAGAGAGAGAAATCTGAAAGATAGGAAGGGCTGAGGGACTCATTTCACTAACAATAGGTGAGGAGAAAACCTGGCATAGGAAAAAACATATGAAGACCCTTCTCTTTACCCCTCAGTCGTCATTTGCCCTAATGGCTCATAAGTGCAAATAGATGGTGCCATCTCTCACAATTACACATATCCAAGGCCAACAAACTACTTGAGAGAAGGGGGTGTAGACAGTATTGTCCTCCGATATACCTCACAGCTGATTGCTTCTTTCTCTACCTCAGGGGTGTCAAGCTCGCATCCTCACAGCGTCATCACGTGACGTAGCACGACTTTTTTCCCCTTTGCTAAACCAGGCATGGGCGTAGCCAGTGTGTGATGCGATGCGTGGGGCGCACGTTTGACACCCCTGCTCTACCTGAAGCTTATACTGCTCGCTCAAAAGCAGGAATTCAGCAGCAACAGTTATATGGTGTTATATGCAGCAACAGTTGTGAGTTGAAGCTGGCAAGGTTTGAACTAAGAAGCTGAACCCAGGAACAATTGTAGTGTAAATTCAATACATGGGCCATTCGCAGTCCAGGTTGAGAAATGGTGGCAAGAAATCCATTATAACAAAAGGAAAAAAGAAAGATACAGTGGTGGGATTCAAAAAAATTTACTACCAGTTCTGTGGACGTGGCTTGGTGGGCATAATATGGCTTAGGGGGCATGGCTTGGGGGCGTGGCAGGGCAAGCATACGGTAAAATCTCCATTCCCACCCCACTCCAGGGTAAGGATACTGCAAAATCCCATTCCGTCCCCACCCTACTAACCTGCTTTCCAGCTCCGTTCCCCTGTGCAGGGCAACAAAAGAAGACCCAGCCGATCAGCTGGGACTCAATGGGAGGCAGAGAATAGATGGGGGCAGGGCTAGTCAGAGGTGGTATTTGCCGGTTCTCCGAACTACTCAAAATTTGCCCTACCGATTCTCCAGAACTGGTCAGAACTTGCTGAATACCACCTCTGGAAAGATAGCCTGTATTGAACAAATGGGACATTAAATATAAAGAGGTAGATCTTTGTTGTTACCAGAAATGCCAATATTTGCAATCTTATCTATGCAAGCCAGAGACTCTCTTGTGAAAAGTTCTTGAGTGACCTTGAGCTTTATTGGAGGCAGAATTATAGCGCCATTGTGCCTATAACTCCTGTAATGTAGGACACATACAAAGCTTATTGAAGCGACAGTCTATATTGGTGGTTTCTCTGTCTGCTCACACAGAGACCTTTCCAATGGAATTACTGCCCAGACCCCCCCAAATTAAAAAAAAAATTGCTCTCAGGGCTCCAAAACAGTTAAGGAATAATATGTGAGTGTCTGTCAGCTGGTGCTCCATTCAAAATCCAAGAAAGAAATACTTAGACTCTTTTAATTAGAGAAAAGATATCTTTTACTGGAAGTCAAGTGGTAGCAACAAAAGAATTCTGAATCTGAGAAAATAGGCGCATAAATCATATATACAAAGTGATGGCAATGTTCCCACACCCCAATAGTTCAAATGGTTCTTCCAATTAAAAGTTGTGAATGTCATCATGTGGACATCTTCAGGTGGTGATGTCCGTTGACTTTGGCATACTTTGATAAAGGTTTGCAGCTGCGCAGAGAAGAGAAAGCTAAGCAAGAAATAGAAACCTAAGCAAGAATGTACTCTCCCTCCTCCTCAGTTTATACAGTAGTAGTTTGCAATACCTCCAGCTCACTTCCCATACTTTCCCCCCCTCCTCCCCTCGTTACTTATGACAGCCGAAAGATGCAAAGCAAAGGAAGAAAATCTTGAAGGCTGACAGTGTCCAGCTTTGTTTCCACCAACATTTGCTGCCTAATCCTTTCACTACCCAGAGTGAGATCAACTCTAATCATTCTCAACTAAGAAAGAAGCAAAAAGGCCTGATAAAAGATAAGGTAATAGGTACAGTAATTGTATAATAATAATTTCTTTCTCCAAGATTTCAACTCAGTATTGAAAACACACATTGTTATAAAAAAAAGGACCACAGGAGCTATTTATATTTGGACTTTTCAACATCGTTGTTAGGCTACTTTTGAAGGCTACTTGTTATTAATACCTACTACGTTAAATATATCATATTTTCCCTCCGCTTTTTGAGGTTGCTATTCTTGGAAGGTTCTGATGGCGGCAAGAATTAAAATGGAGAAACCTTTGTGGTGCTTTTAGAAATAGCGGCAATTATCGGGCTCGTGACTTTCTGTCAGAAAAGAGGAAATGGGATAACAAAAAGGTGACATTATTTCAATTTCACGGCTTCCTTGGGAAATGTGAATATTAATAACACAGAGACAATTGCATATTGAAGTAAATAAAGGCAAATGCTCTAGACTTAGGCAGGCAAGAAATCAGATTCTTCTCTCTTTAATTAGTCTTCTATTCCTCAGGTATTCATGCAAACGCAGCCAGACCAGAGGCCACCATTGACGCAAAGGAATTCAATTTCCTCTTTCTTTCTCTCTCTCCTTTTTTCTCCCATTTACACATATAGGCTCTCGTTCTCTTTTTAAGAATGAGGAGGATTTGGGGAAACTTACGTT
The DNA here is from genome assembly GCF_049901735.1 of Notechis scutatus. Classification (NCBI taxonomy): domain Eukaryota; kingdom Metazoa; phylum Chordata; class Lepidosauria; order Squamata; family Elapidae; genus Notechis; species Notechis scutatus. Next base: position 19,402,961 of record NC_142014.1, read on the forward strand.
ACTTAAGATTAGCAGAGTTTTAAAACTGGAGGAGGAAACATCAATAACCTGTGCTATGCAGATGGCACTACCCTGATAGCTAAAAATGCAAAGGTTCTGCAAGTTCTAGTAATAAAAGTCAAGGAGCACAGTGGGGAAATAATGAGATTAAAATTAAATGTAAAGACCAAATGAATGATGATGGGTGCAACAGCCACCCTTAGAACTGACAATGGAGGTATTGAAGTAGTGGGAACCATCAGCAGTAAAATACCCATGGTCAACAAAATATGCCTCAAACTAGCAATTGGTAGTGCGGCCATGAAGATCTTGGAAAAGATCTAGAAAGATCAGAATAGTGCAAGTATTCCCTATGATCTCTAAAGAAGTAAAAGCTGGAAAGGAGGAGGTAGTACCATTGAACTTTGGCATTGGAAAAGAGTCCTAAGAATAGCACTAGCACTTAGACTTATACACCACTTCATATACTACTTCATAGTGGTATATATTTATAGCCCTCTTGAAGCAGTTTACAGAGTCAGCATGTTACCTCCAACAATCTGGGTCCTCATTTTACCAATCTTGGAAAGGCTGAGTCAACTTTGAGCTGGTCAGAATTGTACTCCTGGCAGTGAGCAGAGTTGGATAACTGAAAAACAAACAAACAAGCAAATGGATCAGTGGTGGGTTTCAAAATTTTTCCTACCAGTTCCATGTGAGCACGCACAAAGCATGTGCATTTTGCACACGCGCATTTACAACTCATCTTCTGCTTCAAGCCCTGCTGATCATCGGAGCAAACCGGTTTGCTCACAGATGATTCTCGGAGCTACCGGGTCGGTTGAACCGGGCCAAACCGGTAGAATACTACCACTGAAATGGATCAGTGAACAAATCAACAGAGAGTTCTCACTTAAAGCGTAAGTGACCCAGCTCTTGTATTATCCCACTTTGGATATATTATGTGAAGACTTAGGTCTTTAGAGAAGACTGTAATGCTGGGAAAAGTAGAAGGAAAGACGAATGATAAGCAGCAAGTAGGTGGACTTGGTTACACTGGTGATGGGTGCACCATTAGAAGACCTGATTAGGAACAGACTTGTCATGGAGAATACTATATCTTTATGGTTACTAAGAAACAACCATTTTATGGCACATAATCAGTCAAGCAATTCTGGAAGCATCATCCATTTATCATATAGACATTTCCCATTGTCATTCATTTATTGTACAGAATACAGTTCCTAACCCTATACAAGCATCTCAGCAGTTGTTAATAGGGAAACCGAATGCTCTCTTATTAGAATCAGATTAGGTGTCAGAAATCATGTCAGAATTCAGTTGGAGTCAGATGTCATGAAAATTTGATAAATAAATGTCTAATTCAGCCCAGTCAGGCCATTACTCAGGCCAGCTACGATTATTGAAATGCACTAGCTCCTTTTTTGACAGAGTGCTTCACAAGGTACTATCTGATTCATACCCAAGTTAAACCTACAAAAATTCTGAAACCAACATGCTGAAATCAGCATGTGCTTAGAAAAACAATACCGCCTTTATTTGTTTGGGCATCCTGTTCTTCATCCAAGATACCCCATTAGTATTTCTCTGAGCTGATGTTCAGAAATAATTGGTTAGAGTGTCGTACAATTATTTTTGTACTTCTCATCCATTGTCTTCCCTGGTGTCGCTTTTCTCCTCTGTGCCTATAGCTCTGTGTGCAGCATCCTTAAAGAAGAGTGAATGAGAAAGGGATAAGGCGCAGTTGTAGCAGCTGTTTTTAATATTTAATTTCCCCCACCTTCTGTTTTGCTATAATCTCTCTGCAAACCTGGAGGGAATGAAGCATTTTAAAGGCGACAGGCAAAGCTGGGAACTAAACACATGCTTCATTCAAAAGTGAAAATTATTTGCAAATGAGAAATTATGCAAACATTCCCTGCCTACCTGTATACTCAAATTGCCTAGGGAAATGCCTAAAATCACATCAGTTGTAAAAAGGGTCTGCACCATCAATAGCAGTGCATTGGGTATTTGTAAAAGAAGCTTAGAAAAATGTCTGTTTCATTAAAATGCCATTCAAGTTCTGATTTGACTCTTTTGTGGAGTAACAACTAGCAACGAGGTGGATGGTGAAGGGGAGGGACAGATTCAGACTGCTTTGTTAATATTTATTGGTATGTGCAAACTCGTTGGAGGGGTGAGGCGGACAGTGCTGTAAAGAGAAAGCACTCAACAAAAGCCAATGTTGAAAATGTATTATGCTCAAAATATAATATACGGACCTTAATTCCGTTTGCAGAATTAAACATATGGGGTTGAGAACAGTATACAAAACTGTAACTTAGGCATTTCAATATTCTCTGCAGAGTTTTTTAAAAAAATCTTAGTCTGCGAAATAAAAGTCAATAATTCTAGATGGGTTGGCTGTCATAGGAAATCTGCTTGCCAGCATATATAGGACATAAAAAGCACTGACCATACTAACAGTGCCCAAATCATGGATACCTCCAAAGGAGTCAGACATAATCAAACTTGTCCACCCCAAGGATAAAACACCCCGACACAAACTGAGCAACATGGTATATGCAGTAAAATTTAGTGAGACATGTGCAGATCTGTACATTGGGGAAATAAAACAACCTGAGCCTGTGCTGTCCGAAGACATCTCCGTGGTCATGTGGCCGGCATGACTAAATGCCAAAGGTGCACAGAATGCTGTTACCTTCCCACCAAAGGGGTCCCTACTTGCATTTTTACATGCTTTCAAACTGCTAGGTTGGCGGAAGCTGAGAGAAGTAATGGAAGCTCACTCTGTTATGCGGTGCTAGGGATCTGAACCGCTGAACTGCTGACCTTTCTGATCAACAAGCTCAGCGTCTTAGACGTTGAGCCATCGCATCCCTTCACGGCTGTAAATAATCACCAGTCTTTGAATTGGATTGGATAGCCTGCTAGCAATTTAAGACAGCAAACTCAAAATCATAGGTTACCAAATAGACAATAGTAAGTTTCCTGAGCTAATACATGGAGTGCCAATTTTATACCAGTTGCAGCTTCTGAGCCCTCTTCAAAGACCGATGGATGTAGTCCACATTCTAATAGATCAGTCATGTGATAATTAGATAATAAGCCTCTGTTATGAGGTTTCTTTTATCCTGGATAGGTCTCTAACCAGCACAATATCTGAAATTCTTGTCAACAGCGCCTCGCTTAAGAGTTCTACTTGCTGTTCCAGCAGGAGCTATGAATCCAAGAAGATCCCCAGATCATGGATTGGCTCCTTCAACTGAGGTCAATCATGTCCAAAGCTACTCTCTGGGCTGATATTTCTGTCTAACCTGAATGAATTAATGAACAACGGCTCCCCTGTTGGATTTTTTTCTGAGCTTCTTTCTCTCCTTTCTTTCATAGAATTCATACGCCGTTTAAGACTTCCCCAGTTCCCCCAACTTAGCTCAGAGTGGCAATATATAATGGAATAACAACTGCATGTGGCTGATACTTCAGCCTAAAATGATAGATCACCAATCTCAGTGGTTTCATACAGGTGTTAAATAACTTAGAGGAGAGCCCCCCAAAGCAATGCAAAGTTTAAGGATCTCCCACAACTACTGACTGGAAACACTCAGATAAGGGGGAAATCACTGTATAGCAGCACCTTCTAATACCAACCTGTTGTATTTGTCTAGACGGACACACCAGGCAGACACAGGAGCTGAAGAGTAACGTTTCTTTATTTGAAGCAGAACAGATTAACGTGGCTGCCCAGCTGGGCTGGCAGCCGGCTGGCTGGAGCCGGAGCCCCAACTCCCCCTTGGGACAAGAACATCCAACCTCCCACCTACCTAGCTTTCGCCCCCTGGGGAGTGTAGTGCTAATGACAAGGGAGACAAGCCAAGGTGGGAGAGACCCTGGAGGTGGGTGCATGGAACCTCCTTGTTCAACGCCTGACACCCCCCCCTAAATACCGGATCCATCCCCCCAGAGCCATTGGAAAGGGGGGGCAGAGAGAATTTTATTTAACAACCCGACAGAACGAAGAAAAGGACTCAACAGTTCAGTGAATCATGGAAACGCACACCAGCCATGCTCAACCCCCGGGGCTGCATCTCTGCAGAGCCAATGGCTGCACCCAGTCCACATGGAAGTGTAGTCTCGCCGGCCTTCACGGCCTTGAGGCGAAGTCTGGACCTCTGCTAGAGGCTGTAGGCTTTGCGCTCTTGTAGCGCCACGGGGTGGGGGTTTTTCGCCAGCCTTCACGGGCCTTGAGGCGACGTCTGTTCCTCGACTGGGGAGGCTTTTCAGACTTCTGCGCTTTTGGTAGCGCCAACGGGGTTTCGCCAGCCTTCACGGGCCTTGAGCGACGTCTGTTCCTCGACTGGGGAGGCTTTTCAGACTTCTGCGCTTTTGGTAGCGCTAACAGGGTGCCTTTCGCACGGGAGGCTAGAGTGCCTGTCAGGCAGTAACTTTCTCCTCAGCTCAGGGAGACTTTCTTTCCTCAGCTCAGAGAGATTTTTCCTCAGCTCAGAGAGACTTTTTCTCCCTCAGCTCAGGGAGACTTCTTTTCCTCAGCTCAGGAGACTTCTTTTCCTCAGCTCAGGAGACTTCTTTAAATTTGGCGCGCGCAGAGACTGTCTGCGGCTCCAGACATTCTGTGGCTTCAGCTCTTTCTTCAGTGACTTAGCTTCTTGCCTGGGTGTCTCTTCTGATATCCCACCCTCGTCGCCAGTGTTGTATTGGTCTAGACGGACACACCAGGCAGACACAGGAGCTGAAGAATAACGTTTCTTTATTTGAAGCAGTAACAGATTAACGTGGCTGCCCAGCTGGGCTGGCAGCCGGCTGGCTGGAGCCGAGCCCCAACTGCCCCAGCTGATGCCGTTTGACAGCTCCTTATATAGTCTGCTGTCAAACGGCACCAACCAATGGGAACAGTAAGATGGTCCCGCTCAAAATGCGGACCAGGTTGAAGACTTAGCTAGTCAGGGACACAACACAACCCTTCTAGGAAAAGGGAAGAAAAACATGTGCCAGATAGTCTAATAAGAGCAGGTGATATGTCTTCCATCTCACCCAAGTCCTAATCAGAGGTGGGCTAATGGGTCCGCAGGGGTTCAGGAGAGCCCCTAGCTAAGATTCTGTGCAGTTCAGACAACCCCCAAATGCCACTCCTGGCTGGCCCTGGCCATCCCTCCCTTTTCCTCCCAGAGTCCCCACGTGGCCCATTTTGGATGCAGGTAAGTGCAGGGCACGTGGAGACACGGGGAGGGTGAAAAACAGGCCTCCCAGAAGTTCAGGAAGGCCGCAAATGGGCCCATTTCCAGCTTCCAGAGAGCCTCCGGAGCCCCGGGAGGCAGTTTTCGCCCTCCCGGAGGCTTGAGAAAAGCCTCCGGGGCCCGGGGAGAGCTAAAATGCCCCATCCGCCATTCTGATTGTATCCCAGGATTAGGCCTAAACCCTAACTGAAAGCTATCCAGATAATCCATTTCCTCTAGAATCCTCTATACCTGATATTTATATGCTTGACAACCTTCTCCAAAAAGGAAAGGTTGGAGACCAGGAGAGGGTAAAATGACTCTTGCTTTTGGAGATGATGGCATAATATCTTCCCTCAAAAAAAGGCCTAAGCCATCTCTGCATGTATCCCTGCATAAACCAGCCATAAATCCAGTCTACATGCTTACAAAACAAATTGATTAGATTTGAACAGCAACCTAAACCAAGAAAACAAACAGATCGCTTTGTGGTTTAAACTAGTGTGTGAACCGAGCCTAAAATTGCCTTCTTTTTTTAAATAACCACAAGAATGCTGAAATTGTTAGTGAGAATCTACATGTCTTGGGTTGTTAATATTGTTAATAGTATAGCCCTTCAGTCCAGAGGATATTCAAATTAAGTGACACTAAAAACTAATAGAGAAGAATATTTGTAGCTCATGGTTGAAATGAAGGTACTCTCTGAACGTTGTTTTCTTGCAGACATTTCATTACCCAAACTAGGTAATGGCATCAGCGTTAGTAGGAGTGAGGTTTGCTCTGAATGTATATTTTAGTGGCTTGCCCCGTCAATCTTGGTTGGAGTTGTCTTAGTTGGGATGTTTCCTGTAAGCTTGTTTGGCAGTTCCTTGAAGACCATGAACACCAACTAGCATTCAGAATACATGAGGAAAACTCTAATTTCACAACATATTGGCAGATATAACTATAGTTTTAACTGGGAAACTGTGACCATCCTAGGCCAAGCCACATCCAAAAACACTAGAGAATTCCTGGAAGCCTGGAACTCTGGCAAATCAGCCATCAATAGGCACATAGATATAAACCACACCTACATACAGTTCAAAAGAGACCATCAACAAACCCAAAAGGGAACAAAAAGACCAAAACACCTGCCTAGACCTTGCTAACCAAGACCTAGATGAGCAAAGATTAACTCTGAGGTTAACATCAGACCAGCAGTCTACAAGCAAACAAATTCAGAGAGCATCAAGGACCCCTCAATAAAAACTAAAATACATATTTCAAATCTGATTAAAACAACTATATACAATAGTGGTGAATATTGAAAATATAGCACAAAGAAAACATTGTGTCTTCATAATTCAGAAGTAACTTCTGAAAATGATATATATTAAATGAAGCTAAAGGAAAATCAAAAGAAAGACAAAGATTCTTCTTTATATTAAATTAAAACTTGATTTAATAACCAGGCCTTACGTTCAAGTTCTTTTTCAAAACTCATCCAGCCAAAAACATTGAAACCTTTTGATGTTTTCAACATTAAACTTTAGTGGTTTCTAAAAAGAGAGCCTTAACTCTCTTCTTCCCAAAATGTTTACATTACGCATTCAGAAAATCTGTCATTTGGAAGAGAGATCTTCAATTCTGCATTTCTTTCAAAACACCTCACCCTCAATGTTCTGTATTAACATACTCCAAATACTGACTTCTGATTGGTCCACACAAAAGGCATTGTGATTGGTCCACTGAACGGCCGTGATTGGTCCGCTGAGAATCAACCGCGATTGGCCGAGCCGATCGCGGGAGATTCAAAGACCTGTCATTGGCCGGCAAGCCGCGAGCAATCCCTATTTAAAGGGCTGCCGCGGCTCCAAGATCTTGTACAGATCTTAACAAAAAATAAAGAGCTTGAAGTACACTGGTCTTGCGTCTCTTTTGTAACCGATCCAACACTCAATGCTTCCTTTTTCTCAACTGGGCCTAGCTTAACATGCTCAAGTCCACAAAATTTTGCAAAAATTGTTTGCCTGTTGCAAGGCTATTAACATACCTGTGATTATGCTGGAAAGTATATTCTGTAAAGTTGCCAAGTTATGCAGAAATTATTTTGGTAACACCAAGAAGCATCCAAACAAGTTTCACTTCATCATCACTACGAGGAACTGAATGAAAGTATCACTTTAGGTGAGAAATCACACGCCTGGCTCATTATCAGCTTGAGATGCATATCAACTGTTTTGTTTCATTTTTAAAGAAACTTAAAGACAACGCTGTAATTAAATCATAATCCAGGGTATAATCCAGAGATAGTAGCAAAATAAAATGGCTTGGAAAGGTGACAGTAATTATTCTTCAAGGATTCTTTTCTATCAGAGTTTATAGAGTTTTAAGACTTGGCAGAGCAACTGTGGAAGATCAGAGCAAACAAAAAAATCTTAAATCATTAAGCATTTTTGGTCAACCTGCTATATATTTCTTTGTCAAAGTTCTTGGTCCTAATTCTTTCCTACTGAAACAGAAAATTTTGGTACCCATATATTATGACATTATTGGTTACTCTCCCACAAAAGGGAGTCATGAAATATATGCCTTTGAATTACATTTTCATTTTTTTAAAATTTTGTTTGTTAGCTGCAATCCTGAATACTTAAAATATAAGCTAAAGAATAGGAAGCTCCTCAGAACCGATCCAGTTAACTCCATCTTGTTTAAACTGGATGAAAACCATGTTTCTTTTCACTGCACGCGTCAAGGATAAAAACCTGGGATTTTCTGCATGCATAGCAGGTGCTCTACCAAAGAGAAAGCAAATGCACAGCCTGCCCAATCAATAAGCTACAATACACAGAATGGATTATATCAGAAAGCTAGGCAAAATGACCCCTCAACTAAAATCTAAAACTAAAAACTAAAACAGAATTATTAGACAAAGGTGTGATCCAGCTTTGGTGCATGATGAACCCCCATAACCAAATGATGTGCGACTAACAACTTGTAATATAGCATGAAGTATCAATATTTAATGCAATTGAAATATCTCTTATTGTCTCAATGAATAATTTCTGTTTCAAAGCAATTGAGAGTGGGGGGGACATATACACACAGCTCCTTTGCTAATAGCTGTCTATTGCTAATGAGCTCTGGTTACTTTCATTTCTGATTATTCCACACAGACTTTTGAATATATAGGAAGAACTGCAAGATGATAAACCATCAGTCAAAACAGTTCAGATTGTGTCAGGTTTCCAAGTGATGAAATCCATTCAAAAAGAAAACAACAAAGTCCATTTTCCATAACAATTTCTTTTATTTAGAATAGCATCTAATTGGCAAAGTCTGTTGTAATTCCGGATCTGACACAACCCGGAATTACATCACATAATATTGGAAGTTAGAAACAACCTCTAAAAGTCACATTCTCCATTAGAAGTAAATCAACGTTGCCTGGGGTCATCAAACTCCACCTCCAGGTCTCTGCAAGGTCAGCTTTTGTTCCCACAGGAAGAAACACCACCTAGCCTAAACAACTCTCTCTATCTCCACTCCTCCCACCTTAGGAATGTGGCGAACCCGAAAACCTTCCCCCCAATACCAGCAAAGAGAAAGAAAGAAAAAGAATATATAAAAAGGCTAAATAAAATGGCTACACATATGTCAATTTTGGGCTTGACAGATTGCTTTTCATGTTGAAATCAAGGGGGTGAGGGGTTGGGAGACACACATACTGGACATTTGGAGATTTCCAGAGTATTATCTATCAGTTCCAGAATATTGATGATCAGAGGGTTCTAATATGATCGATCATTGAGCTATGCACTGAATTATATCATGCTGAAAATGTGAATGCAAATTGAAGTAAAAACAAAATAGCTGTAGACTGAATGGTGCTCATTTCTAATTCAAATTGGGAGTCTCGGGGCACCATGGTTTCATTCTATTTCCATCTTCTGACCTCTCCCAAAACAGTTTGAAACCAACCTTCAAGTTATCTTCTTCTCTGCAAGCTTTAAAGGACTTGAAATGGCAGGGGACCCTGTGAGGCCATCATCTCTTCAAAAGAGAGACTATAAAAACTAGATGCCAACAACGCAGGGGTGGGTTCCTACCGGTGCTGCTACTGATGTTGCGTGGTTGTGCACGCGCACCTAACATACGCCACGTTAATCAGCTGCGAGGATACTGAAGAAACAAGCTAGGAATGACCCATCCTAGCTTGACCCGCATGCAGCTGCTGGCTTTTATTCGCTTCCAGCTGATTGTCGGAGGAACTTGTTTGGCTGAACCAGTAGGGTTTTTTTACTACTGGCTCAGCTGAACCAGTCCAAACTGGTAGAATGCCACCACTGCAATAATTACATCGCCCTGATCTGCCACAGTTCCAGGTAAGAAACAAGGTGTTGAAAGCATGCAGGGTATGGCTTCTGGACTTCTCTCCCACTGTTTAATAACAGCCCCCCCTTTTACTCCCCAGAAAACTAGGGAAGGTTTCATCTGAAAGACTTCCCACACCCATTCTGTGTGAGCTGAGGTACCTTTTACGTGGTGCAACTCTTCTTCCTGTCTTCCAAATAAAAGGAAAGGAGAGGAGAATGACTTTCAGTCTTGCAAGGTTCTCTTGATATAACCTTACAATAAAGATAGAGTTTATCCAGCTGTCTGCAGGAATATAAATCTTTCCATTCCTTCCATTGTCTTCTCAGAGCTGAAGAAGCTTCTTGGGTGAGAAGTGAAATGTCTTCAAAAGAAAAAACAAGAAAATCCAGATGCCTCCTGAAAAAGCACCTTTGGGACAACCATGACTTGGATGGCTGAGAATCTCTACAGAAAGATAGAGCAATACTAATTCACAGTAGTGTTTCTTGTGTGGATTACCCCAAAGGGCTAAAGAAAAAACAGTGGCTACCAACCTGCTTTCCATTGAGGACCTGTATACTGCTGTAGTCAAAAAGAGGGCTGTGAAAATATCTATATACCCCTCACATCCTGGACATAAATTGTTTCAACTCCTACCCTCAAAATGATGCTATAGAGCACTGCACACCAGAACAACTAGACACAAGGACAGTTTTCCACCAAAGGCCATCACTCTGCTAAACAAATAATTCCCACAACCCAGTCAAATTAACTACTAAGACTGTATTACTATTCTTCTTCTCATCCTTACTAGTACCTATCTCTTCCCACATATGGCTATATCCATGTTGCTTGTATCTTTACAACTTATATTGTTTTGATTGTTTCCTAGTACGATTTGATTGCTTATTAGTATCCTATGACTATCACTAAGTGTTGTATCTTATGATTCTTGACGAATATACTTTATTTTTTCTTTATGTACACTGAGAGCATATGCACCAAGACAAGTTCCTTGTGTGTCCAATCACACTTGGCCAATAAAGAATTCTATTCTATTCTATTTTAGTTGCCTGGTACCTGCTTCACTCATTCCCTTCAGCCAGAAACTGAACGCTGCTCCTACTCTTCCACAAGTCTCCTGAAGACACAAGGCCAGGCAAGGAAGAAAGGATGGGGAACTAGGCAGGTGTGAAGAATGAATCCCTCTGCTCTGGCAGCCACCCACTGCTGAGGGCCACAGAGTGTGCTTATCTGCCCACCTACTTGCCATCTCCATAGGACTCATTGTAGCCAGAACCTAGGGTAGATAACCAGAAATATGAAATGATGCTCAACAGCCAGTATTTTAACGTTCGTCCTCCATCTCTACATTCTAGCAGAATTTTGAATCTACTGTATTTCTGTCCTTTTTCTCAATATTTCTTAAACTGCAATCCAAAAAGGTTCAGATTGCTGCACCAATCTAGCGTTTATCCCAAACTGTACAAAATAAATCTGGTAATCTTAATAAGAAAAAAAAATCACAAAAACCCTCAGTATATGGGTACATATGGGTACGAATGAGATGAGCAGAAGAGGATAAAGAATAAATGTTATATAAAAAAATTTTTTAAAAAAGAATTCTAATTCTATTGTTGAGACTCTAAAAAGAGTGCAGAGAAGAGCAACAAATAGGATTAGGGGACTGGAGGCTAAAACATATTAAAGAATGGTTGCTGGAATTGGGCGTGTCTAGTCTAATGAAAAGAAGGAGTAGGGGAGACATGATAGCAGCGTTCCAGTATCTCAGGGGCTGCCACAAAGAAGAGGGAGTCAAGCTATTCTTCAAAGCACCTGAGGGCAGGACAAGAAGCAATGGGTGGAAACTAATCAAGGAGAGAAGCAACTTAGAACTAAGGAGAAATTTCCTGACAGTTAGAACAGTTAACCAGTGGAACAACTTGCCTCCAGAAGTTGTGAATACACCAACACTGGAAGTTTTTAAGAAGAGATTGGACAACCATTTGTCTGAAATGGTATAGGGATTCCTGCCTGAGTAAGGGGTTGGTCTAGAAGACCCCCAAGGTCCCTTCCAACTCTGTTATTCTATTATTCTATTCTAAATCAATAAAGAGAAAAGTACACTGCATGAGTGTATGGACAAAAGAGTAATGGAGAAAATAATACATATGGAAGAAAAAATGTGCTGTTTACTTAGGCAAAATGTAAAGGAAGAAAGACATAATATTTATCTATGAATCAATTTTTGCTTGAAGCAGCATTGGTAAGCAGGCTGATCAAAACAAAACACTTCATTTACAAAGGTCAACAAAAGCAAAAAAATTAAATCAAGAAGTAGAAAGGATGGCTATTATGCAATCTTCATCCTGTGCAACTGTAACATGGGCATTAAGTAGCAAGGGAAGCAATGTTTTTCTAAATCTTGTTAGCCACTAGAAAGCTACCACACAATGCCAGGGAAAAAATTCCAGCACTTAGTCTGCATTAGCATAGTGAGAGCAAATTAACATTAGTCCTTTTTACTGTTTCTTTTAACAGGAAGTGTTTTATTGTTGTTGTGTTATCGGTTCTTTTGTTTTTATCTGACTTTCGTTTCTATTGTATTGTTCCTCTTATTATGGATGTTTTCATTTTTACTGTGGAGATTTTAAATATTTTTATAGGTTACCATATTAAAGTGCCTGGGCTCTGAATAGATTTAGCAATATACAAATCCAATAAAACAAACAAATTGGAATTGTATTTTTTTTATATCACTTTTTCTCTTTTTTTATAATATCCTTTCTAAGGCTGCTTCTTTTGTGGATGTTTTAATGTTTTTTTTTTTTAAATTGTTTTAAAATTTTAGAATTGTAAGTCACCCAGAATCACTTGGTGGGGTTGAAGTTGAATAAATAGAAGTTGAATAAATAAATAGTCATAAAAATAAAAAAAAATTCAAAAGCCACCTGAGCATTGTAGATGTCAGTCCTTTCAGGTAGTCCAGACAAGAACAACTATGAATTCTACCACTAACTTTATTGAAAAATTATCATAAGAAAATCTTGAAAGTCTGAAAGTATTTCTTTTCTCCTTTCCTTTTACTCTCCAGAGAACTAAAGTGTTTCCCCAAAAATAAGACCAGGTCTTATATTAATTTTGCTCCAAAAGACATATTAAAGCTTATTTACCAGTTAGGTCTTATTTTGGGGGAAATACAGTACTTAAATGTGTCCGTCTGGCTGATGAACGTAACTGGAGCTTGTTTTTGGAGTAGAGCTTATATTACAAGCATCCTGAAAAACCATGCTAGGGCTTATTTTCCAGTTAGGGCTTATTTTCGGGAAAACACGGTAGGGAGGATCCCTTCTGTGATGATTCCAACACCCCCTCTGTTTCTGTGAACTGAAATATCTTTTGCATTGATGGTTGTTAGTCTACAGCTCTTCTTCCTGCCTCCCAAGATCATTCCCACATACCATTTCAGTAGATCCCACCAGCTCAGAAATGCTTAGCCTATATCCAGTTGTGCCATCACCATCCCTGCCCTCCCCCCACTTGGACTGAGGAAGATTTCAGAAATTTGTGGCCTGCTGCCCTGAGTTCCTATAGATGAGCCCATAACTCACAGCTTAAACATTTGCCATTTTTAATCTATTTGTTGCTTTCTGTGCCCGAAGAGTTAGAGGTGGTAAGGGTGAAGGAGTGTTAACCAACAGCAGGGAGAGGCAAATCAACAAAAAAAGATCCAAATAACACTGTCAAAGGCTTTTTGAAAGTCTACAGAATCATTCCTCAAAGTGGATGCCTCATGGATGGATAACTGACCATAAACAAGAATCAGATGCTCAGAATAAATGTAAAATAAAATCTTACATCTAGAAGTAAGGGACTCTCATAAGCAATGGATTTATTTTGAGTTCTGTTTTTTTTTTTCTGTATCTGAGATGGAGATAGTTGTAATAGCAGTTTTGAAGTATAAAGAGCAGAAAGAAAAGAAAACAGCATTTCAAAGACAAAAGGAGTTTTTTTTCTTCTGCAAGAATTCCTCTCTCTAAAAAATAAAATAAAAGCCATTGTTGAAAAATGAAAGTAGCAGGTATTTAGATTTTGCATCCAGATTTTGTTTCTTTTGTATTTAATTTTAATTTATACATTTTAACTTTGAGTGCAGGTTCTGTGTTGTAGTATTTCCCTTGCAGAAATGAATGTCACGTTAATTTAAGGCTCTGAGGTGGAGTGGAATGTTTCAAACTTGGAATTGCACTTGACCTCCAAATACCTTAAAATAGTCTTAACCTACGATATAGCTGGAGGAGCCTAAAATTATGAAAATAATTCATACATTGGCTTTATACTGGCTTTTTAGCAGTATGACTATAATGGGGAAATCAGTTGGTTGAGTCACAAATGAAGAATGTGTGTGAGCCAGATCATGCCACGTTGTCTTTCGCCTGAGAAAAGGATAAAAGCCTGTAACATATGAAATGTCTCTTGTCATTCTCCTATTACTTGAATTTATTGGACATCGTAACAAACTACATATCTTTCTGCGCAATTAACAGAAGCCTCCTCCCCAATACACTTTTTCTTTTGAAATTCAGATGGCTTAATCACAAAGACATTCATGAAAAAAACAAACCATAACAATTGTCTTACAGGACAAGATGAAAACTACACTATGACATGGGAGAGGAATCCTTTCCAACAAGGCTAGCTTCTATTCTGTTCTGTTCTGTTCTATTCTATGAGCTGTGGTGGTGCAATGGTTAGAGTGCAGTACTGCAGGCTACTTCTGCTGACTGCCAGCTGCCTGCAATTTGGCAGTTCAAATCTCACCAGGCTCAAGGCTGACTCAGCCTTCCATCTTTCTGAGGTGGGTAAAATGAGGGCTCAAATTGTTGGGGGCAATATGCTGACTCTGTAAACTGCTTAGAGAGGGCTGTAAAGCAGTATATAAGCCTAAGTGCTAATGCTATGCTATGCTGTTCCATTCCATTCCATTCTATTCAAATATATATATGCCACCCTTCAAAGGGCTCCCAGTTCAATGAGTTTAGCACAGCACATAGGCTCCTCTAAAGTAATTTAAAAACCCAAACTTCCAGATTTAAATTTCTCCTAGGTTGCCTCTAAAGGTAAGCAAGGAGTAAAGAGATTAAGACAGATAACTCACTTGCAGACTGATGTATCAATAGAGTTTTATATAGGATTTTGTTACTGTATTTTAAATTAACCTAAAGTCCCAAGCAGATTTTTACATGCAACCTGGGCTCTGCCATTTCACTGTAGGAAATTAAGCCTACATAATAACGCTTCCATAAAAAAAAAAATGTAGCAATGAATAAAGCCTCGCACTGAAAGGAAATGTTAAAGAAAGCCAAACTCCAGAGAAAACTTCCAAGCAATAAACATTCCATCCACACTTCCTTGAAAAATATGAGAAAACAATTCACTGCTTATTCTTTCAAGGCTCTTCTCTGGAGACAAAGCTTTTTTTGTAAATTACACTCTTCTGGTGATATAAAAGTATTTCATTTGCTATAAACTGGCAGCCATGCAAGAGTTGTCTTATTAATATTGCATGGTGTGAGGATAAATTAAGAAGCAAGTGCACCGTTAGGGGAAGAGTTAACTTTGTGTCATTTTGCTGTGCTGAGACAAGTGTTGAAAACCAATGAAGAGCAGTCTGACTTTGATGCTGTGTAAATGTATTATTTGACTAACGTATCAAAGATATCACTAGAAATACAGAACTATGAGAAATAGAAATTGGAATTAAAACTGCTGGGAGAAAAGTCAAACTCAGATACGCTGCTGATAACTACTTTGATGGCCGGAAGCAAGGCAGAAATAAGGAATCCTCAATGGAAGCATGAAGAAAACAGTGCAAAAGTTGCCTTGTTGGTCAATGTTCTTTTTAACTAAGATTACATCACAAGGGAATGCCAACTCACTACAGATTGGTAGATAAGAAGTTGAAATAGTGATAGGGTATATCTTCCAAGGGGACATGGGGGCTCAGTGGCTAAGACGCTGAGTTTGTCAATCAGAAAGGTTGGCAGTTCAGCAGTTCGAATCCCTAGCGCCGCATAACGGAGTGAGCTCCCATTACTTGTCCCAGCTTCTGCCAACCCTAGCAGTTCGAAAGCATGTAAAAATGCAAGTAGAAAAATAGGGACCACTTTAGTGGCAAGGTAACAGCATTCTGTAGGCCTTCAGTGTTTAGTCATGCCAGCCACATGACCATGGAGACGTCTTCGGACAGCGCTGGCTCTTCGGCTTTGTAACGGAGGTTAGCACCACCCCTAGAGCCGGAGACGACTAGCACATCTGTGCGAGGGGAACCTTTACCTTGTATCTTCCAAGGCCACAGGCATCTTTATATTTCCTAACTGAATTACCATGAACTGGTGGAGTGGTGGGTGTTTTCACTGATAATGCCGAATCATGCAGCTGGTGCTTTACATTACCGATGCTTCCTCTGCATTCTCTGCGCAAAACTCCTGCAACCTTTTTTAAGACGAGGCTGGCAAAATCTGTAGTTTTCAAGATTCCCAACATGAATCAAAAGTATGTGGGGGGTGGGTGGATTCCTCCTGATGATTCAGTAACAGTGTTCCTGACACTCAGGCAGAAACCTTTCCAAGCGGACTGCTGGGGGTCTGCAGGGGTTCAAGAGAGCCCCTAGCCAAGATTCTGTGCCGTTTGAAGAACCCAAATTCCACTCCTGACTGGTCCTGCCCACCCCAGACCATCCCTCCCAGGAGTCCCCCACACAGCACGTTTTGGATACAGGTAAGTGCACGGTGCATGCGGAGGCTCAGGGGGGGCAAAAAACAGGACTCACGGAAGTTTGGGAAGGCTGGAAATGGAACTGTTTCCACAGGGGTGGGATTCAAATGTTTTAACAACTGGTTCTGTAGGCGTGGCTTGGGTGATGGGCGTGGCTTGGTGGTCATGTGACTGGGTGGACATGGCTGGGTGGCCATGTTACTGGCTGGATGTGGCCAACTCAATATCACTCACATCGAGACACGCATCTTCTCGCCTGGCCTCTCAATGACTGTGGGGATGCTGCAACAGTCGTAAGTGTGAAAAATGGTCATAAGTCACTTTTTTCAGTGCCATTGTAACTTTGAATGGTCACTCCACACAAGCAAAGTACCAGCAAAGGAGGGGGGAAAAAAACTCCAGAGAATTCCTGAGACAGGAAGTCTAGTCCTGCCAAGAATGTAATAAGGGTTAACGGAGAGGCAGTTTCTATAAGCAACACCAGAATGTTTCCTTCCTGCCTTCCTTACAGGATTAGCCCAGTAATTTCTTCTAACAACCGGTTCTCCGAACTGCTTAGAATGTTAACAACCGGTTCTAGTGAATAGGTGCAAACTGCATTTCCAACTTCCAGAGAGCCTCCAGAGCCCGAGGAGGCGGTTTCACCCTCCCGGAGGCTCAAGAAAAGCATCCGGCACCAGGGGAAGGAAAAATGCCCCCCCACCATAGTGCAGGAACTGACTAGGCCATGCCCACCATGGCCACACCGACCCAGCAACTGGGCAGAGAACCCATTGCTAAAATTTTTGAAGGGCAATTTGTTCCAAGGGTTAATTGTTCTCACTGTTAGGAATTTTCTTCTTAGCAACAGTAATAGCACTTAGACTTATATACTGCTTTACAGTGCTTTACATCCCTCTCTAAGCCGTTTATACAGTCAGCATATGGCCCCCCAACCATCTGGATCCTCATTTTACTGATCTCAGAAGGATGGAAGGCTGAGTCTACCTTGAGCCTGGTGAGATTCGAACTGCCAAATTGCAGGCAGCAGGCAGTCAGTAGAAGTAGTCTGTAGTACTGCACTCTAACCACTGTGCCATGGCAGCTCATGTTCTAGATCGCTTCTCTCCTTGGTTAGTTTCCATCCATTGTTTCTTGTCCTGCCCTGATGGAGTGCACTGCAGCATCACAATCACCATTGACTTTACAGATGGGAGTTGATTAGACTTAAAAAAAGTAGTTAGCAATCAGTAAAGCTCAGTAGTTGTCCAGGATAATTCATCAAAACTCAAATTTAAAAGTGCTATAAATCATCAATGTGGTAATAACATGCCTGTAAACGTATAAAGGTTCTTCTTAAAAATAGTGTTTTTTTTCCTGCCTTGCTGGGAACCCAGGTTTGATGAGAAAACCACTGTAAGGATTTAAAGCATATAACACCGAGGCCCATTTTGCTAAAGTACCTCAGTATCAATAACTCTGCTACCCTCAGGCTTCACTCCCAGGCTCTGAGGTAAATCACAGCTCGCTCCATACTTCATTCTTAGTTTAACCTCCCAGCCTGACTTGGCAGCAAATACACAGATATCATCAGTAAGATTAGAATCTTTATTGCTGATAAGAATGAAAGCTCCCACCTAACAGCCAATTGCCCTGCGCCAGTGCAAAAATATCAGTGTCTTAATGTGCGCTCTCAAGGTTTTAAATTCTATGCTTCTTCTTCTTCTTTGCCCTTCCAAATTAACAGGCAATTGGCTGATGGAGATTCTCAGTCATCCAAGTCGTGGTTGTCCCAAAGCTGTTTTTTTTTTCAAGAAGCAACTGGACTTTCTTGTTTTTCGTTGAAGATGTTTCACTTCTGATCTAAGAAGCTTCTTCAACTCTGACTGGATGGTGGTGAATGGAAAGATTTATACTCCTTGCAGACAGCTGGTCATTTGCATTCTTTTTAGCGAGTTGTTGAGGCCACCTGGAGGTTTATCCTAGGAGAATAAACCCATCAGGGCTAGATTCAGCAGTCCATCTGCATTTAAAAGACAAAGGCCGCTCTTTTGAAGACATCAAAGTCCACATTTGGGACGGAGAGGGCCTCTGGTTTAAAAGAGGGGTCAAAGAGGCCATCTATGTCAAAATTGAACCGCCCTCTCTCAACAACAGAGGGGGAGGAATACATCATCATCTACGTCCAGTCTACAACACAGTCCTTTCAACAGTTCCAGAAAGGCTCCATACACATTTGCACTACTCAGGCTACCCTGAAGACACAAATGGCTTCAACGACTCTCTAAAAGAATGCAAATGACCAGCTGTCTGCAAGGAATATAAATCCTTCCGTTCCCCACCATCCAGTCAGAGCTGAAGAACCTTCTTGGATGAGAAGTGAAACATCTTCAAAGAAAAAACAGAAAGTCAGCCTAAGGTTCATATTTACAAAGTAACTTCCATTAGGAAAAAGAGAAGAACTGGAAGTTCAAGGATTCTTTTTTTTTTAATAAAAGTTTTTTTTTATTTTTTACAACAAACATACAAAACAACAAATAAAACCTTCTTTCAATTGTACAGTGTATCTGTTTGGTACATATATCCTGTGCACAATATCTATAATCTTTTCCTCTTAACTTTACATTCATATTGCATTAATCAATTTTCCATATCATATCACATCATTATTATACTATCACTAGAATTTTAATTTCAATTCCAAGTTATCTTGAAGAGCAAACCTCAATTCTTACTGAGTTTTATTCATGATATAACTTATTCAGAAATAATCAGTTATAATATATCATTACTGTTATGTTATACTTCAATTTCTTTTCTATCTAACCATTGATAAAATAAACCCCAAATCTTATAATACTCCTTTTCTTCTTGCTCTCTAATTGCTAATTTTAATCTACTCATTTCTGCACATTCCATTATTTTCTTAATCACTTCCCCCTCCATTAGAATTTTCTCATTTTTTTCAATTTTGAGCAAATACAATTCTAGCTGCTGTTAAAACATTAATAATCAGATATGTTATTTTTTTATTGTAACCTTCAGGTAGAATCCCCAATAAAAAAATCTCTGGTTTTAAATCTAGATGCTGCTTTGTCATTTTTTCCAACCAGGTGTGTATTTTAGTCCAATATCTTTTAGCTTCTGCACATGTATATGGTAATATGATCTAGGTATCTGATGACATTTCCAACATTTCGCCGATTTATCCTTAAGTTCAAGGATTCTTGAGATGTCTGCAAAGAACTACGGGTAGCCCATGCTTACTGACTGCCTTGATTAGTGACTGTTTGAAGTTGCAATACAATTTCCAGTACAACTGTAAAAAAAAAAACAATTTTATAACCAATCACATGATCGCCATTCGTGAGCTTCACAACTAGCTTCCAACAAGCAGAATTAATGGAAAACAAGGGAGTGAAATTGCAAGTTGCATCACGTACTGTCTTGCTTCCTGACCACAATGACTCATTTAACAACCATAGTGGAAGTGAGGTTGTAAGTCTGGCACAGTCACATAAGTTTTTCTTTTATTTAGTGACCACAGTGCTTTAAGACAGAGTTGCCAGTCACAACTGGGGCCAGTAAGTGAGGACTATCTGTATAATATCTTGACTCATGTAATAGAAAAAAAAAACCATTGGCTTATTTTCTACGGTGAGCTTTCTAAACACATTAACTATTCTAAGCTGGATGCCAAACCTGGTGGATCCCTGATTTAATCTAGCTAAGCTCCCACCACTACTAATGTAAAATCTACTTCACTAAACACAATACTTTATCGATTAGCTTGTAAGCCATATCAGAATACAGAATATAAAATACAGAATAATTAAACCATGTTAGAAAATAGAGGAAAAGCAGGAGTGGGCTGCTGGGGGTTTGAAGGGGTTCGAGAGAATCCCTAGCTAAGATTCTGCACAGTTCAGAGAACCCCCAAATCCCGCTCCTGGCTGGCCCTACCCACCTCACCCCTCCCAGGAGTCCCCACGTGGGCCATTTTGAATGCAGGTAAATCCAAGGTGCGCGTGGAGGCTCAGGGAAGGTGAAAAATGGGCCTCCCGGAAGTTTGGGAAGGGCCTCCAGAGGGTGGGGAGGCCGTTTTTGCCCTCCCGGAGGCTTGGGGAAAGCCTCCGGAGCCCAGGGAGGGCAAAAATGCCCCCCTGCCATGGTGCAGGAGGCTGACTAGGCCATGCCCACCCAGCAACCGGGCACAGAAACCCTTACTAAAATTTTCGAAGCCCATTCCTGAGCAAAAGTAATAAGTTTAAAAAATGCAAATCATATTTCTGTGTTGCCTTTTATAATTTTACTCCACTAAGACCTACATATCCAGTTCTCAATTACACTGTTTTGTTCAGATAAAGCAGGGCTGTCAAATTCCTAGTCCGCAGGCCAGAATGTGTCATGCGCTGGCCACACCCATGCCCAGTTTAGCGAAGGGGGAAAAAGTCCCAATATGTCATGGGATGCCGCCATGACAACATGAGTTTGACACAGGGGTGGGATTCAAAATTTTTTAACAACAGGTTCTGTGGGCATGGCTTAGTTGGTGGGCGTGGCTTGGTGGTCATGTGACTGGGTGGGTGTGGCCAACTCAACATCACTCACATCGAGGCACGCATCTCCTCGCTTGGCCTCTCGTGACTGTGGGGATGCTGCAACAGTTGTAAGTGTGAAAAACGGTCATAAGTCACTTTTTTCAATGATCACTCCACACAAGCAAAGTACCAGCAAAGGAGGGGGGAAAAAACTACAGAGAAGTTCCAGAGACAGGAAGTCTAGTCCTGCCAAGAACGTAATAAGGGTTAACGGAGAGGCAGTTTCTGTAAGCAACTCCAGAATGTTTCCTTCCTGCCTTCCTTACAGGATTAGGCCAGTAATTTCTTCTAACAACCAGTTCTCCGAACTGCTTAGAATGTTAACAAGCGGTTCTAGTGAATAGGTGCGAACTGGTAGAATCCCACCCCTGGTTTGACACCCCTGAGATAAAGGGATCCACCTTAGTAGATTTTCCTTTAAATGGTACTTGAACCCTTTGAATTCTGCCTCTGAAAAACACACCTAATTACTGCAACAAACTCTGGAGTTACTTCTCTGTATGTATTTGTTCATGGAGTGAACCAATGTATGTTCTGAATTGTTGATAGTGGGAGCTTTTGTATTTTGATATTGTTTTTTCATGTTGTAAGCTGCTGAGCCTGCATACATTTGTGGTGGGATATAAACATGATTGATCAATCAATCAATAAAACGATTTCTGTAAGCCAGTTAAATAGTTCCTGTTCTGTGTCAGCCTTTCATTCAGCTGATTTCAGTTGAGCAAGTACAGTATGGCTCCAGGCAAATACTGAGCATGCAGCATTTTACTTTCCAAAAAACTCTGCAGTTTCTCAAAATTGTGGAAGCACAGTCTTTTGGACACAGCCAGCTAATAGAAAACTTCCACATAATTGCAAAAAAGCATCCAAAGTAATTAAATAGAAAACAAGAAAAGACCTGAGAGATTATATAATCCATACCTGATCAGAATGGCAACTCCTACAGCAGTGTTTCTCAAATCTGGCAACTTTAAGATGGCAGCCATTCATCTATCATAGATAACCTGGTGGCGAGTTTAAAACAATTACAGGTACCAAGTGGTCATTCTGTACCAGAGGTCTCCAAACTGGGCAACTTTAAGACTTGTGGGGCTGAGGAATTCTTGGAGTTGAAGTCAAGTCTTAAAGTTGCCATGTTTGGGGACCCCTGTTCTGTACCATGCCTGAAAATGGAAACTGAAAGCTACTGAGGTGTACCTTATTGCTTAATTCTTTTTAATTATTATTTTTTCTATGTCTCTTACCTCTGACTTGGTTCATTCATTTGTTTGTTTTTCAAAAATTGCTGGTTGTAATGCAACCTTAGGGGAAAAACAACTGATCTTGTCCAGCCTACCGAATCTTCCTCCGATTAGGAAAGACCAAATGGAGACCTCTCTTCAATACGCTGCCATTTCAGGGAGGCAATTTATCAAATGCACAAATATCCAGATTGCGGATTTCATAGTGATCTGTAATGTCAGAGGCTGCTAATGGAGCATAAGATTCTGCAACTTCGCCGTAAACAGCTGCTTAATGAAAAAATCAGTTAAATCGTTCCCAGATCACTTGCAGCTGTGCCCTTTTGATTTGTTCCTGCATCGCCTAGCAAAGGTTACATTAACAGAACAGAGAGTAAATGAGGTGTAATTTTCTTTCTTTTTGTTTGTTTTCCTGCCCTCCAGGCTTTGCTGATTCGTCTCCTTTCCCCCCTTGAACTCAGAGCATAATTGGAAGATTCACCAATGTCTGACATATGTCTGAAACAAGGAGTAACTTTGCCTGTCTTGTAGATAGTAGCTCCTACCTGAGCTTGTCAGGACTTCAAAGACTCACACATGTCTAGGCCTGGTGAGTACGTGGATGGGAGACTCCCAGATAATTATAGAGCTCCTAAACTCAAAAAGGCATCCTTGAAGGAGCCAGCAACAAAGCCAACTTCAGCTTACTGCCAAATAAACTGCACGGCTGCATCCATGATGCTGCCAGGTGTTAAAGCTGACTCACAGATGATTTTATTTTTTATAAATATAACCAGTTTCCGGGTCCGTATCAGTTGAACCAGGAATTGGATCAATTATAGACGAAATGCAGATCTTTCTGGATACGCTGCAGCCTTGTTAGAATTGGGAATAGTTCACTTCAGGGGTGAGATTCAAAAAATTTTTACTACCGGTTCTGTGGGCGTGGCATGGCCTAGTGGCCGTGGCAGGGGAAGGATACTGTAAAATCTCCATTCCTTTCCCACTCCTGGGGGAAGGTTAAAACAAAATCCCCATTATAATTCTTTCCAAAGATGGGGATGATACCATTCTGCCCTCCAAATCCTAATAAATTTCCATCTGTTTTTCCTTTGGCTTCATTCCAGCTTTCATTTTTAAACGTTTTTCTATCAGCCAAAAGACCTATGTGGTATTTATTGTATGTCAAAATAAGAACTCTTTGGATGTTACATGCTAGAGACAAACAACTGAGGAATTCCACTGTCTCATTGTCCTGGCAAATGTCTTCGATATAGAATCACTGGCTCGATACCCATGCTTCGCTACAAAACTATATGGCTTAGTTTTGGGGGGAGGAAAATAAGGGGGGGAAAGTTCTGCCTCTGCCTACCAGCATCCATTGGTATTCATCTGGCTAGCATCCTGTCAGTGTGTGAGAGTTGAAGGCTGGCTGTTTGGAAACTGAAACGGTATTTGCTGTGTGAGCAAGAAGGAGACAGCAAGGAACCTGGGTATGGCTTAGCTCAACTGTTCTGTACTAAAGCTGCTTGGTGTTGTGAAACTAAAACTAAAATTGAAACTCCTCTCCTCTGCTTGTGTTTTGCATTTGGAACAGATTTATTTTCAGGTGGGGAGGGGGAGTAGAACTCCTTAGTATCAGAGCATGTTAATAATAATATACAAAATACTAATGCTCTGATGGTCATTTCGAAAAATCTTTTCTTAGTGAGCATCTAGAAGCCAAGAGGAACATACGTGCCAAATTTCAAGTTTGTAGGCTTTACGGTTCTGGAGGTTTTGTGATGATGCATGAGTGGTATTTTGCTTTTATATATATAGATTTTAATGGGTATTGTAATGACACCATTATAAAATCACGGAGACAAGTGATTGTATTGAACTAAGACAAATGAAATATTGAGACACAGAACACTATTTAGGGCATGTCAAAAAATTTTCAACTTTCAATTTCCAAACATTAGGGGTGCTCAAAAGTTGTGCCTTGGGGATTGTAAATATATTTTGGTTCCTTTAATATAATTTAGATGTACTTGGTAAGCAGCTACATAAATAGCATAACTTTCTAACATTTTGTTTGTTTCATAATACATGGTAAATAAACAAAGTGGCCATACGTGACTTGCCCAAAATCACAAACAGAACAGAAAAGCATCCAGAAATGCCTTTTAGAATTTGTCCTAAGAAAGGGATTTCAGAAAATCTGAACTACCTTCTCTCTTTGCTTGTTAGCAGCCATGCATAAACCATGAATAAATAGAGGCTGAAGGATCAGACGAAAAAATATTTTAACCCTTCCTTTGGCATCAGATCTTTTGTTATTTAAATTGATCTCGGGCTACTTTTTTCTTTCAGACTTCCAAAACTATCTTGGAGGTAGGAAGATAATTTTGAGTGTAGAAGTAGAAGAAATTATCTTAAAGGCATTTTTCTATTTCATTCTACCATCCGTCAGTATACTGAAGCAAGGAAGCAACAGTTCTGGCACAAAGTTCTGATAATTTCCAGCGCCGTTGTAAAACAAGGGTAGAGATGCTTCCTTTTTCTGGATCTTTCACTGTTTTACAAAAACTATGAGATCAAACAGCTGTATTTAGCCATCCTGTTTGGCGAGAGGAGGAGGAGGAGGAGGAGGAGGAGGAGGAGGAGGAGGAAAATCCAAACTGAAACAGACCTATTGCCAACTCATCAGCTCTCCTGAATGGACTGAGTAAACAGGAGCCGAGTAATTAGTTCCACTTTGAACCACATTTATTTTTGAAGAAAAGCCATTGCATACATTTTATGGAATCCCATTTTTACCTTTGGGGGAGGGGGAATCAGAACTTTAAAAGTAGATTCATTGGCTCTCAAACATACAGGTGAAACTCGAAAAATTAAAATATCGTGCAAAAGTTCATTTATTTCAGTAATGCCACTGAAAAGGTGAACCTAATATATGAGATAGACTCATTACATGCAAAGCAAGATAGGTCAAGCTGTGATGTGTCATAACTGAGATGATTATGGCTTACAGCTCATGAAAACCCCAAATCCACAATCTCAGAAAATTAGAATATTGTGAAAAGGTTCAATATTCTAGGCTCAAAATGTCCCACTCTAATCAGCTAATTAAGCCATAACACCTGCAAAGGGTTCCTGAGCCTTTAAATGGTCTCTCAGTCTGGTTCAGTAGGAAGCACAATCATGGGAAAGGCTGCTGACCTGACAGTTGTGCAGAAAACCATCATTGACACCCTCCATAAAGAGGGAAAGCCTCAAAAGGTAATTGCAAAAGAAGTTGGATGTTCCAAGTGCTGTATCAAAGCACATTAATAGAACGTTATGTGAAAGGGAAAAGTGTGGAATAAAAAGGTGCACAAGCAGCAGGGATGACCGCAGCCTGGAGAGGATTGTCAGGAAAAGGCCATTCAAAAGTGTTGGGGACTTTCACAAGGAGTGGACTGAGGCTGGAGTCAGTGCATCAAGAGCCACTACACACAGACAGATCCTGGACATGGGCTTCAAATGTCACCAGAAACGTCTTACCTGGGCTAAAGAAAAATAGAACTGCTCTGTTGCTCAGTGGTCCAAAATCCTCTTTTCTGATGAGAGCAACTTTTGCATCTCATTTGGAAACCAAGGACCCAGAGTCTGGAGGAAGAATGGAGAGGAACACACTGCAAGACGCTTGAAATCCAATGTGAAGTTTCCTCAGTCTGTGTTGATTTGGGGAGACATGTCATCTGCTGGTGTTGGTCCACTGTGCTTCATTAAGTCCAGGGTCAACACAGCCATCTACCAGGAGATTTTGGAGCACTTCATGCTTCCTTCTGCAGACGAGCTTTATGGGGATGCTGACTTAATTTTCCAGCAGGACTTGGCACCTGCCCACACTGCCAAAAGCACCAAAACCTGGTTCAATGACCGTGGGATTACTGTGCTTGATTAGCCAGCAAACTTGCCTGACCTGAACCCCATAGAGAATCTATGGGGCATTGCCAAGAGAAGATGAGAGACATGAGACTGAACAATGCAGAAGAGCTGAAGGCCGCTATTGAAGCATCCTGGTCTTCCATAACACCTCAGCAGTGCCACAGGCTGAAGCTTCCATGCCACGCCGCATTAAGGCAGTAATTGCTGCAAAAGCGGCCCAAACCAAGTACTGAGTACATATGCATGCTTATACTTTTTAGAGGTCCGATATTGTTCTCGGTGCAATCCTTGTTTTATTGATTGCATGTAATATTCTAATTTTCTGAGATTGTGGATTTGGGGTTTTCATGAGCTGTAAGCCATCATCATCACAATTATGACAAATCACGGGTTGAATTATCTTGCTTTGCATGTAATGAGTCTATCTCATATATTAGGTTCACCTTTTAAGTTGCATTACTGAAATAAAAGAACTTTTGCACGATATTCTAATTTTTCAAGTTTCACCTGTAGTTGTTTTAACCTAAGGATGACAAATCTATGCATATAGCACCACTTACTGGCAAAATCATGAAAATAAGATTATTATTTTTTAGTCATACATTTTATAGCAAGCTAGTGACATCAGAGGACCAAATCTACCTATGATTCAGATAGAAGTTACTTTAAATTTAAATGTACTTTGATGCTACTAGTCTCAATTGTTGCAAGATTTTTTTAAAAAAAAGTGGATGAAAAAAACAAAACCAAGATGAAATTAGGATCCATTTTCAAAGCGTTATAAAGAAGTGGCAAAAATTGGTGGGAGCCAGTGGAGAGCAGAAAGCAGCTGTTCCCTCATATCCATTTTCCCTGGTTTGTATCTGTAGAGAAATAACTACCCTGTGAAATTGATGCAGGGCATTTACAGCAAACAACAAGTACCACATGTGTGGGGTGATGTCATCATGCAAATGCTGCAACTATACACTCGCATCCTATTTCTGATGCAAATACGAAGTCTCACCATTTGTATCATGATATCTGTCATGCCCCCATTAGAATCTGACTCTGAGGGAGAGGAGGAACAGCTGACAGGGAGTGAGAGTGTGGCTCTGGAGGTTGTGGAGGAAACTTGGAAAAGGCACAGGCCGGCTGGGCATTCAGAGGAAAACCCAGGCCCACCCCTTCATCCTAGGGCACGCAGGGAGGAGCGGATAAGGGAGAAATGTGAATGGCGTGGTCTACGGGGGAGAAAAGGGTCCTGATCCCCTTCAGGGGCTGCAGCTGTGAGGACTGTTTAAAAGGACAAACTGCACATGGCCCAGTGCTAGAAACAAAGCTTGAAATAATTCTAGTCTTTCAGTTCTTATCTGAGTTCTGGCGTCCTTCCCAGTGTGTGTATATCAATATCTGCGGACATCTTCAAGCCCTTATCCTGCCTTGTCTTATTAATTGCTTCAGTGTGGTTTGTGTTGTTTTTTCTATTTATAATTTATATGTATTTTGAGTTGGAATGGAATTTCTTCCTTTTCGCAACTGTTTGTGAGGGAGTTTTTTTTGTTTCCAGTCAATGATAATTGGACCTTTGAAGCCAGGTTGAAGGAATTAAAGGGCCTTCACCTGTTTTTGTGACTTGGTTGCTTTTGTCTCTCACCCTGGGTCATCACAATATCTGTACCATGCTGTTATCCCAGGGGTGTCAAACTCAAGGCCCGCGGGCCAGATGCAACGCGTGGATCTCTGGCCCGTGAGACCGCCCTGGAAACAGCCAGCTTACAGTGGCTCTGCCAGCGAAAATATTTTCACACAGCCCCTCGAGCTTCATTGTCACTGGCAGAGCACTGCAGGAGGCCGTCACAGCCGAAAATGGAGCCCGGGAGGGCCACATCAGCCCCTCCTGAGCTCCATTTTCACTGGCAGAGTGCTAGCAAAAGTGAATCCCCCTGCCACCACAGATACCCCCGACATCTTTGACATCGAGATGGCCATGCCCACACTGGACACACCCACCTGGACACACCCATCTGCCCCCCAAGGTCAAACACAACCCTGATGAAATCGAGTTTGACACCCCTGTGCTATATTGACAGAAGTGTCTTTCTTACTGAAATGATCAGGGCATTTAAAAAATGCATGACACTGCTCAATATTTACAAAAGATACCAGTAATCATTTTAATTTTTTTTTTTAAAAAAAAAAAAGCCTGAATGCTCAGTACTTATCCATGTGACAGATGCTGAATAAATATCTAAGAAATGGGGAAAATAAGTTAGAAGAAAATGAAGAAGTACCAAAAATAACATCATGCTTTTTAATACACCTGTTCACAAAAGACTTCGCAGTGATTAGTGGCAACAAAAGTTCATGTAAACAATGCAAAGTGTGTTCACAATTGTCCCTTTGTAGCAGCTGGTCTAGGAAAACAGAAGGAGGCCAACACTCTCACAAGATGTTCAGTGGAAGACAGTGTTATACCAAAAACTGGTCTATTCAAATGGCAACAAATGAAGGGAGAAATAGATTTAGCTGTCAGCGTCCAAATCCTCCATATGTCCCAAATACATAATAAAAACAACAATAATAAAGAGATATTTTGGAAGATTGGACAAGATAAAAGCCAAGCTTAGACAGATACATTCTAGAACATCGATGCTACCTAGAGGTGCAGTTCTGACCAGTTCTGAAGAACCGGTAGCGGAAATTATGAGGAGTTCGGAGAACCAGCAAATACCACCTCTGACTGGAGATTTTACAGTATCCTTCCCCTGCCACACCCACCAAGCCACGCCCACAGAACCGGTAGTAAAAAAAACTAAATCCCACCACTGCTACCACCAAGAAGGCCGTGTCATCCATTATGTCACAATTATGAGAATATTATAAATTCGAAGAACTGAAGTAGAAGTGATATGCACGGAGTTTGGATATACATGCTTTGTTAAATAACATACAGCCTTGGAAAAACTTAAACCAGTGTTTTGGCATCTTTAACTGAATGGACCTCAACTCCCAGAATTCTGCAGTCAGCACATTTTAATGTTGCCAGGTGTGAAAAACACTGGCTAAACTAACTGGGATTCCAAGTAAAGAACAAGCCACCTATCTAATGCTGCAACTGATGGTTAGAGAAAGAGGCACTGATGGCGATTCAAAGAGCAGCTTCAGAGAGGCAAATCTAGCAGAACATTTAGAAACTGGAGTCCAACGGAACCGGAATATTGTAGACTGGGAAAATCTGTTCCAAGCACATTTTCTAATTTGATAGCATTATGCATTTTATTACAGTGCAATACAGTTAAATAATTTAATACATCTCCATATGCATTTTGTTTTTTATTCCTGCCTTGTCCTTCCAGCGTACTTCTCAACACAAAGATTGGGTTCCAGTTTTGATACCTGGCAGTTATCGGAGATTAAATAAAAAATTTGCAGGGTGCAGGATTCTACATGGGAGCAACCTCCAACCCGCACACTTTCAAAAGTGGAGTTTACAGAT
Organism: Notechis scutatus; assembly: GCF_049901735.1. Taxonomy (NCBI): domain Eukaryota; kingdom Metazoa; phylum Chordata; class Lepidosauria; order Squamata; family Elapidae; genus Notechis; species Notechis scutatus. The sequence goes on from NC_142014.1 coordinate 19,432,506, forward strand.
TCTCAAGAAAGTTGAAATGAAGCTTTGCCTGTAGGGAAACCTCTGACAATGTTCTCAAAGACATCCTCATGACAGCAATTTCAAAACTCCAGATGAGTAGATTCTGCACTGTTGGGATTTCAGGAGGAAATAAAGACAAATATAGTGCCTTATGAAAAGGAACGGCAATGATATTTCAAACGTCAATTCTAAGGCTTCCGTTGCAAGCATGCCATAAAAGTGAACAGGAATTAAATTAGAAACACTGCCTTTATTTTTGTTTTTCCATGGATTCAAGCATTATCATGTAGTTCTCTAACCTAGGGTATGAAAGAGATTTGCCTCTTTATTTTAACATCACAATCTAATTGGAACACCTTTATAATCCTGGGTAACATTCCATTTGAGATTTAAGCAACCCTAACATTAAACCTATCGTATATTCATATTAACCATTGTTTTTTTAAAAAGTTTTTATTGGTTTTTAAAAACAAACATAAACAAACAAAACATAAAAACATCAAGCCATCTTCCATAGGTGTACATACAGTGTGCCGGTTGGTTTACAAATTGTTTTGTGCTTCCATTTCGTAGTCTTCAATTACAATTACATTGCATATAATCTCGTATTTTCAATCAAAAATTAAATACCTTAGTATCATTATTAATCAATCATTTGACTACACTTTTATTCATTCATGTTTTACAAGATAATCATAATTTACTTAGTTTGTTTTATAACAGTTCATATTATCACCCCAAATCTATCCTAAAATCATTTTGTAGATATAATAAGAAAAGAAGTACATCTTTATATATTTATTATTTTCTAAAAGTCTACATATTTCATTACTGTATTTTATTGTCTAACCATTGATAGAATAGATCCCAAATTTTATAAAATTGTTTATCCTCTTGTTCTCTAATTTCAAATGTCAATCTACTCATTTCAGCACATTCCAATATTTTCTTAATGATTTCCTCCTGTGATGGTGTTTTCTCATTTTTCCAGTTTTTGGCAAATACAATCCTAGCCACTGTTAATACATTTACAATCAGGTATTTCAAGTCTTTACTATATATTTCAGGTAAAATTCCCAATAAAAATATCTCTGGTTTCAAGTCTATATGTTTTTTTGTCATTTTTTCCAACCACGTGTGGATTTTAGTCCAGTATTTTTTAGCATCCGCACAAGTCCACCACATATGGTAATATGAGCCGGGTGTCTGATGACATTTCCAACATTTTTTGGATTTATTCTTGAACATTCTTGCTATTCTTGTCGGGGGGAAATGCCACCTGTAAAACATCTTATACAAATTTTCTTTATATGCTATTGACATTGTCATTTTATAATTTTGAGACCACAATTTTCATATTAAGCATTGTTGTAAGGGCTCAGTCCTGTCTTTCATTTCATCATCTTCTCTCTTTCTCATGATTTACTAGGGTTATTCTCCATCCTTGAGAGTCTATGTTTCTGTTTTTCCTTATAGCCTGAATCAGCTTTCTTTAAATGTACCTCCCAGCTACGTTGTCTATGCTGGCTGAGAATTCAGGATATTATAGTCAACCCTTCTAAAATACCAAATTGGATAAGGTTGATTTGTTATTTATGATTATTCATCAGATCCTATCCACAAAGATTCAGGATAACCATCTTGATATGCTTAGATTACAAAAATATAGCATAAAAATCTAGAATAATCAAAACATCTCAAATCATTCAATACAGTCAAGGTAAAGATATTTATTTTTGGATCTATCTAAGGCTATCTACAAAATAATCACTAAAATACACCCACACCACAGTTTTTTTAGGATTAATGTTTAGTTCTCTACCTTACATGTGATAGAAGTAGATTTTCCACAAAGCTACCATTCTTCATTCTTAAAATTAATGACAATACCAAATATACCCACTGTATTGAGGGACATTTAAAAAAAATATTTGGGGAGGAGAGGTGCGGCTCCCCTCAAACCCTGCTGGGTCTCCCCCATCTTCACCACCTCTACAGGGTGGCTTAGCCCCAAAGCCAGCTGGCTCGGGACGCTCCAGCGGCGAGCCCAGGCAGAAACTGTGCACGATCGCGGATTCCTGCCTGCCTCCAAAGCCCTGCAAACCGGAACTCCCAAACCATCAACCATTCCAAAGCAGAACCAATCATTTACCCAATGATAGAAGACATAAAGTAGAATATGAGTCTGCCCCTTGAAAAAAGAAGAAAATGGAGACTTGCGGTTTGTCGGCTTTCGCTAGCGGCAGGGATTCGCGATACTGCGCGATCCTCGCGGCGCTAGCCGCTTTGGTGCCTCCGATCCGGATGGGTTTGGAGGCTAAGGCTCCTGCAGGGGCGGCTGAAGATAGAGGGGATCCGGAGAGGGGTTTGGGGTGTTGCAGACCCCCTCCCCGGCTGGCAAAACCCCTTTTCTCAAGATTTCGGTGCAGCGGCGGTCTGTAATGGCGCCACAAAGAAGCCAGCAGCTGGGTAAGAATGTGCAGGAGGAAGAGGAGAAAGTTTTTGAAGTGAAAGTTTTTCTTGGCTGACCCAGGACTTTAAGACACATTTAACATCCTGAAAACTATGGCTTTTTGAAGGATACTTTCCAGAAGAGAATTATAAGCGGCAATTTTGAGGTGCTGAAAGGAAAGTTTACTCTCCTTCCCTATGGAATCAATAAATGGATATTGAGAAACCTGTCTTTTTATAGAAGGTAAAAACTTGCTTTTTGTGATAAGTGGGAAGGGAGAGGACAAATATATATATATATATATATATATATATATATATGTTTTCTTAAGTTTTCGCGGGTACTTACATGTATGGTGTTCGGCTTGGTTCGGTATTTTCCCACGTCATTGTAGTTCTTTAAAGTTGTAGCAACGTTTCAGCAGAATCTCATCTGCCATCATCAGGCTTCTGTATTGTGTCCGTCTGTGAGTCAGACTTTTACAGTAGTTTCAGATTTGAATTTGGGGCAGCCTATTGCTGTGCCAGAATGGTTTTTTCTTCATCCTGATTGGTTGGGGGTCTTGGTCTGTGTTTATTGGTCTCGGAGTTTGCTGTGTTCTGCTTGATTGGTGTCTCTAATATCTTCTGTCTGTTTTTTGGCTCTTTTTTGTATCTTGATTGGCTGGCAGCATTGTGTTGCTTTAATGGAGGCCTTTAGTGCAGCTTGGCTTCGGGTAAATGGACGGCTATCATTAGTTAGGAAGCTGGGTTTCATCTGGGTGCCTGGTTGGGGTGTGTTTGAGCTGGAGGTATCAGGGGGATCTGTTTGTGTCCAGGTGTTTGCCTGGCTTGTGGTGTGGAGATTTTTTTGTTTGTGAGTGCAGGCTTCCAAATGATTGACAGCCTGGTGGAATCATCTCTTCTGTTCATGCTTTCTGGTCTTTTTTCAATCTCTATGGCTTCTCTGATGATTCTGTGATTAGGGTTTTCTATAGTGGCCAGGGTTTTGGTGCCATTGAAGTTGATGCTATGACCTGTGGCTTCCATGTGTTGGACTAGTGAGGAAGTGTGTTCCAGATTTTTGACTGCATTTTTGTGTTCATCCAGGCGGGTGCTTATTCTTCTATTGGTCTGTCCAATGTATGTGGCCGGGCATGATGCACAGGGGACTTCGTATATGCCTTGGTTTTCCAGGTCAATTTTATCTTTGGGGTTGCTAAGGATGGCTGCTATTTTTCTGTCTGTTTTGAAGGCAGTCCTGATGTGATGTCTGTGTAGTACCTTACTAATTTTGTCTGTAGTACCTCTTATGTAGGGCAGGACAGCTGTTCCATAGGTCTGTTCATCTTCTGGGTCTCTATTATGTTTCAGTGTGTTTTTGTGGATCAAGCTGGTGATTTTGCTTTTGTGGAAGCCGTTGGCTGTCAGTACTTTATATATATATAAAGATCTTGTTGGAGGAGATGCCTTAAGGATTTGAAGACTGAAATTTATTGCAATAAGGCTTTAAAATACAGATTGGGTTTTTCTTTTTTTTTAATTGATATTACCCCGGGAAGAGAAAGTGAGAACTTTGTTTTGGCTTGGACTGATTGATGTCTTTGGGACTTTGGGACTGTTCTAACTCTTGAAACATCTTGGTTGTTTTAAGAAGAAAGAGGAAAAAAAGAAAAGAAAAGATTTATAATGGCTCAGTTGATGAACTGAGAAAAGAATATGAAAAAATAAAAAAGAAGGCAAGGATGCTGTGAAAGAAGCTTTTCTCTTTTTAGAAATGGCGCTTGCTATCTATCAACAAACACAACAACAGATGGAGGCAGCAGCAGCAGCAGAAGAAGATGCCATCTTTAATGAATCTCAAAATTTAATTAAGAAAGAAAGGAGAAAGAGAGGAAGGAAAATGAAGGACTTAAGACTTAAAAAAACACCCAAAAAAGAGAAAAATAAGATGCAAAATCAATATAATGTTAGAAAACAAAAGAAAAAAGGAATACAACAGAGAAGGGAAGCTAACAAGGCAGAGGCTAGGAGAGGGGGGGTAAGAAGGCCTGGTGGGAGAAGAAAGGAAGGAGAAGGCAGAAAAAGCCACAAAGCTTTGAAACAAGATGGGAAAAGAGGAATTTTTTTAGGGACAAAGGGTAATGTATAATTTCTTTAAAAAGATTCTGCAAGTTACATAAGATGGTACTGTAGCATTTGTATTAGAAATAGAAAATTAGAATGTTATAAGAATTAATAAGAGATTAAAATATTGAAATGTTTAGTAATGATTGATTTTAAAACCTAATAAAATATTAAAGGGAATGTTTAGAATATTGAGTTTAATTAAAGAGTCTGATTGACTATGGTGTTGATGCTATTATAAACTTATTATTGTAGCATTTGTTTTTGGAAAAGATAATTGGAATGTTATAAGATTCAATATTTAGATTTATTATTTAACTATGTATTTAATCATTTTGGATTTATTATTTTTCTTTTTAAAAGTTAGTAGATAGAATGTACCAAGCAGAATCAGATTGGGTATTAGGTGTTATATTAAATGTTAATTTAGGGTGATGATAGAAAGGCATCATACTCTGATTAGTGATTTCAGGAGAAATTCTTTTTCCTTTTTACTATAGGGAATGAGACAAATGGATAATAAAGAATGGACAAAAGATACAAATATAATGACTTAAATTAAAATGAATTAAATAAGATAGAATCAAGAAGAGTGAAATGTGTGGAGAAATTAATATAGAAGATATAGAATGGTAAATAAAATAGGTAATGGCATGTAAGATGAGCATGAACTTAATTAAAGTCCATATAGAGAGAGGTATCTGGGGCCAAGTTACTTTCCTAAAAGATGTCTTATATTTTTGTGTTTTGTGTGTTTATGTATGTGGGAGAATTAATAAAACCTTTCAGGAATGTAGGATGAGAATAATAGTAATCAAGTCAGAGAGAAATAGATGATAATTATAAACTGGATAAATATAGAGAAAAATAATAATAATAATGAAATTGAATAAGAGTAAAGAGAAATACCTTGAAATTTGATAAGAGATATTTGTATGTTCATATGGAAATGGTCTAAAATAGAATTATGTTGTATTAAATAATGTTTTATTTGACTTGTAAAATTTATAATGGAAAAAAGTTTGTGTATTTAATGGTTAATGATGGTTTGTTTGTCTTTAAAATTAATAAAATTTGTTGTTTTTTTAAAAAAAAGAAAAGAAAAAAAGAAGAAAATAAGATAGTCCCATTACTGAAAGGGCCCTGTAGCATTTTGCATAGCGAAAGGTTCTGAAACAAGGACAGAGAGCTGAAAATTGAGAAATGATTCCTATAATTAGTTCCTTCTACTCATAAAAAGCAATGCAATGGCAGACCCTACACTTCACGTTATTGTAAGACCTATTTCTGACATTGGAATTCATGTGGGCACTTCTTAACCACAATAATACAGAGAATCAACAAACCTAAAACAGGAGCTGCCGTATCACAGGTGCCATTATAATCCGAGCACATACTCAACTAGTATGTCAGAAAGCTTTGCTGTCCATCAAGATAAGTGGAGTTACGAAGTAGAGAATTCCATTTCAAGCAGGGCAATCTTTTAGCCCCATAGAATGGAAATGAATCTGAGTATCTCCATGCTTGACTTCCAATCACACCAGAGGTGGTATTCAGCAGGTTCTGACCAGTTCTGCAGAACCGGTAGCAGAAATTTGGAGTAGTTTGGCAAACCAGCAAATACCACCTCTGACTGGCCCCACTTCCATCTATTCTCCGCCTCCCGAGTCCCAGCTGATTGGCTGGGTCTTCTTTTGTTGCCCTGCACAGGAGAACGGAGCTGGAAAGCAGGTTAGTGGGGTGGGGAGGGAATGGAGATGTTGTAGTATCCTTACCCCAGGAGTGGGGAGGGAATGGAGATTTTACAGTATCCTTCCCCTACCACACCCAAGCCACACCCACCAAGCCATGCCCACAGAACTGGTAGTAAAAAAATTTGAATCCCACCACTGAATATCTCTCTCTCTCTCTCTCTCTCTCTCTCTCTCTCACACACACACACACACACACACACACACACAGAGGGTCACACACTGCACTAAACTATGACTTGTTTCAATTTGGATTTATTGAATAAACTACATAGTATGCAGTGTGAACCTAAGTGAAGTCATCAGCTGGGATTTACAGACGCCAGTGCCTGGGTTTACAAAGCCTACATGAAAGGAAGAGAAATATTAAGATTTATATGGTTTGTGTGGAACAAGAGATTGATCAAGACACTCTTTGTGAATGCAGCTAAGGGCTGTCCAAAGACAACAGCTACAGGCACTGTTTGCTTTCCATGAAAACTAGTTATCAATATTCTTACAGCAAGTCATTCAGAGTTCCTTCAGCAGAGCTAGGGCCCTTGAAAAGACATAATGAAAGAAGCTGTGAAAACCATCCTTGTTCTTTCTTAAGAGCCCAGATAAATGCTAATTATTCCAAGGCAAGCCAAACCAAGGGAGTCTTCTATAGGCTTGAACGCAAGCATAACAAAATATTTCCCAGAAGTACATCATTAACAGAAAGCCTATTATATAAAACTGTCATATTGCAGAAAATCACAACTAATGAATCCTTTGGATATAACTAGTACCAACTTAAATGGAAGAGAAAAGTAGGCTGCTAACATCTAGACAGAGAATTGTCAACTAGGGTGTGGATAATATGATTGCCCTCCTACTGTTTTGAAGGACTACCATTCCCATAGCGCTATGCAATTGTCCTATGGTTAATAGGAATTGAAGTCTCTAACATTTGGAGATCGTGAGCCCCTTGCTTTGTCACACTTGCCATCTTTTATCTTTATCTTTTACTGATTTGATTGTAATTTGTTTCATGTTGTGAGCTGCCCAGAGTTTTGGGGAGTCGGGTGATACACAACTTCAATAAATTACCGTTGGTTGCATACTCAGCCTGATTTTTAAGCCAGATTTGGGAGCCTTCTAGAGTTTGTGGTGAAATGAGCAATATAAATTTTAGTTTTAAATTGTAAATCATGTAAAAATGAAAGAAAGAAAGAAAGAAAGAAAGAAAGAAAGAAAGAAAGAAAGAAAGAAAGAAAGAAAGAAAGAAAGAAAGAAAGAAAGAAAATTGGCATTTTTGCCTACCTTTCAAGTCTTTTAAAATGTAAAACTTTGATTTATCTTTCTTGTGGAAAGTCTAAGATAAGGAATCCTCCCTCTGTTCCTTTGAAATATTGACATTTTGTTTTGTTCAATGGATATATTCTAAATAGCGCTTGTTTTCTTAATTTAGAGGAGACGGTAAAGGTACTGTTGCAGGATGTAAGCTATTCCAAGCAAAGCTGCCTTTTGCAGTGATGACTTTGTCAATGCCAATAATGTTCAAATGGTGCTTCAATGGTTTTGCACCCAAGGTGCCTATTACTATTGGTACCACCTTTGTTTTCTTTTGCCACCATTGTTCTACTTTTATTTGCAGGTCTTTGTATTTTGTTTTTTTTTTCTCCAGTTCTTTCTCTTCTGTTCTGTTATCTCCAGGTACTGCAAACATCCACTATCCTGATTTTTTTTGTCTTTCTTATCAGCTACTTTTAAGTCTAGGGTGTTGTGTGGCATAGATTCTTGCCTAATTGAATTCTAAAGTCCAAGAGCACTTTTGCTTTTTTCAATTTCTATTACATTGTCTATTTGGTGGCTTCACCAATTCTTCCTTGCAGGCAAGTGGTATTTCTTGCAAATCTTCCAAGATATCATTGTCGCTATCTGTCATGCCGTTGTTTGTAATCAATCTGTGCACTAAAGCTGCCATGGTAAAAAGAGACAAGGAAAGTGATTCCAACCATTTTGGCATCATGTCCCTTTATTAATGGCTTTAGGAACCCTCTGCCTCCTCACCCAAATGTCCATTCAATCCATTCTCTATTTGCACATGTGTCAAAATGCAGATTAGCCTTTCTCCCACTGAGAGCCGCAGTGGCGCAGTGGTTAGAGTGCAGTACTGCAGGCTACTTCTGCTGACTGTGGACTGCCTGCAATTTGGCCATTCAAATCTCACCAGGTTCAAGGTTGACTCAGTCTTCAATCCTTCCAAAGAGGGTAAAGTGAGGATCCAAATTGTTGGGGGCAATATTCTGACTCTGTAAACACTTAGAGAGGGCTGTAAAGCACTTGGAAGCGGTATATAAGTCTAAGTGCTCTTGCTCTTGCTATTTTTTCCAGGAATCTGCTACGACTATTCTCATTAATCCACTGAATCCCTTTATTCTTGCTCTCTGATCACCAGTTTTTGCAATGCTTTCCCTCTCCCCCTGCACTTCTCTCCCATCTTCTTACCTCAGTCTTCCCGGTCTATTTGAAAATTCTTGGTAATTTTTTACGCTGATTCATCTATATAAGTTTTACTTCCTCCCAACCACATATCCTTTCTTGGAATTTCCCTAGTTTAAGAATCCCCATATAAAAAAAGGTGATTGAGTTGCATTTTACCAGTTGTCGTTCTGTGGGCAGAACAGTAAAATGTCTTTTATTATGCTAAGAAACTATGCAGCACAATGGGAATACTCAGGTGAGCCCAACGAAAGTTCATTTATTGAGAGTGTTTAGTTATATGTTAATCTCAGTCTTATATCTTTCAAGCCTATAATGAAGAAAAACAAGAATGCAAAACCACCACAGGGAAAAGGGAGGTTAAAAATGTCATTTGAAAAAAAAAAAAAGAGAGAGAACCAAGATGGCTACCGAGACGAATGCTACTATGACAGCCCTGTCACCCAACAGACAAACTGGAGTAGATGCTTGAGGAACAAACTGCCACTTCTTTTCATGTGGGGTCATTTGAAACCAAACACAAGCGCTCCAATGTGGAAGAGGTCTGGGGTCAAGAATCATTTCCCTTAAAAGAAAGTCATAACTTGTAAATTTTATTCTCCTTCTCTATAATGTTCATGGACGTGTTTGGAAGCAATTGTCCCAACAACACAGCTTAGTCATAATAGATCCCCTTCACAGAATGCAAATGACAGAGTGAATAAAGAAAACCCATTTTTAGGCTGATTGCAGTTCCTGTTACTTAAGGCAGATGTACTGACTCCTACAGAAGCTGCGTTCATAATTCAGAATACCTTGTATGGATGAGAAAAGCCATCACTATTTTTCTCCCTTCCTTGGTTATCAGAAGAGTACATACAGTCTACCTACCCACAAATTCTGAAAACAGGCGGATACAAATGTTACATTATGACTTGATTATGGCCTCTCTTCTTTCTTGTTCTATACAAATGTTGGCACTAATATGATGCTAAATGCTTTGTCTTAGTAATATGCATTTTATCCCCAAAATAAATACTCACTCTAGAAAAAAAAAAACATTTGCACTGACAGCTGCAATAATTGGTTTTAGTTATTTTTCCATGCCTTTCTTGTTCTCATTACTAACTCTCTCCAATTTAGTGTGATCTGCATTTTTAAAAATAATTGTTTACACATGACAAATTCCTCACGTGTCTAATCACACTTGGGCCAATAAACCTATTCTGCTCTGTTCTGTTCTGTTCTATCCTATTCTATTCTATTCTCTATTCAATGCCAAGATGCATTTAACATATGACCCTCAAGATATTACATGAAGATACATATTTCATTTTGAAAAGGGAAGATAGGGGAACATAAACAGGAAGTACAGGAAAAGGCCATTGGGTTTGACCAACATCCATTGAACTGTATTTGAACTCCCTACAAGTAAAATTAGCTGCCATGGAAAGAGATAAATGATCAGTTCTGACTTTTGATGATTGTATCCTGATCTTTCATGATTGCATGTGTTAAAAACAAAGAGAGATTTCGTTTCCCATCAGAATGATGAGGAACAGGAAAGTAAGGAGTAGATTGTTTTTACACCTCATGGGTGTTCAGGTAAATCACTATGGGAGAGAGATAAAATATTAGTGAAGAAAACATATTTTGAGAAAGGATGGAGAGGGGGAAAAGATCTGCAAGTAAACATTTTGTTTCTGGGAAATGATTTTATGTAGCAGGTATTTAAACTGAGATTCATAAAAGTTCTTTATTGCCCTCAAGGCCAATGAACAAAAAATCCCTAAATGGCATGGAGATGGTAGACCAGACTTCCTAAATGGGAATCCAAATCAACTAGCAATTTTTGCTGTATTTTAGGGAGGGAAGTCCCAACCAGTGGTGGTATTCTACTGGTTCGGTCTGGTTCTGCCGAGCCGGTAGTGCCAAAGAGCAGCGAAGACTGAACCAGTTCTCTAAGATGCTCTGCTGTTGGGCCCACCCATCTACCTGGGCTTCCATGTCCTGCTTTTGAAGCACAGCTGCTTTGCATGGCATAGCAGATTGCCGCACACCAGCTGCTGAAACAACAGGGAGAGTGCAGAATTGAAGGAGGTGAGTTGGAAAGCCTCTGCGCCTGTGCAAAGTATGCGTTTGGCGTGCATGCACACGCAAAGTGTATGCTTGCCCACCAAGCATGCCCACCAAGCCACCCCACCGAACCGGTGGTAAACATTTTTGAAATGCACCACTGGTCCCAACACATGTTGAGGCAGTGGCTTGAATGTGGTTGCTGTAGATTAAGAGTAGAAAGTGTCCAGCAAAAAGATCTGATCTCTTTTCTATATCAGTGTGACCAAACACAGACAAGGGCATTCCAATTGTCCAAAGAAGATTCGGGAATTGATCCCTGAATGATTCATACATAGGTCTTCTTTATTCAATCACAGTAAAATCAACCCATAATATAAGTTAAGTATATAATCCTCCTCTACTCATTCATTGAACGCACCTACAAAGTAGACACTGCAGACTATAAAGCAAATATAACTATTATTATTATTATGGTTAATCTTCCATTTGATTCACAGTTTGGAACTGGTAAAAACTTAACAGTTCAAGTCCTAACCAAGAACCTAAGAGCTGTTAAGGCAGGAGTTCCCAAACTTGGCAACTTTAAGACTTGTGGATTTCAATTCCCTACACTGGCTGAGGAATTCTGGGAGTTGAAGTCCACAAGTCTTAAAGTTGCCAAGTTTGAAGACCTCTGTGTTAAGGTAACATCTGAATATACAGGCAGTTCTGAGTAAGGTGTTTGTTTTTTTTAAGTTAAGAATATTCAGGTCTAATAAGATCAAAATTTCACTGTATTTAGGTAACCCTTTGGGTATTGGTCCAAGAGTTTCTATTATTATTGGTACAACCATTGATTTCTTCCTCCACAATCGCTCCACTTCAAATTGCACTTAATAAATATCAGTATATTCTAATCATAGGTTCCATCTTGCCAAGTTTCAGTAATAGCAACAGCATTGTACCTGCCTTCATGTATTTTGAGTTTGTCCTTCTCCTTTGGCAACTATAATCACTTGACAAGTGGCCAAGTGGACATTGAGCAAATCATCATCATCTGAGGAAGAAGGGCTGGATAAGGAGAATTCAGTATCAGCCAAAGGGTATTTCCCCAAAACCTGACCAGGAATTCAGACAAAGAACTGGTGTCATCTGCTTCTTCTGTATTCTTCTACAGTTCAGAGTTCACCTTGAAGTCCCTTCTCAACTTGCAGGTTGGTGAGAATGGCAGTGTCATATAGCAGAGCACAATAAAAAGAGCCAGTTTGCATCAGGCTAGAAACTGGGATATTGTGAGTTCTAGTCCCACCATAGGTACAAAACCATTTGTATGACTTTGGGTCAGTCACTCTCTCTCCCTCAGCCTTAGGAAGACCATTTCTCCAACCTTGCCAAGAAAGCTGCAGGGATTAGTCCAGGCTGTGTTTTCCAAAAAAAAAAAAGGAAAGAACTTCTTGAGAATAAAGGGTTATTCAGCAGTTAAGATACTATTTTGCACATGGAATTTAAAAGTAGATCTGTCCACAGCATCCGGTGGGATATGTCATTAAATGTGTCTGCAAAAATATTGATAGGATTGACTGTCCCTTAAGGTTGAATACAGCTGCTTCAAAATCTTCGCAAGCACATCCATGCACAGATGACCTCAAAGAAGCTTTGCCAAAGAATAACACTTTGTAGTTTACACTAGGCTTCCCTTCAAGTGAACTGCTCAGCCATGCAAATAGGCTTCAGCTGGACATATAAGTTGGGAACAGAAGGCAGTCAGTTGCTGCAGGTGATGTATATTTACAGTTCTCCTTCTATTTCTGGCTCTGTTTACTGAAACAGATTCCTAAGCGTTGGTTTCCCTCCTCCTCTTCTGGATTCTTGATAGCATTTATATTATTCCGATCTTCAGACTGGTTTTGGACTAACGCATTTGCAATCTTTCTATCACAGTGTTTTCTGTGTTCTTGGCCCTTCCAGTCCTATGATTCTATGTTCTATGATCTTGACTGTTTGGAATACACGTTACAGACAGACGGAGCCTTACCTATTGCATGGGGGGGGGGGGACTTTATGCATAGAGATTTGAAGAATCTATGCACACTTTAAACTTAATGTTTAAAGGCCAGAACCTTTCTGTTTTTGAAGACAGATCTGAGTGTGGATAGAATCAGCTGAATTCAGCGATGTTAGAATAATACATGTGCTGATTATAACTCAGATGTAGCTCTTGGTGTAGAAAAATGTATCTTGGTCTGAGACCAAGTTTAGAATAATTCTCTTGCAGGTGGACCTATGTTCTACTTGATAATTCTGGTAGGTTCTTGGCTAGAGAGCTCAAGCAGACTCATATTCTTTTGCCTTTTTTCCCTTTGATCCCACAGGCAAATTGAGTTCTCCAACCAATATTAGGTAGACATTGTGCAAGCTTTCTGATTTGCAAGGTATGGTTTGGTCTGGATCAGAACCAGGTTTATCAACAGGAGTCTTCAAACTTGACAGCTTTAAGACTTGTGGACTTCAACTCCCAGAATTCTTCCTACAGTCAAGTTAGCTCAGGAATTCTGGGAGCTGAAGTCCACAAGTCTTAAACTTGCCAAGTTTGAAGACCCTTGATCTACAAGGATCTCAAATATGTCAATAACCAACAGCTATTTAAGAAAAAAATGTATGGTTCATTAGAAAAAATACAACCCAGGGTTTTTAAACAAATAATAAATTAACCACTTAACATTTATGTACTCTATTATTTCGTTCCCTTACTTCAAGGTTCTTCAAACTTGACAGCTTTAAGACATGTGGACTTCAACTCCCAGAATTCCTCCTCCAGTCCTGTTAGTTCAGGAATTCTGGGATTTGAAGTCCACAAGTCTTAAACTTGCCAAGTTTGAAGACCCTTGCTTTACTTTGACCCAGAAGCAGTTGTCCTCTTCTACAGATCCAAAACATATAAAAATCTTATAGAAATCAAATGATATGGGTGTTATTCTCCCATGATTGTGTTGTTGAAGGATTTGAAGTCACTCCAGAACAGAAAGTTAACATCTTAACGTTGAGATTCATGGCAACTAAACTGTTTTGCAGCAATTGGTGCAGAAATATCTTCCCTGATGTTCTGTAGGTAAATGTAGTCTTTTTGAGTAGTGCTAGACAGGATTTAGTTTTCAGAAATTAGTCTAATTCCCAAACAAGTTATCAATAATCACTTCAATTGATAGAAAGCAAATCTTTCACACCATCAGAGGTGTATTCAGCCAGTTCTGACAGGTTCTGGAGAACTGGTAGCGGAAATTATGAGTAATTCGGAGAACCTGTAAATACCACCTCTGGTTGGCCCTGCCCCCATCTATTCTCTGCCTCCCAAGTCCCAGCTGATTGGCTAGGTCTTCTTTTGTTGTCCTGCACAGGAGAATGGAGCTAGAAAGCAGGTTAGTGGGGTGGGGAGGGAATGGAGATTTTACAGTATCCTTCCCCTGGAGTGGGGTGGAAATGGGGATTTTACAGTATCCTTCCCCTGCCATGCCCACCAAGCCACGTCACACCCACCAAGCCACAAGCCACACCCACAGAACCGGTAGTAAAAAAAATTGAATACCACCACTGCACACTGCACACTTCATTTGATGTTCTGCTGTAGCCCACCAAAAAGCTAGACTCTTATCATTTTATCTACACACTTCCTTGTACAGTCAAAAGTTTCCCTGCGGAAGAATCAGTATTGAACACAGTAGCAAAAAGAGAAGGAAACTTAGTCTTATGTAGTGGTTAAGGTATTACACTAGATTTTAAGAGAAAGCATCAGTAAATGTTTTAAAAAAATAGCAGCAGAGTTAACCATTGTACGGATAAGATAACAGTTGTGAAAGTTTTTAGGCCACCACTTTTTTTATATATATATTTCATATTTACTTTCATTCATAAAAAAACGGTTTCATTTACAGTTGTGTTTCTAAATAAATAACTTTCTATATGCGGGAAAGGGAAGATCAGTAGAGCTACCATAGTCCAATTTAACTGGACTATGAAAGTTAAACCTCAGCTAACAGAAGGTTTTGGCATCTCTCTGCTACCATCCATCTGTTTCCCAGATCTGATACCCCCAAGACAAGGAAAGTCATATGAACATTTGCTCCATGAAAACGACTCTCATTTGAAATAAGATAAGAATGAAAATTCTGAGATTGGTATCAGTCTCCAAAAACCAAGAAAGTCACACTGAGGTTCTTAGCAGCTTCCTTTATTGTTCCTCATCTATAGACAGAAATCTTGCCAAATTGAAGCAGACCACTTACATCATGAGATATACACTCTGAAAACCCATAAGGAGGAGCTGTTTTAACTCCCTTCCACACAAACTGTCTAAACCAAGGGCCTTCAAACTTGGCAAGTTTAAGTCTTGTGGACTTCAACTCCCAGAATTCCTGAGCTAACAGGAATTGGACTGGAGGAGGAATTCTGGGAGTTGAAGTCCACAAGTCTTAAAGCTGTCAAGTTTGAAGACCCCTGGTCTAAACTATAGGATAGATACGAGAGATGAATTAGGATAGCTGGGAATAAGTGTATAAAGATAGGGTTTAAGGAATAAAAACGGATAAACAGGAAGCACAAAACAAAATTTGTGGTGCATCTTGATAATAAATATCATTTTCCCCCAACAGGCATCAGTCCTACCTGAGTTTGAACTTAAAGCACAGATATGCTGTAATTCAGGGGTGTCAAACTCAAAGCCCGGGGGGCCAGATCCTGCCCATGGGGTACTTAGATCCAGCCCATGGGGGAACCCTAGAAATTGTGAAGGAGCGGCCCATGGTGCCTCTGCCAGCGAAAACATGGCCCTCCCAAGCTCCATTTTTGCTGGCAGAAGGTTGCAGGAGGCCATCCCAGCCCAAAATGGAGCTCGGGAACCCATTTTCTCTGCCAGAGCACTTGGGCCACAGGTGCCCCCAACACGAGTGACGTCAAGCTGGCCAGGCCCACCCTGGCCATGCCCACTCCAGCCCCAAGGTCAAACACAACCCAGATGCGGCCCTTAGTGTAATTGAATTTGACACCCCTGCTCTATCTGCAACTGGGTTCACAAAGAGAACAGCTGTTCAAACCAAAGCTAATTAAGTCAACATTTCCTGGAGTATTCAGTCCTTGTATTGAAGATGCTTGTAGTCAGCAAATTTCAATGTATATATCTAGAAAAACAGAACTGCCAATAAGCTGAAGTCACAGTATCTATCAGCATCTCTTGTCTGGGAAATACTAACTCTCAGCTGTTAGGAATTCTAACTTGCAAGTACTACTATAGCAGTGTTTCTGAATCTTAACAACTTTAAGACGTGTGGAGTTCAACTCGCAGAATTTCCCAGTCAGCTGGCTGGAGAATTCTGGGAATTGAGGTCTACACTTCTTAAAATTGCTGTGATTGAAAACATTGTAGTAGTAGAGAAGGCAGCCTGAAAAGTTAGATTTAGTCACTAGCTCTTTCTTTGCATTCTTCTCATTATTTCATACTCAGGAGATTTTGCATTCAGTCCAAAGTTCTGAGTCACCGGTGTACAATCAAAGGAAAGGAAATGTGTTTGCCTTCAGATAATCTTTATCCACAGCAAACTTCAAAACATCGCATGAAAGTAGTCTAGACAGCATAGACTTTTACACCATAAGGGATTATATTTTAGGAAAGAGATGGATAACTATTTCCTCAACCAGCCATGGTGTTCAAATGAGGAATTACCCATTCCCCAAAATGAGGAATTACCCATCCCCCAAATAAATCCATGTCCTGCTGTTTTCATTAATCTCTGTGTTGACACCTAATTTAGAATTTGTAGGATGGATACCAAAGAATGAAGGACACGAAGGGATATGGCAGCACACTAATAAATCTTGGAAAAGTTTTATTAAGACATTGCCTGGAACATATTTATAGCATCAGAAGGATATGACCTCAAACAGCCAGTGAGTCCAAACGGCAGGGAAGGTTATATTCCAGAACTCTACTGATAAGGAAGCTGGAGAAAAGGGTTCAGGATTAGAGTCCTTTTATCCACTCCACCATCCTTTGAAATCCTCTCCTCTGGGATAATCAGCAAGGGGAAATTAATGGTTGTATTTACACCCAATGGAGAGGTACAGATTACAAGAGAGTAAGCAAGCAAGGAATACACATTAAAAGGGATATCTTCGTGCTGGCCATTTGCTCAGGGGGCCGGCAGCTGTGAGTTTGGAGCCACTTCAGATACAAACTGGTCAGTGGTGGGATTCAAATTATCCAGAAATAGAGATAATAAGAAAAATTATGGCATGTGCAGAATCAGATTGGTTAACTTTAGAATTAAAAGACGAAGAATCTAAATACTATAAAACATGGAATAAATTTTATCAGTGGTTATATAGAAGAAGACAGGGGTGGGATTCTACCAGTTTGCACCAATTCGCTAGAACCGGTTGTTAACATTCTAAGCAGTTCAGAGAACCGGTTGTTAGAAGAAATTACTGGCCTAATCCTGTAAGGAAGGCAGGAAGGAAACATTCTGGAGTTGCTTACAGAAACTGCCTCTCCATTAACCCTTATTACATTCTTGGCAGGACTAGACTTCCTGTCTCTGGAACTTCTCTGGAGCTTTTTTCCCCTCCTTTGTTGGTATTTTGCTTATATGGAGTGGCCATTCAAAGTTACAATGGCACTGAAAAATGTGACTTATGACCATTTTTCACACTTACAACTGTTACAGCATCTCCACAGTCATGAGAGGCCAGGAGAGGAGATGCGTGCCTCGATGTGAGTGATATTGAGTTGGCCACGCCCAGCCAATAACATGACTACCAAGCCACGCCCAGCAACTAAGCCACGCCCACAGAACCAGTTGTTAAAAAATTTGAATCCCACCTCTGGAAGAAGACAAGGTCGAAACATTAGTAGTTATGGTTAGATTAATTAGTAAATAATATATCAAAAAGGAGATTATAAATGATGAAGTAAAATGTATATATGTATAACAAGGCTAAGTTGGATGTACTGTGTTGTAGTCTCATAATTAAAATTTTAAAATAATTTTTTTTTAAAAAAATTACTTACCAGTTCTGTGGGCGTGGCTTGGTGGGCGTGGCAGGGGAAGGATACTGTAAAATCTCCAGCCAAAGGTGGTACTTGCCGATTCTCCGAACTATTCAAAATTTCTGCTACTGGTTCTCCAGACCTGGTCAGAACCTGCTGAAGACCACCTCGGAAACTGGTGGGTGGGTATTAAATTAATTGAGGGATCCTTGATGCTCTCTGAGCTTGCTTGTTTTCTTATGGACATTTCATTACCCTAATTAGGTAATATCATCAGTGCTAATAAGGAATGCTGTTTGCTATCAGTTTATATTCTGGTATTTTGTCTGACCAGGTGGATTCTTAGAGATTCTTTGGTTGGGCTGTTTACTGATGGCTTTGAGGTATTGTTTACTTGATTGTTGTTCTGATGGAGTTAACCTTGGAGTTAATCTATGCTGATCTGGGTGCTGATTGGTGGTGGAGAGGTGCTGGAGTCTTTTTGTTCCTTTTTGGGTTGGGTGATAGTCTCTTTTGCATAGCCGGGGTGTCAAACTCACGTCGTCACAGTGGTGTCGCGTGATGTATCAGGACTTTTTTCCCCTTCGCTAAACCAGGTGGGGGCAGGGCCAGCATGTGATGCATCCAGCCCATGGGCCACGAGTTTGACATCCCTGCTATAGAAGTTGTTAATGTCTAAGTGTCTATTGATGGCTGATTGGTCAAGAGTGCCTGGCTTCTAGATATTCCCTGGCATTTTTGGACTTGGCCTGGTCTAGGATAGTTACATTTTCCTAATTGAAACTATGGTTAAATCGGGCTATATGTTGTGAAATTAAAGGATTAATTAATTGCCTAGAGAAGTAGAAGTAGTTTGGGAAGAGATCGTTTATTTAAGTAATCCTTCAATTCTGTATGGGGGAAATTGTTTAGGAGAGACTGGGAGGAAAATGGGTCAGAAGGTCAAACCTAGGTTACCCACTTAACATCAACTGAGATAAGAGAATCCTTTTTTTAAAAAAAAATGCTGAATATATTCAAGAAGAAGTCTCTATCCTCTTCAAATTTACTTGTTATATTCCTACGATGGCTTTCAATCCAACTGAACATTGAAAGTCTTCGTTAACCATCAACTTGCAGAAACCACTCTACCCAGCTTGTGCTACCTTCCCTATTTTCACCTCCTGTGAACTATCCAAGGCAGAATTTCTCAAGCTTGACATTTTTGCTGCCTAGGAAATTCTCGGAGTTGAAGTCCACACAACTTATTGCTGAGGTTGAGAAACACTGATCTAAGGCAAGGGTATCAAACTCGCAGTGTCGCATTGTTGTCCTGTGACATAGAGTGACTTTTTTCCCCTCTGCTAAACTGGGAGTGAGTGTAGCCAACACGTGATGCATCTGGCCCATGGGCTACAAGTTTGATACCCCTGATCTAAGGCCTTTAGAGCAGTGATCCCCAACCTTTTTTACGCCGCGGCCCGGTACCGGCATCAGCTGGGCGCCGCGGCCCGGTACCGGCATCAGCTGGGCGCCGCGGCCCGGTACCGGCATCAGCTGGGCGCCGCCATTTTTTTTTGATGAAAACGTGCTTCCGGTGAGCTTTCTACCTGGAAAAGCTCACCGGAAGCGCTGGCGCCGCCATCTTTTTTTGATGAAAACGTGCTTCCGGTGAGCTTTCTACCCGAAAAGCTCACCGGAAGCACTTTTTCATCAAAAAAGATGGTGGCGCCCAGCAAGCCAGCGGCCCGGTAGGAGTTGTTCCGCGGACCGGTTTAGAGCACAGAAGCATAGAGCCTATATTCTAAAGCAGTGTTCCCAACAACGGAGCCTCACAATGCATTGGGATTACAATGTTTTGCCTCCCGAAAATTCTAGAATCTGCCATCGCAAGACATCTGGAGAACACCAGGTTGTGATAGCCAGTTACTTCACATATTGGAGCCATTTCTTGTCTGAAACAGAAAGCATCTGACTACATTGTAATGCCATTCCAGTCCCCTGCCCAGAAATGGCCACAGTTTAGGATTTAAGTTGGACGTTAAAGGTGTCACGCTGAATTCACAGTTTTGATAAGTATAGGCATGAGTCATCTGCCTAGAGTAAAGTCTCTTAATCATGCTTTATTAAGGACATATCGCCATGTCAAAAGTTGGCTAAATGAGTCATGGTATTGTAGAGGTATATTTCCATAGCCCCAGGCTACACTACTAGAACATTACAAAGAGAATAGATAAAAGGCATTAAGCCTAATTGTCATGCAATAAATGGACCATACATTTTCATTAAATGCAAAACAGCACACAAAGTTATCACGTGAGAGCCATAGATACAGAATTGTGTTGCAAAGATCTAACTGAAGGTCAATTGCTCAACATGTCAGGATGAAAGGAGCATTGTAAAATTATTTTGTTTGCTGTTGCTGTGTTGGGAGGAAAAAAAAACTACTAACAAAGAAAGCCATCTGGACAAAATACTGTTATTGGCTTCTTCAACCCTATAAGATAAATGTGCTGAGTTTTTGTTTTTTTTCCTCTAAGAGCATGGATCTTAAGAATGCCACTACTCCATCAGGCTTAAAGACAAAAGATCACTTTGAACAACATCCTAATTCAGGGCAGATCCATGAATTCCAGCAAGGGTGAAGGACAAGTTATACTTAATAGCTTCCTGATAGAAGAGAACTGAAGAGAGCCTGCCTCTCGCTGCATTTGCGATGGTTAACGCATCTTGCCGTATTGTTTGCTGCATTAGTCAAACATCATTTCCAGCAGCAAAAGTAAGCAAAACAACACAAAATCTAATGGAATGATAAAACTGCTGAAATACACACCACAATATTGTCATTAAGATAAACACCCCTGGGGACTTCCCCTTCCTTATTGGGCTTTCAAAGTCCAGTAAAACGGTGTTATTTTCTACATTTCTTTCACAGATCTGCTCAGAACTTTCACCTGCAAATGGGATTACAAACATAGTCATTAGTCCAGATTCCCCAATAAGCTTTCACCACCTCACAATTAGATTTCCCATTCTTGCAGCGTCTAAATCAATATGATATGATTAGTTACTCTCATGGATTACATGCTGCGGTACAGAACCTTCCCGTGCTCAAATCTGAGTAATTCAATCAGGCGCTAATGGATTCTGGGAAAGCTTCCACTGTCTAGAAATTTAAAGTGATTCTATCTCTGTAATAACTTGCCATTATGCACCTGAAGCTAAATTGCCTGACAGGCCCATCGGTGGACAGCGGTGATCAAAAGAGGTCACCACTCATCACCGAAAGTGGATCTTGTTGAATTCACTTTAGAAAACAGATTCCAATGAGAAGAAAAACAACTCTGTTAATTGCCTTTCATGGGAAGAGCCCCTGAAACGGAAGTGTCTGACTTAAAAAAAATTAATCGAATCACATTTCTTTCTGAAACAGTTTTTGTGCTATTGAAAAGAATATCAGAAGGCTTTAGTACATTATATCTGCTTTTACGGGGGAGGGGGTGTTTGGTCCTAATAAGGACTCATATTCTCTGTCGTTATGGCAATGAACTGAGATCTCACTATCTTTCAGAAACAAAAGCTGCAGCTCGTTGCTTGGCTGATTTCATCATATAACTCATTGGTAGCTGGCACATTTTTCTTTGGATTATTGGTATATGCAGCATATAAAAGACCAAGCAGCCAAGGAACAATAGAATGTATACAAGGGAAAAAAACGAAGCTTTCCCACCCCCCCATACAGTTATTTCTCCTGAAACTACAGACTCCCCACAAGGTAGTGTTCTGACCAAGGCTTATTGAGGCAACAAACACATATTAACCCCTTTTTTCTTTATCTCAACGGCTGTGAATTTTAGTCATTCACATCTCGTAATGAGTCTCAAGCAGTTTGTAAATAGTCCCATGGAAGTCTGCCAAAGTCCTTCAGGATAAGTCTGACAAGCACACACCTTTATCTTCCTTGGAATGCTGCCAACGCCTAAATTTCCAATTAGTTATACAAGGCCAAACAGAACACGAATTTAACACAGAACTTCAGGTTTCAAACTGACCAATACGAACAAAATTGCTTCCTGCAAAAGTTCCTGTCCCTTTGCTCCTCCTTTAAGTCTTATAGGAGGGCCAATCACCTTCAAGCCTTACTCCCGAGTTGCCCCTTTTGTCTTAACTCTTCTTGCCTTCTGGCAGTTCTGTGCACACACGCACTGGGAACAGGCTCCCCTTGTTCCTCTGCCTCGCTTCTGTCAGATTCTGGAGGCTGGCCCTGGCACCATCTCTGTATCAGATGCAGAACCCTCATCCAAGCCCTCCCCAGACTCCCGGACTGGCCCATGTTCCTCCCCACTGTCTGACTCTTCTGCGGTCTCCGCAGGCTGCCGGCTGGCCACAACAGGTACCATCTAGCTAACCTTGCCTGATCTCCAAAAGCTAAGTAGGGTCAGGCTAGCTGAATGGGTCCCAGAAATTAGGAACTTAAGGGACAAAAACAATTTCCCTTCGAAAACTACATCCATATAGTCAGCCACTAGGAATTCAGTCTCAGTCAATGAATAATGGATGGAAACTGATCAAGGAAAGATTCAACTTAGAAATAAAGAGACATTTTCTGTCAGTGAGAACAACCAATGGAACAGCCAGCCTGCCTGCCTTCGGAAGTTGTACGAGCTTCATCACTGGAGAATTTCAAGAAGAGACTGGACAGCCATTTGTCAGAAATGGTGTAGGGTCTCCTGCTTGGGTGGGGGGTTGGAGTAGATCAGTGATCACCAACCAGTGGGCCGGGGACCACTGGTGGTCCATGAGAAAATTTTGGTGGTCCACAGAGAAATGTCACCCCCAAAGCACCACCCCAAAGCAATTAATCCAGACTGCACGGGAACACAAGATTGCGCCGGCCACATGGCCTGTGGGAACACAAGGCTTGTATTGCAAACAACACAAGGTAGTGAGGGGAGGGAGAAAAGGTTTGGGGGGGACTTGCCCCATATGCACCCCACATGCCTCGTCTAGCCACCGGGCTGCTTCTTTGCTTCTTTCTTCTTCTGCTTTTGTCTGCACACAAGGAAAGCAGCAAAAGTCTTTCTTTCTCTTCCCCAAACTCCGCCAGAAATGAGTCTTTGGGACCCTGCAAGGCATCCTACTCCAAGAGGCTGCGCCGGCGTGACAAGTCTCACAAAGACTCATTTTTGGCAGAGTTTGGGGGAGAGAAAGAAAGACTTCTGCTGTTTCTGCTACTTTCCTTGCATGAAGCCAAAAGTCTCTCACTCTCTCTCTTTCTGAGAACGGAGCTGGAGGCGGTGTCCTGCGATCCCAAATAAAGAATGATCGATAGGTAGGAAAATAGGATGGGGAATTTTCCTGCAGAATTTTTTGGGGATTTTCCCAGGGTTTCTGGTCCGTGGGATTTAAAAGTTTGCTGGTCCCTGAGGTCCAAAAGGTTGGCCACCCCTGGACTAGATGACCTACAAGGCCCTGCCAACTCTGTTAATATGTTAAAGTCTTTACCTTTCCTTCCATAAGGGAGGCATAGACATACTGATTTTGCAGGGGTCAAGGCAGGGATGGGATTCTACCGGTTCTGTCCACCTCTGTAGCACCGGTTGCTCGGAAGAGCAGCAGACATAGAACCGGTTCTATGTCTGGTGCTGTTTTGGCCCACCCATCCGCCCGGGCTCTTACCTGTCTTTTATTTCCTGCTTTTTCAACCTCATCTGCTTTGTGTGGCACAGCTGCAGCTGAAAAAGCAGGAAAAAGGGGCTTTTTCAACCGCTGCACACCCGCACACAGTGCTGGTCAGCTGTCCTGCAGGTCGTAAATTGCACGTAAATTGTTCAATGCAGAGCAACAGAACCGGTAATTATATCGATCAGATCCCATCCCTGGGTCAAGGTAAAGTAGCACTGAAGAACCCAGGGATACCAACAGAAAAGATTTCTTCCTATACATGAATATTTCTCCAAAGCAATTAAACTTACTCTAAAATCTGCAATTCATCAATTGTTTTGGTGTTGGACATGATTCCCCACAATTTTGTCCAACACAAAACATGCTTTTACATTCTTCCATACTTTTCCTTGGGCTAAATGGTGTCAAAACAAAAATAAAAGCAAAATAAAAAAAGGTATAATATGTGATAGCTTGGCACTGAACCTGGGCATGAGAGGGACCTATGGCAGGCTAAAAGGATGAGTTTTTGCTGCGAATTTGAAGCTGTAAAGATTCTGAGATTTTTTTAAAAAAAATCTGTGGAAACAATGGAATAAAGAAAAAGAAAAGGTGTTACACTTCCATGACTAAAATCTTGAGAGTGAAATACACAGGTTCTTAGCAGGCAGAGAAGAGATGAGCAATGTGCCTTTCATGGTAGCAAAACAACAGGTTACTTTTGGCTAATTATGATTTAAAAAAGGAAAGAAAGGTAGAATAAATTGAAGTCAAATTGTATGATTTATCTAAAGTTTGGCGTGAATAGAAATGGTTGCGGGTTGTTTGCCCCAAGCAGCCAAATCACTTGTCCCCAAAACTTCTAATTTAAGATTTTGCAACCACGGGCAATCGTTTCAGACAAATGCTGAGAAAAATTCTAAAAATGTGTCTCGGTCCACAAAGAAATCATTGCCTAAATATTTATTGTTAGCCATTGAGCATAAATGCCCTTTAAAACCCATTAGACAGATTGATGGGCATTGGTTGAATATTGCTATGTCCCTGAATAGTGGGGAAACAACAGATAGAAAAGAGAGGGGGGGGGAAGGAAGTAGGAGGGGGTGAGAGGAGTTGGTCTAGGACTCTAAGAAAAAATAGAAAAATATGACTTAATAATACGGAGAGGAAAAAAGCGGCTGGGAAGGTGCTGAAAGGATAGCTTTCCGGGGGGTTTTTTTTTTTTTGGTTGGGGGGGGACTTTGGGGTAACAGGGGGGGGGGGGGGGGGGGGGGGGGGGGGGGGGGGAAGATGCTAAGATTTGTGGAGCAGTAAGGATTTGAAGAGTTGATAAGACTTGGTGGTTTTTTTTTTTTTTAAAATGTTATCCCTTGGATTGATATTGAAAATCAGCCAGCAAAGCTGGCTCTTTGGGGGGGGGGGGGGGGGGGGAGGAGGAATCCTGGGAGCTGGAGCACAAGGCTTTGGGGGGAAGAAAAAAAAAAAAAAAAAAAAAAAAAAAAAAAGGAGGAAGAAGGGGGGGAGATATTATTTTAAAGATTAATTTGATTAACTTAGGGGGAGATAGAAAGGCATCATACTCTGATTAATGATTTCAGGAGAAACTTATTTTCTTTTTTTTTTTATAAGGAATGAGACAAAGGGATGATAAAAAAATGGACAAAAGATATAAATATAATGATTCAAATTAAGATGATTAATTAAGATAGAAGTAAGAAGTGTGAAACATGTGGGGAAGTTAATATAGAAGGCTTAGAATGGTAAATAAAATAAGTAATGATATGTAAGATGAGCATGAATATAATTGAAGTCCATGAAGAGAGAGACACCTGGGTCCAAGTTACTTTCAAAAAGATTTTTTTATGTTTTGTGTGTTGTGTGTATATGTCTTTTGGGGGAGAATTAGTTAAAATTGTAGAAATATAGATTGAGAATAATGGTAACTAAGTCAGAAAGAAACAGATGAAATAATAATAATGATATTGAATAAGAGTAAAGAGAAGTAAAGAGAAATTGAATAAGAGGTTTTGGTATGTTGTATGGAAATGGTTTAAAACAGAATTATAATTTATCTGACTTGTTAAATTGACAATGAAAAAGGTTTAAACATGTAATGAATAATGACAATTTGTGTGTTTTAAAAATTAATAAAACTTGTTTAAAAAAAAAAAAAAAAAAAAAGACTTGTGGACTTCAACTCCCAGAATTCCTCAGCCAGCAAAGCTGGCTGAGGATTCTGGAGTTGAAGTCACAAATGCTAAAGTTATAAGGTTGGACACCCCTGGTGTAGAGAGACTTGTTCAGCAAGTCAGATCTGAGACCTAAGTAAAATACTCAAGAGAGACTGCTGTCATTGATGGAGAGGATGGAACAGAAGTAAGTAGAGCATGAATACTTGGGAAGCAGGTGGAGGAGAGAAAATTGATATATCTGCATCAGGTACAGAAATTGGAGGCTCTGGGTTGGAGTATACTTGCTCAAAAAGAAGAGATGGGACAGTTAGAATTAGAATAACAGAGTTGGAAGGGACCTTGGAGGTCTTCTAGTCCAACCCCCTGCTTAGGCAGGAAACCCTATACCATTTCAGACAAATGGTTATCCAATCTCTTTTTTAAAAAACCTCCAGTGTTGGAGCATTCACAGTTTCAAGATGCATTTTGTTTGCACATGCTATCAAGCAGAAACAGAACAATACACTTTTTTCCCTTGGGTGGGTAAGACTGCGTAATGCAGCAGATTCAAAAGATAAAAGAAAAAAATAACTTTCCACAGAAACTTTCCCTAGCAAAATCAGTATTGAACTCTGCCCTCATTATAAAACTCTACACTCAGCCCATCACAGGGAAAACCAGTACCCTGAAATAAGAGCATGTTATTTTTCACCTCAATATTCTTTGTAATATTCTGTTTTTATTATTCCATTCTAGTATGCTAACCATTTGGAATGTTAATCTTCATACTTTTTATTATTTGTCACAAAACATTAAGCCGCAAAAGAGCTCTGGGATATTATATGTGTGCTGCAGTGCCATCTAGTGAATAAATGTAGTTATCTCACCCAATAACGAAGCTCAAAAAACGAAGGGAAATTTGAGTCCCACTGAAATCATTGGCAGAGTGCCAGGCTCCAATTGGTAATTTACTGTGGTCAACTTTTTTAACTACGTTTTTGCAAACCACTCAGCCAGAAAACAGGGACTACCTGGGAAAAAGGACCACTTTAAATGCAGTAAACATTGCTGAGACCAATAAAAATTTGTTTGTTAGCACCAAGGACCACATAGAAAAATTCTTAATTAGCACAAAAAATACCATGCCAATATAACTTCGAAGGCTGCAGTTTTATTCCTAATTACTTGGGAGTTAAATGTTTAAGCAGTTTCTTAGTCATCTAGGTCATGAATGATATGACTCCGTCTATATATCCTCTTTTAATAACCCCATAATCCCTTGTGAGGTGGAAGTCTCGGCAACTGAATGGAGTTGAGTGTATACTGGCTGGATGCCCTTCCTGTCACCAATATGGAGTTTTTTCCCAGCAGATATATTCTTAGTGTGCCCAGAGAGAGAAATATCTGCCTCTACCTAGGATCGAACTCCACCCCTAGGCTACTACACCATTCACATGACTCCATCTATCCCCTGTCTAAAACACAATCCTTTCAGCCGTTCCAAGGAGGTTGGACCGATACTCATTTGTACTCCGATTCAGGCAATCCTGAGAGTACAGATAAACCCTTAACGGACAGAGAGCGAATGAGCAGCCTTCAGAGAGCTAGCAAAACCAGATGACTGAAAGGAATATAAATTATTCTATTCTTCACCATTCCGTCAGAACAGAAGAAGCTTCTTCAATGAGAAGCAAAACCTCTTCAAGGAAAAAAAAAACAAAGAAAGTCCAGTTGCCTTTTGAAAAAGTACTTTGGGGACATATTTAGGTGTTAGTGTGCTAAATGCCACTGAGTCAGACCCAAAGCAAATGATCAAATGCACACCTACTCCCAGTAACAAGCCTCTTCCCAAAATATTCTGGTGATCCCCGATTCCATCCCATGTATCCATGTATCCAATTTGATGCTGGAATTGCACTGGACATTATCTTGCATGTTTCTTGCTGCCCCTGGCATTCATTCTATGTCTCTTCCAATTTGCTGCAGGATTTCTTAGGGTCTTCTTACAGTTACCTCTGTGAAAGGTGCATAGTGTCATTTAGGCTAAAGCTACTGCATTCAAACTTTCCCGTGATTTTCTACAATAACCCAATACATAATACTTTCTACTCCAAACATTCATTCACATAAACTAATCTGTCCCAGTTCTTGAAGTGCTGGTTCCTTGAAATTCTGCCTTGAGAAACCAAAAAGCTACTCAGAGTTCTTTTGGCTATTAGCTTTCCTAATCCTTACACTTTCTGAGTCTTTCATAACAAGAAAAAGCTGACATTTAAAGTGTAAGGTTCAAAATCAGACTGGTACTTATTACTACTATTAAACAATGAAGCTACTAAAGTAAATTAAGGCTGAACAATGAGACTGTCATCAGGGATGATGTACAAATCCATATAAATAATACCGACAAGCTGTAATTGAAGTCCAGGAGTCCCTTAGCATCTTCTAAATATGAGCCCACAGACACCGAAGGAAGCTCAAAATAAAGGTGTTGCCTCTTAGGCTTTTAAGAAGAGAATATTTTCACGTAAAAACTCCAATTGGTTGCAATTTGCTTAGGGAGTCAAGAAGCTTCTGTATAGAGCAGGGCGTCCCCGACCTGTGAACCATGGTCCCCTAGTGGGCCATGAGGGGGTTGCAACTGGGGCGCAGAAACGGCTGGTGAGCATGCGCACACATTCATACTTGCACAAGCAGGGGGAGGGTGAAGGCACTCCATTAGCACAAGTGGCAGGTGCACATGCACACTGCTTGCACAAATGGAGTTGCATATGTGCATGCATGTTTGCCAGATGTTCACACAGAACCATCCCCCTCCAACCTCCCCCCCCCCCGCCAATCCGCAAAGCCAGAAATGTTGGGGAACTCTGGTGTATGTGTGTGTATGTGTATGTGTGTGTATACAAAACACACATTCATGCTAATTATTCATATTCTCACTCAACTCGCCCAAGAAACAGCCAGAGAAGAAATATATGCCCATCTAAACTGGAGGAAAAAGTAGAAAATGATAAATAAATAACACTGCCAAGACTTGTCTAGTAACACATCACTTGGTTTCCTTTGAAAAATCTGCTTATGTTGCACCATATAGGCATTTCCTAGTTCATCCAAGAATCCAGATCACAAGGAAAACAAATTTTATTCCCATATTACTTCCATTATTATGTATAGTCATAATATAAATTATTAAGAAAAATTATGAATTCAGTATAATTAAAAGAGCACACTCTTTAGACAGAAGCATGGTTTGCTCTTGAATTTCACATTTTGTTTAATCACACATATTGACCTGCTCTATAGCCAGTAAAGTTAGAAACCTAAACCCAACCTGCACCATAGCAATAGCTCAAAAATGTTCATGCTGTGAAAGAGATGGGACAAAGTATGGAGAGAGAGAGAGAGAGAGAGAGAGAGATCATTAACACCAGGATATATACATCCTGACCTCTTTGACAGATCATCAAATTTAAGAAAATAAACCCAGTAGATCTTCTTGAAGACACCCATCCTTAAACTTCCTTTCTCTCTTGACATGCTTACTCTTATGAATGACAAACCATCCTTCCATGACTACCTTTTCAAGCAGAGACTAAATTCCCAGCAGCTTTTGAACTGCATTTATTAATGCTAGATGGGAAGATGCCAGCCACTGTTGGAATATGTGTGTGTGTGTGTGTGCACGTACACACACACACACACACACACACATATATATAAATCACACACACGTATTTGAAGGGCAGATGTATCCTACATTCAGTGCTCGTATCTCTTTTAGAATAGAATAGAATAGAATAGAATAGAATAGAATAGAATAGAATAGAATAGAATAGAATAGAATAGAATAGAATAGAATAGAATAGAATAGAATAGAATTCTTTATTGGCCAAGTGTAGTTGGACACACAAGGAATTTGTCTTGGTGCAAATACTCTCAGTATACATAAAAGAAAAGATACATTCATCAAGAGTCAAGAATCATAAGGTACAACACTTAATAATAGTCATAGGGTACAATAAGCAATCAAATCATACTAGGAAACAGTCAATATAGATCGTAAGGATACAAGCAACAAAGTTACAGTCATACAGTCACAAGTGGGAGGGGATGGGTGATAAGGAGTGATGAGAAGATTAATAGTAATAGTAATGCAGACTTTATAATAGTTGAACAGTGTTGTGGGAATTATTTGTTTAGCAGAGTGATGGCTTTCAGGAAAAAACTTGTCCTTGTGTCTAGTTGTTCTGGTGTGCAGTGCTCTATAGCGTCGTTTGAGGGAAGGAGTTGAAACAGTTTATGTCCGGGATGTGAGGGGTCTGTAAATATTTTCACAGCCCTCTTTTTGACTCATGCAATATACAGGTCCTCGATTGAAGGCAGTCCTGATTGTCCCTCTTGTCACTCTTTCTCCCAGATTTTCTTAAGGATATCTGAATGGAGTATTCAACAGGTGAATCCCAGACCTGGAACTGATATTGGAAAGCATAAAGACAACACTGTAGAGAAAGCGATGTGGACTGACTCATATTTCCCCACTACAGAAACAACAAAATTGTGAGTACAGATCTACAGCTTCAGGACCCACTCT
Organism: Notechis scutatus; assembly: GCF_049901735.1. NCBI lineage: Eukaryota > Metazoa > Chordata > Lepidosauria > Squamata > Elapidae > Notechis > Notechis scutatus. The sequence goes on from NC_142014.1 coordinate 19,462,755, forward strand.
CCCCTCCAAAGAGCACAACACAGAACTCAATAACAAGGGAGGCCTCCCCCTTCACCCTCTGAAGACTCAGCCCAAATTACTTTCTGACAGTGAGACAACCAACCAGCTTGCCTTCAGAAGTTGTGGGAGCTTCATCGCTTGAGACTTTCAAGAAGAGATTGGACTGCCATTTGTCAGAAATGGTGTAGGGTCTCCTGCCTAGGTGGGGGTTGGACTAGATGACCTACAAGGTCCCTTCCAACTCTGATTATCTGTAATATATTTCTGTAATACTTATGCAGAGCAGGGACATAGCCTCCTGGAACAAGTCACTGGCATTCTTTCCCCACCCCTTTGCCTTTTGTCTGAAGAAACTTTATCTTTATGTTGTTTATGTTTAAAACAACATTGCAGTCGTTTCCTTCCAACAAGCCCTTGAGCTGAAAATCCCATGGCCACAAAGAAGCGGGGGGTCAACTTATTTTCCAAAGCACCTGAAATCAAGACAAGAAGCAATGGTTAGAAACTAATCAAGGAGAGAAGCAACCTAGAACTAAGGAGAAATTTCCTTAATGGCAAGGACAATCAACCAGTGGAGCAGCTTGCCTTCAGAAGTTGTGGATGCTTCATCACTGGAGGCTTTTAAGAAAAGACTAGACAGTCATCTGTCTGAAATGGGATAGGGTCTCCTACTTGAGCAGGGAATGGACTAGAAGACCTCCAAGGTCCCTTCCAGCTCTATTCTGATAGTTAAAATGGCAGGAGAAGCTGGCCACTTTGGCAATTCACCAGCCTGCTCCACATTATCAAGAATCCGTTGTTACAGCCAACCATCCCTGTGAGAAAATGAAATTCCTCCCAGAAATCCATGAGAATAACCATAGATGAAACAGCTTACTGTGACTTCCCTATCTTACCTCTTTAACGGCCAAACTAGAAAACTTGGTCTGAAAGACTTTCACTATCTATCCAATTCAAGATTTACCAAGGGCATGTTTTTAAGTTTTGTTTTGTTTTAAATCTCTCTCCGCCAGACTTACACAAATGGGCAAATTCCCAGGATAGACTCATCACATCCAAACTGTCAGAGACTTTAAGGATGAATTGGTCCATGGTTTCATTGCTGAAAAAGTGACAGAGGGACCTGATCCTGCAGGTAAGAACTGAAGAGGAAGAGCAGAACCACCTTCTTGCTCAAGGATGAATTCATCATGACATGGACCCAACCACCTCATTTCCCAGGAGGCCTTAACCAACCAGGATGGATCTCATGAAAGAGGACCACATTGATACTCCCAAAGACCTTTTCCATTTCCCTGGCAGTCATAGAATCCAACACTTTCTAGAGAACAGGACAAAAGCATGCTTCAGACCATCTGCCCTATCCGAGTCCAACTCAGACCAGATCAAGCAACTTTATTCACCAGATACTTTGGTGAATGCCATGCACTGACCTGTAGATATTCTTGTGGCCCTTCCCTTTTCAGTAGATAATGGGCCACATTAAATAGGGTGATTTGAAAATATAATTAGTAAAAAAATCATGATTTATTGTTCTTATTACGACAACCCTAAATGTGTCTCCATCAGATTCATTCTCCACCTTTCTCCAATGGTAATCTAGTCATCTTTTCGGTCATTCTGACCTGTATACTGCACCAGTCAAAAAGAGGGCTGTGAAAATATTTACAGACCCCTCACATCCTGAACATAAACTGTTACAACTCCTACCCTCAAGATGACGCTATAGAGCACTGCACACCAGAACAGCTAGACACAGGGACAGTTTTTTCCCAAGCGCCATCACTCTGCTAAACAAATAATTCCTTCAACAGTATCCAACTATTTACAAAGTCTGCATTGCTATTAATTCTCCCATCCTTCCTTTCACCCATCTCCTCCCACATATGACTGTATGACTGTAACCTTGTTGCTTGTATCCTAATGATTTTTATTGACTGTTTCCTAGTAGATTTGATTGCTTATTGTACCCTATGACTAAGTGTTGTACCTTATGATTCTTGACTCTTGACAAATGTATCTTTCTTTTATGTACACTGAGAGCATATGCACCAAGACAAATTTCTTGTGTGTCCAATCACACTTGGCCAATAAAGAATTCTGTTCTGTTCTATTCTATTCTATTCTATTCTATTCTATTCTATTCTATTCTATTCTATTCTATTCTATTCTATTCTATTCTATTGTTTGAGGTCTTAAGTCTATCTATCTGTAAGTTCAGTTCAAAGATTCTTCATCCTCAAGAAATGGTTTCTTCAGAGCAAGCAGAAGCAAACCAGAGGTGATATCGAGTAGGTTCTGACCAGTTCTGGAGAACCGGTAGCAGAAATTTTGATAGTTCAGAGAACCGGCAAATATCACCTCTGATTGGCCCCACCCTCATCTATTCTCTGCCTCCCAAGTCCCAGCTGATTGGCTGGGTCTTCTTTTGTTGCCTTGCACAGGAGAACGGAGATGGAAAGCAGGTTAGTGGGGTGGGGAGGGAATGGGGATTTTACAATATCCTTTCCCTGTCACGCCCACCAAGCCACGCCATGCCCATAGAACTGGTAGTAAAAAAAAATTGAATCCCACCACTGAAGCAAACTCAACAGGCTAGAGCCTAGACCAGTGATGGCTAACCTTTTCAGCTTGGTGTGTCGAAAATCGGGAAAAAGTGTGTCACTTCAAGAAATATCAATAATTTGGTTTATGACGGACTGGGATGGGTGATCACACAGGGCTGTGAAACTCGTCTCCCTGGTCTCAGGGCTGCAGGTGCAGGATGTGGGGATCGGAAGGCCACCTTACAGGGCTGTGAACCTCATGGATCTCCTTTCCTCCTGTTGCGTTCCTGAGGTAATGAAACTGGCAAACCTCAGTTTATGGCGGTTAAAACTGGTTCTCTGCTGCAAAGATCTTGCAGCAGCGGTGACACCACGCCTCCACGCAACAAGCAGGGAGCAGGGATTGGAGCAGAGCACAGGCAGCCTCTAAATGTGCAGGTTTTCCCCACACCAATAGGCGTGCCAGTCAAAGTGCCTCGGCGTGTCACGAGATTAGCCATCACTGGCCTAGACTATATACCTTTTCCCCAGTCTCTTGACAAAGACAGATGGAACTAAGGGCTTTACCAAGAAGACTAATTTTAGCCAGTCTTTTAACAGCAAACCTTAATACAAACTTCGAAGGAGGTGAAGTCAGGTTCCTCACAAAGTGGGCGGCAAAGCATGTTGAACAAGGCTCTTTGAAATGTTGAGTAAATTGATTCCAGCGTGCACAAGTGATTGAGACAAGCTGCACCCCATATGGCAGAAGCATCAACAGCCTCCTCTCTAGATCAGCAATTATCATGGCTAATCATGATACAGGATAAGAATATCTATATGGGCCACCATTGGTGGTCATCCTGCTTCAATTCCTACCTTAAAGAGTGACAAGTGGGGATATATTCTCGTCCCACTTCAATCTAATTTCTATATTGATTCCCTTATAAAAGCTGTATCTGAAAGAACGTTTCACCCTCCAATGTTAAAAACTACCTTATTTCCACCCTACTTTATGCTGATGAAGTTGCGATTCTCTCGGAGACTGGCCTTTGGAAATGTAAGGGAAAAAATGTATTCCTAATGTATGCCATGCAGCTATAATTCATATCATAACAGAGGCTAGCAAATTGCAGCTGAAATGTCCCAAATTGCATTTCCTAGAGCGATTTAAAATAACCATTTCAGGTTGGGCTGGGATATTGGAAGAATGGCACCCTTCAGCCATGGATCTATCACTACTCAACATTTTAAACTCTGCAAATTATGAAGCAACCAGAGATTTGTAAGTTTACTACTGTGTTGGTTCTCTGTTATGATTGACTAAGCAGGTAGCCTTAATTTAGCCAGCCATGCAAAAGCCTGGAGGAAAAAAAAAACCATCTGAAAATAATAACCTGCATTACCCCAAAATGGAATAGAAAAGGACAAAAGATAAATACATGCCACTGAGAAACCTAATGTTCAATCATATATTTCTACTAAGTGCACACTGTGCTTCACAAGAAACTACTGGATTTGAAAAGAAACAAATGACATACTAAGAACTGAGGTGGGCTGGGGAGAAATCTGGCTTCAAAATCTACACATAGTACAATGGATGAGATTCACACAGCAGCTATAAGGGTTTTTGCAAGGTCTTTAAATACGCAGCTTTGCTCTTACGCCTGGGTTAGGCTGTTTGTTGAGCCTCTGGATTTCATCCAGGCAGGCAATTCACCTCTTTTTAGTCATTCCGGAGTTGAGCAGGCTTCTGACTCTAAACAAAGAAAGAAACTGAACATTTTGACATTTAAACATGCAATATCTGGGGAGAAGTGCAGACATCCAAAGAGAAAAAGTTCAAAACCATCATGGGAAAAGCAGATATAATAAAAAGCATTAAAAACAAGACATTAATGCAGATTTAACTAAGGCATGTCTTTAAAAGGTTTAAGAAAGCTCTTTAAATAAATAAACAATCAAACTCTCCTTTAAATTGAGCTGAGTGTCTTGTAACATCAATTAGATAGATCCATGCAGTATTCTTGGCCAAAATATGGAAGAGACCAACACATTATTATTATTATTATTATTATTATTATTAGTATTAGTATTAGTATTAGTATTATTATTATTATTAGTATTATTAGTATTAGTATTAGTATTATTAGTATTATTAGTATTATTAGTATTATTAGTATTATTATTAGTATTATTATTATTATTATTATTATTATTATTATTATTATTTCTTCAGTATATTGAGCCAATCCAATGTGTTGGTTAAATGTTACCATTGTCATTTTATGGGATGTTTATTCAAATTCTTAGGCTCGCCTGCAGTTCTAGAATTCCTGAGTGACATGTACTTAAAGCCCATTTGTATTAGTAAATTCAATAGGGATGTTTTAAAATAACCCTGTCGATTAAAAAAAAAAGAAAAGAAAATCATTATAAGAAGCAGGAAATGTCTATTTTGCCATTTCCAACCTTAGTATGTTGGGAATCAAACTATTATTTCCAGAATTCCTATTCAATAGTGCTCAAAAGACTAGGTGAGATATTATAGGGTTTTTATTACTCTAATCCAATGGTCATTCCCCATGTTTCATACAGTACAGCAAATCTACCAGTTTGGGAATAAAAACCAGCAGTGAACCAGTGGTGGGGTTCAAGTTTTTTTTACTACTGGTTCTGTGGGCGTGGCTTGGTGGGCGTGGCAAGGGAGGGGTATTGTAAAATCTCCAGTCAGTGGTATTTGCCAGTTCTCTGAACTACTCAAAATTTCCACTACTGGTTGTCCAGAACTGGTCAGAACCTGGTGAATACCACCTCTGCAGCGAACCCATGGAAAATAGGTGACCGTATGAGATTTATGACAGACAGTCATTCAATCCCAGTAATAATAAAGCATTTTTTAAAAATTAGATGGAGTTAGGGAGATAGAGTTACACATTGCATTATGCCTTAAAATTGTTAGATTTTGGTTTAGTAAGATCTGAAAGCTCATCTGATATAGAATATTTAACAAACTGTGCTTAAACAAACCACCAAGAGAGCTTTGAGAATATAAGAGAGAAGTTTATCTCTACAGGACCAGTTGTCAAATTGGGAGCAGGATTCATTCACTATCAGGTTAGAGGAAAATCTCTTTATAAAAAAATAAAGCTGATCTTATTTCAAAAAGCAAAGTAGAAACGCTGTCAAATCTCATTATAGGCTTCATTAGTGTTTGGACTGCAGAAGCTTATAATGGGCAGTTTCTACACAGCAAACTTGAGAAAAATTGTAATATACAGATTAAATTTAATTAAAATGGTATGGGTTTTTTTTTCTTGGCCAGGCTTAATGCCATTAAAACTATTCATTTTATTCTTGGGGAATCAGGCAAATTCATTAATCATTTTGGGGGCTAAAAAGTCTGGGAACCAATATCTGAGGAACAAAAAAAACACTTGCAATCTTATCTAGCTAAAATACTACCTGATATGTTCAGGCATTTCGCCCACATTTAGCAAAAAGTAGGAGCTGTGCGCTATTAAAAATGCAGGCTACTTAATCCTTTGAAAGTGAGTATTAGCCAAGATTTCTCCCTCAGTTTTGATTTAATCTCTTTGTAAAATCAAAGCACTGCAGCTCCAGTTCACAGGAGACAGGTGTCCAATTAAAGCCTGATTAGGGCTCACGTTTTGGGAACACAATTAATGAAAGAATTAATCAATTAATCACAGCAATTCCTGCTTAGACAGTCACTGGTCCCTATTTTGACTTGTTCCATTTAGCCCTCGCTTCCAAAGGAAGAAATTAATTTGTAATTATTGTTAAGTCAGAAAGCAAGCCAGGAGCTGTCATGGACCCTAAGTATTAGCCATTTGATAGCCTCTTTGCACCAAAGAAGCATCTAATTATCAGCATCCATTGACTTGAATCCAAAATCAATGTGCAACGTCTCAAAAACCCAGCCTCTCTTGTAATGCAAAACGCCCAAAACAACTGAGGAACTAAATTAAGAGAAAACACTCAGACTAACTTACAGGGCTAAGTGCTGCTCCAAACACAACTGCAGTTATATTCAGTTTTAATCCTCAAAGGCAAAACCACACTGCATTCCTTGGAGGTTATAAATGAAATATAATGCCTTATAGTTGGTATATGGGATTAGAATAGAGTAGAGCTAGAAGGGACCTTGGAGGTCTTCTAGTCCAGCCCACTGCTAGATGTTATAGGAAAACCTATACCATCTCAGGCAAGTGACTGTCTTCTTAAAAGCCTCCTGATTTCTGAAGGCAAGCTGTCCCACTGCTTAATTAAAACATTGATACTATTGTAACAGTGTCTTACCCTTCCCTCCCTTTATCTTTTTTTCTGAACTAGGGAGGGGCTTGTTACTTTCTTCCCCTTTTATCTTCCTTTTGTCCTGCCAGGGCATCTCCTCTTTCATCTAGGGTGGCATTAGATCCTGCAATTCATATAGCGTACTACAAAGTGATTCTGCATCACTTTGTAGTGCACCACAAAGTCTTCAACAGGTTTACTCAGAAAGAACATTGAAATCAACGCAAGGTCCTACCCATATAGCAATAGCCAGAGCACTTAGACTTATATATACCGCCTTCACCGTGCTTTACAGCCCTCTCTAAGCGGTTTACAGACTCAGCCTATTGCCCCGAACAATCTGACTTCTCATTTGATCAACCTCGGAAGGATGGAAGGCTGAGTCAATCTTGAGCCTGGTGAGATTTGAACTGCCGAATTGCAGGCAGTTGGCAGTCAGCAGAAGTAGCCTGCAGTACTGCACTCTAACCACTGCGCCACCGTGGCTCATGCAATTTTCATTACAAATATTAAGAGTGCCATTCAAAATAAGATTGCCATATCCTACCAGCTACTGTAATGGTTTGTGGGGATAATGTTGGGGGTAAACAGTCAGTGGTGGGACCCCACTGGCATAACAACGGTTCGGGGAGCATGCGCATGTGCACTACTTACAAATTACCGTCTCCAGCAAGCATTCACCTTCTCCATCTGACGGGTGGCACTCAGCTGTGCTGCGCAAAGCAGCTGAGGAGGAAAAGGCAGAACCCGGGTGGGCGGGCCAAACCGAAGAACAGAAGAGTGTCACGGTGAACCACTTTGGTGCCAGCTGCTCTTTGGAGCTACCGGTTCTATAGAACTGGGTCGAACTGGTGGAATCCCACCCCTGCCAACAGCCTGATGAACAAAACCTGAGAGAGACAGTGGTGGAATGCTCCCAGTGTAACAACCAGTTCGACGATCCTGCGCTCCGTGCATGCGAACGGCTTTCCGGAAAAAAACTGACCTGCTATGTTACTACTGGGGAGTAACACAGCTGAGGAGCGGCAGTGCGCTCTGCCGCACTGAGAGGATAGAGGTAAGTGTTGTGACTCAGAGGTTTGAACCTGCTCTGTCAGAAGACATAGGCTCGAGTGATAAGGAAGATCTGGCATTAAGGTTTGAGCCTGCCTTGTTGAGTGACACAAATGGGAGTCAGGAGGAGGAGGAAGATAGGGCATTGGGGTTTGAACCTGCTTTGCTGGAAGTTTCGGAATCCTCATCCTCTTCAGGACCTTCCTCATTAGTTACACCTGTGTCGGCAGATAATCAGGAGAACGTGCCAGAGTCCTTGGATGAAGATCAAACCAAAGAATCTTGGTTTGATGCAAGGAACAGACGTAAGCAGAAACATCAAGCACAAACTGGAAGGAGATGTCGAATCAGGGAATGAGGAAAGAGACTGACACGCCCCTCAGGGAATATAAGGAGGCGCGTTAGCTTGGAATCCCCGTTCGGGTCAAACTTTGTTATTTGCATTTGCAATTTGGAAAAAGTTTTCTGTTTGCCGATCGGCTCTGATTTATAGTTCTGATCTGAATTTGCAGACAGCTTCTGGGAAAACTGCCAACGACGAATTCAGCCAAAGGAAAGTTAACTCTGTTATTCCTGATATTGTCTGTTCGTGTTTTTTCCTTTGGACATTTGGACTCTCACCTCGTGGCCACAGGTGAGACAGAACAGGTAAGTACAGTGCAGGGGCAGGCAGGCGAGCCCACATGATCGTTGGAGCGAACCGGTTTGCTGCCAGCTGATCATTGGAGCTAGGGTTTGCCCAAACCGGTCTGAACTGGGAGAATCCCACCCCTGGGTGGAGGGGTAGAGAAAGCACATCAGAAGGCTCCCTTTTCTCAAGGGCAGCACCCCCACAATCTTTTGGGCACCAGGGACCAGTTCTGTGGAGATAGATTTTTCTATGGACTGGAGGGAACATGGTTTCGCATGCTGCCTCCATCCCGCAGGTGGGGCTCCACTTATTTGTGTGGCCCGGTTTCTGGCATGCTGCAGACCAATGTCGGTCCATGGACCAAGGGTTGGGGACCCCTATTTAAGACTAAAAGGGAAGGGAAAGGTGCTTTCAGGCGTGCAAGATTTTGTTATTGTGCCCTTACAATAAAGATAATGTTAGAATTCATGGTTGGTGCTTCGTGTCTGAGCTGACCACCGCAGATGGCGATCCACTTTACTATTACCAAGTGGCCATCTATATTTTGCTGCCCACATAAGATAGGCCAAGTTTAAAAATTAAACTGAAGCACAGCTTCATTTTTGCTCATTTCAATGTCACAAAATCCAGATCTGAAACCATGGCCAGAATTAGGACAGACTCAACTGCAGCAAGCTGTTGTGAGAACAGAGGGGAAGAAAGTCTGCAGCTAAATTCTTCTAATCAGCACTTTTCAAGTCCTACAAACACACTCAACGGCAGAATTATTATTGGCTCTTGGATCTCCTTCCCTGGGTTTGCTTCCATAGCAACAACTACTGGGAAAAGTGGGCACGTATGGCAAACAAGCAACAAAACTTCATTTGCTAAAGGAAAAACTCCCAAATATATGTCCTGGTCCCTTTAGTTCCTCACCCCAACACATGCATACACACACACACACACACACACAATAACTAATGATCTGACCACCTCTCTTGTTTTGCTGTGCTTGCATATTAATTAGGATGCTTAATGATCCACCGGCTTTAAGTACTGCCATTTTTATAAAACACTTGGGTTGCTGTTAATTGATTAGGCCGCTGGGATATTTACATGAGACTAAGGACAGCTCTGTGTATCGCTATTAAAACAGAAACACACCAAAAAAAAACCTGCATAAAATTTGGAAGTATTACTAAATACCTATGCACATATCGGAGGTTTTCCACAACTGACATCATATATAATACTGTCACAAAAAGACAGCCTTTTGTCACATTAAATACTAGGCCAAAGAAATAGGTGCATTAAATGCCACAGGCAATTCTGAGGATTTTCGTTTTAACACAGAATTGTCATTATAGGCTGCCATATCCAGTTTTTAACGAATTAAAAATTGTTTAAAAAGAAGCCTGTCCCAACGTAGGACCTGCAGGGAGCAAGAGAAACAAATGACAATACATGAGTGACCTTATTACACAAATGCTTGAGTTCTGTATTTGTGAGAGAGGCAAGTACACAACCCAGCATTGGTGTGAAGATCTGGAATTATCAGAGTTTGTTGGTGAAACTATCAACCCCCACTAGATATTCCTCCATACTGAGAGTTTTACAAGGGTAATGGAAAGACAATAAACTTCTGTCAGCTTTCCTGGAAGGCAGTAGACTCAACTCTCAGATACATGGATATATTTGCCATGTTGGCGTAAGCTAAACCAGGGGTGTCATCACCATTCATCACCATTCGAGGAGACATCACCAGTGAGCTTTGAATTGTGTTCGTCTGTCAGAACACAAGGCCTGTGTTCTGACAGATGAACACAATTCAAAGCACACTGACGATGTCTTCTTGAATGGTGATGAAACGTTTGCAACCAAATTGCCAAGCGCAGAGTTCAGAAAAAACAGTCTAGGAACCAGATATGTCTAGCCTAATGGAGAGAAGGATTGGGGTGACGTGATAACTGTCTACCAGTACTTGAGGGGCAGTCAGAGAAAGTGGGGGGGTCAACCTATTTTCCAAAGTACATGAGGGTGTGACAAGACGAAATGGGTGGAAGTTCATTAAAGAGCGATCCAATCAGGAATGAAGGCGTTTCCTGACAGAGAGAGCAATTAATCAATGCAACAGCTGTGGGTGCTCTATTGCTGGAGAGGTTCAAGAAAAGATTGGATAACCATTTGCTCGGGATAGAATAAAAAATTCCTGCCTTGGGCAAGAGGTTGAAGATCTCTGAGATTCCTTCCAATGCTATGATTCTATGAACTTCTATATATTTGCAGATTAGCCAAGAATTTTAAATGCCAAAATACATCCACCACCCCAAAATTGGATTTAGTTTATGCATGGATGGACTTATCTGTGACTGTATACCGTAATACTTTAAAAGTATCCTTATATCCCATTTAAACTTCTGTATAATCCCATTACAGCTAAGCAGACTCTTAACTTTTTAACCAAAATACCATAAAAATGTGGATTGGCTTATCCACAAGGAAGGACATTTTTCATGGTATTTTAGTTAAAAACGTGAGAGTTGGCTTGTTTGTAGATTGACTTATACATGAATATATACAGTATTTAAAGAGATCATCAGATCTGCTCTCAAATTCCAGTAGCCTTTACTATTAATCTCCACAAACAAATCTTTTGGCTAGTTATACAATCAGGAAGGTGTGGAAAGAGAATTTAATGTGTTTTGCCAATGCTGCAACATGCACATTTTTGTCTTGTTCTGCGCTGTTGTTCATCTGCTTGTATTTTCTTTTGTGAATCAACTGGTGTTGATTCCTTTATTGTCTTCATTCCTATTATTTCTTGATCCTCCTTAGGTTCATTTGTCTATCCACTTTCTACTACTTTCCTTCCCCTCTCTCCCTCTTCTACTTCTGCAAAGTATGCCAATCTTTTGTTTTAAAGACACTGTTTTTTTCAATCAGAAGTCATTTTGGCTAGTTTTCCTCTCTTGTCTAAAAATAAGTCCCTCCTATAAATAATGTATTCCTCGTGTTTTCATATGTCTAATCATGCATAACCAAATATAATATCACAGCTGATCTTAACCAAAAGACCAAGAAGATTTCATTTCATCTCGAGTAAGGGTGAACCGGGGTGGCACAGTGCTTAGAATGCAGTATTGCAGGCTAATTCTGCTGACTGCCAGCAGTTCAATTCTCATTGATTCAAGGTTGACTCAGCCTTCCATCCTTCCAAGGTGGGTAAAATGAGGACCCAAATTGTTGGGGGCAATATGCTGACTCTGTAAACCATTTAGAGAGGGTTGTAAAGCACTTGTGAAGCAGTTTATAAGTCTAAATGATATTAGTAGGGCGCTTCATGAAAAATTGAATTGGCTTCTTTCTTAATTCAAGCCAGACAATGAGTTATGAATGCACAGATGTAGCCCTTAGACTTAAATGCTTAATCAGATAGCAAAAGCAATAGGACTTAGACTTCTACACTGCTTCACGGTGCTTTACAGATCTAAGCAGTCAAGTTTACAGAGTCAGCCTATTGCTTCCAACAATCTGGGTCCTCATTTTATCCACCTCAGAAGGATGGAAGGCTGAGTCAATCTTGAACTGGTGAGAATTGAACTGCCAAACTGTTGGCAGATGGCAGCTAGCAGAATTAGCCCATAATACTGCATTCTAATCACTGTGCCACCACATGATGTGTTCCTGGGCACTCTTTCACTGTTTTTCAAGCCAGCCAAATAATGGATCCTCAGAACAGTGCTAAATCCCTATCAAGATTTAATGTACTTCCAGCAACTGTTATTGTGAAGATATTGTAGGGAGTTTCTATTTGAACAAAGAGTTTGCCCACGTGGTGAAGGAATTTCTGAAACACTAATCCACATTCTTTTATAATTCTCCCATTAGAAAGATGCCTCTTTGCAGCTGATCACAACCTACTGTATCTGGTCAAATGATCGCACCTTTTTCCAAAACATTTCCACAAAAGATGCAATAGGCTGGTTGCTTTTAATCAGAGAAAAGACATTTCTCTCAAAAGCCCTACCAGATTAGGCTACTGCAAATGAGCTTTGATTCAATTTGAACTGAGGAGTCAAAATCCAAAGAGAACTTGTTTCAATAACATTTTGTAATTTAAAATTCAAAGGCAAACTCACTTGTCTTAGGCTTTGAGATTTGAATCAAAAGAAAGGATTCATCAGAAGGTTATAATGGAGAAGCATCAAAATCAGCTGTAGCCACTTTAGCTTTGGGGGAAAACGAAATGAAAGTAGATGAAAAAGTCTATTCTTTAGAGCAGGGGTCCCCAACCACCGGTCCGCAGACCGGTACCGGTCTGTGGAACAAGTCCTACCGGGCCGCTGTCTTCCTAGGCGCTGCCATCTTGTTTTGATGAAAAAGTGCTTCCGGTGAGCTTTTCCGGGTAGAAAGCTCACGGAGCTTTCATCAAAATTTCTCCGGAAAAGGTCACCAACACCATCTGTTTTGTGAACTTTTCCGGTGAAAGCTCACCGGAAGCACTTTTTCATCAAAACAAGATGGCGCGCCCATCTGATGTCGGTACCGGGCCGCGCCATAAAAAGGTTGGGGATACCGGGCCGCGGCGTAAAAAAGGTTGGGGATCACTGCTTTAGAGGACATCAAGTAGGCCTAGTTTCATAGGTGCATCTTCAAGGATTTTACTGCAAGATATTTTTGAAATATTCCTCTAGTCTAAACAAGATTCAGAGATAGCAGCAATGAGGAAAGAAACAAGGACTAAGTTGTGCTAGATCAATGTTTCAAACGTCTTTCCAAAAGTTAAACGAGAACCCTTCAAAAGTTGTTTTTCTTTTGGGATGCCAGCTTGGCAAGTCACTGAAGAATGGCACTGAGTTAGCCAGCAACCACCTTCCCATCCAGATGTCTTCCATGGGGGCTTATTTAGGATGCTCCTTTGATTCATTACCCACAATGGTAATAGACATATCACAGTTGATATGAAAATGTGTAGAGCTGAGGTAGTGAATTAATCCACACTAGTCAGGGCCACTGCACAGATCGCCGTGGGTCACACTGGAGCTCCTAAAGAAGTTTTCCAATCAAAATTTCTCTGTGCCCATTCCCTGTGCCTAGATATAGAGCCAGTTTCTTTATTAAAACTAGAAACAGGTTGGACTTCACTAGAGGCCCAAATCTGGTATCTGAGATGTTGCTCCTCCAATTACTTCGACTTCATTTCCTCATTATTAATATCACCACTGGAGGTTTTTAAGAAGAGACTGGGCAGTCAACTTGAAATGGTATAGGGGGCTGGACTAAAAGACCTCCAAAGTCCCTTCCAGCTCTATTCTGATTCTAATTGAAATAATATCAAGACAAGAATATAAGTGATTGCTTGAATAGGGTTCGCAGTATTGTCTGGGACGCTACACATCCTCTTCATGATCTGTTCTCCTTGTTACCTATCTGGGAGGAGGCTTCATGGTATCCGAAGCAGTCACAATTTTGTTCCATACAGCATCAACTGTGTGAATTCCCAATGGATTTTTCGAAATGACTGTCAGAGCATTAGCATTTCCTATATTATTATTATTAACACGCTCTGATGCCAAGGAGTTCTACTCCCCCTCCCCACCTGAAAAGAAATCTGTTCCAAATGCAAAACACAAGCAGAGGAGAGGAGGTTCAGTTTCAGTTTTAGTTTCACAGCACCAAGCAGCTTTAGTACAGAACAGTTGAGCTAAGCCACGCCCAGGCTCCTTGCTGTCTCCTTCTTGCTCACACAGCAAATACTGTTTCAGTTTCCAACTCAACTCCCTCACACACTGACAGGATGCTAGCCAGATAAATGCTGAAGGATGCTAGTAGGCAGAGGCAGAATGTATGTATATAGTATGTGTATATGTGTGTTATGTATGTATATGGGTATATATACATATATTCTTTTGAGAGCAGGCAACAGAATTTCATTTTTAATATATGCCAGTGTGCCCACACTGTAAAACAAAAAGACAATAAAGGTTATCTTAATCTTAATATCTGATTTAAGAATCTCTGTATTTTCTACATTATCTCTGCATTTTCTATATTATCCGAACTGATCACGAGCAGGCTCTAACAGAAATAAATCACTGGATTTTTGTCCCAGACTCACAAAACGACCCAAGATTTATTCTACAACTTTGGCTTTTCAGAGCAGCCAAACACATTGCTAAAGTTTTATGCCTAACGCACTGAAGAGCTTGTACATTAGATAGCTCTCATATCTAACTCTAGCTTATTCAGAGGAGAGATTTGACTGCATACAGTACCTATACAAGACTATTTATTCCTAACTCTCTTGGAAGAAATTGAATCAATGGCACATGTCCTTCTTCATTGCCCCTTTTACTTGAATTGGCCCAGACTTAATTACATCTCTTTTAACAACCAGATGGAGAAAAATAGATGCCAATCTTATTCTTCTCCTTTTAGCAGACACCTATGAGATGACCTCCAGCAACATAATCAAATTCTGTTCAGTCACCATTGCTAATAATCAAGTCAGTTAGTTCCCCCGTTCAGAATCTCGTGTTCCCTCAGGGCAGAATTGCAAAACAGCCATTTTATGATTCTATAATATTGAGTAACAATAACAAACTTCTATTCATTATTCATGTTTATTTTCCTAGAGCTATCACTTAAGTAGCATAAAATTGTAGTCATGATTGAATTAAAATTTAAATTTTAACTGCTCCTATTTTTAATACTTTGCAATTTGTTCAACAACCCTAATAAGTCGGTAAATTAGTTCACTGTATATTTTATTTTTATTCTAATTGTCTTAAAATTGTACTCAGCTTTGGTCACAGACCGTAATAATGAAGTTCGTTAAATTAAAATTAATGATCCTTTAAAAGCAAAGTAAAACCTACTTCACATAAAATGTTCCGGTACTATAAATGGTTAACCTGTGCAGGTTCTCATAATAATCATAATAACTGAAGGAGGAATTACAAATCAGTATTCTCTCCAAAATTGCAGCAAAGCTCAGAAAATTTTTGAAAATCCATCCTGTATGAAATACATCCTAGAAGAAATGTTTCTGATTTCTTTGTTTATGGCGTTCACCAGTGGTGGGATTCAAAAAATTTTTTACTACCGGTTCTGTGGGCGTGGCTTGGTGGATGTGCCTTGGTGGGCATGGCCATGTGACTGGGTGGGTGTGGCTTCTTCTTTTTCTTTTTTTTGCTTTTTTTGCAGCCACCCCCCCACCCCCGCCCATTTTTTGCGCCTTCTGGCCTTCAGAGGAGCCTTGGGGGGTGTTTTTACTCCCAGAAGACTCCTCTGGGCCTCAGGAAGGCAAAAAATGGAGGGGGCTGAGCCACTCCCTCCATTTTTTGCCTTCCTGGGCCTCAGCAAGGGGAATCCTGGCCCAGCTGATCCTATGAACAGCTGGTTGTCAGGAGGGGGGAAAAATCAAGAAATACCTTAAGGGGCATCAGGCGGGCAGGGTCAGCGAGCATCGGGAGGGCAGGGCAAGCAAGCCAGCAGCGACCAGATGACCGAGTCGGCCGTGGCTACAGCAGAACTTACTACCCAGTTTGGCAACTCCCGCCAAATCCATGCTACGGATCGCGTAAGCTGGAATACCATCACTGGGCGCCCACACTGTTAAGCTTTGTGACCCAAAAGGCCCTAAAATGGCATTTTGTCTGGGGGTGGTGGTGACCCTGGAGACCACGAATTGAGATGGAGTTAATCAAGGGGCCGATTTGTTGTTGCTGTGGGGTGGAGTGGGGGGTTGAGCTTCCGGGTTCATGGACGTTTTATGTGGTGGCCTTCCCCCGTGGCTTGGTGGATGTGCCTTGGTGGGCATGGCCATGTGACTGGGTGGGTGTGGCTTCTTCTTCTTTTTTTTTTTTTTTTTTGCTTTTTGCAGCCACCCCCCACCCCCGCCCATTTTTTGCACCTTCTGGGCTTCAGAGGAGCCTTGGGGGTGTTTTTACTCCCAGAAGACTCCTCTGGGCCTCAGGAAGGCAAAAAATGGAGGGGGCTGAGCCCCTCCCTCCATTTTTTGCCTTCCTGGGCCTCAGCAAGGGGAATCCTGGCCCAGCTGATCCTATGAACAGCTGGTTGTCAGGAAGGGAAAAAATAAAGAAATACCTTAAGGGGCATCGGGAGGGCAGGGCAAGCAAGCCAGCAGCTACCGGATGACCGAGTCGGGGGCATGGCCAGCCAGAACTTACTACCAGTTCAGCAACCCACACCAAATCCATGCTACCGGATCGTGTGATCGGTGCGAACCAGCTGAATACCATCACTGGAGCCCACAGTGTTGCTTTTCCAAAAGGCCCTAAAATGGCATTTTGTCAGTGACCCTGGAGACCACGAATTGAGATGGAGTTAATCAAGGGGCCGATTTGTTGTTGCTGTGGGGTGGAGTGGGGTTGAGCTTCTTTCATGGACGTTTTATGTGGTGGGTTTTTAAATGTTGCAAGGTGCCCAGAATCAGCTAAGTATGAACTGAGCACCTCTGTAAGTTTATTTAATAATGATAATAATTTACTGTCCCGAGTAAGTTTCATTGAGGGCTGCATCGGTGTTGTGTTTGACCTCAAGGGGCTGGGTGGGCGTGGCCAACTTGACTTCACTCATGCCGGGGCCATCTGTGGTAGCCAAGGCAGGGCTGGGGGGGATCCTCCTGCAGCCCTCTGCCAGCGAAAATGGAGCTCGTGAGGGCTGTGTGCAGCCTTCTCAAGTGCCATTTTCCCTGGCAGAAGCACTGTGGGCCGGTCCTTCACTGTTTCCAAGGCAACCCCGTGGACCAGCTTTAAGTACCCCATAGGCCAATCTGGCCTGCGGGCCTTGAGTTTGACAACCCTGCCCTAGAACAATGGCCCTATATTTGTAAAAATATGCATTCCAGGGAAGGTGAAGTAGGTGGAGGAAGCAAAGGAACTACTTACCAGAGGACGGTGTGTTAGCTCCAACTCTTTTTAATATTTTACACCAACAGAGTTGGGAGGGACCTTGGAGGTCTCCTAGTCCAACCCCCTGCTCAGGCAGGAAACCCTATACCAGTGGTTGCCAACCAGTGGGCTGGGGACCACTGGTGGTCCACGAGAAAATTTTGGTGGTCTGCAGAGAAATGTCACCCACAAAGCAATTAATCCAGGCTGTGATGTGAGTACAAGGCTTGCGTTGCTTGCATTGCGAACAACATGAGGTAGTGAGGAGAGGGGGGAAGGGCGGAGGGGGGAACTTGCCCCACTCGTCCCATGCACCTCACCTGGCCACCAGGCTGCTTCTTTCTTCTTCTTCTGCTTTTGGCTGCATGCAAGGAAAGCAGCGAAACTCTTTCTTTCTCTTCCCCAAACTCCTCCAGAAATGAGTCTTTGGGACCCTGCAAGGCATCCTGCTCCAAGAGGCTGAGCCCGTGCAACAAGTCTCACAAAGACTCGTTTCTGGTGGAGTTTGGGGGAGAGAAAGAAACACTTCTGCTGCTTCTGCTGCTTCCCTTGCATGAAGCCAAAAGTCTCTGTCTCTGTCTGTGTCTCTCTGTCTCTCTGTTTCTCTCTCTCTCTCTCCCTGAGAACAGAGCTGGAGAGCCTATCCTGCGATCCCAAATAAAGAGTGATTGATCCGTAGGAAAACAGGGTGGGGAATTTTCCAGCAGACTTTTTTTTTGGATTTTCCCAGGGTCTCTGGTCCACAGGATATAAAATTATGACTTTGGTGGTCCCTGAGGTCCAAAAGGTTGGCAACCTCTGCCCTATACCATTTCAGACAAATGGCTCTCCAATCTCTTCTTAAAAACTTCCAGTGTTGGAGCATTCACAACTTCTGGAGGCAAGTTGTTCCACTGATTAATTATTCTGTCGGAAAATTTCTCCTTAGTTCTAAGTTGCTTCTCTCCTTGGTTAGTTGCCAGCCACTCCCTGTAAATATTAACAACTTGACATATACTGATGACCGAGCAAAGGCAGCATGGGGGGGGGGGGACATTTGATGAGGTAGAACAATATCTCATTGAAGCCATGTTAAAGCTGAACCAATATTTCTGTGATAACCAGTTAAGGCCAAAACTCAGGTATGTGCCTTCCATTTTCACAAGAAAGAGGCTGTTACAAAGCTGCATATTATATGGAAAGGGATGTTATTGCCACACTGCTACAGCCCTAAATATTTAAGGGTTTAACAGATCTAACAGATAATCAGAGTTGGAAGGGACCTTGTAGGTCATCTAGTCCACCCCACTGCACAAGTGGGAGACCCTACATCATTTCTGACAAATGGCAGTCCAATCTCTTCTTGAAAGTCTCAAGCGATGGCGCTCCCACAACTTCCGAGGGCAACTTCTGTTCCATGGGTTGATTGTTCTCACTGTCGGAAAGTTTCTCCTTATTTCCAGGTTAAATCTCTCCTTGTTCAGTTTCCATCCATTGTTCCTTGTCTGGCCTAAAGGCGCTTTAGAAAATAGCTTGATCCCCTCCTCCCTGTGGCAGCCCCTCAAATATTGGAAGACTGCTTTCCTGTCTCCCCTGGTCCTTCTCCTCACTAGACTAGCCAAGCCCAGTTCCTCTAGATAGGACCCTAACATACAAGTAGCACTGAAGGTTGGTGGAAGAAATAACATCATCAGGAAATTACTGAGCTCTATCTGCCTGGGGTGGCAAATCAAGGTTCCTTAAGATAACAGCTTTAGCTCTTTGCTACTTGACAGGCGAATATGCCTGCCCAGACTGGTATAAATCAGCACATGCTGTGAAAATAGATGTTGCTCTGAATGAAGCTAGCAGAAGTATTACAAGATGGCTTAAAGCTGCCCCTTTAGATAAGATTTACCACAGCACTGGCATTGCCTTGCGTGTTTTTGCAGAGAAGCAGCAGCATACAGAGAGAGGCTCAAATCACCAGTATGGCCTACAACAGGGCTGTCAAACTCGATGTCAGAACTCTGACATGCACCCCCATTCAAATCATAACTCTCTAGCCGCATCTAAAAAAAGATTGATTTATTAGGAGTTGACATGTCGGCGTTTCCCGGTTGCAGCCAACTCTGACACATCATTCACTTCACCCTTGACCCTGGTCTTCCCCCCCCCACCCCCTGGATGTATATTCTCCAATTAGACACATTCATAGCCAAGAGTCATCAATCGTGCTCTCCAGGAATAATTTTGCAGCCAGAAACTATGGTTGCCAAAGTGATTATCTCAAGCATTTAAGGAATGCACTGCTTTCCCCCCTCTTCCTTTTCTGCTGACAACTAAAAAGACCAAAGAAGTATCTTTTTTTAGTTGACACTCAATTTCATTGAGGGCCGCATCAGGGTTGTGTTTAATCTCAGGAGGCTGAGGGGTGTGTGGCCAGCTCGATGTCACTCATCAAGGCTCCATTTTCAACCACAATGGCCTCCTGCAGCTTTCTGCCAGAGAAAATGGAGTGTGCAGCCTCCCCGGGCCTCCACTTTCACAGGCAGAGGGCTACACAAGGCCGTTTTGACCAAAAGCCGTTTCGACCCCAGGCGTGCCTTGCACAGCCTCCCTGAGGCCTATTTTCACTGGCAGAGGCAACGCAGGCTGGTCCTTCACTGTTTTCAGGATGGCCCTGCAGCCCAAATCTAAGCACCCAGTGGGCCATATCTGGCCCCTGGGCCATGAATTTGACACCCCTGGTCTACAACCAGCTCCTCAGAGATTAAAATCATTCAATTTGTTCCATTGAAGATGGAATTATTATATTAAAAAAAAATTTAAAAATTCAGGAGAGAGATTAAAATTTAGGAAAATCTTAATTAGATCATCGGAAGTTTTTGAAGAATTTAAAAGCAGTGTGGACCATGGAAAGATACCAAGAGCCAACACCAATGGAACCAACAGAGGAGCTGGCAGCTGGATCTTGTGAAAGTTGGGAGGTATGGAAATCATTGGATAGACTGTGTAGGAATACAACAGGATCCAAAGACACCCTGAACAAATGGGGCCATCTGGTGACTTCTGACCTTTGTGATTGTGGTGACAAGCAGACAACAACATATGTATACCTTCCTTTTGTGTCCTGATCAGTGTACATTTGAGGACCTCATGGCAGCACAACATAATGCAATTCATGTTGCTAGTTTCTGGGCAAGATTTGTTTAACTTGTACATATTTTAATCTAGTTTTTTGTTTAATTTTAACATTTAGGTTGTACACGATGCTTTACTTTCATTGTGATGCTTCTGGCATGAATAAACAAACAAACAACACTTGTTTTATTTTCAGGGCTCCTGTATGAGATCACTTCAAAACTCTGAAATTTCCTGTCTGTTTTCTGCAGATGCTTTTTCAGAGAAGAAACACAAAATGAAGGGGATGTCAGCATGAATATACCTGCTCATTTGGGAATTAGTTTCCTGTTTCATTCTCCAACATCTTAGCTTTCTACCTATTACTTTTGGGGATGTGCTGCATTCAATAGAAAATAAAATTCACCATCCCTAATTTAGAAGAAAAGCCAACTAAAAGTCTGCTATATTTTACTAATATGCATTCCTGTTTTCTCTGCTATAAAGAATGAAAGTGCAGTTTAATGAACAATTGGACTCTTTGTGATCCAACTGCTTAAGAGGTCTTCTCTACAACAAAATGCTTAATAATATGTATCACTAGGACTTTTTTTCTTAGTAAATGTATTAAGAAGTAAAGCTCAGAGGCTGCAAACCCACTTTCAATTCAATTTTATGAGGGATTGAGTCCCACATCAAACCTTGGGATTCACCTTGGAATAACCGCAAAATCACAGCTATCACTTACTGCTTAATGTTGATTACAATCCAGTGGCTACTTCTACTGCAGAGCTCTTAATATAAACCTTTTACTCTGTGACAGCCCCTCAAGTACTAAAAGACTGATATTATAGCACTCTTAGTCATTTTCTTGGTTAGACTAGGAATACCCAGTTCATCATACAATATGACCCCTTATTATCTTTGTTGTCGTTCTCTGCACTCTTTCTAAGGCCTCATCATCTTTTTTTAATTGTGGCAATGATATAAAATTATGTATTACCCAGCAACATTAATCATGTATGAATGTATTAATAATGTATTAACCAATAATAACCAGATATAGGATTAGCTTTTTGGAGTTCCGCTGTATGCTACTCCAGTCACTGTGACATTCTCCAGTGAAGCCTGAAATTATAAAAGCCACTTATTAAGATGTCTTTCTTACTTTAGCCAAATTATTAGTCAAAAACAATGTTCACTTTTTCTATCATTTAAATCCTGCTTTTTGCAATGTAATCCTAGCTCTCTCTTTTAGTTGGGAAAATAACAGCAGAAAAAAAAAAATGGATATACCAAAGTTGAGAAAAATGGTAAGGACCTCAGAAATGAGGATGAAGGAAGAGCAATCAAGGTAAAAAGAGAATTATTTTTCAGAGAAGAAGAAGAATCGGTCAAGGGAGTTGCTAGGAGAATCTATTTCTCACCCAACTGGTCCACGGGGAAGGATGCGTAAGCCTATCCTTGCCTGTTTCAGGCAGTAGCTGATACTTGCTCTAACTGTTCTTCATTGTAAAAAAACAAAAGTGGTCGGATGCTGTGACAGCTTATTGGCACTCTCTGAATCACTTCAGTACAGTTTTTCCTATGATTATCCTCCTCCAGCCTCAAGGGGTATGATTAATTCATAGTGTGTCACCAAAAGACCCTTTCACCAGCACACCAAGCAAAAGTGCCTTCTTCCCACTGCCTCCTCGGATGATGGTGAAATTTGCACAGACGATCCCACAGGCAGCCAATCTTGTAAAAGCACAGTTATTACAAAATAAATTCAAAAGATCTATTTATTTAAGGTTATTACTCTGACCTGCAGGGTATTATAACATTCTTTTGATTGACAGAAGACATCAAGTTGCTGTTTCCCCACTAGATTACATCAAATAAATTCCCAAATCCTCATTTCCTTTCCTTTTCTTTCCTTTAGCTACCTAAGAGTATTAGGGAAATACATTGTTTTCTCTTGATCGGGTGATTAGGGATACATTGCACAAAGCAAGACTTTTGAAATTCAGTACAAACACATGTATTCTAAATTTGGGAGGGGGGGGGAATCAACTACTTAATAATGCCTTTATGATTAGAGACCCTAAACTTTAATTTAAGTCAGCTTTCAATCACCCCTGTAATTTTTATTTTATCTCTGAATACACCCAAAAGCACCAGAATTAAAATACTGGAAGCAATGGTTAGAAGTAATTAGAGCGGTAGATTTCTAAAAGCAACTTTTCTAATCATAATGGTACAGCAGAGGCATTTCACCAGAAGAAAGGCTACTCCGTCTTGATCTGAAACTGACAATAATGCCCCTTCTCCCTTTTATAGACCCCTCACATCCCAGACATAAACTGTTTCAACTCCTTCCCTCAAAACGACGCTACAGAGCACTGCACACCAGAACAACTACAAGAACAATTTTTCCCGAACGCCATCACTCTGCTAAACAAATAATTCCCTCAACACTGTCCAACTATTTACAAAGTCTGCACTACTATTACTATTGATCTTCTCATCACTCCTTATCACCCATTCCCCCACCCCCCACTTGTGACTGTATAACTGTAACTTTGTCACTTGTATACTTACTATTTATATGGACTGTTTCCTAGTATGATTTGATTGCTTATTGTACCCTATGACTATTATTAAGTGTTGTACCTTATGATTCTGGACTCTCGATGAATGTATCTTTTCTTTTATGTACACTGAGAGCATTTGCACCAAGACGAATTCCTTGTGTGTCCAATCACACTTGGCCAATAAAAAGAATTCTATTCTATTCTATTCAGGAGAACCTGTCAACCAGAGGTGGTATTCAGCAGGTTCTGACCAGTTCTGGAGAACCAGTAGCAGAAATTTTGAATAGATCGGAGAACTGGCAAATACCATCTCTGACTGGAGATATCCTTCCCCTGCCACGACCACCAAGCCATGCCCACAGAACTGGTAGTAAAAAAAAAATGAATCCCACCACTGCCGTCAACCTGCAGCAGAACTCTAGAAATTTGTGCTGAAAAGCACGAACATAGCTGTGGTAGCAAGAATTAAAGCACTGATATTGATAAGTGGATTCATCCAGTCGAATTTTAGACACAGAGAATTGTAGCACTAGTCATCTATGGAGATTCTCGCTCATCCATGACCATGTCAGAGCTGAAGAAGCTTCTTGAATGAGAAGCGAATCATCTTCAAAGAACAAGATGAAAGCCCAGTTGCCTTGTTGGAAGAAATAATCCATCTGGTTTAGTTCCAAGCTGGGAAAAAGACACTGGAAACATGGAGGCTGATTGGAAAGATGGTTTAATGATGAAACAGAACCACCAGCTTTTATGGTTCTCGTGCAGCTGACAAAATGGAGTTGAGAGTGGGGTGGTTTTTTTACATCTTCTTTGGGCTTTGTATTTGAGCTTCCTCTTCCTGTGCAAGAACATGTGTTCTATTGGCTGTTGTCAGATTCCTATGGGGTCATGCAAGGATTATGTAGGGGTCATAGGTGGCTCTATAGGCAAAAGAAGAAATGCAAATCTGAGGACTTCCGGTTTGTCGGCTTCGCCAGCGGCAGGGATTCGCGATCCTGCGCGATCCCTGCGGCGCTAGCCGTCTTGGTGCCTCCGATCCTGACAGATCTGGAGGCTAAGGCTGCCCCGCAGAGGCAGCCGAAGATAGGGGGAGCTGGTGAGGGGTTTGGGGGGTGTTGCAGACCCCCTCTCCAGCCGGCAAAACCCCCTTTTCTCAAGGCGATCGAGCGGCGGTCTGTAATGGCCGCCACAAAGAAGCCGGCAGCTGGGTAAGACTGAGCAGGAGGAAGAGAGGAGAAAGTTTCAGAGAAAGTTTTTTGGCTGACCCAGGATTTTAAGAGGCGTCTAATCCTGAAAAATATGACTTCTTGAACGATACTTTGTTTCCAGAGGAGAATTTCAAGCGGCAAAATTGAGGTGCTGAAATGGAAAGTTTACTCTCCTTCCCTATGGAATCAACAAATGGCCATTGAGAAACCTGTTGTTTTTTATAAAAGGTAAAAACTTGGCTTCTTGTTATAAGTGGGAAGGGAGAGGACAAAAAAATATTAAGATTTTGCTGGAGGAGATGTCTTGAAGATTTTGAGACTAAGAATTAATTGCAACAAGGCTCTAAAATACAGATTGGGCTTTTTTTCTTTTCCTTTTTACTGATACCACCCCAAAGAGAAAGTGAGAACTTTGTGCTTTGTCTGGACTGATTGATGTCTCTGGGACTTTGGGGAATTGTTTTAACTTTTGAAACATCTTGGTTGCTTTAAGAAGAAGAACAAAGAAAAGATTCACAATGGCTTTACCTGTTGATGAACTTAGAAAGGAATATGGAGAAATAAAGAAAGAAAGCAAGGACGCTGTGAAAGAAGCCTTCCTTTTTTTTAGAAATGGCGCTTGCTATTTATCAGCAAACACAACAACAGATGGAGGAAATAGAAGAAGAAGAAGAAGAAGAAGAAGAAGAAGAAGAAGAAGAAGAAGAAGAAGAAGAAGAAGAAGAAGAAGAAGAAGAAGAAGAAGAAGAAGAAGAAGAAGAAGAAGAAGAAGAAGAAGAAGAAGAAGAAGAAGAAGAAGAAGACGCCATCTTCAGTGAATCTAAAAATTTAATTAAGAGAGAAAAGAGAAAGAAAGGAAGGAAAATGAAGGACTTAAGACTTAAAAAAATACTTAAGAAAGAGAAAAATAAGATGCAAAATCAACTCAATGTTACTAAGCAAAAGGAAAAAGGAATACAACAGAGAGGGGAAGCTAAAAAGGCGGAGGTTAGTAGAGGGGAGGGTAAAAAGGCCAGGTGGGATAAGAAAGGAAGGGAAAAGAGACGAAAAAGCCACAAAGGTATGAAACAAGATGGGAAAAAAGGAATTTTTTTTAGGGATAAAGGGTAATGTATAATTTTAAAAAAAAAGAAGATTCTGAAAGGTACATAAGATGGTATTGTAGTACTTGTATTAGAAATAGAAAACTAGAATGTTATAAGAATTAATAAAAGACCAAAATATTGAAATGTTTAGTAATGACAGATTTTAAAATTTAACAAAATATTAAAAGGAATGTTTAAAATACTGAGTTTAATTAAAAAGTTTAATTGACTATTGTTTTGATTTTATTATAAACTCATTATTGTAGCACTTGTCCTTTGAAATAGACAATTGGAATGTTATAAGATTTAACATTTAGATTTATTATTTAATTATATTAATTATTATGGACTTATTATTATTATTATTTTTCTTTTTAAAGGTTAGCAGGTAGAATGTACTAAGCAGAATCAGATTGGGTATTAGGCGTTATTTTAAATATTAATTTAGGGGGAGGATAGAAAGGCATCACACTCTGATCAGTGATTTCAAGAGAAATCCTTTTTTTTTTTCTTACTGTAGGGAATGAGATAAATGGATAATTTGGAAAGAATGGGCAAAAAATACAAATACAATTATTTAAATTAATGAATTAAAAATGAATTAAATAAAATAGAAATAAGAAGCGTGAAAAGCGGGAGAAGCTATATAGAAGATATAGAATGGTAAATAAGATAGGTAATGGTATATAAGATGAGCACGAATTTAATTGAAGTCCATACAAAGAGAGGTAATCTGGGGCCAAACTACTTTCTTAAAAGAAGTTTTATATTTTTGTGTTTTGTGTGTTCATGTTTTGTTTGAGAATTAATAAAACCTCGGAGGAATGTTGGATGAGAATAATGGTAATCAAGTCAGAGAGAAATGTAGATGATGATTATAAACTGGATAAATATAGAAAATAATAATAATAATAATGAAATTGAATACGAAAAGAGAAATAATGAGAAATTTGTTAAGAGATATCTATATGTCCATATTGAAATGGTGTAAAACAGAATTATGTTGTATAAAATAATATTTTACTTGACTTGTAAAATTAATAATGGAAAGAGGTTTTATGTATTTAATGGTTAATGATGGTTTGTTTGTCTTTAAAATCAATAAAATTTGTTTCAAAAAAAAAAAAAAGAAGAAATGCAAATCCTAGGTGCTTGTCTAAGCTAATCTGGTCGACCTCTGAATTATTGTTTATCTGTGCTCCCAGGTTTGAAGTTTGGACTGCTCTGGGATGGTGCAATGAAGGGGCTTGTGTTCTGAAAGGATGTTGAGCAATTCCTATTGTGGCTTAATGATTTTCGTCCTGTTTTGGATCTTGGGTGAAGAGCTGCTTCTAATCCTACCATTCTGCCTTTGTTCAGACTTTGCTGCAGGGAGTTTCAAAATATCCTGTCTTGAACAGATTTCTCTCTGCAGTATTTGCTTTGCCTATGAATAGAGCTATCTCGATACTTGTCTTCCTCTTTCAATAAGCTCTTTATCTCTTAAGTGCTGATATCTGCTGGGGGCTATTAAGGAAAGTGGGGTCTGCTTTCTGCCTCTAAAAAGACATGTTTATCCATTTCTCCCTTTGGGGAAATGTAATATTCTGCCTTTTTTTTAATATTTCCCAAAATATTTCATTCTTCTAGGAGGGTGTTAGGTATAACATTGATACCAAATATGGTTTGGGTGAATAAATATATAAAACTTAGATATCATGGTTTAAGTGCTTATCACTTTAAGCACAATGCAGCAGGCAATTAGCCGATTAAGGGTGCGGTTAGAAGTTACAATATAAGGAAGCATTAGAAGATGGAAAGCTTACTGTCTGGCTGTTACCGTCTGTTACTGTAACTGTGTGCTACTGCGACTAACTGTGATTACTGACTGTGAGTGCCTGTGACTGAACTGTTATTGTTTGCTACTGTTTGCTGATTTACTGCGTAATTCTACTGAATATCCAGCGTTTGTTTCTCTGGAGAGTGAAACCGGAGGAGGAGAAGATATCTTTATCGGCTGATAAAGATATTGCAAGGACTCTTAACTTGGACTATACTAGTGAGTCTTACTGGATGGAAATACTGTGAATGACTTAATGGACTGAATGACAATGCTTAAAACCTAACATTGGTTATGGGCCCAGCAGCATAGTCTAACTAACCAGGATATAGCAGAGAGAGTTGGTGTGAGTTGCACATTACTGTAAAAAACAAACTGTTTTAATTAGTTTAAAATAGTCAAAATATCTGAAGAGTAATGGCACAAGTAAATTTGTCACAACTGTCCATGATATCCAGGCTGGATGGAACAAACTATGTTTCATGGTCAATGAAATGTAGTTTACTTCTACGCAGAGAAGGTTTGTGGGACATTATAGCAAACCCACCAGATGTGAGTAGCTGGGATCCTGCTAATGATGATGATAACGAAAAGTTACAAGACTTTAAACTGAAGAATGAGCAGGCTTTATGCATCATAGGACTGACTCTCTGTGATCAGCAGCTTGTCCATATTCGTGGAGAAGAAAATGCTGCAAACTGCTGGGAGAACCTCAGGAAGATTTATGTTCGGGACAGTGTAGGAGCACATATAAATCTTACACGGAAGCTTTTTCAACGCATCTTCAGAGGAATGGAGATATGTTAGTTCATTTAAACTGTATGAAGAGCATTTTTCAAGATTTGCAAGAAAAAGAGCTTATATTTAATGAACTGCAACAAGTCTACATAATATTATCTTCATTAGATCAAAGCTATGATGACTATGTGACTTCGTTAGAGGTATTGCCTAAAGAAAGCCTCTCATTAACCGACATAACAGGCAGGCTACTAGAAGAAGCCAGAAGAAGGCATGAGCGTGACGAGCTGAGAGAAGATAAGAAAGAAGAGAAATTATCTTCAAAGCTTGAAAGAAACCAGCAAAGCAAAGTAAAGCACCCGGAAGAAGAGAATTTATCTTCAACAGCATACACAATTAAAAAGTGTTTTAATTGTGGAGGCAGAGGACATTTGGCAAGATTCTGCAAAAAGAGAAAAAGCCAGAATGTAAAAAAGCCAAAGAAAGCATTTGAACTAGCCACGTTTAGCAACTCTGATGTGAAGAATAATTTATGGGTGGTTGACAGTGGCGCATCCCACTGCATCACAAGAGATAAGACAAAATTTATAAAAATGTCTACAAGCTCTCAACATATATCTCTTGCTAACGGCTGGAAACTGAAAGCGAAAGGTCAAGGTTTTGCACGTTGTCCGTACATAAACCAGGATATAAAAATGTTGTATGTACCGCAACTAAAGTTTAATTTGCTTTCAGTAAGGGTATTAGATAAATTAGGTTATGTAATTACTTTTAAGGATAATAATTGCATAATTGAAAAAGATAACAAAAGGGTAACTGCAGCTTTAAATGGAACATTATATGTCTTAGATAATAGTAAGAAAGGGGAGGCTCATACTGTATTTAATAATATAAAGCCTCATGAAGAATGTATCCATTTATTGCATAGGCGTTTGGGGCATGTAAATTTTAAAATGCTAAAACGTACAGTTGAGTTATCTGAAGGAATAAGGTTAAAATCTTGTGATAAATATTTGCGTTGTAATGTTTGCTGTGAAGATAAGAGCAAAGTATTGCCTGCAAATAGGCTAAATGGTTTCAAAACAAAAGAACCTTTAGAAGTAGTATTTGCAGACATAATAGGTCCAAAGAAACCCAGTATGGGGGGTGCTAGATATATACTGAGCATTATGGATCATTATTCTAGATATGGGTTTTGCTATTTAATGAAAAGCAAAACTGAAACATATCAACATTTTTTCAATTGGCTTAGGTTTGCTGAAAGAAAGTCTAAACGGCAACTGATAACCCTGGTGACAGATAATGGTACGGAATTTATTAATAACAAATTCCAGAACAGACTTAAGGTAGCTGGAATAGAGCATAAGAAGTCTGCTCCATACAGGCCAGAACATAACGCTTTTATTGAAAGAAGAGGCCAAACACTACAGGCAATGGTTAGAACAATGTTAAATGATTCTGGGTTACCTGATTCTTTGTGGGGGAGGCTACAATGTGTGCTAATAACATATTGAACAACGTTGTTAATACAACAACAGGTGAAATACCATTCACCAGATGGCATGGCAGGAAACCTGATCTAAGTTACCTGCACACATTTGGTGCACCAGCATGGGTGCATATTCCTGCACAACTCAGGAAAAAGGGCAACATAGAGCTAAAAGATTTTTCTTCGTTGGTTATCAGGCAAACCATAGGGCATATAGATTTTGGGAGAAAGGCACATCTAAAGTGTTATGTAGTGCTAGTGCCCAATTTCTAGAACATGAAGGATGGGAGAAATTAGAACAGGATGCCAATAAAGATGTAATTATTGAATTCTATAGAAATCCCATTAGTTATCCCTGTAACTTTAAAAATAAAGTAAAGAGACAAATACAGGATGAAATAGTGCCCATAAAGGAAGAAACAGATTCAATAGCTGAACAGGATGAGGAAGATGAACAGGTAGTAGTTCAACAAAGTCCTCCTGTAAGCCCTGTAATTCCCAGAAGAACTACACGTATATCTAGACCGCCTGATAGGTACCAGGCTAACACAGTGTGCCAGATTAATCAAGTTCCTAATTCTGTAGAAGAAATTAAAAAGTATCCTAATAAGGAAAAAGAAAATGGTATGCAGCAATGAATAAGGAACTGAATTCATTAAGAGATATGGAAGGTGTATGAAAATGCCAAATTACCTGTAGGAAAGAAATCCATTGGCTGCAAATGGATATTTAAGGTAAAAATAGATAAAGATGGTAATTTAATCCATAAGGCAAGATTAGTAGCCCAAGGTTTTAGGCAGAATGCTAATGACTATGATGAGGTGTTTGCACCTAGTCTTAAGGCAGCAACCTTGAGGGCAGCTTTAGTGTGGGCAGCTAGTAAAAACTATATAGTTAACCATTTAGATGTGGAAACTGCTTACTTGCACGCCCCATTAAAACATATTATTTATATGAAAAACCTGTTGGTATTAAAAGTGAAAATAAGGATAATAATGATTGTTGGTTGTTAAAGAAAAGCCTCTATGGTCTAAAACAATCAGGCTATGAATGGAACCAGTATATTGTAAAGGAACTAGACAATATAGGATTTAAAGCTGGTTTAGCCGATCCATGTTTGTTTAAGAGGGAGACAAATGGGAAAGTATCATTATTATTACTATTCACAGATGACATTGCATTGATAACTGAAACTAATGATGAAGCAAATAAAATAATAGCATCATTAGGAAAGAGAATAAAGATCAAGCAATTAGGGGAGATAAAGAAGTATCTCGGTTTGAATATAAAGAAAACACGGAAAGGTTTTAAGATATCTCAGGAAGATAAGATAAGCAAATTGCTAAAAGATTACAAGATGGAGCTTTGTAAGCCAGCTAAGACTCCAATGAGTCAGGAGTTTAGCAACACTGATGAACAAAGCCCTGAGTTTGATAAGGTGATTTATCAATCTTTAATTGGTAGTTTGAGTTATATTAGTAATTGGTCTAGACCAGATATATCGTACTGCGTGAATCAGTTGGCTAGATTCAATTCTGCACCATGTGAAAGACACTGGATAGCAGCTAAGAGGATATTAAGATATCTTAAAAAGACAATGAATTATTCATTGTATTTAGAACCAAAGGGTGATTTAATTCTAAGTGCATATGCAGATGCTAGTTTTGCATCAGAAAGAGACACTAGAAAGTCGACTTCAGGAACAGCCATAATGCTGGGTAAGACATTAATAGGCTGGAAGTCAATAAGACAACAGCATATAAGTTTGTCTACTATGGAGGCAGAATTCTCCTGTTTATCATTGTTATGTACAGAATTAATAATGTATAAACAAATGTTAATTGATATAGGTATAACTGTAGATTATCCTATAATTATACATGAAGATAATCAGGCAGCAATTCAAATGGCCACAAATATTGGAGTAAAAACAAGGAGCAAGCATACAGATCTAAGATACCTAAACGTGAGACAATCTGTAAGAAGTAAGATGATTCAGCTAGAGTACTGTATGTCGGAGGACAATTTAGCTGATAATTTTACTAAAGCCCAAGGTGCCAATAAGCACCAGGAGAGTTGTGAAAAATATGGGATAAGATTGTAAAGTTATTATATATTTATTTCACCCAAAAGGGGAGTATGTTAGGTATAACATTGATACCAAATATGGTTTGGGTGAATAAATATATAAAACTTAGATATCATGGTTTAAGTGCTTATCACTTTAAGCACAATGCAGCAGGCAATTAGCCGATTAAGGGTGCGGTTAGAAGTTACAATATAAGGAAGCATTAGAAGATGGAAAGCTTACTGTCTGGCTGTTACCGTCTGTTACTGTAACTGTGTGCTACTGCGACTAACTGTGATTACTGACTGTGAGTGCCTGTGACTGAACTGTTATTGTTTGCTACTGTTTGCTGATTTACTGCGTAATTCTACTGAATATCCAGCGTTTGTTTCTCTGGAGAGTGAAACCGGAGGAGGAGAAGATATCTTTATCGGCTGATAAAGATATTGCAAGGACTCTTAACTTGGACTATACTAGTGAGTCTTACTGGATGGAAATACTGTGAATGACTTAATGGACTGAATGACAATGCTTAAAACCTAACAGAGGGGTAGGCGCTGACTTTCTACAGCCTCTTGAAAAAGCACCTTTGGGACATAGCCCTAGCCTAGCCTCATTCAGTTCGAAAGAATCTCTTTGGACATCAAGATCAACTCCCAGATTAGTGTGGCAACCCAAATTCACACATTCCAGAGAACAGGCCAAGCGGGCTAACTTGAGCCAAGGGAGGCTCAAGATTCCAACTTGGCTTTCTCTTTCTCTGCCTCTGTCTATCAAAATGCAGCCTCTCATCGTTATTTATTTATTAAATTTCAGTACTGCAACAACCAAAGGACTCCCAGCAGTACACTATATAAAACATCCACGGTAGAAATAATAAAATGTCCATGTCTGACAGTGATAAATGATAGGCAACAATAATCAGCATGCGATAGAAGTGGATAAATAAGGATGCACGGAAACATTATCTGCAAAACCTAACTTTCCCTAAGTGAATAGCATCTTAAATCCAGATATAATGTTCTTCCATCAGCACTATTCCAAGGTAAGTATAATGAAATGCCCATAGCAGAATGCATATTCCCTCCCCACCCCACTAACCTGATTTCCAGCTCCGTTCTCCTGTGCAGGGCAACAAAAGAAGACTCAGCTGATCAGTTGGGAGTCAGGAGGCAGAGAAGAGATGGGGGTGGGGCCAGTCAGAGGTGGTATTTGCTGGTTCTCCGAACTATTCAAAATTTCCACTACCGGTTCTCCAGAACTGGTCAGAACCTGCTGAATACCACCTCTGATATGTATCCAAAATCACGGGTTATGGGGTAGAATGATCTCTGGACACAATGAATTGCTTTAAAGCAGGGGTCGGCAAACTTTTTGGCTCGGGGGCCGCATTGACTTTTAAAATTTGACAGACGGGCCGGGTCAGCACAAGATTTTTGGGAATCCCCCCTTCCCCCTCTTCTTCTCCCCTTTCCCTCCCCCGGAGGCCCCTGAGTCAGGAGTTGCTACCGCAGGTGCGGCTCCACGCGGCTCCAGTCCCGTGTTGCCTCGGGAAGGGAAAGGCAAAAAGGAAGAGCCGCGGCGGTGCTTTGCAATGGGAGCAGTGGCACCGGAGGCTCAGGCTCAGCGGCTCCTGGTTTTGCCTTTTCCTTCCCAAGGCAACGCGGGACTGGAGCCGCACGGAGCTGCGCCGGCGGTAGCAACTCCTGACAGCCCCAGCCGGACACCTGAGCGGAGCCCAGGCGAAACTGCCTGTTGCTGCTGCCGGAGCACCGCCGGGTCGCCTCCTCCAAGCAGCCCGCTCGCCCGCCGGGCTTCCCCTCTGCCGCACGGCTCGGGGCCAGGCGCGAGCGCCCGTGTGTTAAAAGGAAGCCGAAAGCTGCTGGGAAGTTGCTCGGGTGCTGGGAGCAGGCTTTTAAAGTGCCGCCCGAGCAAAGTTTAAGCAGCCCGCCCGCCGCCGGGCGGAACCCTTCCTGCTCCTCGGTGGGAAGACGCTCCAGCCTGCAAACTTTGCCTTTGCAAAGTTTAAGCCTGAAGCCCGGAAACCCAAGCAACTTTCCAGCAACTTTCGGCTTCGTTTTAACTCACGGGCGCCACACCTGGCGGAGGGGAAGCCCGGAGCCTCCTCCAAGCAGCCTGCCCGCCCGCCCGCCGGGCTTCCTTCCGCCACGTGGCTCGGGGCCAGGCGCGAGCGCCCGCGAGTTAAAAGGAAGCTGAAAGTTGCTGGGAAGTTGCTCGGGTGCTGGGAGCAGGCTTTTAAAGTGCCGCCTGAGCAAAGTTTAAGCCTGGAAGCCCGGAAATCCAAGCAACTTCCCAGCAACTTTCGGCTTCGTTTTAACTCGCGGGCGCCGCGCCGCCCGAGCCGCACGGTGGAGGGGAAGCCCGGAGCACCACCGGGTCGCCTCCTCCAAGCAGCCCGCCTGCCCGCCCGCCCGCGGGCTTCCCCTCCGCCGCGTGGCTCGGGGCCAGGCGTGAGCGCCTGCGAGTTAAAACGAAGCGGAAAGTTGCTGGGAAGTTGCTCGGGTGCTGGGAGCAGGCTTTTAAAGTGCCGCCAAGCAGGACCGCCGAGCCGGAAATGGGGCACCAAGGCAGGGCAAGGTTTCACCAGCAGCGGCCTAGCTTTAGATGGCTCCAAGCAGCCCGCCCGCCCGCCGGGTGGAAGACGCTCCTCGGTGGGAAGACGCTCCAGCCTGCAAGCTTTGCCTTTGCAAAGTTTAAGCCTGGAAGCCCCGGAAAAAAAGGGGATCGGCGGGGACTCACCTTCGGAGAGGTCGCACTCGAAGGTGATTTCGAACTCCCAGCCGAGGCCTTTGCAAATTTCTTTTCTTTCCTACCCCTAGATCGCTCCGCACTGTTTTGCAGCTGTGGGGGCCACGCGGCACAGGGCAATACGCCACGCCCAGCGATTTTTTTTCAGGGGCGGGCCGGATTGGACAGACCAATGGCGGCGATTTTTTTTCAGGGGCGGGCCGCATTGGACAGACCAACGGGCCGGATGTGGCCCGCGGGCCGTAGTTTGCCCACCCCTGCTCTAAAGGCAACTTTGAGATTATGGGTTGAGGGGGAAAAGTAATTCTTGAAGTACAACTGACACCATGCTCTCAACCCCATAAAGAAATATGTTGCTTCACCCCGCAACATAAGATGTTCATTGCCAATTTGAAGGTCAGCAAGCATGCAATGAGTGGCAGAAGCATGACAGATCCAGAGAAAATCAAGTGGTAGAATCTAAGAGACCACAAGGTGGCATCAGTAACCGCATCACACTTCTCACAGGCTCAATTGATGCCACATGGACTGCTCTCTGTGATCCATTACCACTGCTGTGAGGATAACCCTAGGCACTACGAGACCAGATTGTCATCAAGTCAACAAGCAGGTGGCTCTGGACAGAGCAAGCGCAGCTATGGGAAAAGCACAAGTATGAGGAAAAGAAGATGGCTTGTAGGATGTAAGAAGACCAACAAAAAAACTGGCAAAAGTGTGTCTCTGCCAGAGAATGGCAAAGCAAGCGGTCATAGGTACCAAAGCCAAATACTGCTGGGATTTATATAGACAGCCAGACACAAAGAAAGGCAAAAAAAAAAAAAATCTTTATCAACTAGCAAAAATATATGCCAAGATGGCAAAAGAAATTGCACACTATATGAATGTAAAAGCAGGGGTCTCCAACCTTAGCAACTTTAAGACATGTGGACTTCAACTCCCAGAATTCCTCAGCCAGCTTTGCTGGCTGAGGAATTCTGGGAGTTGAAGTCCACAAGTCTTAAAGTTGCCAAGGTTGGAGACCCCCGATGTAAAGGACAAAAAAAAAAAAAAACCCAGCCGGATAAGGTCAAAATCATGAGACACTGGCAACAGTACTATTATGAATTAAGGAATGTTTCTAAAGTCAGGTTTTCATACCTACCATGTCTGACCAGACCTGTGCATTATGGCTGAAGAAGTTACTATGAAGTCTACCAGGAAATATCTGAAAGTTAAAAAAAAAACCTCCTGGGGTAAAGTGACCAACTGGCTGATAAACTTCTTCAATGCCACTGTTGTTGTGGTTCGCCGGCAGCCGGTGCAGCCGGCAGCGCAATCGGACAGTGAGGAAGAACAGGGACCAGTCAGGAAGTCTGTAGAGGACTCGGACGAGGGTCCTGCACCTGATGCAGAGATGAGCCCAGGACCATCTGAGAGTGGGGTGCTGCCTTTGGAGTCTGGCAGCAGCGAGGCAGAGGACCCAGGGGAGCCTGTTCCCAGTGCACATGTGCACAGAGCTGCTAGAAGGCGAGAGCAGCTGAAACTAAAAGGGCGACTTGGGAGTAAGGCTGGAAGGTGATTGTCCCTACCATAAAGTATAAAGGTCAGGCCAAGATGATGATACCTTTGCAGGAAGCAAAGTAGTTTGATCAATTCAGAGTCATCCTTGAAGCTCTTTGTACTTCGGTTGGGTTTTTTTGTACTTCAGTCAGTTTCTTTTCTAGTTCATTTGTTTTTGGCAGCACTTCACAGAACTGAAAGGTGTGTGCTTATCTTGGGGGACTATTTGAGATTAATTCCAGCTGGGAATGAAAACAATTCCTAGTGTTGCAATAAAATAAGTCTTGTTTTTAAAATAAGAGTGTGAGTAATTACGGTTTAGGAAGCTTGGGTCAGAACAACTGTGAACTCTGGCCATGTCCTGCTGAGTGGGCCACAAGTATCACAATTTCCCCTTCAAGAGCAAAAACTACCTGGTAGACTGTTCCAACTACTGACCAATCTGCCATTTATCACACACAATGAAAATTTTTGAGCAGATTCTCAATGAGAGCCTCCATAATATCACTGAAATCACTATCAACCAGTGAGGTTTTGTCAAAGGCTTGAGTACTTGTGTACAGAAGTGGAATAACCATCTTAGCCAATTTTGTGCCTCAACTGAGTACTTCCACCATCCAGGTCAGCGACAAAGATCTAGTGAAGAAAATCTCCTTCTGTTACTTAGAATCCCATATGCAAAGCGACAGTGTCATTAATGAAATAGTGCAGGCAAGAATAAATGCAACATAGCTTGCAGTGGAAGGAAATTGCTGGAGTGCTCTGCGATACGTGTATGCCAATTCACCTAAAATCAAAAGTGTATAAAATGGTAGTTCTCCCGGTAACAGGGTATGGCATTCTGGGCCGACCAACCACTAAAAATATAGAGAGCTTTTTTCATGCCATGGAGATTTGCATGCTCTGTTGATCATAAGGTATCTCCATCTTGACTAGTAAAAGATGAGCATTGCACCAATAACAGAAAAAAATGGGAGGAAAAGGCCTACAGTGGTTTGGCCATGTTCTACTAGCAGCACCCCATACCATCACTTGTACTCAGGGGTGGGATTCTAACAGTTCGGACTGGTCCGGGCGAACCAGATGTTAAATTTACATCTGGTTCGCCGAACCGGTAGTTGAACCGACCGGCTGGCCCTGCCCACCCTACCCTGCCCCTCCCAGGAGACTCCAAGCAGCGCATTTTGGATGTTGGTACGTGCAGGGTCCAATTGGAGGCTCTGGGAGGGTGAAAAACGGCCAAACCGGAAGTTCTGGAAGTCCAGAAGTGGGCCTGTTTCCGGCTTCCAGAGGCTCTCCAGAGCCCAGGGAGGCCGTTTTCGCCCTTCCAGAGGCCCAAGGGAAGCCTCTGGACTCTGGGGAAGGCAAAAAAAGGCTGAACCGGAAGTTCCGGAAGTCCAGAAACAGGCCTTTTTCTGGCTTCTGGAGGCCCCGTGGAGCCCCAGGGAAGGCGTTTTTTGCCCTCCTAGAAGCCTAGAAGCCTCCAGACTCTGGGGAAGGTGAAACATGGCCCTTCCAGAAGTTCCAGTAGGCCATGCCCACCTAGCAACCAGGCAGAGATGGGATTTTTGCTGGGATTTTTGAATCCTACCCCTGCTTGTACGGCCTACCATTTTAACATTGATGGCAAATGCTCCCACAGCAGACCAAATTAAAGGTAACAGGCAAAAGTCACATAGATGTGAAAATCATCCATCGAACCAGGTTTTGCTATATTTGATCCTGCACCTGTGGAGAAAACACTGAGGATGAAGAATTTCTGTTGTCTAAATTTGCAAGTTTGACTGACCACTTTAGACTCCTCTGATATGACAAAGAGCCTTAGGCAGATGCTAAATTTGGGGAGGGGTGTCAGTCATTTCATTCTTTTTTGAAATGATTCTTGGCTAGAAGCTGTTGGCTCCGGTGATTTGTTTTCAGTCTCTGAGGAACGAACTAGAATTTCATGTCTTGTCACCGGTATATGCCTCCATTTATCAGACTCCTTTCTCAAAAAATGTCAACTTGAACACGAGCCTTATATCTGTTACAAGAAAGAACATTTTCTACAACTAACTTTTCTGAAAGTTTCACTCATTCAAAATTTCTGGTCTCCCTCCACCCCAATTTATTCTGGCCTATTTTAAAACCTAAACCAGGAAAAACATTTCTGCATATGTAAAACATTAACTCGTGGGTGAAAATCCTAAGATTACAGCCGGATTTATAACTATGGCTATAAAAACAAGGCTGTTAGGAATAACATAGGTTACCTAACGTAGTTTGGGTAAAATAATATATATAAACTATGATAGTGAGTTTAAGTGTGTGTCACTTTAACTGCAAAGCTTGTAATTTTGGGTGCGGCTGTAAAATCGCCATAAGAGGGAGCAAGAGAACTGGATTGATTGCTGGCTTACTGGATTGCTTGCTGACGATGATGGATTGTTAATTGCGTGTTCTCTGCTGTTGCTGAAGGAAGAAAGGAGGTTTTATTTCTTCATATCTCTACTGCGAAGAGATATGTTACTGGACTGATATTTGTAAGTTTACTGACCTCTTTTTCGACACTGGACTTTGCAACTGAATAATCCCCGGACGGACTGAACTAGTGTATGATATATGGACTGTTTGACTATGCTAAAACTATTACTGGAATAAACTATTTAACTAGCATAGTGTATCGTTTTACTGAGTGTAAGCTACAAAAACGTTTGTCTCACATATTTGCCTGCCTGCCTGCCTGCCGTGCAGGTTCTGCTAGGGTGTATATCCCTAACAAAGGCTTTTAATAACAAATAACAAATCAATGAGCTAGTCAATCAAAGTCTGTTATGTAACATTTATTTACTTGTTGAACTGTTTTATCCAATACCAAGTTCAGATTATACTTGTAACTTGCTTTGGGGCCTTTTGTCTGTAAATAAAATTGATTGATTGACTCTTCCACAGTTTCCAGGCAGACCTTTAACAGGGAAAGGTGCACAGTTCATTAAACTTCAGAAGCTTTGAGACATCCTCATTGTCCTTTTGTCATCAGTCATGTCTTTTTTCCCTTTAAACAAAAGATTCTAAGCAGGGATAATCAATCTAACCAAAAAGAACCAAAACAGAAGCATAAGGTTCCAAAGATGTAATTGTTCTGACAGTTTGAACTTAGTGGATTTGGGGAGGAATAGCTTTAATGTCAGCAGTTATGCTACCCCCTCCTTTTTCTTTACTCTGAGTAGGGAATCTTCTCCGACTCTTGGGCTTCTCTCAGTTGGAATTAGAACTGGAAGTTGCCTAGAGAAATATCCCAGGGCACAGATGTGTAATAAACAGCCGGTTAATTGCAACACCTAGGAAGACCATTAAGAAAGAATTCCTGTGACTGCCATTTTTTTAAAAAAAGTTTGATTTGCAGTGATTTCTTCTACTTTCTCTCACCGGTGCAGCGCAAATAATCCTAGAGGCCTTCTACTTTAGATAGGAGAGGGAATCTCTATCTGTCCCTACTTCTTCATTCCTGACTACCCTTGTTAGTGTAGTGAACTAATCTAGTTTCAGGCTTCTTTCCCAAAGTAAACCTCACCTCCACCTTTTTGGGGGAGGTGAGCATCATCTGTCATATAACATTGGCTTATTTGCTAAGGCTGCCACAATGGATGTTGTAAATTACAAGATACCCATATTCCAAAATGCAAAGAGTGATGCGGTGGCCTAGAGGTGGAGCTCTCGCCTCACAATCAGGAGGCTGTGAGTTCTATCCTAGGTAGAGGCAGATATTTCTCTCACTGGGCACACTGAGAATATATCTGCTGAACAAAACTCCTGATTGGTGACAGGAAGGGTATCTGGCCAGTAAACACTCAGCTTCATTCAGTTGCCCAGACAAGGAATTATGGGGACATTAAAAGGAAATGAATATACCAAAACACAAAGTGGTGAGTTATGGCTATACAGAGTTCTTGGCAACAACACAGAAGTGTTTTCCCCAGCCTTCTCTCCTGTTTGAGTTTGGGGTTCCATCTCTCAGTGGAGTTGTTGTTGTTGTTTTTCATACAGGCAGAGTTCTAGTTGCTCTCACTCCCTTTTTGATTTTCCCAGCAAGGGTACCCATACTGGGAGCAAAATTACTCCAGAGCTTCTCATGGGAACTATAGACACTGAAGCTTCCCATCCTGTCACATCACTAATCCCTTGGGGGAATTACTCTGGAGGGAAGAATAAGTTTAGAGACAGTTGCTATCACAGAGTTAAAGAAGAACAGATCAATCAATCCATGACTATTCATCTACACTAAAAAAAAAATTCACATATGTGACTATGAAGAAGTAGATCGTAGTCCAGGAAATGATTGCGCCTAGCAGTCCTGAAGAACTAAGACAAGTGACTATAGTGGATGGATTGAATCAATGAGATTACTGGAATGTCCTTGGAAAACATAATTACTGCAAAAGATAAATGCAGATAAGAAGTATTTATATATACAGTCACTAGCAGTCAAATCTAAGTCACGAGCTTCTAAAACTGCTTTGCCATTATCTCTATTCCCACATCATTTCTAGGGTCCTCTCTCCACAGAATATTCCCAATTCACTTTTCACTTTTTTTCTGGACAGCTGGACATATTTATAAAGGATGACACTGGGTGGCATTCACTCACTACTTTTATTTTGTAAAAATGCCTAGGGGACCAATGTTGAATCCAAGCATATTCTTGACTGATGCCTGTTTGCAATGTTTTAACTACTTTTTAAACATTGTTTTATTACTAAATATTTTTTAAAAAACATGGTTAATCTATAGGCCTGGTAGATAACATGCAAGAAATCTGCAGGCAGACATGGGAGGAATGTAGTGCATAACGTAGACGAGGGGTGCCATCCAGAGACAACAGTTGAAAAATCTAAGGACACAAACATGGGAATGGAATGCAAAATGTCCAGCCGAAGAGGTGCCAGAATGTGGAACTGTTACCAAAACACCTAATTTGAATCTTATTGGATACCACCAAGATGACCAAAGAGGGGAGGACCCGGGAGAAGGAAAAATTACTGGGTTTACGCAGAAAATCTTCAGATCTGGCTTTGCTTCACTGTAACCACTTGGCTTCAGTGAATGGAGTCAAGGGTCTTTCTTTCCTGGATGTCCAGGCTGGGAAAGGTATGACATACTTGAGCAATGGATGGAAACTAATCAAGGAGAAAAGCAACCTAGAACGTCTCCTGACAGTGAAAACAAATCAGTGGAACAACTTGTCTTCAGAAGTTGTGGGGGCTCCATCACTGGAGGCTTTTAAGAAGAGACTGGACAGCCACTTGCCTGCTGCTTGTGCAGGGGCTAGAGTAGAAGACCTCCAAGGCCCCTTCCTACTCTGTTATTCTGTTCTGTATTTGGACATGCAAGCACTATTGATCATAACCAGAAATATCTAAGAATCTTATTATACATAAGATTCTTCCAGTCATCCCTTCCTAAAGATCTTTATTTCTCACACATGGTACATCTTTATACTCTGCACTTAAATAGCTCTACATTCAACTCTGCAGCGGTTCAGAAGCTTTTGAGGGTTCTTATTATATTGACACGCCATACTCTGAATGCACTAATACCTAAAATGGCAGCTACGCAAATTTCACAGCCAATCAAGAATCTGGACTTCCTCTTTACAGAGAAGGAATCGTTTCACTCATTCTTTCACACAATTTGTGTAAAGCACAAATATTACACTATGTGGAGATTTCTGGGGAGCCAAGCTTATTTTGTACTGAAAAGAGCAGAGAATTACATTAAAAATATACACAAGAGGAAACGATTTCTTTGAAAGACTGTAACTGCAATTAAAAGAGAATTTTAGACCTGCCAACACTATTAACAATTCTTTCTCAAATAATTCTTTTCTTACAAAATTCACCATTTTGAAACATAATAAGACTTCTCCTCCTGCTATATATATAGTCAGTGATTGGGGGGGAAATGTTGCATTTTGGTCTTTACAGTGGATGGAATCAAACATTTGACACCTTTCCAGAAAAGAATGGAGGGTTTTAAGGAATAAAGAGGAATTATAAATGCTCTATGTTGCTTCAGTCACACAACTCTGAACAGCTTATTGCATGGGGGAGGGCCCAGTCAGGGGTGGTATTTGCCGGTTCTCCGAACTACTCAAAATTTCCGCTACTGGTTCTCCAGAACTGGTCAGAATCTGCTGAATACCACCTCTGAACTGGACTTCCTATTTTTCCTTGAAGACATTTCATTTTTCATTCAAGAAGCTTCTTCAGTTCTGTCTTTTAAGCCGAAAGGATAGAACTGAAGAAGCTTCTTGGATGAGAAGCCAAAGCACCTTTGGGACAGCAACACTCAAGATCCAAACCAGGGCAAAGCCATTCAGCTGACCAACAAGCGTCTTCATTGCATCAGCAAGCTTCAACCAAGCCTGGAACTCAAAACAGCCTACAAAGTTAGCTATGACCCTTGCATAGCCCCATGATAGTCTGACAGCAGCCAATAAAATACATTTCCTGCACTGGAAGAGGAAGCTCAAGGGCAGGCCCAAGAGTATAAATAGCCCCCTCTCTCTCTTCCATGTGTTCAGCTGCCCAGAACTTCAAACCATGTGGTCCTGTTGATCAATAAACCATCTTTCCAATGAGCCTCCATGTTTCCAGTGTCTTTCTCCCCACTTGGAACTGAATCCAGATGGATAGTTCTTCCAACATATCTATACCTATCATCTATCTATCTATCTATCTATCTATCTATCTATCTATCTATCTATCTATCTATCATATCTATCTATCTATCTATCTATCTATCTATCTATCTATCTATCTATCTATCTATCATCTATCTATCTATCTATCTATCTATCTATCTATCTATCTATCTATCTATCTATCTATCTATCTATCTATCTATCTATCTATCTATCTATCTATCTATCTATCTATCTATCTATCTATAATCTACCTATCTACAGAAATGAACCTTGTCTTTCATAGTTTCTGTTCTAAGCAGAATCTGCATTTTCAGATATCTTCCATTTCTAGAACTGGAGGTAGAGAGGTTCATTAGATTTGTCAGGGTTTCTTTGCAGAACTGCCTTGCCCAGCTCCCCATTCAACTGGAATAACTGGAAATGTAAATCTTCATATGTTTGCTGATCCTGATCCTCTGCTTCTCCTTTAGATGAAAAATAATCCAGGAGAGGTCTACGGTAGATGGCTCTTTTTAAGAGATGATCACAGATGGCCAAACAGGTTAGAGAATTCTGGGACCTGAAGTTCTGGAGATCATCTAGATCCAGAGGGAAGCTCAGCCATTGAATCAGAAAGTTAACAATTTCCTATGTTCTAAGAGCAAATCAAGGAAGCAGCTTTTTTTTAAAAAAAAAACTACTACATGTAGGAACAGGCAGATAATTAAACTCCGACCTACATACTATTAGTGTTAGATATTACAAACTGTTGATGTTTTAGGTTGTGGTGTTTTGGGATTTTCATTTTTAAGGGCTAGGGATATAGAAAATTTGCAACTGTTTATATGCACAAGTCTTCCTTAACATTCAGTCTCTTTAAACAACTGATTTACATAGCTTTAAGCATTTCCCAAGAAACTCTTCTTTAAGAAACTAATTGGTTCACTCTTTGTAATGTACATTTCCCTCCTGTAATCTCTTTGGGCAACTCTTAGAAACCCACATTCTTTTGAGATGCATATTTCATTCCCCAATGAGGTTTATTTTTTTGACAAACAGATACAAATGGAATCATTCTGTACTGGTGTCTATAATACAACAGGCCCTGCTTTGGCAAGCAATTTTTAGCACAAAAAGAAATCCTTCAGAGATTTCTTTTACATCTCTAGCTTTATAGTTAATCCTGAAAAAATTGATGTCATCCCAGCATCCTATCAAGAAAAAGAAAGGACAAGTTTCTTTGAACAGTCTTCTAAACTTAATAGCCACCAGCATATTTTTATT
Organism: Notechis scutatus; assembly: GCF_049901735.1. Taxonomy (NCBI): domain Eukaryota; kingdom Metazoa; phylum Chordata; class Lepidosauria; order Squamata; family Elapidae; genus Notechis; species Notechis scutatus. Next base: position 19,506,495 of record NC_142014.1, read on the forward strand.
CCATGTTTCTTCTAAAAAACCTCTACAAATAAAATTTTACTTTTGGGCCAGAAACCTATCAATACTAAACAGCTCACAATAATTTTCTTCACTTGTCAGATCCAACTTATGAAGTCACAGATTCTAGCATGCAATTCTTAGTTTTCACCCAGTTTTCTCAATTATGGATTGTTGGTAAAGTTTACAGGAATAGAAATCCAACCATTTGGTAGATACCTAATAAACAAGTCAACTTAACGTGACATGACTACTTCACATTATGTAGCATAATCATACCTAGGTTCAATAATATATAAGGTCACTTTTATATTTTTCTTTCAGAAGACTAAGTTGAAACAAATAGTTCAATGAATTAATGCTAAAAAAAGTTCCCAACATATTTAGAAGTTGTGACCCAACTACAAAAATCCACCTGAAACATAAATATACAAGGATTGTGCCACAAAATGAAATTACTTTTATTGTTCTTTATTGACTGCGAATTGACCATGAAGCTGAACTGCTCTCTGCAGTATATTCAATTTTCTCCTGGAAAGTTCTTTAAATCAAATTTAAAATGTTTGAGGATTTCTCAGGAGAACAAATAAAAAAAATTATTGGCTGGGAAATGTCCAGTCAACAATAATCAAATCTGGCAGATCAAACAAAGATGTTTAGAAAATACTAAATGTGCCTGGCCTTTTCACTTCTGTAATGCCTTCAGGTATTTTGGGGTGGAAATAGTTTTTCTTAGGTTGTCAAATAAGCAAGTAATGTTTCTCCTTTCTAGCTTGAAGGCCTTAATCCTGATTCTGAATCAAATTCACCTATCACATATGCAGCTTCTGTTTCTGCATCTTGCACATTCTCTGGCTGTGCATGAATCAAAAATATATATGAGTTACAGTATATCCCAATTTCTCCACATACCAAAAGGACTTCTGACTCAGAGTACACAGTTCTCAAAATAGATTGTGTGAAGGTTAGATAGCATGAACTTTGGGTTGCCATCATGAAAACTGCTACACAAGGAGGTTCGTGTTTAATCTGGAATTCACATATTTGAGTGATAGCAACTTCAAAATATACTTTTAAGAATCAGAAAGCATCAATAGTGACCTAGGAATGCCTAACACACCAAATGTCACAAAGAAGCTGTCCTCAGCATTTTTAATACTTTCTTCAGAATATGAACTTATTCATCAGCAGCTGTCATTGTGAAGTACATGTTGGTTTCGTGTTTTAATAGACATTATAAATAATCAACAATTATTTTTAGTACATTTATGTCAGTACTGATTCCTGGTTGACTGGAGAAGTCCCTGAAGTTTTCTTAACGGCTTTTTCAGAAGTGCTATTGCTATTGCCTCTTTCCTAGGGCTGATACAGAATGACTGGCCCAAGGTCACTCAGTTGGCTTAATAATTAAGACAGAACTAGAAATCACAGTCTCCCAGTTTATAACCTGGTGAAAAACCACTGTCAGCAAACTATATAGAATTTATTTTTGATCCCAAAACTGCCGGAGGTCTTTGTGCGACTTACAAAAATGTAATGTACCCTTCATTTCTACTGTCTAAGTATGTAGGTATGTATGCAGAAGTGGTATTCAGCAGGTTCTGACCAGTTCTGGAGAACCGGTAGCGGCAATTTTGAATAGTTTGGAGAACCGGCAAATACCACCTCTGACTGGCCCCGCCCCCGATCTATTCTCTGCCTCCTAAGTCCCAGCTGATTGGCTGGGTCTTCTTTGGTTGCCCTGCACAGGAGAATGGAGCTGGAAAGCAGGTTAGTGGGGTGGGGAGGGAATGTGGGGATTTTGCAGTATCCTTCCCCTGCCATGCCCACCAAGCCACGCCCACAGGGGAGTAAAAAAATTGAATCCCACCGTATGTATGTATGTATGTATGTATGTATGTATGTATGTATGTTTTATTTATTTATTTATTTATTTATTCATTCATTCATTCATTCCTTTTTTTATAATTAATTCAAGATGGCGAACATACCTGATGCTTCCTCCTCCTCCTATTTCCCCACAACAACAACCCTGTGAGGTGGGTTGAGCTGAGAGAAAGTGACTGGCCCAAAGTCTCCCAGTCGACTTTCATGATTAAAATGGAACCATAACTCTTAATCTGTATAATGTGCTTTGGTATTTTTTCCTCAAGATGTGAGAAATTCAAGTAAGATAACACTTCGTCTTTTTTTTAAAAAAAAACCATAGAGTGCTGTTATTGGATGCTTAATTTATCATTTTGCAATATTTGGGCTTATTGATAAATATACAGATTGAGCACAATAAAGACACTGAGTTCAACTTTCAAAAACTAGACAAGTTCACTATTTCAGCATGAATATGTTCATCAAGTCAAATCTGCATATTAGAAAGAAAAATAGATGAACATCTGCCTCACAGCTATTGGAAGAGTAAAGAATAAACAGCACTGCATGTTTTTTTTTAAAATGATGAAGAGTTATCTTTCTTGAATTTCTCACATCTTGAGGAAAAACCTAAGCACATTATAGAGTTTAAGAGTTCTGGTCCCATTTTAAGCATGTTAGTCAACTGGGCCAGTCACTCTCCCTCAGCTCAACCCACCTCACAGGGTTGCTGTTGTGGGAAAATAGGAGGGGGGGGGGGGCATCAGGTATGTTTACCATTTTGAGTCATTTATATATAAATAGGAATAAAATAACTGATACAATGATGAAATGCTTCATTTTGCCACAGAAAATATGACAGTCTCTAGATCATTTTAGGTTGCTTTTTCAATTGGCTTCTCCAAAGTGTCTTTTTCTTTAAGGTAACTGGACTGCTTTTTCCTTGGGGAAAATGTTTCATTCTCATCCAGAAAGCTTTGCCAGATGAGAAATGAAAGATTTTCCCCCAAAAAACAAAACAAAAAACCCAGTCGAGTTGCCTTTTGGGGGGAAAAAATCATCTTTGAAACAACTATGACTTGTTTATTTTCATTATTATTATCTTTTATTCATTAACCATGAAACTCGGTCAACTGAACATTCAAAAATACAAATACCATTGACTGGTGCTAATGGATTATTATTATTACTATTACTATTATTGTTTATTGTTTGTGACTAAGTTGACTTGTTCCATGCATTCTCTGTCACATATTTCAGTAGGATTAGTTTCAGTTTTCTCCAAATTTATCAATGGTCTCCGATTGCTTGATTCCTTGGGAATATTCAGTTTCCCATCTCTCAGTTACCTAGAGGTTTTTAAGAAAGTAAAACTAGCAAAAATTAGATTTTTTAAAGACAAGATTGGACAGCCCTTTGTCTGAAATGGTATAGGGTTTCCTGTTTGATCAAGGAGTTGGATTTGAAGATCTCCAAGATCCCTTCCAACTCTCTTATTATCTGTCCTGAATAGGCTTGAAGCCAATGGCTTTGAATAGCCACATTCAAAGCTTGAAGTGTGGAGTAGCTGCCTTGAAACAGCTTGGTATTCCTGGATAGTTCAAAAGAATGTGCAATAATTACATGCTTTATATTTTACGTGCTGCAGGCTACTTCTGCTGACTGCTGACTGCCTGCAGTTTGGCAGTTTGATTCTCACTGGCTCAAGGTTAACTCAGCTTTCCATCTAGGGGTCGGATCTGACTGGTGTAACTACCGGTTCAGTGATTTTGCGATTTGCGATCTGCGCACACGTGTGGAACGTCATCAGCTATGCAGCTGAGCAGAGCTGTGCGCAGGTGCACAGCGTTTGAAAAAGCACTATTTCCCTGCTTTTTCAACCGCAGCTGTGCTGCGCAGAGCAGCAGAGGTTGAAAAAGCAGGAAATAAAGGTCAGGTAAGAGCCCGGGTGGGCGGGTGGGTCAACACAGCAGCAGACATAGAACCGGTTCTATGTCTGCTGCTTTTCAGAGCTACCGGTTCTACAGAACTGGACAGAACTGGTAGAATCCCACCCCTGCTTCCATCTTTCCAAGGTTGGAAAATGAGGACCCAGATTGTTGGGGGCAATATGCTGACTCTGTAAACCACTTAGAGAGGGCTGCAAAATATATAAGTCTAAGTGCTATTGCTATTAGAAGATACTAGTTTTCTTTTTCTAGCCACATATCCTTCTTGAATTACCAATACACCATTTAATCAAAACCATTTAGAATTCCTTATTTCAACAATCTAAGTTTCTATTATACAAAAACTTAAAATCTAAGAGTTAGCGTACTGTTGTTGCAATATATTGCTGGAATCATCTAGTCCTATCAGTTTCCATGCACTATAAGGTAACACATTCTGTTACATTATTTTATTACTTTTATGGCTGTTGAGGAGCTCAGAAAGATCAACTGTGAAAAGGGGACGATGGCATTTTTCAGGTAACAAGACTAAATCATCAGCATAGGTCAAGAAGACGATTTGATCCCTGCCAAAGTCAAACCCCCCTGTCTGGCATTGATTTATGAATAATACCACCGATAACTAGGGAGAGGTAACCCTTGGTGTTAAGAAATTCTCATTCTGAGTGAGCACACTCTGAAAGGTTGAATTATATGATCTGTTATCAGGAATGCTTATATTGCTGCCCCTTGTTTTTCAATATCTATCCCATTCATGCAAAAAGCTCACTTTTCTAAAATTGTTTTGAAATCTAATTTCATTTTGGACATCAAGCATCAAAGGGCCTTTCACACATTAGAGAGAATCTATTAATACGTCTTGTAAACTCAATTATCTCACTGTTTTCCACCAAGGCAGAAGTGAGAACGGAACAGAAAAATCTATTGGCACAATCAATCAATGGGCAGGAGCTGAGTGTCTCTTGTGTTGATTCAGTCAGCCATGAACAGCTATTGAACCCACTCTGGGTTTTTCTGCCCCTCTACTTGAGAGGAATTCAATTGATGGGTGGCCTAGTATCAAAAGATACGTGAGGCTTGTACATGAGTACAAACAAATTATGCAGAGGTGTTTGCTGGACTCCTGAAACTTTAAATCACATTCTGCAAGCACACACGATGCAAGATATGTTCAACATAATCAAACTGACCCACCATTAGAGTAACTATTATGCAGTGACAGTAAACAGACTTGGGTTGACTCTATTGCACCCTATTACTCGAGAAACCTAACTAGTTTTGGAGCCTTGACATCTCTGTAGTGCGTGGATACAGGTTGGAAGAAACCTTGAACTTAAAAAGTACTAAGTATAGGCTGCTGGAGCATAACAATGACATTTTTTAAAGTGGTCTGCAATATCAATCTCATTTTGAGAAAACTCTGTCTTACACTTAGGCAAGAAAAACCAAAAGTGCACATATAGACTGGGTGATACCAGGCTTAATAGCAGTAACTGTGTGAGGGATCTTGGTATCTTAGTGGACAACCAATTAAATATGAGCCAACCATGTGCAGTGGCAGCCAAAAAAGTCAATGCAATCATAAATTGCATTAACAGAGGGATACAATAAAGATCGAGGTACTAATGCAACTCTATAAAGCCTTCGTAAGACCACCCTAGAATACTGCATCCGGTTTTAGTCACCACACGATAAAAAAGATGTTGAGACTCTAGAAAAAGTGCAGAGAAGAACAACCAAGATGATTAGGGGACTAGAGGCTGACAGATATGAAGAACGGTTACAGGAACTGGGCATGTCTAGTCTAGAGAACAGAAGGACCAGGGGAGACATGATAGCAGTCTTACAATATGTGAGGGGCTGCCATAGAGAGGAAGGGGTCAATCTATTTTCTAAAGCACCTGAAGGCCAGATAAGGAATAATGGATGGAAACTGAACAAGGAGAGATTCAACCTGGAAATAAGGAGAATTTTTCTGACAGTGAGAGCAACCAACCAATGGAACAGTTTGCCCTCAGAAGTTGTGGGAGCTTCATCACTGGAAGCTTCCAAGATGAGACTGGACTGCCATCTGTCAGCAATCGTGTAGGATCTCCTGCTTGGACAGAAGGTTGGACTAGATGACCTACAAGGTCCCTTCCAACTCTGTTAATCTGTAATCTGTAAACACCAACTTGTCACTGTCTGCACTTGAGGCATATATTTTTGATTCACCAGGTTGTGGGCTTCGTGTGAAGGATCTTAGCTACCAGAACTTTATGGACCCTTGTCTACCTGCCATCAAGAGCTAACTATGACCTAAAACACTCAATTTGACAACCACTCCACTTACTAGAAAGATGTTATCTATGAATAACCTGCCCTTAGATGAGAATTACTCTTGCAGGCCCTTCAAGTAGTGAATTTTTGCCTTAGAAGATTGAACGGCAAGCATCCAAATGTACACCCCCTCTTATTTCTTTTTTCAGGTTTCCTTGTGTTTGTTTATGTTTTAAGTTTTCTAATAATAAATGTTTACTAAGAATAAAGCTGAGTCTGAAGACCCAAAGAGATGCAAGCAATCTCATGTAATGAAAGCCTTCACATTTTAAAAGAAAAGTTTTCTCCGATTAAATAAAAAGAGAAAACTCTCTCCCTGACATTTAGCTTTCTAAATAGCAAACTACAATGGAATGTTGTAGTATGTCTTGGTTTAATCAGACGTCGGCCTTTAATTCTACTCTCAGAACAGCTAAAAAATATTTCAACAGCTTGCCAAATTGAATTTAATGTCTCAACATGGCCTTAGAGAAACCTCTTTTAGCATTACAGAATGACTTTACTGTTTAAGCTATTCATTCGTCAAACTTTAAATTTCCTTTTTCTGCATCAAAAAGTTCTCGAAGAAATGAAGTTCCCCACCCGCAAAACCATTATTTGCCTGCATATAAATTAGAAGCAATCAATTGCACAAAACAACATCAAGTTCATTTGAAAGGAAATGGATTAAATGGTTGAGATTTCTCAAAGAAACAGATTTATAGTTCATCCCTTTGCAATTTTCTTTCAAACAAAGGGGCATTTGCTTCTGCCTGATAGTGTTGTTCTTCCTGGAACACAAGCACCCGTTAAGTTCTTTGTTGAGGAAATGTTAAGTTCTCTTGAGGAAATGCAATATGTCTTCTAAAAGTCTAATAATAACAGTAATGAATACAGAAAATAACTTTCTTATAATTTCTCCTGTTATAAATTTTGCTTGGTAAAAATTCTGTCTGTTTTTCAGCTACACTGTCCACCTAGTTAAATTATTTTGGAGAGCTACTGCCATCAAGCGATTCTGTGTGATAGTGCACTCACGTCGCACAAGTTCTATCTTTAAGTATTCTTGGAATACAGGAATCTGTTTCTTACTGCCAATAAATGGTATGTCATTATTTAGATGTACAAAAGATGGAGGGTTGCCAGTCAACTGCTGGAAAATTCCCACAAAGTTCTTGTCTCTCAAAAGGAAAATTTCTTCGCAAAAAATGATTCTGAGACCCTAGAAGGAAAAGAGCAACAAAGATGACTAGGAGACAGGTGGCTAAACTGTATGTTAAACAGGTAAGAGAATTAGCTATGTCTAGTCGAAGGAGGGGAAGAGATGGGAGATCTGATAGTAGTTTTCCAATGCTTGAAGGGCTGTTACAAAGAAGGGGTCGATTTATTCCACAAAGCACCTGAGGTTAGGATAGGAACCAATGGATGGAAGCTTGTTAAAAGAGAGATCCGATCTAAAACTAAGGAGAAATTTTCTGACAAGGAGGACAATGAACCAATGAAAAAGCTTGCCTTCCAGAATTGTGGGATGCTCCGTTGCTGAAGGTTTTCAAAAATAGATTGGACAACCATTTGTCTGAGATGCTGTAAGGTTGGAGTAGAAGATCTCCGAGATCCCTTCCAGCCCGATTCCTGCTGAAACTAGTAATTGATATTATATTCTGAGACTAACAATTATATCACAAATGAGAAAATATTTGCTGGGTATGCATAATTCCAGTGCAGTGAGTCTAATGTCATTGAAGCCCAACAACAAGAGATAATTGGGATTAATATTATTGCTACAGTATATTACTAACATCTTCTACAAAAAGTAGTATCGCCAAAAGTGCCTTTGTCATACAGTAACCAGTCTAATTGTTTCTACATAAAGCGAATCCCAAATCAATTCGTTTAATTTGGTATAAATAATTAATATGAATAAAATCAATAAAATATAGCCATTATCATGATATTGAATTTGTACATAAATTCGAAATAATGAATTATCGCAGTAATATAGTAACACGTTTAATTTACTTAATTTCCAACACAAATGCTTCTGTATCTGATTCATAGTCAGTGGTGGTGTTCTGTAATTTGGTACCTATGCATGTGTTAGAAATACAATCTGTTCACCAGTGCTGGAAATATAGTCCTGACAAACATGAAAAGCGTTGAGTTGGATAAATCAGAACTACGGCTTTCATCAATAACACAGAACGTTTCAACAGGAGGGGTTCTTTTACATTTCTGTAATGGAGTTTACACCAATTGGTTATGTCCATTAATTGCATTCCTTGTAGCTGCATTCCAGCTGCCAAAAGGCCACTATAGAAAAAACAAAATCTGATTTTGAAAAACAGCTGATTTTGGGTCTCCGATGTGAAAATTTATGATGCTGATGGTAGGAGATCAGGCTGAGAGGGTGGAAAAAAATAAAAACCAGGAGGATGGATTGAGATTCAGAGTAGAAGTTTATGCTTAGAATCAGTTCTGGAGTCTCTTTTCAAAAATTGACACTGCGGAAGGAAAATTCCCAGAGGTGGTATTCAGCAGGTTCTGACTAGTTCTGGAGAACTGGTAGCAGAGATTTTTAGTTTGGAGAACCGGTAGTGGAAATATTCAGTAGTTCAGAGAACCAGCAAATACCACCTCTGACTGGCCCTGCCCCCATCTATTCTCTGCCTCCCGAGTCCCAGCTGATTGTCTGGGTCTTCTTTGGTTGCCTTGCACAGGAGAACAGAGCTGGAAAGCAGGTTAGTGGGGTGGGGAGGGAATGGAGATTTTGCAGTATCCTTCCCCTGCCACGACACCAAGCCACGTCCACAGAACTGGTAGTAAAAGAAAATTGAATTCCACCACTGAAAATTCCTATTGCCGGTGATAGGTGCACAGTGCAGGTAGATAAAAACCATTTTGACTCCAATTCAGAAACTAAGAATGGAGTAAGATATGGGTTGGAAAATTATTTTTGGAAATGGATCTGGAGTCTCTTTTCCAAAATCACAGATTTTGGTATTCTCGAATGAACATTACTGATACCACCAGTAGATGAAAGAGGCAGGGCTGAAAAATTGTTCAAGTTGAATAGAAAAATGGAGTATCTCAATTTGATTTGGAGTAGAATTTTATGCTTTGAACCTGTTCTGGCTTATCTTTTTTGAGAACTGCCGATTTTGTGTCCATTGGACGAAAATTCCTGATGCTGGAAGTTTGAGCAATGGGCAGTGGAATTTTATGCTTAGATGAAGTTCTGGATTGATTTTTCAAGAACAGCAAATTTTGAGTCCCTGTAAAAAAAATTTTCCAGTAGGTTCTTGGGGTAGGGGTGGGGTTAAAAAAATATTTCAACCTGAATGGAAAAATGGTGGGTGAGATTAGATTTGGGGTGGAATTTTAGCACCCGTTCTGTACTTTCCTTTGGGGAACATCCAGTTTGTGTTCACCAGGAGGAAAATTCCTGCCGCCAGTAGTAGGCATGCAGGGCGAGGGTGTGTGTAAAATATTTCAATCCAAGTGCAAAAATGGAGGGTGGGATAAAATTTGGGGTGGTATTTTATGCTTCAAACCAGTTCTGTTTTCTTTTTCCAGAAATTGCTAATCTTGAGTACCTTGGAGGCAAATTTCTTATTCTGCTGGTGACCTCTGGCAAAAGAAATGATGGACTTGACCACTTCTCTTGGCGCATGAAGGCTATAGAGCTGTGGTGGCGAACCTATGGCATGCATGCCACAGGTGGCACGTAGAGCCATTTGTGCCGGCACGCGAGCTGCAGGCAAACTTATCTCACTGCGCATGCGCGTGCATCATAGCTGATTTTCGGCTGGTTTGAGGCCTTTTTCAGCCTCCCAGAGCTTGAGGAAGGCTTCTGCAGGCTTTGCAGGTCAAAAACTAGGCCCGTTTCCTCACTTCGTTTTTCTGGAAATACTGGAAGTGACGAAACGGGCCTAGCAGAAACCTTCCTCAAGCCTCTGGGAGGCCGAAAAAGGCCTCAAACCAGCCGAAAATCAGCTGTGAGGTGCAGTGCAGGTAAGGGGGCGTGGGTGGGTGGGGATTGTGTGTGCATGCATAGGGGGCGTGGGGAGCATGCATTGCCTTCTGGGTGCTGGCACGCATGAGCATGCAAGCGCACACCCAATTTTTGGCACTGGAGCCCAAAAAGGTTAGCCACCACTGCTATAGTTTCGGACATGAACAACTAGGCTTCAGGTGAACCTGGTAATACCGAGTGGATCTGGATTTTGGGGTCTTCTGGTTCTGGTATTTTACCATCTTCGGCATTGGATGGTATGGCACTGCCCCAGACAGACTTGTTGTGAAATTTGGGGGCTCCTTCCAGTCTGCTTGAGAAACAGGTGGCAGCCTTTTCACAGCTTTGTGTTGTGCGCCTTGCTATACTCACAGTCTCTCGTCCTCTGCTCACATCCGGAATGAATTACTGTAGCAGGCTCAACATGGGGCTGCCCTTGAAGAGTATCTTCAGCTGATGCAGAATGCATCTGTGCTGATAGTTATTATACCTCTTTTGTGCACTGCGTGAGTTCCCAATTTGCTTCCGTGTGTAATTCAAGATGCTCGCTTTGACTTTTAAAGCGGGGGGACCATTTTGAGGGGCCACCTCTTCCCAATTACATCGGCCCATCCATCTACCAGGTCAGTAGAAGGCAACGTACTCTAAGATCCTGCCCTCTAAGAAGATTCATCTAAGACAGGCTTGTCCAACCCGCGGCCCATGGGCCACATGCGGCCCAGGTCGGCTCATAATGCGGCCCAGTGCAATTTTTTATTTTTTAAGAAATTCCAAAGTTTCAAGTTACACTGCCGGCGCTTGCGGCCGGAATGCGGCCAGGGCACGTCACAATGGTGATGCCAGCACACCAGCTCGCTTCACCCGCCCCATCCATTATATTAGCTCCGAGAAGCCACATCTTGCGGCCTGTGCTGAGTATGGGTGAGCGCATCACAAAAGTGACGCCAGCGCGCCAGCTTTACCTGCCCCCCGTCTATTTTAGAAGCTCCGACAGGCCACATCTTGCGGCCTGTGCGGAGTGTAGATGAGCCAGTTGAACTGTATTGCGCTGCGGCCATCACTGTCGCGCAGCGCTCCCCCACTGTTTTTGGATGATCAGGTATCGTTACTGTTATTTTATTTTATGTGCGGCCCAAACCAAATTTTCATCTTCTAATGTGGCCCAGGGAAGGTGAAAGGTTGGACACCCTTGATCTAAGAGAAACCAAGTGGTGCATCTTTTCTGCTGTGGCCCCCACTCCGTGGCCCATTATTCCCATTAGCCTTCCAGATGGCCCTTAAAACTTTTTTTTTTTTTTTACCAGCATTGGGATCCCAGGAACAACTTACAAGGTAATTGTATGAGATTAAGTGATATTTATTCTCCTACTTTCTTAGGTTCTATTTTATATGTTTACATTATGTGCTTGATTTATTTGTTTTAGATTGTCAGGGAGTTTTTAACTGTTGCTGTGTTACATGCTGCCCAGAGCTATTTGAGATGGGTGGCTATATGAATATATTAAACAAATAAATTCCCATGAAGAAAAACAACCAAGAGCAGAAAGCATTTTTAGGGTTTATTTAAATAAAAATTATAATTTATACCAAGATACCCTATTCCCCTCCCCCCCCCACTTTTTTTTTTAACGAAGAAAGTTCTCTTAAAAAATGTACAGGGTAAATTGTTTCAGTTCAGTTTTTCATACAGTACAACTCTGTCTGAACAAGTTACACTGCTAATGTATTATTTACAACTTCAAAATATAGACATAAAAAGTATTTCACATCCATTCTTTTTAATGATTAGTAGCAGAAAAAAAAATATCTGCCCAAATGTACATAATTAGTTATAAACTACCAGATTTTCTTTTGCAGGTCAAACACTCCCATACTTCTACAATATCCCCCCTCAGTTTATACAGCATATCCACTGACTTTGCAAGAGTTTTGCATTATGGTGCTACATGATTTGCCTAGAGTCAAATCCTGCAAAATTAATATGTTAATGTAATAAAATTTCTGATTCTAGCAGTTTAGGGAGGGAACATAAGTTGTGATCTGTTTTCATATCCTTTTATGATGACAAAAGGTCTCCAACATGACCACTATGTTTCTAGGAAAAGATCTTATTTAACTAAATTTTAAAAAATCATCATGAGCCACAGGAGATATTACTATATATGTATCAGAACAACAAATTTATAAAATGATTTTTTTTAAATGCTACTGTAAGGTAATACTTTGTATTAGTAGCACTAATGGAGCTACATTCAGTAAGTAGGTAATGAAAATCCCATAGAAAGAGATGAATTTAAATCAAACCTAAGAGTGATTGCCTGAGTACAGAATAGATTGACAAATATTCAGCATTTCAGGATATAAGGACGAAAAAAAAGAACTGAGATGGTCCAGCACACCCAAAATTATTTTTAGGGCATGAGATCAATTATCCCATATCACAAAGAACAGAAGTTAATTATGCATTAGTCCTTTCAGTACAAAAATGTAGATGGCTATAGCAAGGAAGGGGAAAAAAATAGTTCCCATTTTAATGCATATTCACCTAATTTTCCAAATGCTTGTCTAAATTAGACTGCACTGCAATGGCGAAATGTACATTTCACATCTCCTACAACCTTTTTGTGTATGGGTGGAAATGTGTATGTATTTTTTACAAATGAATGTCATCAAACGTCTACAAAATTATATATTTCATCGTTGAAGTGGTGAATTGGGTACAGGAGAGATCAGGAAAATATGCACACAAATTGAGACATTTTTTTAATTTTGGCAGGAGAATTTATATCCTCGTGCAGAAATAGGCTGGGATAAAATTAAGGATTGGACACTGAGCTAAATGTTGCATGATAAGATTCACTTAATTCCTAAATGCCTGTTTTTTCATGTACACGATACAGACATTAATGGTCTTCACATTCTAATTTGAATACATGTTCTATTCCAGTCTCTTTTCTTTAAGGGATGTACTTTTTAAAAGTACAGCTTATTCTGAACATTTTAGTAAGATCACAGAATAACAGGGGAAAATTGAAAGCTATTTATGGATACTGTTTCATTCTGAAAATATAAAAATCAAAGATTACCATTGTGGCATGACCATACCTCACAAATAGTTTTGAAGCAACCACCTTCTAAAATAATAGTTTTCAACTTCATCAGCTTTAAGATGTGTAGACCTCAACTTCCAGAACTGGGAGATTCTGGGAGCAAAAATCTAGACATCTTGAAGTTGCCATCTTGAATCTAGACATCTTGAAGTTGGAGTACACTGTTCTAGAACAAGTCTTTGAGTGACTACAAAAAACAAACAAACGTGGTTATCTGATTTTCATCAGAAGCAGTAATTTTAGAAACACACTGAAGATTAAAAAGTATACCTGAAAATGATATAGAAGGGAGAAAAAAGAAAGAAAAATAGCTTGCTTGGTAAACAATATAATCTATTATTTTCCCCAGAGAAAATCTCACAGAACATAGAATAACAGGAAGGGATTTCAGAGGTCTTCTGATCTAACCTCCTCCTCCATCAAGAGACCCTGTATCATTCCTGACTAATGGCTGCCCCGTCTCTTATTGAAAGCCTTCAGTGACACCCACCCTTCTCCACTGTCAGGAAAATTATCCTTAATTCTAGATTGGATCTCTCTTTAATGATTCTCTACCTATTACTTCTTGTCCTGCCCTCAGTAATATATAGGTGGTCCTCAAATTACAACAGTTCATTTAGTGACCATTTGAAGTTACAATAGCAAAAAAAAAAGTGACTTATGACTGTTTTTTTTCCACACATCCACCCATTGCAGCATCTTCATGGTCACGTGACCAAAATGCAGATGGTTCATGTTTATAACATTTGCAGTGTCCCAGGGTTATGCCTTTTGTGATCTTCTTGACAAGCAAAGTAGATGGGGAAGCCAGATTCACTGAACCACCATCTTACTAATTTAACAACTGCAGTGTACCACTTAACAACTGTGGCAGGAAAGGTTGTACAATGGAGTACTACCTGTAGTAGTGCAGTATAAAGGGCACAATCACTTCACATGAACTTGATACCATCCCTTTGTTGATGCAATCTAGAACTGTGTTGGCTGTTTTGGCAGCTGCAGCACACTCCTGGGTCATACTTAAGTGATTGTCAACTCGGACTCTCACAGACACTGCTGTCGAGCTAGGTATCACCTATTCTACACCTTTGCATTTGGTTTTGGGTTTCTTTTGCCTATGTATAAAGACCTTACTTTTCTCACTACCGAATTTAATTCTGTTTAATGGGGGGCCAAGATCCTTCTGGATCTTGAGCCTATCTTCTAAAGTGTTGACTATTCCTCCCAGCTTGGTATCATCTCCAAATATGATGTGCACCCCTTCTTTCCCCTCTTCTAGCTCATTTATGAAGATGTTAAAGAGCACTGGCCCAAGAGGTATCCCATTGCATGTCCTTCTCCATGTAGATGTCGTTCCATTGAGGATTGCATGTTGAGTGTGGTTGGTCAGCCAGTTACAAAACCATCTGTGATGCTGTCTATCCCACATTTTTCTCTTACCAAGAAATAGGCTATAGTCTATTTTATCAAATGCCTTACTGAAGATGAAGTAAACTATGTCCACAGCATTTCCCTGATCCACTAATTTAGTCTTTTTTGTCAAAGAAGCCAAAGAAGAAGGTGTGTCTAGTATGATCTATTTTAACAAACCCATGTTGGGTTTAATAAAGTTTAATTAATAAGATTAAATATATAAACATGACTTTTATCCAAGGGACTTTTAAAAAGAACGGGAAAAACGCCAATTCTGTGTAATACAATTCTGATTTAGGTTAGTAAAAATGTTAATCTGACACAATGTTTATATCCCCATCTTTACATTTACTTGCTGGGATTATGCCTGGCAAAACCCTTATTTGTTCAAAGTTTTATGAAGCCTTTATATATATCACAAAATGTTAATACAGAAATGCATTACTAAAAAAGGTGACATTTTACCATCACTAACTTTTTTTCCACATTACAGTGCTGGTTCTCAAAACTGTGGGTCACAAGCCCCAGGCCCTCATCACCAACTTTGAGGGGTGCTACAAACGTTTTGAGTATGCAAATCAAGATCACATTAAGATGTTGCTCACACTCTGCCTGATCACACCAACAGCAACGTTAGGATTTATTTATTTTTTAACCAGTTGCTGCTATAAAAGGCAATGTTAATTCAAAATAAACATGGAACAAAATACAGTATGAGAGCAGCTATCTCAAAAATGAAATCCAGATTTCAAGGGTCATAAAGAAGAAAACAAGTGCATTCTTACCATTAAAATTATGGTTTGATAGCTTTACCATTTATTTCCAGTGAAAAGGTTTTATGTTATAAAGTTGCAATATTTTCTCATGTTTTAATTCTATATGAATTGCAATTTCTATGTGAATTGCATCTTAATTATTAAAAAATCAGTGGTATATTTTGCCTTATCCCAAGTCCACTGAAATCATGAGTTTAATTCATCATGGAAAATCACATATATTAAATTCATTTTAACATTTTAGGGGCTTGCATTACCACTGAGTTGAAAATCTCTGTATTACCTTATAGAAAATATAAGAGCATATGAACCTTTCAGATCCTGATTCTAGACCAATAATTAACGTGTGTTTTAATCCTTTTAAGAAGTTTTTTTAACAATTTTTTCCCCCACACATAAATCAGTTTGTTAAACTTTTCTAGCATTTATTACCCACAATTTTAGTCATGCTTCCTTCATTTCTATTTTTTTTTTTTTTTGCAAAATTCCATCTTCTTATGACATCTGAAGTTATAATAATTAAGCTTAACAGCAGTGACATGTTACATGCAAATGCATGTAACAAAGTCAACAACATAATGTAAAACAAGGGATTGGCTTGGGATAGACTAGTTCATAGCACAGAAGGATTCTCTCTTTTCTTATTTGACAGTTCCAATCGTATTTGTAAACAATTGACTCTACGTATATAATAAAAAGTAACTGAGGGGATCATTTGGAGTACAAAATAGATTCCAGGATCTACTGCTTCTCTGTTAGGAACCATCCACTCTTCAAAAACTGGCTTTGAAATAAAAGAAACCAAAATTAATGTATCACGGCCACCTTTATAAAATATTAAATTAACATGTGGAGTTTTAACCATCTACTCAATTTCTTTTTCATGATTAAAGACTACCACACACAAAGTTAATTACTACAAAAAGTGTGGCTACAGCTCTCAAGAAACTAAAATACCAAAGGAAAAGAATCATGGACACATACAAGGGTAACAGCAAGATCCAGGGGTTTCATCAAAATTATGTTAATCCAATGTTGTAGCACTCCTTTTTTATAAGTATATGACATTTCAAAGTACTACAAAGGGTGCAGAGCTTGTGGTACATTGATACAACACTATTCCCATTATTCCTCCTCCACTCCAATGGGCACATTTGTGATAACTTTCAACTTCATGTTTATCCAATATTTTAAGGAAAATACAGGATAATGCAGCATGCCAAATAATTCTAAAAAGTTGCTTCGCTATTGAAAACACTGGAAACGTTTGTTATGTCAACACAGGGACATAAGATTAACGACAAAGAAAGATGTGTAAGGTAGGCCGAGAAGAAATGTGCACACTGACTATCTGAAGATTTAATTGCATCTCCAAACTGTCTCTAAACCTATAAATGCCTTTTGAAAAGATACAGAAGTCAGTATGAACGTTTTCCGGAAGCACAGCTTCAAATACTCATAACTTTCAACTATTATTTACACCTCGTTTAGGAAAACAAATCATGTTCTTGACAGTTTTTGCTAAATTCAATCACAAACTTGCACCATAATGCCACTGAAATCAATGGAATTTGTGCAGTGGGTGTGTGCAGAACCCGTAGCTAAAGAAATATCAGATGAACCGCAGAGTTCAGGGTATGTCTAATTAGGACAAGGCCTACCCCTCAAGCTAGTTTTACTAAGAATCTTCCTAAGCGTTTTAATGTCAGTGAACAAACATTAAAAGTGCTTAATGTGCAAGGTTAACAGTGCCGATAGCATTTTCACTGTTCTTTTATTTTATTACAAAAAAAAAACCAGTAAATAAAAACCAACAGAAACCATGGAAGGCATGTAATAAAATACACTTTCTGTAATGTAAGACATATATATGCAACAAAGAAAACTATTGCAGGACTGATGATGAAGGATGTTCCACCTTTTTTATTCACTACTGGGTGAGTAAAATTCATGATGTTTCCTATAAAAACCCGGCAAGGATGATATACTAGCTTTCACTGGCAGATGCTGCAGAGGTTATCTTCACATACTGGCAGAAAATAGTCTCAAAAGCTTCGTCTCTGTGTACCATGGCACCAAACACGAGCGGCTTTCAGGTGGGAAAGAAAAAAAAAACCAAAGAAGTTCAATAAAAGAATGACTAAAATGTGAGCATTCCAATACACTAGTAAGAATTAATAGCAGAATCCTATACAGTACCCAAAAGGACGTTCATCTCAATTTTTGACTTGTTTAAAATAGACCTACTGGGTATACACAGAACTCCTCAATTTAGGGCCAAGATTTTCCAGATAACTTTAAATCCTTCCCTTGCCCCCAAACTGCTATGCTGTTAGGGGCTAGTCTGATGATTTCTGAAAGCAACTGTTCTTGAAACAGAAGCGTTGTGATCTAGGGCAGTGTTATGATTAGCCAGCAGCAGGTGCAGATGGCTGAGGAGAGCGAGGACTCTGATGAGGGGCCAGGACCATCAGGAAATGGACTGCTGCCTTCAGGGATTGTGGGGGCTGGCAGCAGTGACGAGGAGGTTCCCGAGGAGCCTGTGCCAAGTGCGCGTGAGCACAGGATGATTGATAGAAGAGAACAGCTGGAGCAACACAGGCGACTCAGGAGTAAGGATGCAATGTAACGGCCCCTCCCTCCATGGAATATAAGCCTTGTTTCAAAAGGTTTTTGCTTTTGCAAAAGGCAAAAACGCTCTAAGGACCCAGCATTGTATGTCCACCTGGCTTGTCTGAAGAATTCTGTCAAGGCTTTTCTGGTTGGACTAATTGGCTGCAAGCCATCTTTTATCTACAAAGAAGTTATTTGTAGATTAAAGCTGAGAAGGTTTGAGTTGCTGCGTTTGTTTGAGATTTTCTTGCTGGTAACAGGGTAGGGTCAGCACAGGCAGGGATGTCAAAGTCAAGCCCGCAGCCTGGAAACAGCCCGTGGGGTGCTTAGGTAGAAGACAGATAGATAGATAGAATTCTTTATTGGCCAAGTGTGATTGGACACACAAGGAATTTGTCTTGGTGCAAATGCTTTCAGTGTACATAAAAGAAAAGATACATTCGTCAAGAGTCAAGAATCATCAGGTACAACACTTAATAATAGTCATATGGTACAATAAGCAATCAAAGCATATTAGGAAACAGTCCATATAAATCGTAAGGATACAAGCAACAAGGTTACAGTCATACAGTTACAAGTGGGAGGGGATGGGTGATAAGGAGTGATGAGAAGATTAACAGTAATAGTAGTGCAGACTTTTTAGATAGTTGAACAGTGTTGAGGGAATGATTTGTTTAGCAGAGTGATGGCTTTCGGGGGAAAACGGTTCTTGTGTCTAGTTGTTCTGGTGTGTAGGGCTCTATAGCGTTGTTTTGAGAGAAGGAGTTGAAGCAGTTTATGTCCGGGATGTGAGGGGTCTGTAAATATTTTTACAGCCCTCTTTTTGACTCGTGCAGTGTACAGGTCCTCAATACTACAGGTTGTAGTAATTGTTTTTTCTTATATCTGACCCGGGGTCCTGCTCTGGAAACAGCGAAGAACTGGCCTGCGTGCAGCCCCCCTCCCCCGAGCTCTGTTTTCGCTGGCAGAGAGTTGCAGGATGCTGTCACAGCCGAAAACGGAGCTCGGGAGTCCGTTTTCTGTGGCAGAGCTAGTCTCGGGCCCCCACAGGCTCCCCCGAAATGAGTGATGTTGATCTAGCCATGTGCCCCCTGGCCACCCCCTCCATGAGGTCAAACACAACTCTGATGCGGCCCTCAATGAAATTGAGTTTGACACCCCTGATTTAGGGTCAAAAAATGCTCTACTTTGGAGCATTTCCTTCAAGAAACTACTGAACTGATTTTGGAGGAGCATAGTTTGGAAAAGGAACAAGGCAGTCCAAAGTTCTTCTCAATATTATGTCCCTGAATTGGAAAATTTTAGATATACATGCCTTGTCTACTTTGCTCTTCAGCTAAGAAATCTCCTAGCAGGGCTGGTAGACCAGTAACAAGCCAGCCTTCCCATCATTCCAACTTAAAACTATAAGAGTTGGTTTCCGGGTTGAGCCCTCCTCGCTGACAGACCATAGATCGTGACTGTCCGCGGCTATGGTCCGTGCTCTTTCGTTGGAGAGCCCCGATCATTGTGATTAGGGGCTGAAGCTGCCTTGGAGGGACGGTGGAGTAAGGGGAAGCCACAAGCCAGGTTGAGGGGAGCCGCATCTCCCCTCCTGGGCTTGGTCTTTTCCCCCCCGAAGACAACTGCAGGGGGGAAGAAAGAGGTGGATAACATCTGAACCGGGACAACTGGGCGAAACAACTAAACAAAAAGTACTCCGGGATTAAGGTAACATTGAACTTTTAAGAAAAGAAAAGTGAGCGGCAAAAATACAAAGGGACAGGAAAAACAATAAGCAAACAATTTTGACAGCTAAGCGGGGCTTCGAACCAGGAAAGGAAGAAGCCAGAACTAAGGACTTAATTAAATTGGACTAAAATATTTTGGCAATAAACAGGCATAAAATAAAGCTGGACTTAAGACGGTCAAAAAATAATACAAATTGGAGACTGGATTGTGCTGGAATATTGAGGAATATTGAGGTTCGAAAAACCCTAAATAAAAAAAACAGGGGGGAAAGGTGAAGACTTTGTATAACAGAGAGTGCCAGATTCTGACAAAAACTTGAACTCAAACAAAAGGAAAAGCATCTTGTTTCTGTATGAACTTGTGTTGATATAATGTTAAAGAAATATTGAAACAAAGTAAGAATCTTAGAAAGTGAAAGCTGAACCAGAATAAAGAAAGAAGCAAGGAAAGACTGACTGTGGGATTGATTGATGTTTTTGGTACAGACCCAGGGCTGGAACAATTGACAACTTTAGAAAACTGGAAGAAGAAAGAAGGAAAGTAAAAGTGTTTTTTGTGGGCTTCAACGATTATAAAATATAAGAGTGTGTAATGATGATATCTCTTCGGGAATTAAAAATGGAACTTAAAAATATGAGAGAATTACTACAGGAAAGAGGCGAATCACTTTGCTCTGTGTTAGAAGGAATGGAAATGGCGATTGAAGAACAAGAAGAAAGAGCTTCAGATGAGGAGGAGTCGACTCAATAAGACATTTTAAATAGACAATTAACACAAAGAACACTACAAAGACGAGGGGAAAGAAGGAAGGCTAAAAAGTTGAGATTTAAGAAGATAATAAAAAGGGGGAATACCTGTGAAATCAGGAGAGGTAGAAAGATCCAGCAGAAAAGTGGGAAGGAAGATATCAAGAAAGAGAGGGGTATAAACCAGAATGAGAAAAGATATGGGGAAAAGAGGGGGAGGAGAAGCAGTAAGAAACAGGTGCATGAAATAAAGAAATACGGAAATAGTAAAATGATGAAAAGAAATTTGCTTTTTCAGAGATAATGGTTGATGAATTAAAGAGGGGATTCTGCAGGGTGACAAGGGGTAACAAGAATATATTTGCAAATAAAAAAATATACTTAGAAAATAGGATAATATAGATTATTAAAGGAGGGATAGATACTGATAACTCTTATTAGATGAAATACATTTTTATTTTTAAAAGAAAAATTAAGGTTTATTGAAGGAATTGTAATAATTGAAATGAATGTGAAGATGTTTAAAAATGAGGTCAAATATCAGTGACCAGAAATTGAATAGTCAATTTTTCCCCTTTTACTTTTTGGAAATTAGAAATAAAATTAAGGGGGGAAAATATGTTGCGGAATCCAAATGAAAAGATGTAATTATTATTATTGTAACTACTTAAAAATAATGGTTTATTGGGAATTAAGATGAGGGAATAAAGGTATATTTTAACCACTGAGGTGTCACACTCAAAGCAGTAAAAGGGGGGAAACCTATACTTGTTTCTTTTTCTTTTGTGTTAAAACTTGTATTAATCTAGAATCTATAGAAAGAATGTGTGATGGAAAGAAAATATGACATATTAAAGAACTACTTAAATTAATAAGCTAATACGGACTATTAAAAGGAAGGAGAGACATTGGTAACTTTTTTTATTAGGCAAACATATATTGTTATTGTTATTTTTAAAATAAATATTAAAGGATTATATTTGAAATAATTGAAATGAAACGAAAAGATGTTTTGATTGAGATTAATGTAAGAGACTAGGATTAATTTGCTTGTTTCTCTCCTTTCTAAAAGTTTGGAATGGAAAAGGTAATAATAGAATTAAATATGCATATATGAATGTATAACTATTGTCATATTTGTATGTAAAAGTGATGACCCGGAAATATGTTGTCCACTAAAAAGAGCTTTTTGTTTTTATGTGAAAAACTGAATAAAATTTGTTAAAAAAAAAAAAAACTATAAGAATTACAGAAAAGGGGAAAAAATGGAAGAAGAGAGAAGATGGAAAGCATTGGTTTTATTTTTTTCCATTAAATAAAAAAATAGTTTTCATTAATAAAATGATTCACATTTGTCAAACTAAGAAGTGCTCCAAAAGAGATAAAACCAGCATTCCAGACAGATAAAATTGTCAAGTGATGGTAACCAGCATGCAAAGGAAGTATGTATGCTTCAGATCTGACTACTTACTTTTTGCGTAGATGGTGTGGATACTGCAATACCCATCCCAGATCCTGGGAGAACAGAAAGTACTTTGTACTAAAATAAAACACACAAAAAAACCTGATTTACATACTGAATACTTTCACATGCAACAGAAAAAGTAGGTTTCACCAGTGCAGAAATTTAAACAACAATATCTTATCTAGATATCCAAAGCTCTTAAAATAATGTATTAAAATGTAGAATAGCCCACATCTATATATATAAAAGCAAAATACCACTCATGCATCATCACAAAATCTCCAGAATCGTAGAGCTTACAAACTTGAAATGTGGCACTTATGTTCCTCTTGGCTTCTAGGTGCTCACTAAGAAAGGATTTTTCAAAATGACCTTCGGAGCATTGGTATATTATTATTAACATGCTCTGATGCTAAGAGTTCTACTCCCCCTCCACACCTGAACAGAAATCTGTTCCAAATGCAAAGCACAAGCAGGAGAGGAGTTTCAGTTTCAGTTTCACAGCACCAAGAAGCTTAAATACAGAACAGTTGAGCTAAGCCACGCCCAGGCTCCTTGCTGTCTCCTTCCTGTTCACACACCAAATACTGCTTCAGTTTCCAAACAGCCTTCAACTCTCTCACACACTGACAGGGTGCTAGCCAGATGAATACTGATGGATGCTGGTTGGCAGAGGCAGAATTTTTCCCCCCTTATTTTTCTCCCCAAAAACTAAGCCCGACCACAAAGTTTCGTAACGAAGCATGGGTATCAAGCTAGTTTGAGATAAGTGTTTCTGAATGTTGCTTTCACAGTGGAGGAAAAGGACCAAGGAGAATCACTATTTTCTTGTACAGCAGGAGTCCCTAACCCCCAGTCTATGGACCAGAACCGGTCCACGGCATACCAGAAACTGGGCCGCACAAACAAGCAAAGTCCCATCCGTGGTATGCAGGCAACCCACTGCATGCAGGCAGACTGCCCCTTCCAGTCTGCAGGAAGACCTCTCTCCACAGATTCAGTCCCTGATGCCCGAAAGGTTGGGGGCCGCTGCTCTACAATCATGTTCCACACAGAGGTCAAATACAACCACTAGACTGTATAAAGATTAAAAAAAAAACACCAATAACTGAGTACTGATCAAAACAGCCTAATCCTACCATTTTTTTGAAACCCCCGTGCTTGATTTATACTTACATGGCTAATGGTAATCTGAAACTATTATTTAAACCAAATGGTTGTGTCAGATTTACTTATGCACAGAACAAATCCATCAAAATAATTGGACATAGGCTAATCATGACTAATTCGTCCCTCTGGTTCAGTGAGTCAGGATTTATTATAGATCAAACACTGCATATGATGGAAAACACTAACCACAGACATTCAATATGCCTTGTTAACGAAACAGAAACAGAATCATTTTTTTCTCTGGTTATTTAAAAAATTAGAAACCAATTTATTAAAAAATGTATCATTGCCAGCCATTTCTACAGCAAAGTAACTACAATGTGAGCATGGAATTTAGCATTTCTAGAAACCAAGTCAATGAATGTTATTTGGAGGCACGACCAACATTCTATATCTGTAAAGATCGTTCAGTGAAAAGGTGTTTAAAGAGAAGATTTGGGGTAGAGCGTAGGACTATCTCATCCTTGTGCTCCCTTTCAACTCCACAGTTCTGTGATTTTGTCATTTCCTTAATGTAGACCATGTATAGGGTTGCCTATTTCAAACAAGTAACCCTGGGGTGTTACCAAATAGTACATAGAAATAACATAGTGCAGAATTTAGAATAATAATTCAAAGCAATAGCACTTAGACTTACATACTGCTTCACAGTGCTTTACAGCCCTAAGTAGTTTACAGAGTCAGCGTATTGACACCAACAATCTGGGTCCTCATTTTACCGACTTCGGGAGGGTGGAAGGCTGAGTCAACCTTGAGGCTGGTGAAACTCGAACTGCTGGCAGCCAGCAGAATTAGCCTGCAATACTGCATTCTAAGCATTGCACCGCCACGGCTCATTCATAATATTATCCTTAGAACAACTCATAACACAGCAAACATATTGGGCTCCATTAATATCCCACCTAATATCTGAAGAAATTGTCAGCTTTCTCAATCTTCCACGCCTCAGGGGAAAAGCTCTTTCAAAGGTCCGTAGCTGTGACAGAAAAAGCACCTCTCCTGGGTCTTGCTATGTGATCTCGTTTCAGAGAAGTAACTCAGAACATACCCTGACCTGTCATATCTGATAGAATGAGCTGAAGCCCCTGGAGATACACACAATCCTGCAAGTAACCTGGCCCTTTGCCCTACCTACAAGGTTTCAAAGGTGGTAATCAACACCTTGAATTGCCCTTAAAAGATGACTGGGAAATTGTACAGCTTGTGCAGCAGTGATGTCACATGCAAGAGGAATCTGAGGACTCTTAAGTTAATGCAACAAATCAGTCTGGGGGAAATGTTACCCCATCAAGAGCTAGAGAATGGAGGTCTCCAAAGGGGCCAAAACCAGAGCCATTCAGGCTTTGCTAAGGATAGGTCACAGTTTGTTCTTTTCCCTCCCTGACCCTGACTACCTCCAAGTGCTGGATAAGAATAAGAATTACAGTACACTAAGTTGTGATAAAATTTAACTGCAGAAATAAAATACCACTTTAATAATAATAACGTGTAATAGGAGCCAGGGTGGTGCAGTGGTTAGAATGCAATATTGCAGGCTTATTCTGCGGACTGCCAGCAGTTCGATTCACACCAGCCCAAGGTTGACTCAGCCTTCCATCCTTCCAAAGTTGGTAAAATGAGGACCCAGTATGTGGACTCTGTAAACCGCTTAGAAAGAGAGCTGTAAAAGCACTGTGAAGTGGTATATAAATCTAAATGCTATTGCTATTATTATACATTGTGTATGTATATATTCCAACATAGACATTCTTGAATTAAATTTAATCCCAGGAAGGAAAAGAGACTTTTGATCAGCAAAAAAATTAATTGATGAGTAGAGGTACAATTTACTACAGCTGCACATATTTTAGCAATCAGTTGGAAGATTGACTTCAGGCTGCTCATATAAGTATAGCAAATCACTAATATTCACTAAAACAGTCCTTTGTTTTCAAGGTTCTTTGGAATCTTGGTAAAAAAGATGTAACAGCTCTTTAGGGCAACTACATCTTTTTCATGCTTGCACAGAAATCTGGAGAAAAAAAATAAGAGCTTGCTTAAAGAATAGCACAGAGGTGAAAGTCTAAAGCAGGATCCCCAACCTTTTCGACCGCGACCCGGTTCCGGCATCAGCTGGGCGCCGCGGTACCAGGGCGTCAACTGGGCGCCGCCATCTTTTTATGGCGAAAGCTTCCGGTGACATCACGGGCGCTTCGCAAAAAGATGGCGCCAGCATACTCCGTGAGCTTTTCGGGTAGAAATGGCTTTCTACCGGAAAAGCTCACCGAAGCGCTGCGCCGCCATCTTTTATGACGGCGCTTCCGGTGAGCTTTCTACCCGGAAAAGCTCACTGGAAGAGCTTTTTACCAAAAAGATGGCGGCACCCAGCAACCAGCGGCCCAGTAAGGCTTGTTCCGCGGCCCGGCCGGTCCGCGGACCGCGGTTGGGGACCCCTGGTCTAAAGTATTCCTTCCAACTTATTTTTGAGGCATGAAGGGTCCTACAGCTAATGCTGTATTCCTACATCAATCCTACACCTAATGCTAAATGGGTCATATATTTTTGAACCTTAATATCTAGGGGCAGCTGTGAATGGATGAGCTTTTTAGTCTTAATCAGTGTTAATAAATCTGAGGCTTTATTTTACAGAATTTCACTGCATCCATTTGCTGTTTAATACAGGGTTTAATTTTTTTTAACATGACATGTTGGATAAGCTTCTTCAACATAAAAGAAGTTAAAACAAAACACTGAAGAAACGTCAAGTACTTACCTTTTGAATATCTGTTATATCTGAAAGTTTTATAACTTTATTTCTTTTAGATGAACCAGATTTGGAACTTTCAAAGCATAAGTAACTAAGGGCAAGGAAAGAAGGAAAAGTTTTTAAAAAGTAAAAAAAAAAATCCTAAATGATTTAAAATGCTGCCTTTGAGTTATTTATATTTATTTATTTATATTTTGCATTTCTAGACACCCATCTCCCTCAAAGACAGACGGTATAATAACAACATAAATTCAAATTTTAAAACTTAATATGTATCGTATTGTAAGCCACTCAGAGTCATTTTGGTGTAATGCTCCTGTCAGAGTTTGAATCCAAGGAGGAAGCCAAACAGCTGACAGGGAGTGGGAGTGTGGCTCTGTTGGCTGTGGAAGAAACTGGGGAAGGGCAAAGTCTGGCTGGGCAGAGCAGGAGAGAGGTAGAACAAGGGAGAGGGAGTTCAGAGGAAGACCTAGGCCCAACCCCTCTTCATCCTAGGGCACACAGGGAGGAACGGAGAAGAGAGCAATATGGGTTGCGTGGCTTACGGGGGAGGAAAGGGCCCTGATTCCCTTCATTAGCCACACCTGGGAAGAGAGTTTAAAAGAGATGCATGCTGAGTACGGCAGCTGCTGGAAGCAAACGTGAGTTTATCTTGTATTGACTTTGATTATCTGTGTTCCTGGCATCCTCCCAACCATGTTGAATTACGGCCGTTCCTTCATGTCTGGAATTCCTTCTCCTGCCCTGCTGGACTAATTACCTCATCTTGACTTGACTGGACTTATGGTTAGAGTTTTTGTTGGCCACGTTTTGGACTTGATTCTCTGCAGCCAAAGGCTGTCCCTGGGAGAGTTTTTCTCCAGCCAGAAGGTAACCAGGACATTGGGGGCAAAGTTGGAGCTAATAAAGGGACTTCTACTGATTATCTGACTATGTTGCCTTTGTGCCATTCCCAGGGTCATCACATTTGGCTAGTGAGATGGGAAGCATCTACATTTAATTTTAATATTTAAATGCTGAAGCCGGGTACCTTTTGTTTTATCCAATCAGCCCAAACTACATATTTTCTGGTGTTCTTACCATTTCATGGCATGCTTTTATCACTTTTTTTTTTCTCTTTGCCTTTCTGGCGCCTGCCTGGTTTAGACCCTGCAGGGGTTTTGGGCAAGATTTTCCAGAAGTGTTTTGCCCTTCCTTTCTCCTTTCTAAGGCTGAGAGAGAGGGACTGGCTCACGATCATGCAGATGACTGTATCTAAAGCAAGACTAGAACTCGCAGCCTCCCAGTTTCTAGCCAGATGCCTTAATCACAATACCAAAGTGGCTTTCTCCTTTAATCACATATTAACTGTGAATTTGTCCTTGTGCAAAACAATGAAGACCTCACCTAAGAAAACCCCACTGAAAACAAGTTCACTCTTTTATTGGAGCCTTCTATAAAATGTTCTTTTCCATTAACCTTTATATTATATCTCAGACTTACCAGACTTATGGCAAGCATCTTTAATCTATTCAATAACGTTTTTATAGATTCACAAAAAGCTCTGAAAGTTATTTTCTTTCAAATACTTTTTTTGTAATTCACAAAAACGCTTAACTTCCACACACCCCACCACCCCCACCTAAATAGAGACATCAGATCAGGGGGGCAGAAATATGGACAACACTAGAATATGGAAGAAAAATAGCTCCCTAGCGCCAGCTAGTGATCTTTTTGCAGCCCAGGTGGCAGTAGCTTTAACATTCTGCTGTAAATCAAGCAAACACTTACTTTTCAGTAACATAGAGAACTCCATTCCTGATGTAATCAGTGGTTATCTTCCTATCTCTGTTTATCAAGCAGCAGCGCCAGCCATTTTCACACACTACAAAATAGTACAATTATTCCATTTTACTTTTATACAGGAAGCAGCTGTAATATTGGTACATTTCAGATACATTTAAAAGTTCTATATACAGAGTTGGCAAGGAAGCTCCTACAAGGAAAACTTGTTCGTAAAGAACTCTTCATATTGAAGAGTTAAATCTTCAATAAACTTTGATTTATGTGGTAAGTTTTCTTTTTAAAAGTCACCAAAGCAACATAACCTAAATCTTGAGAATGCATACAAACTCTTCTAGACACTGAAGTAAATATTTCAAGCCAGGGTAAAAGTTAAAATTCTCTGACAAATGTATGCTCCAATTCCTCAAATTTATATTTCAACAAAGGTCAAACCAGGCACCCCACTTGCACAGAGACTCTGCTGACTGCAAGATAAAAGATTAATATTGATCTGCTGTACATGGAATCCAACAGTAGATCACATTATGATGTCAATCATTTCTTAATAATATTACTTTATGGGCCTTTTAAAAAAAAAATCTCATTACTTAATGTCTACCTCCAAAGTTGTGTGAGTACCTGCCAATGGACGCTCATGTTCTGACAAATTAAATACTTCATGGAAGTTTCCTCTCTTGGTATTGTGAAAGCGGCTGGTTTCCTCATCCCGACTCACTCCTGTTGAGGTGTTTGAACCTACATAGCTTCGGGATGCAGTTGTTTGAGGCTGAAACAACATTAACTTGGCTTTACTACACTTGCAGAAATCATACAAACTTCAGTTATGTTATCTTTCCTTGTCCTCAGGAAATGTCCTGCTTCAGTGCTAGAAACCCATGTCTGATGCAGCCGCAATCCCTCTCCAAAATATCCAGGGTTGATTAACTTGTGAAGGATTCCATTAACATCAGGCTGTGAGTTAGAATTCATAAAGTATGCACAGACGCATTGTGTGATACAATTGCACAGGAAGGTGAATTCCAACAAAGCTCTTTCATATATAAGTAGTTTTACTTGACATAGGATCTCTTCTGAAGGCTGCCATGCACAGCATACTGTTGTGCAACTCCTTCAACTGAATCCTCCAGAGCAGGGATCCCCAACCTTTTCGGCGCTTGGCCCGGTTCGGCGTCAGCAGGCGCCGCTGCCCGGTTCCGGCGTCAGCTGGCGCCGCCATCTTTTTGACGAAAAATCACTTCCGGTGGCGTCACGGAAGTGATTTTAAATCAAATCAGCGGCGCCAGCGCTTGGTGAGCTTTTCGGGTAGAAATGGCTTTCTACCGGAAAAGCTCACCAGCTAGCGCCGCCATCTTTTTGACGAAAAATTGCTTTTTTACCAAAAAGATGGCGGCGCCAGCAACCAGCGGCCCGGTAAGGCTTGTTCCTGGCCCCGGTCCGGTCCAGACCGGACGGTTGGGGACCCCTGCTCCAGAGGACTGTATATCGTGTAACTGATCTGTGTTGTGGCCCAAAACAGGGCATGACATTTTTTGGGACATCCTTTTGAGGGATAAGAAAATGCATCTTACATTCAGAAACAAAAAAAGACCCCCAATCTCAACTATGAGAACTTCAGACAGGAGCTTTCCGTGAGGTTGCAGGACCTGCCACCAATAAAGCATCAATATACTATGGTGCAATTTAAAACACTGCAGCTATACATGTTCCCAAAGCACCCAAAAGCCATAAGTAGGATCTCATCAAAGTCATAAAAACAAGTGATTCAGTTGGCATGATATTTGTTCAGCAAAAATTGGTTAGCAGGACTATTACAAGACGGGGGAAATGGGCGACAAAATATTACCACAAGCCACCTCATAAGCTTGATAATACAGTAGATGTTTTTAGGCGGGAAATTCCATTCACATTCCCACTTACACAGGAAGTCCACTTCTATTCTAGCCAGCTTTTAATAAGCATAAGCTCAACACTGATTCAGGAATGTTGATTATATACAAGTAGTCCTTGACTTAGAACCATTCATTTAGGAACTCTTCAAACTTACAATGGCACTGAAATAGGCAATTTACAATCGGTCCATCGCAGCATCCCCATAGTCATTGAACCAAAATTTATGATTGGCAACCAACATGCATTTATGTCAAGATGCAGTGTCCTGGGGCCATGTGATTTCATTTTCAGCCTTCCCAGCTGGCTTCCAACAAGCAAAGTTAATGAGGGAAGCTGGTTGCGTTTAACAATCATGTGGTTCACTTAACAAATGTAGTGGAAAAGGTTATACAATTGGGCATAACTCACATAACAACCACTTCGCTTAGCACTGGAAATTCTGGCCCCAATTGCAATTTTAAGTCAAGGACTACTTATAACAATACTTTCCTATTCCTTGGCATTGTAAGAGGGAAATGGTGGGGCAGAAAAACTTTTTTTAATAACTTTATGCATTTTGACTCATGGGCTCCAAAGCTTAATTTGCTGTTTTGTATCAAGTGGCCATTTACACAGCAAATATACTCCAATATACACAGATTTAAATTTGGGATGAATTACAATTGCCAACATTCCCAGCTGCCCAGGCAACTAGATTGGTCTATCACCAAGTTTAAATGAAGGCATCTTTCATTTCTGTATCAATTATTTTTCAAAGTACTGTAACACGTAAATCATTATAAGCAAGAGGACTTTCATGACTATTAATTTTGGAGGTATATCATATTGTTAATAATGGTGTACATTTCTAGAGTTTTCTTCCATTAATCAAGCAAAGTAGAATTAAATAAAGCAATAGTTATATAAGCGCTCTGCCACATCAAGTTTATCAAACCATGTTTTCAACTGAATAGGGAAATATTGAACACAATGCAAAATTGATCCATTAATAGTAAAAAAAAAAAAAAACAGTTTCTACGCCTCTGGGTCTTTGGATTCAAATGAAGACCCATTACTGCAAATAATACAAATGTAAACATTACAGTAAACATCTGCATACACGACAGAGGTGGGAAGAGATAGCGGGAGAAAGAAAGAAAAATTGCTGCTCATTATGAACACAAATGATCATCTGAAAGACAGAAGATATTCCACTCTAAGATCCATACCTTTTCATGACCTGACAGCTAGCAGGAGGAGAAAACAAACAAACAAACACAATGTGATGATGACCAAAGAAAAAAAAAGCAAAACCTATTTAATTGTATCATATGCAGAATAAAAATACGAACTGAGTGAATTGGCAAGATATTTTTTTTTGCATACCAAAAGACTAGATCCAATATTTTTTTAAAAAAATCCCTAAAAGATATCAATGGATAGAGCACAGTTTTTGAATTTTATTAAAACTATGGGTGCCTGGCTAGATGTTCCCATCTTTGATTCCTGACTTGCTTTGCACAAGTTGGTGATGTTTAATAATTTCCTCTAATGAGGATTTAGCTGAAATTGGTTCACAAAAATATTTGAGAGAATTCTGTAGTGTTTGGGTGTGTGTGTGTGTGTGTGTGTTTTAATTTTTAAATGATTTTGAAAGGAGTGACGATTAGAATGAATGTAACTTTGCTTTTCACTTCTTTAATCATTTGGCACTAGCTGAATGAGACTAATTGTGGAAGATGCTGATGGGGGCATTAGTGGATCTTTTATACCAGGGGTGTGAAACTTGCAGCCCAGGGGCTGGATGCATCACGTACAGCCCATATCCCCCCCAGCTCCACGAAGAGAAAAACAGTCACAAAACATCACATGATGGCAATGTGACACCACAAGTTTGACACCCGTATCTTATACTAATAACAAGGATGGAAATATCTATCAGGAGATCCATTGTGAAGCACGTAGGAGCCACTTTAAACATTCAGGACAAAGAGTCAGATAAAACATAATTTAGGATTTAGTTGCATGCTTTATATACATGTTCTCCCTTCAAGATAGCAAAACATATATATTTTATTGTAGTGTCTATTTTTAGCTACCACACTTGGAGGGTGAAAGAAACTGTAACAGAGACACCAATTATTCACCCCTGATTTAAGGCTAGAAGTATTTTATTACTTTAAAAAAAGAAAGAAATTTCAATTTTTACTACCGTTATATGTTACCTGATTGTAGACAAACCAAACATTTGTTCAGGACATACAGGAGGAACTCTTTATCTTTTAGCTCTTAACAACGTATTCAATGTCTTAACAATAACTATAGCTTTAGGATTGAAGCACAAAGAAGCAATTGTTGGTTTCTTAACAAGTCAATGGATTAAACATGCAGCCCCAGACTGCTAATCTGGCAAGCTGCTACATTTTAATTCCATAAACATAGCCAAGTTTATCATTACTCCAGATATATGCCATTATTACAGCTGCACAATGAGCAAAGTTAAAGATTAGTTTATATTGAACAATGGCACAAGCAGAGTCAAGTTCTTAGTTGGACTTTACTTGTATACCCCAAATCTAACTTTCTTTTCTTTCTGTGAATTCAAATATTGTTAAGAACATATTACAATCTTTCAGATTTTAGAGGAAAGCATTTCCTTTTTAATTTAAAAAACAACAACCTGGCACTCTCTAAATTGTTTTAAAATCCTTTTTTCCATTGAACAGTCTCTTACTTTAAAAGCATTCCTATTCCTGAAGATTTTAGAAAGAAGTGGGCAGACAGGAATAGTAAGCTAAGTAAGTGCATGGGAATGTAAATATTGGGCCTGAACCATGAACAACTAGCCCTCTATGTGCTCTGCTCACTGAAGCTACACAGATGTTGTTAAGTTGTGTTATGAAGGAAGAAACAGGAAAGAAAGAAAGAAAGAATTACCCGTCTTGATACTGTAGCATTAGCCCTTTCTTTGAGTTGAGGATCCGTAGGCAAGTTCAACCATATGATATAAGGAGTATCATACTTTGCCCGTAGTCTTGGACACCGTTTGAAGACAAAATCAATCAGAAAAAATTTAATTCCTGCATAAAGTCCTGCATAATTAGAAAGTCAAAGGTTGGAATGAGGAAAGTTTCATGACTGAAGTATGAAAACAAAATCTCTCTATATAAAAGTGAAATACCATTCATGCATCATCACAAAATGAACCGTAAAGCCTACAAACTTGAAATTTGGCACATATGTTCCTCTTGGCTTCTAGGTGCTCCCTAAGCAAGGATTTTTCGAAATGACCATCAGAGCATTAGTATTTCGTATATTATTATTAACACGCTCTGATGCTAAGGAGTTCTACTTCCCCTTTCCACCTGAAAAGAAATCTGTTCCAAATGGAGAAGAGTTTCAGTTTTAGTTTCATAGCACCAAGCAGCTTTAGTACAGAACAGTTGAGCTAAGCCACACCCAGGCTCCTTGCTGTCTCCTTCTTGTTCACACACCAAATACTGTTTGAGTTTCCAAACAGCCCTCAACTCTCTCACACATTGACAGGATGCTAGCCAGATGAATACTGATGGAAGCTGGTAGGCAGAGGTAGATTTCTTTCCCCTTATTTTCTCCCCCAAAACTAAGCCCGATCACATAGTTTTGTAGCGAAGCACGGGTATAGAGTTAGTTATACTATAAATACTAATTTGCAAATACAGGTAGCCTTCTACTTACGACCACAATTGAGCCAAGAATTTATGTTGCTAAGTGAGAAATTTGTTAAGTGAGCTTTGCCCCATTTAACAAACTTTCTTGCCTCATTTGTTAAGTGAATCACTGCAGTTATTAAATTAGTAACACAGCTGCTAAGTTAATCTGGCTTCCCCCATTGACTTTCCTTGTCGGAAGGTTGCAAAACATGACACCGGGGCATTTCAACCGTCATAAATATGAGTCGGATGCCAAGCATCCAAATTTTGATCATATGACCATGGGGATGCTCCAATGATTGTAAATATGAAAAACGGGCATAAGTCACTTTTTTCAGTGTGCTGTTGTAACATTTTAACGGTCACTAAATGAACTGTTGTAAGTCAAGGGCTACCTGCACTATGAAAGAGGTCTTTAACAATATGCAGGGGCCTATCTGAAGATGCTTTCTTTGGACCTTTAAAGCAGCTGCCTCTTTTTCCAAACTTACATAGTTTGTCAGGAAGTATTTCTGCAAAGTTGCAGTGCCTCCCTCACCCAAATTCATCCTGAAAGCAAGCGTGCAAAGTGAAAGAGGCTCAGATATAGTGACTCACTTGAAGTTGGTAATAGCCACTATTTTTTTAAAAAAAAAAAAGAATTTCAAACTTTATTGCAACCAATAGTCAAGTAAGAAGTGTCTAAACCTGCTGCACAGCAGGATTCTATGAGGAGAGCTGCCCCACAAGAAATCATGATTAGGAAAGTCACCAAAGAACGTTACAAGTAGAATTATTCAACTTATAGGTACTGCTGAATATACAAGTTCAGGCTTTGAAAATAATGCCCAATTTATCATTTTCCTTGACGCTTTTATCGAACACAAACATTATAAGGTCCTTGTCTTGGAACGTTGATTTCCTGGTAACTCCAAGGCAATTTAGGGTGTGGCCCACCTTTTATTAAACTGCAACTTTTCTAGGGACCTACATGTCACCCTAATTTCTGTTCTCCTACAAGATGTACCGGTGGAAGAAGAGCTAGTCATTTCACTTCCTTTGTCAGACATCTAGACCAGGAGTGTCAAACTCACGGCGTCATGTGACGTATCGGGACTTTTTCCCCCTTCCCTAAACCGGGCGTAGCCGTGGTCAGTGCATGACACATCCGGCTCACGGGCCAGGAGTTTGACACCCCTGATCTAGACCAACATCACCCAGTTAATAGCTAAATTGGTTACATTATACACTGTACCTACACAATTTCCTTATGCTAGCAATGGGGATGAGAATTATGCTCCTTACGTTTTGCTTTATTTTACGACAATGCTAACAATCATTTGTTTGATTTCAGGCCTTGGGCAGATGCTATACTTTACTTTAAACAGCTCAGATAAGCCTCATATCCTCTAGTTCGATATTTCATTTATAGTATTGCTTCTTGAATGTCTTTGTATTTCTGCTGTTATCTTGACTGATGATTGACACAAATGAGCAATTACGATTGTTGTTGTATTAATTAGTTTTGTACCTGATTCAGTAACCCGCATCTGAATATGGTAAACTAACTCAAAAATAAAGAGAAATAAAAAGAACATTGCTGACAGCTAAGAACAGGTAAATTGATTAGCCATCTCCAAACAGTGTGATGTTATAACATCAACTGCATAGGTGGTTTGGAAACCAAACCAATTGCTCATTTTTTAGCAGGACGTGGAATTCTAACATTTAAGAAAGCAAGAAAATGTAATCGTTTTACCTATTGAAAGCCCAATGATCCGGTAAGGAATGCAGCAGGATGCAATAAAAGCTGCCCATAAAACAATATATAGTTTCTGCGTTACTTCAGGCTGGACCCACATGAACAAACTGGAGAGAGAGAGAGAGAACAGAAAATAAAGGTAAATAGGCAGCATTTATATATGTCATCATTCAGACCTGATGAAAAATATGTTGTTAAAAAGAGAAGTATATAGAAACTTACTTTTTAATTTTTTCCAGTATATCTGACATTTTGCCAAATAAATTCTGTAATCAAGAAAGAAAATGAGTATTAGATTAGAATACACGTCTGTGTATATGAAAAAAAAGAAGTAGTTCAAACTCTATGCCAGTGGTGGCTAACCTTTTTCGTCTCCTGTGTTGAAAATTGTGTTTGCGCACACTCGCATGCCAGCACCAGAAGGCAATGCGCCCGCCCCCCCGCCCCCTGCACATGTGCACATGATCCCGTGTGCGCCACGTCTCTGTGCATGCGCATGCCCCAACACGCAGCTCTGCGCATGCATGCGCTTCTCCCGTGCCTCCCATGCATGTGCGCCAGATACCCGACAATCAGCTATCAGGTGGGTGCGCATGCACAGTGGGGCTCTTCCGGGAGACCTCTTGCGTGCTGGCAGAAGTGGCTCTGCGTGCCACTTCCATCACGTGTGCCATAGGTTCACCATCGTGGCTCTATACATTTACTATGTTCTGCTATTTCTCAAATCATCGTCGTTTAACAACCCCATAATCCCTTGTGAGGTGGAGTCTGGGCAACTGAATGGAGCTAGCCAAGTGTTTTAATAGCTGGATGCCTTTCCTGTTGCCAATGCGGAGTTCTGTTCAGCAGATATAGTCTCAGTGTGCCCAGAGAGAGAAATATCTGCCTCTACCTAGGATCGAACTCACAGCCTCCTGATTGTGAGGCGAGAGCTCCACCTCTAGGCCACCACACCACTCTTCTGCTGTTTCTCAAATGAGGTGGGAAAATCAAGTGTGACTAATACAAGCCACCTTTCATAAACGTTCTGGTCCAGTAGGCTATACTCTCCAAGCACCATTTCTCATGTGCAGATTTCTCTCAGATTCCTACCTGCAACTTGCTAAATAGAGATGCCAAAGATTTCATACCTGTGCTTTTTGTGCCACATCCAGAACAAGCTGGAACTTTTCTGACACGGTTAAGTCTTCTTTGGGAGGTTCCTAAAACAGTAAGTATGATTTGTCATCAAACCATGAATGTGTGACTTTAAACTTAAAGAAAGGAAAAATACTCTCCAATAATGTTGTGGCTTATTTTAACTACTAATTTACTGAAACAAAGCAGCTGCATAAACTGCACTTTAAAACTAACCAGCTTGCCTCTGGTTTAAAGTGTCATTATTTTAAAAAGGAACAAAAGCATCCAATATATTCCTCAAAGCTATCCCCTAAGGCAGAGAGAGGGAAGAATAAGAGCCCTAGGCTTACCAAGCATTATTCATTCATATAATAATACATACTTTATGGTGACAACCAGATCTGGCTTTTGTAAATATATGCCAGACTGTAGCCAATGTTGTTGTTTTTTTTTAATCACTAGGCTGAACACAGCTAGTGGACAACATTCACTTCTGTGCTCGAGGTACCAAGTCTGCACTAGCAAGTTTGGAGAATTTGGAGTACAATCCATAGCCCAGATTCAAAGAAATAAAACAATAGCAAAAGAATTGGAGATGGATTGTTTTACATATTTTGCAAACTTTAATCCAATCCAGATGTTTTGGCCAGTATGATCACATGGATCACACCTTTTCCATGTTAAAATAAATTCATTGTCTGGAACGACTGCAACTAGAGTATTTGAAAGACAACTTGGTGCCTGAACAACTAAACTCATCCTACTACGAACACATAATAAACTATTAAAATACATAATGTAGATTTAACATTTAACGAGCTTAAGACCTCAGTGATGTAGCTGCCCTCAAAGAGAAATAACTAGACATACCCTGACACTGGCAAATTATTTTAAGTCATTGTTCAGAATTTCATATATATTAGATTCCAGATACTTCAACATATAAGTCATATACAGTATTCCATGTTTCTTCTTTAAATAAACAGTATACCATGGTCTTTTATATAATATATTTTAAAAAAAACATATGAAGTCACAATATGATTAAAGTTGAGTTGATTTAAAATTATCAAATTAGAAAATGCCTTATAGATAGTTCAGGTAGTCCTTAACTTACAATCAAATGTTTAGTGATCATTTGAAATTATAACAGCACTGAAAAAAGTGACTTACAACCAGTCCTCACACTTATGAGCTGTGGCAGCGCAATGGTTAAAAGGCACTATTGCAGGCTAAGTCTGCCCACTGCCAGGAGTTTGATCCTGACATATTTAAGGTTGACTTCTATCCTTCCGAGGTCGGTAAAATGAGGACCCTGATTGTTGGGGACAATAGCCTGACTCTGAAACCGCTCATATAGTGTGCTGTAAAGTACTGTGGAGCAGTGTGATGACCAGGAGTGTAACACAAACATAACAAAATCCAAAATGTAAATAAATGTCCTTTCATGCCTCCAACTTGGCCCCACTGTTCAATAATTCTCAGTTGGAGATAAAATGTATTCAAAAATAGTCTTCAAAAGAAAGCAATACAGTCCAAACTTAATGAGCAGACAGAGGTGAAATAAAAACAAACTACAATGAAGGAATTTCCACAACGGACCAGGATAAGTAATTACCAACTTCATGGAGATAACAAGGCACAATCTGTTGGAAGGACACCAACCAAGATAACTTCAGCCCAAAATAACACACACTTTGCTTCTGGCAACGCTGTGTTTTAACCGTCTCTCTTATATACTATTCTCTCCAGCTGCAACCAATGAGGGGGATCATGGCCGCTTCCTCTCTCGTAAGCCAAATTGTTTCCTTTTCCGTTCCTCCCTGAAGAGGGGATGGGCCTGGTTCTTCCTCTGACTGCCCAACTGGCCTCTGCCCTTCCCCAGCCTCCTCCACAGCCTCCGGAGTCACACCTCCACTCCCTGTCGGCTGTTCCTCCTCTCCCTTAGAGTCAGACTCTAACAAGGGCATGACAAGCGGTATATAAGTCTAAGTGCTATTGCTATTGCAACCATAGCAGCATCCCCATGAACATGTGATCAAAATCTGGGTACTTGGCATATGTTTACAACATGTCCTGGAGTCATGTGGGCACCATTTGTGACCTTTTCAGCTGGCTTCCAACAAGAAAAGTCAATGGCGGAAGTGGGATGTGTAAAAACTGCAGTGACTTGCTTAACAACCAAGGAAAAAGGGTCATAAAACTGGGCACAGCTCACTTAACAGCTGCTTTGTTTAGCAATGGAAATTCTGGTCCCAACTGCGATTGTAATCTGAGGACTAGCTGCGTAAATTTAAAACATATCAAAACGTTCATACAAACATTTCAAAAGTTATCTCAAGCATCATTTGGACTTACAATAGGCTCAGAAACTTCAGGCACAATGCTCCATTGTATCCTCCACCCTCTAAAAAAAAAAAGGTATTTGCATTGAGGGAGGAACACTGGTTTTCTATGTGGCTTCATAACAATGAAACAGAAGAAATCCTTTTGAAAAGCAACTCGTGAAGGCAACTGAATATATCTTTCCAAATTTTAAAAAACTTTCTTTAATATAGTCCTGACATCCATCTTAAAGGGGTCTTGTAGTCCTGAGTGTTCAATAGACTACATTAGATTGAATAATTAATAAAATGCATAGCTAAGACTTTTAAAAAAGAAATAAAGAAATAATTAGGCTACTGCAACAATGTTGTTGCACATAAAGTATTGATTCAATGTAGATTATTTGACTAGGCAATCAGGATTTAACATCATGCTTATTATGATCAATAAAATATTCCATCACAGAATTGAAATATAGTAAATAAGTATTTATACTTCAACTTTCCTAAAAATTGGAATTCCCTCTATACGTTTGTTGCGTAAAAGGATTTCCATAAATACAAGAGGAAATGGGGCCATATTTCAAAGTTTATCTCTTTTGGAAAGCCACATGATTCTGTCAATCAGTTCCTGATTACAATTATCACTTCTCACATTAGCTATTCTCAATGTGCGGATGTTTGCTATAAAGACAACGGCAGCAATTTTGCAGGCAATGGATCTGAATAGACTCTGCTCAACTCAATGGGACACACTTGCTGACTGAGTCTAAGCCATTCCATTATAAGAAATGCAGGAACAGTAGAAGTAACAATAATATTTGGTATAAATTTGGCACATGAAAATGCGATGAAAAAGGGTTAGGGAAGGATTTACTAACACACCAACAATCCAAATGCTATGATTTCTTGCTTACTTTCTCCTCTTATTAAAATTTGTAATAAAGAAGCTACAATTATGCTGAATTTCATATTCCCCAAACATCTGAAAGGCAATTTAACCGATTTGTCTCCTTTCCATTTAAACGTAACACAGAGGGCATAAATCACGTTTTGTTTGCAAGAATAATCGAAATGTGATGATAAGGTCATACTAGAGTAGAAGTAAAGTAAAATCCTGGATGAAAAACAAGACCAAAACCTATTTATTTAATCTATGTAATAGGGAACATTTCAGGTTCTTACTCTTTAGGAAGGGTTGGGAGTTCCTGAATGGCCCTTGAAAGAATATTTTCCTTGATGAACTAGCACTACCAGCTACTAGTTCTTAAGTAACATATTTCTGACATGGAAGAAATCTATAACATTAAGTACTATAAGTAAATGCTCCCTCAAGTCAATACTTCAGTAATTAGATGGGACATCTGTGCAGTTTGGTTGACAATAGATTGGAAGACTAGCCCTCACTAATGTGGAACAATTGGAAACCAGCTTGGCTAAACATAATCTAGCAGTCAGGACATCCAGTTATGAATACAGAATCCCAACCAGTCCTACTCAGTTGCCTGTGGTCTATACAGCAGACCATCTTGCTTCTGATTATGTCAACGTGGTTTCTGGAGAAACATCAGGAATTTTGTTCCCTATAGCACAATTACTAAATCTTGAAGCCCAACCAGATGGTAATAGCTTACTATCACCTTCTCCCAAGGAGTTTCTCATCTCCCCAGTCTAGCCAACAAACCTGGGATTTTCCTGGTGGTCTTTCACCTATGTACGAATTGAGCCCAACTCCGTTTAGCTTCCCAGCACAGACGTGGTCAGCCAGGCGGAATAGGCAATTCACCTCAGACAACTTGCTGACAATTCCATGTGGCATAAATCGACTCAATAAATGTTATCTGCCACTGACAAAAAATGGAAATAATGTGAAGAAACAGTAGCAGGTAACATTTATCGAGTTATCCCATGTGGAATTGTCCTGTAGTGAGTTGGCCGTGGCAAAATGGCCGCACTGGGTTGGCTGTGGCAAGATGGCGGTGGCGAGTTGGATGTGGTGAGTTGTCCTAGACCCTCCACCAGATACTGCCATCCACTGAGACAGTCAAAAAGCTAGAAACTGGATATTTCCATGTGCAGTACAAAAAATTTAAAGCACGACACCACCAAAGCCTGGAATTTCCTATTTTGTTACCAATTTTTAAATTAAGTGCATTAAATAGGAAGACAATATAAAAATGCATTATTTATTTATTTAGACAAACTCATACACCATTTTAAATTGTATAAATTCTACCAGTAATATACTCCAGTATTTGTAACATACCTATTATTGACAACATATTAAAGAGTGATTACCTGGCTATGAGGTAATTTAGGGACAACCTCAAAATTGCTAAAAATAAGAACATAGGAATGGCCCAGCCATGCCATACAGCATTCATGTACATCTACAAATAAAAGAACAAATAAACCACATGTTATCTTTCCATGCAATTATTATGTTAAAAAGTATTAACAGCAATGGATAGGAAACTTTCATTGCAACACTACATACCTTGAATTAGATATTGAACACATTATTTTCACTATGTAAATTTGAAAGCATTCCTAATGTCATGTATTTCTTAAATTTCTATGCAGTCTCTGTTCAGAAGCTCATGGAAGCATACATGCAGTATCTTTTTAGGCATGGTTGCAGATTTCTTTAAATTAAAAAGAACCATAAAATATTTATTTGTATGACTGTTCATTAGTTTAACAAATTTATACAGTGATCTATCTCACTGAACATGATTCTGATGGTATAAAACCTATCATAACAGAAGCAATACTTAGTCAATTGAAAGGTTTTCTTTAAGAGTTACTTCTTAAAGATATATTAAGTCTGAGGCAAAGGTAGAAATAACACAGGTAGTCCTTGACTTACAACAGTTCATTTAGTGACCATTCAAAATTACAACGGCACTGAAAAAAGTGACTTATGACCTTTTTTCACACTTATAACCATTATAGCATCCCCATGGTCACATGATCAAAATTCAGATGCTTGGGAACTGATTCATATTTATGACCATTGCTGTGTTCTACGGTCATATGATCACCTTTTGCAACCTTCTGACAAGCAAAGTCAATGGGAAAGCCAGATTCACTTAACAACCGGGTTACTAGCTTAACAACTGCAATGATTCACTTAACAACTGTGGCAAGAAAAGTCGTAAAATGTTGGGATCAGTTATGACCACAAGTCAAGGACTGTCTGTATTCTATAAAGAAATATTACCTGCAGGTGAAAATACCAAACATACCTCAGCTTGATTTTTTTTAACTACAGATGTTCTGAGCTTTCCAATTAAAACTCTTGACTTACAACTAGATCACTTAGCAACTATTCAAAATTAGGATGAACCCCCCCAAAAAAAAACTACTTGTGACTGATTTTGAAGATATGATGAATTAACCCTCTCCCTTGCATTTTGGGCATCTGGCAATTGGCACACCCTTATGGCTGTTTGCAGTGTCCCATGGTTATGTGACAATTCTCAACGTTTTTTGCACAATTCTGGCATTTACTTCCAGCTTCTGATAAAAATTACCCAGTGGGTAAAATGGGTTTGCTTAACAACTGCCATGTTTGCTTAATGCTCATGGCATTTGCTTAACAACCACAAAAAATAACAAAAAAAAAAAATCTGGTCCAGTGATGTAATAACTCGACTTAAAATCGCAATTACTTCTACCTGTAATTTTGGGCTCAACTACAATTATAAATTAAGGACCACCTCAATTCACTGAATGTAGTACATCAGATTAATTGTAAGCCACGTTTTCAAAGAAATCATAAACAATTTCAAATATTGGCAGAATCGTTAGTGATTGTCATCATTTTCTTTTCTATAACAGAATTTAAATAACAGAACATTATTCTGTTAGTCAAATTGTATGTTGCTCAACTAAGAAAGAACAACTTACAATAAAGGCAATAGCAGAAGTGTAGACAGAAAACCAGTCGGATAAGGCAGAAAGATTCTTCACAAAATTTGTAACAGGTTTGGCACCTCTCTCTAGGCAGAACAGAAAATATAGATATAACTTTAACTACTTAGGCGTGTGGTTTACAGGTACAATTGAAAATGGCACAAGAAAAAGATACAAAGACTAAAAGTAGAGACAGTTAATTTTTTAAAATCAAATCAAATGTCATTCAGAATATTTTTACAGATAATCTGTGGTCACTCATTTGTATGATCTTTGTATCCACAATCTCCTCTTATTACTTTTGTATTTAAACAAAACTATCTGTGATTTTTCAAAAGTCCAGATGCTAGAAACTGAATAATCGACTGAGTTACGTCACTTCATTTATATAACTACAAATTAATATACAAAACAGCCTCCAATGAAACAGAAAAATGATAAAGGGGCTTTGCTCTTGTTATGATCCACTTCACACATGCAAATTGCCTCTTGAAATTCATAACAATGAGCATGTTCATCTGAACTTATCCCCAAATCATTCATATTAGAAGCATCCTAAATCTAATTTGTTTGCTTGTTCTGTGGCATACACAGGTCTCCTTATTTCCCCTTATCAGGTAAACTTATTCAGAGACAGAATACTAGCCCAAAATCTAAAACTTGTTAGCCTAAAACCTGACATTCCCTGCTAGTAATCCTTAACCATCATAGTACACTGCCTCTCTTAGTATAAGAGACAGCAACAGAACGTATAAATCTATCACTTGCTTGTAGTGCATATTTTAGATCTAGCCGATCTGCATTCTTACACTCAGAATGAACAAGATCTACTGAAATGTCACCCATCTGCATTTGGTATGTCATCCCATTACAGATATTATCAACAATATAAACATGGTTAAATACTTACTTAGTCTTCTCATATTTTCTGTTAGCCTGAAAGTAAAGAATAAACATAATAAGCCGCTTTGAAAATTAATGCATTTCTGTTTGCTATTAGTACATCTAATGCAGACTTGATTCTAAAATGATATGCATATGGTCTTTAAAGATAAGATAGAAAATCTTCGCAAGTTCAGAGTTAAATTAAAAATATGGAACGGTAATACACACTGTTGCTGATTACAGAAACACAAAGACACACTTACACATACGCATACATAAACAAAATGAGAGAGAAAAACAAAGAAAAATACATTTACAAAAATTAGTAGTTTTAAAATTCCATTTCATTATAAATCAAATATAAAAGTAACAATTAAGAACTATATGATATAGAATATAAGCCAATATCAAATTATGATAGAATTAAAGGTAAAGCTTCTCCTCACACATATGTGCTAGTCATTTCCAGCTTTAGGGTATATGATAGACATGCCTTTAATTAACGCTATACTGTTTGTTATCTAGTACATTGATCGAAGGGATTTTTACGTTTATCGTCTTTACATAAGCAAATAGCCTTCCAATATAATTTACCGTCTTGCACTGAGCGGCTCTTCTGTTTCCACTGTGTTTTCTTCTGGCTGAAATCTAAAGTCCTCAATATATTCTCCAAATTTATCATAAATCCACTTCTGAACTCTTGAACACACCATGTGGCTGCGTTTATCTAATAATAAAAAAACACATCACATTTTTAAGTGACTTCCAAAACTATCAGTTCAAAACTACTTACAGAAGTAAGTAATATTCTGAAGCACAACCAGAAATTCATAAGATGGCAGGATAATTAATATTAACAGAATCTATTGCTCTAAAACATCAGGAAACTAAACTTGTTCATTGGCAAAAGGGCTTGCCAGGAATTCTCATATTGGAATCGAGTTCCATCCATGTCTAAATGCACTGAATCCCAGGTACCCAAAAGGTTGGGGGCTGATGCTCTAAAGAGAGAGAAGAAAACAACAACTGAATGAAAAACTGCTGGTGACCTTCTACCACTGCACCATAGAGAGTATCTTAACTTACTGCACCTCTGTATGGTTTGCCAATTGCACAGTGGCAGATAGGAAAGCACTCCAGAGGGTCTTCTGATCATTGGTTGCCCTCTCTCCTCTTTGGAAGAGCTTTATAGCTCCCATTGCCTTAAGAAAGTTCAAAACATTCTCAAAGATCCATCTCATTCTGGGAACCCTTTTTTTGAACTATTACCATCTGGCAAACATTACAGGATAATAAAAACAAGGACAAATAGGCTGAAAAACAGCTTCTATCCCAGGGCAGTAACTCTATTGAATTATACTGTATAGTGCAATATTAATGCAATATCAGGGGTTTTCAATTCGATGTACAGAATGTGAAGCATGTGTGTTTGTGTTTATTTTCATAGTCATAATGTACACAGAACATGGTATTTAATTTCGTTGTACGAGGTTCAATGACAATAAACTAAACTAAACTAAAGTTTACATAAAAGATCATAACACAGCAATAACCATTTCAGTTGTGGCTCATATAAGTAACCAG
Organism: Notechis scutatus; assembly: GCF_049901735.1. NCBI lineage: Eukaryota > Metazoa > Chordata > Lepidosauria > Squamata > Elapidae > Notechis > Notechis scutatus. The sequence continues at coordinate 19,551,304 of NC_142014.1, forward strand.
GTGTTCCAAGTGTGAATTTAATAAAAATACTAAATAAAACAGTTTTGCAGAAGAGCTCATATGCATGAATGAGAACTCCCATAGATATTATTTCAAGTCCTCCGTTTCAAGAAATGTTGCATTCATCCATCCATTCACAAAGTAACCAATTATGAATTTAACTGCTTCTGAAAATTTGTATTTATTCATGTATTTTACAAAGAGAACTTGTTAGGTTAAAACTACTGTAAACTATTTATTTTGATTTTATTCTTGTAATATATTTATTTTGAGGCAACAACGGATGCCATCTCCTCCATAGTGTAATTCCCATCTTCAGATAACATAACAACCCCTGATAAATTTCAACAAAGAAAGGTCTGTCTTATTTATAGGATTCTTGGGGAACAGGGCCTATTTGCAGGGTAGGTTTTGGTAAAGCTTGATTGAGATAAATCAATCATTTTCTCTGCTTTTCTTTTGCAGAGGGAAGGCCTTTACAGTCGCCAATCTGATAATTTCCAGATATGACAAAACTCACATTCCATCATCCTCAAACATTTGATCAGGATCTGTTGATAGTTCTGAATCCATAATTTTCTGTAGTATATTTTTAATGAGTATTGCCAAGGAGAATATGTTATACCTGGGAATGCATAGACTTTTACACTAGAATTTTTTTTTCTTTTTTTTCTTTCCCATGTTCTGCTTGGAATAATTCTTTCTACTGGTAGTCCACGGGACAGAGAATACAATGGCTGGTTTAACTAGCTCTCAGCCTCCTTATTTTTTTTTTCTATGCTGAGCTGAGGGTATGGCTGAGTTCCTTTTGATCCTTTTCAAAAAAAAAAATTAACTAATCAAATTTAGATTTTTCTAAAAGCCAGCTTTTATTTTTATTCACTTTCAGTGTAGAAAGGGACTGCAATTTCCACATAACAGAATGCGTTAAGGCAGAGAGATGCACATTCTGCTAGATATTTCATTTATAAAACTCTACTGCTAAGCAGGGGCATTCTTGATCTGGTTGCTCTTCCGCACTCTTACAATTAAAGCCCATCTGTAATCATCAACAGTTGTAGTAATGAGCCAGGTATACCTGTTCCATTCTGTGCTTTGGGGGGCTGCTGGGTAGATGGAGGTGATTCGTCTGCTCTAAAACAGATTAAGAAAACAAGTGCAATTTAGAATACATTCATTGAACAACACAACTCAAGACCAAAAACAGAACCAAACAAAATGTCAATATTTCAAAGGAACAGAGAGAAGGGATTTCTTATCTTACAATTTCCACAAGAAAGATAAACCAAAGCAGCTGCTTTGAACAGCCAAGCTGGAGCAACATTTAAGGCGGGCTCTGTAAGACTTTGAAGGCAATGGCTGCATTTTGCCAACATATTCTGTTGCAAATGCCTCTTTTAAACAATCTCTAGATTGACTACCTATCACAAGTACGAGAATGAAATTTATTTTATTTTTAAAATGTATTTATATATCTAACTTAAGTACCCTACCCATGTCACAAACAAGCACCTCTGGGTAGTATACCACAAAATTGAAACAATAACCATCTAAAACCATTATCATTAATAATTATTTTTAAAAAATGTGAAAACTGTAAATACAGAAGTAAAACAAGGCATAATAGATGAAAGAAGGTCAATAATAATGGCGTCACCTCATTAGCTTGCCTGTCTGAATTTAATTATTTATTCTGAAATTGGGAAAGACGCTCAGGTGCATCCAAGACGCCAGGCTCATGATCGTGCATGCCTTATTCATCTTCTGAATGGATTAGTGCTTTATGGAGGCGCCCTTGAAGAACATCTGGAAGCTCCAACAAAATATAACTTGGCATGCAGGAAGTTATGGGAAGCACATCTGAATGTACTTGTGTTATACCACTGCTCTGCGAGTTGGGCCACCTCCTAATATTCTTCTGGGTGCAATTCAAAATGCTGGTTGTCACAGATACAACACTTCTTCTCACGGTGCTGGCATATCTGCAACATCACCTACCGCCTGGCTGATTCCAACTCATCCCATTAGGTCTGACAAGGAGATGCATGCTGCAGGTCCCATTAATTAAAGGATGTTGCCTTACTGAACCCCCCAAAATGGGGCTTTTCTGCTCTAGCATCTGTCCTTTGGAGCAGTGGTCGCCAACCAGTGGGCTGGGGACCACTGGTGGTCCGCGAGAAAATTTTGGTGGTCCACAGAGAAATGTTACCCCTCCCCCCAAAGCAATTAATCCAGGCTGCGCAGGGACACAAGGCTGCACTGCCCACATGGCCTGTGGGAATACAAGGCTTGCATCACTTGCATTGCAAACAACACGAGGTAGTGAGGGGAGGGGGGAAAGGTCAGAGGGGGGAACTTGCCCACTCGCCCCACGTGCCTTGCCTGGCCACCGGGCTGCTTCTTTCCACTTCTGTCGTTTTCCGCTTTTGGTTGCACGCAAGAAAAGCAGCAAAAGTCTTTCTTTCTCTCCCCAAACTCCACCAGAAATGAGTCTTTGAGACCCTGCAAGACATCCTGCTCCAAGACGCTGAGCCTGTGCAACAAGTCTCACAAAGACTCGTTTCTGGCGGAATTTGGGGGAGAGAAAGAAAGACTTCTGCTGCTTCTGCTGCTTCCCTTGCATGAAGCCAAACATCTCACTCTCTCCCCCCACACCCCGGTATCCTGCGATCTCAAATTAAAAAAAAAAGATTGGTAGGAAAATGGGGTTGGGAATTTTCCTGCAGACTTTTTGGGGGATTTTCCCAGGGTTTCTGGTCCGTGGGATTTAAAATTATGAGTTTGGTGGTCCCTGAGGTCCAAAAGGTTGGTGACCAGGGGTGGGATGCTACCGGTTCTGCCTGGTTCTAAAGAACCGGTAGCTCTGAAGAGCAGCAGACACCGAACTGGTTCTGTATTTGCTGCTGTTTGGCCCACCTGCCCGCCCAGGCTCTTACCTGTCCTTTATTTCCTGCTTTTTCAACCTCAGCTGCTTTGCGCGGCACAGCTGAGGTTGAAAAAGGAAAAAAGAGGCTTTTCAAACGCTGCGCACCTGCGCGCAGCACTTTTCAGCTGTCCAGGCGGCACAGCTTAAGGTATTTTTACACACACGCAAAACGTAGTCACTAAACCGGTAGTAACACCGGTTGAATCCCACCCCTGTTGGCGACCCCTGCTTTGAAGCACCTTTCGTCCTGAGATTGGATTGGCCCTGAACAAACTGATATTTACAAAATCAATCCCAACTCCTGAAAGACTCAGGCAGGTGGGTAAGCAGGTAGTTGGGATCTGTTTTCTAGATTGGGTTTTTACTTTGGTGGTCAGTATAAATTTTGTACATTGGGTGATTTTTGTTACTACTTTGAGTGTCTTATGTATCTTATTGTCGTCCAGAGTCATTATATCAAGATGGGCATTGTTAGATTGACTAAATAAATGAACCTTCACTGTTTCACTCTTTCAAGTTATGATACAGTTGTGTACTAGTCTTTGCAGGTTTCTCCTGGAAAGATGCAATATGCAAAAAATAATTACCCCACCCTCTTCAAATAAACATTTGAGTGATTGCAGCATGCCTGTAATGAGATACCATCTTCTTTGAAATCATGCATAGAAGTGAAGATTTCAATCAGAGAGGCACTCAAGAAAGATACTTGATTGCATTAATGATTAACGATATTAAAATATATGAACTGAAATATTTTAGGAGCAGCCCTGCCTAGCCAAGAATATATACAGTATGATTTCAAGTTATCCCAAAATTCCACACAAGATATCTCTTGTAGAATGATACCGTATCTGTTTTAACATCTTATTTTCTTGCGACTGATTTCTGTAAAGTTATTGGTGGCAATATCAAGTTAATTTGTGTTTTGACACACTGCAATTAGAATAGCATGCAACTGGCCATGAATGGTTCATGCCATACAATTTTACACAGCAGCAAAGTATAAGTTTACATTCCCAAATCCATCTCCACCTCAGAAATATCCAGGATGGAATGCCAAAGAATTAACAAACTTTTTAAAAAAATTTCTATAGCTAGCATATGTAGTGCAAAAATTAAACATGAAATCCTCGCCAATAATGTACCTGAGCATCTTAAAAGTGCCCCACAGAGTTTGAAACACCTTATATTCAGATTTTAGACATCTTAAGAGACTTACTGTCTAATATTGCTCCCCTCACAATAAGCAATGCTGAGTTTATACTATGAGGCAGTGGCGGGATTCAACTTTTTTTTACCACCGGTTCTGTGGGCGTGGCTTGGTGGCCGCCCTTTGCGTGCATGCAGAGGGTTTGATACTGACCTTCTCCTGCAATCCTGCACTCTCCCTGTGTGTTCAACAGCTGATGCGCGGCAATCCACTGTGCCACGCGAAGCAGCTGAGCTTCAAAACCAGGAAATAAAGATCAGTATAGAGCCTGGGCAGGCAGGAGGGCCCAGCAGCTGATTGTCAGAGTAAAGCAGTTCGCTCACAGATGATCCTCAGAGCTACTGTTTCAGCCAAACCAGGCCGAACCGGCAGAATACTACCACCACTGCTATGAGGAAGCCCAGTCTATCCCAAATGTTTTGGGACGTACTCACAACAGACACAGATATCCAAAACATTGGATTGTCTATTCAGAGTTTAAAAGGAATCTTGGAGAGTATACATATGGGTTTATACCTATGGTTTTATCTATATCTATTAATATATTTGAATGTGGTTAACGGTTTCAAAAGTACTTCAGTTATTTAAATACTAAAGGCCAATTTTGAGTTGTAAGGGTTGAAATGCATATTGAAAACAAGTAAAATTATCTGCTGTTCTCCAATAGCTGGCTAGGAAAATGCTAGCAATTGAGACCCGTTCTCTTTCCTCCTGTACTGAGCCAGTAGCATTGCCAAGGGAGGAGAGACGGAATCCATGCGTACCCCATATCCATACAACAAAGAAAGCATGTGTCTGGTTATTCTTTTGGAATAAATCATTAAAATACTATTACAGCATTAGCAAGTGTGTGTCTGTGTAATCAAGAGTACAGATTAGGGCTGCACATAATCTTGCAGTATTCATTCCCACAAACCAAGTCAGATGAATACATTTTAGCTTTCTTCCTTGTAGTCATCAGTCTAATTTAAAAATATTTTTATTAAGTTTCTGAGGTTCACACTTTTGATAAGAGACGGATATTAGTCATCAAGAAGCAGTGGACTACAACTTCCATCAAGCCCACCCCAGATCATATCTAATTACGGAAGACTAATCTAAAATATGTCCTGTATATAAGTGCACATAAGGTAAATAAAGGAGAATTTTTGCAGCTCGGGGTGGAAATGTCCTTGGTGCTCTCTGAGTTTACTTGTTTTCTTGCAGATATTTTATTGCCCAAACTAGATAATAAATCAGTGCTAGTCACTGTCACTATCTTCTAAAGTGTTGGCAATTCCCCCCCCTGCAAATTTCATGACTTCTCCTCTATCCCCTCATCTAAATCATTTATGAAGATTTTGAAGAGCCCTGGGCCCAAGAAAGAACTTTCAGATATCCCACTGCATGCTTCTCCCCATGTAGATTTGGTTCCATTGTTGACTACATAGTAGGTGTGGTCATATAAGAAATAACAAATACAATTACAGCCCCCAATTTGCCAGTAAGGCACTGCTAGCACTAATTATAGTTGTGTTATGTGATAAAACTTGCTTGCAGCTTGTAAACTACAAGAAGTGACAGAATGTAATTTATACCAGACAAATGGATGATCAGACTATTTCAAATCATCTAGACCCTTGTTCCCTTGGCAAAATGCCTCCCAGAAGCAGATGCTATTTTATGGCAATCCTTATGCATACTCATAGAAAAGCCGTTAAAATTCACACGATTGTATTATTTAGTATTTCTTTTCTATATTCCCATGGTAGAAAAAAGATAAGGTGGGAAGGGAAAATAGGGGGTTAGAGAAGACAAAATTTCTTGCATTCAAATCCCACTTTTTAAATAAAATATCTTACAAAGCAACACACAAAAATAAGAGGGTAGATACAAATATGTATTCATTGCTATCAGGAATAGACATTTCTCTTTTAAAACTCAAATTACGCTTTACCTTGTAGACAGATTCGTCCTTACCTTGCTTTTAGAATTTCACTGACTTTTTGTTCCAGTTCTATCCTCCTCAAGCGTTCTTTTTCTAACTCTTGTTTAAGCGTTTCAGCATTGGTTTCTTCTCTCAGCTTTCTTAGCTCCTCCTCTGTTAAAAAGGGGAGAAAAATAATCCAGGTATTATGTTTTCTCACCATAGACTTACTTGTGAAGGTTTTGTGCCAGTCTAAACAATCAAAACACCAGGCAGCTTACAATTCTCCCGTAGAATAGTTAAAGCTTCTTTTTTTTAAAAAAAGAAAAATAAATCACAATATATCTTAACAAAATCAATCACACAGCAGGAATCCTCACTGCTACACCTGTGGATCTACAACATTCTGGCGTAAATTCCTTTGGGACTATCGAAGATAGTAGAAAATCCTTTGTAAGAGCCAAGCCACTGCTCTTCCACCTTATAGGGATAGAATCAACTTTCACATGAATCACTGAATTAAAAATGAATCACAACAACATACTCTCACACACTGCATTCAGGAAAAGGATGAAACTCTGGATTTCACAACTCTATTATTAGGCATCTATAGCATTTCAGGAGAACAACATTATTGTTTGTCACACAGACAACATGGCTGCATAATCCATATCACCTACCCATGTTCTGCATCAATTCCAGTACACCAGACTGCCTCCTTGGATTACAACATGAGTAAAACTACACCTAGGTTGTCATTTTAACAACAGAAGCAATTCGTGAGTGATTCTTGGTCATCTTAAGGAAACCCACAACTCAGGGTTAAATTACTTGCTTTCCTTCCAGAAGGATTAATCTCTGCCCTCTTGAGGAAATGAACGAATCAATAAATGAATATTTAAATAAATATTTAAATGAATATTTAAATAAATAAATGAACAGGAAGTAGAAGGAGATCTATGTAATATTCTGGATTATTGTTGCCAATCACAATAGTCAATATTGGGTGAGAGGTGTTAACAAGTTGTCATTCATATGGAGACTAAAGTAACTGCTGAAACTATGCATCAGGTCAGAAACAGTAGTACTTTAAAACTATAGAGCCAATTATTAATGGTGGCTTCCTATTTTACAACAGAGGGTAAAAATAGGGTGATCTGAATGAAACAAGTAACTTGGAGTTCCATTAATAGGAATAATAGCTCTTACACTCCTAAAGCTTGGCTTACACTGAAGACACTACACATAACGTCAACAAACTGAATCACTGTATTCAGCTTTTAAAGGCTAGCTGGCTGGATTACAGTTACCTTTGATTACTGTCAAAGTAGCCATTGTTTTTGTGCCAAATGGCATCATCTATAGGTGTGTTTTTTTTAACCTGAGTTAACAACGTTAAAACCTGGGAAAACGTCACATTACCATCATGTAATATTTAATCATTTACCAAATTTGTAAGGCCTATTGCAATATGAACATTGTCCCACAGGATTGATGCTACAGCAGAAGAGGCTCAAATAAAAATTGTTTTATCAAATAAAAATTGTTTCATCAAATAAAAATTGTTTTAAGGAATGGGATTCGGAGTGTGCCAATTCTGTTGGATCACACTGATGGATGGGTGGATACTATGGGAGACATACAGTCCCCCCAAGAAAGGTAGTCCTTGACTTACAACCACAACAGAGCCCAACATTTATGTTGCTAATTGAGAAATGTGTTAAGTGAGTTTGCCCCGTTTGACGACTTTTCTTGCCACATTTGTTAAGCGAATCAGTGCAGTTGTTAAATTAGTAACCCGGCTGTTAAGTGAATCTGGCTTCCCCCATTGACTTGGCTTATCAGAAGGTCGCAAAAGGGGATCACATGACTGCAACAGTCATAAATATGAACCAGGTGTCAAGCACCTGAATGTAAATCACATGACCATGGAGATGCTGCAACGGTCGTTAAGTGTGAAAAGGGGTTATACACAGCGGTGGTATTCGACCGGTTTGGCCCGGTTCTGGCGAGCCGGTAGGAGCAATGAGCAGCGGAGACCGAACCAATTATCTCTGACACTCTGCTATTGGGCCCGCCCACCCACCTGGGCTCCCATACTCACTTTTATCCACTGAATTTGAAGCGCAGCTGCTTTGCGCAGCACAGAAGAGTGCCGCGCAGCAGCTGCTGAAGTGACCGGCATCGTGCAGGCTTGCAGGAGGCGAGTTAGAACCCCTGTGTGCCTGCGCAAACACCTCTGCGCCTATGCAAAGTGTACGTTTGGCATGCACATGCACGCAAAGTGCGTGCACACACGCAAAGCACACTTATCAAGCCACGCCCACCAAACCGGTAGCAACAATATTTGAATCCTACCACTGGTTATATGCAACTTTTTTCAGTGCCGTTGTAACTTTGGATGGTCATTAAGTGAACTGTTGTAAGTCGAGGACTATCTATAGTTGGGCCTTTGTGTAATATTAATATTAATAGTACAAGAAAAGCTTCCAGGCAGAATTGTTTATCTCAGTGTTACAGATTAGGAATATGATATATTTCACGTGCAATTGGTATCTTCTGATTGCATAAGAAAGGTTCAACACGTTTTAAGCAATAGCTGATATTAGATCAAGAAAACCTGACCCAGAGCTAACAATAAAGGGGACATCTATAGCACATATTCCAGAATTATTGGGTATACACTAACAAGAGGAACAGATAAATAAAATCTATTTAAAAAGCATGATTGCAGTTACATAAGCAATTGTGACATCATTTACTCCCTTCTATTAAAAAAAAATGTTGCTTGCCCCGAGTTTCAAATGACAGTGTGGCATCAGAATAAAGATCTTAGAACTAGGATATGCCTAGGATGATTCAGAAAGAGCCTGAACTAGTTTCTGCCATTTACCACCTGCATTTTATAAGCTTAGTAGCTGAGCAAACAATTCTTAAAAGGTCATTAAAATAACATGAAGGCAAAAGGACAAGGATACTTCTCATTAAGCACAGCTTGTGTAATTCACTGACCTATGATTTTCTACATCTCTGATGTGGTAAAAGCACAATTTGTAAACAGGTTGGCAATCTAAGATAATTCAGAAACATACCATGGAGCACAGAGGGATTCTCTCTGTAAAAGCAGTTCATTATTGTGGCGTGAATTGTCCTTTTAGCAAGAAGTCTTAATCGGGCGCTGTTCAGATATTCCTTTGTTCTATAGGAGACCCAGGCAAAGACATTTGGCAATGAAAAAGAATTGGCGTGCAATGCATTTCAGATAGGGGATATCATCACGGATGAGTACTCTGGAGCAGTTTTATTCTTTCCATCTACGAGGAGTGCTAGAAATGAATTAAGTAAACAGTCTCAGGACTCTGTCCATCCATCCCCCAGCAGAATGACTGCCCAAAAACACAGTGGAACCAAATCTCATGCAGCAAGAAAGGCCAACAAAAGGAAATTTAAGTTTCAAAATGGGTTGGTTCCAGCTGGGAACTGTAAAGGAAAAAAAAGAAACTCTGGGGTGTGGGGGAAATCCTCATTACAGATGGACAGCAGCTCAAAATAAGGCTGGACTCGTCCATCTAATGTCCCTCCTGCTTTCCTCATTGTCACATGATGCAGAATGGAGCAAGTGCAGGATTTCCTGGGCTTCCCACATAATTAATTCCTTCCTTCCTTCCTTCCCTCCTTCCCTTTTCTACTTCTATTATTTACATAACATGTATCCACCCATTCTACCTTGTCCCTGACTGATACACACCTACACAGAGGCAATAATTAGTAAACATACCAGTCCTTGAGGAAAAAAATGTGCACACACACGCTATGTATTGCTTTACTAACACAGATGCATCTATGGTGGTGGCAGATAAAGAGGTGAGAAATAATTCCAGAAGCCATGTCTGGCATGCTTGCCCTGCCTTGTTATTCTTTCCAACCCAATGGAATTTTGCAAAGAAATTATGTAAGGGAGGCCAGGACTCTGTCAGCAAATAGCTCTGAAATCTAACAGAGCAGGATCAGAAATATGCCAGATTTGACTAGGAGCTACAGATAAAAAATCTCTCTGTGACTTGAAATGCGGGCAATTGTTCTGTTCCTAAAGCCCTCTGTTCTTTCTCTGGTGCCCGGAGAAGAAAAGGACTCCTCACATCATATGGTGCACATTTTTCCAATCTCATTTACCAGCTATATCTACATAGAACTGGGTCTTGTGAAACTGCATTATTTGACTCAGGGTTCAATGCGAAGTTGCAAGCTGGAATAAATTTCCAACGCTAGGCCTCAAAGTTCTCAGTTCAGGATATAAAAAGACAGAATCGTGTACAAGTAGTCCTCAACCACAATTCAAACCAGAATCTCGGTTGCTGAGTGAAGCTTGTCAAGATGTCACGTGATTGCCCATGTGACCGCTTTGCTCAACAACCACAATCCCAGAACTTCAGTTGCAGCCATTAAGCAAACTTGTGGATTATTAAGCAGGCAAAGTCTTGGGTAAAGAGCGTGGGGTGTCAGGAGCAGGGGTGGCATTCAGCCGGTTTGGACCGGTTCAAGCGAACCGGATATTAAATTTACACCTAGTTCACCGAACTGGTACATGAACCGACCGACTGGCCCCGCCCGCCCCTCCCTGCCCCTCCCAGGAATGTCCACGTGGCCTATTTTGAATGCTGGTAAGTGCAGAGTCCACATGGGGGCTCTCAGAGGGCAAAAAAATGGGCCTTCCAGAAGTCCAAAAACAGCTTCCGGGGGGCCTCTGGACCCAGGGGGGAGGCCGTTTTCACCTTCCCAGAGGCTTGAGGGAAGCCTCCGGACCCTGGGGAAGACGAAAACGACCTTCCTGGAAGTTCCGGTAGGCCACGCCCACCATGGCCACGCCCACCCAGCAACCAGGCAGCGAACCGGTTGCTGGGATTTTTGAATCCCACCCCTGGTAGGGAGAGGTCAGAAGCTGAAAATCCTTCCTGGCAAAATCCAAATGGATTTTCACCTTGGCCTCCTCCCCACCTGTCTGAATCATCCCATGCTGCTTGCTTTACTGTGCCGCCTCTCTGCTCTCTGCATGGATTTTTGCTTCTTCTCCATTCTGGGGGCTGGATGACAGTGCTGCCTGCCAAATGATTTCCGCTCCCCTCAGTGCACTGAAGGGAATTCTTTCACAGGATACAGGAATGGAACTAAAATCCCCTGCTCCATTTCTGCACCCTGGTAAAGGGTTTCAGCAGCCCTCAGCAGGCTGCTCTTTCCGCTAGCCATAGAGATGAGAGGGAGCCACTCTAGCAGGTGGCAGTAGCTTGCAACCTTCCTTCCATGGCTTCGTCGCTGACTTTCTGAGGAAGCCAGCAGAGAAGATGGCAAATGGTGATCACATGGTCATGAGGCACTAGGCAATGGGTGCAAACAAGTTGCCAAGCACCCAGATCAGGATCACATATCCATGGGGTGGTTTGTAAGATTGCCATACTTCTGGACCATTGTTAAATGAGCAGTCATAAATTGAGGCCTACCTGTAGAAAGGGTTTAGAAGAAAATGATTGTTTAAAGTTTCAAACTAATATGAGAAAGAAACTAATTGAGCATCATTTAGTAAAACCCAGACCTAGATTTGAATGTTAATCTTTTGTGAATTGCAATCTGAAATAATCAATTTCTCCTGGATTAGTATATAAATTTGATTTATACACAATTTATGTACTTCGCTAAGCCTTAAGAACCAGTTTTGGTTCAAAACATATTTTTAAAGTATACTTTATTTTAAAAGAAGCTATTTTAAACATGCATTCCATAAAATGATTTTGTTCTGAATTTTTTTTAAAATAAGATTTTAAAAATTGAACACTAGAGGGAACTGAAGATTATAATTAAGGGGAAAAAGCATATAAACTTAACTTACAAGTCTAGAATGGAGCAAAATATTCTAACATCGGGCATAATGAAGCATATTTTTTGAAAAATGGACTCAGAAATTAATAGTATCAACAGAGACATCTGTCTCTATGAAGAAACTGGGTCTAAAAAATGTTATGGAAGGGGAACAAATTTTACTTGCCAGGATTGAGGCTGAGTTGAAAGTGCATTTACAAATGGCTACAGGAATGACACGAAAAAAGATTAGTTACACTGAACATAAAAAGGAAACTGACTGAAGTCTTAATAATTAGAAGAGCTATGAATACCGTAAACAAAGAGCATCAGATTTTCCTATACTTGATTTACAAAAGAGGCTTATTAAAGTTTTGAACAATTTCATGAGAACAGTCAAAGAAAAAACTGAAAAGAAATCAAGTACTGTGACATTTGAATTAATCTAGATTGATAGAAGTAAAAGGAAGGAATATAAAGTTAGTTTATTTGAGAAAAACACAGAACACAGAATACTAGAGTTGGAAAGGACCTTGGAGGGGAGGGGAGGGGAGGGGAGGAAGGAAGGGGAGGAAGGAAGGAAGGAAGGAAGGAAGGAAGGAAGGAAGGAAGGAAGGAAGGAAGGAAGGAAGGAAGGAAGGAAGGAAGGAAGGAAGGAAGGAAGGAAGGAAGGAAGGAAGGAATCTAGCAGGGCTTCCAAGGAAGAGACATGTTTTATTTAGCATTTGCTATTCTTATTTTGATTAGGGCATGCTGGGTAAAAGCGTAATACCATCTTTAGTTTCTAGAAAATGGTCCAACGCATTCAAATATTTTGCTAGTAAACTGTTTATTAGCTTCAAGCAGAAGGGCACAGTAGAGTACTGTAATTATAACAGTATCCTAGCTCTGTAGCAGAACTCTAGTTGGTAAGGTGCCAGGCATTAGAGAGCCAACGAGGTAATGTAGGTCAGCAAAGCCAGATCACTATTTGAGATGATTAGCTGTCAACTGATCTATTGAAAGTGGCCTCAGCAGACATTAAAAAAAAACAACCCATCCAGGATTCAATCTGAACAGAGTGAGCTGTAGGAGAGGGAACATTAAGAACTGCGTGAGCTGGCTTAGAGAGGGAATATAGATGACTTGTGTCAATGTCTGGGAGATGGACAATTCCCAAAGAGTATGCAATTTGTTTACTCTTATCACACATAATTAGGGAACTGAAAAGGGAATCGGGAGATTATTTTATCTGAGCCTGTGTTCTCATGCTGGATTTTCTTTAGTACAGAGTATAATAGTTCAGCATTCCACACAGCCATCCTACCTTTGCATAATTCTTTTTCATTCCACAAACATTCTTGTAACAGCCCACTAATTAAAAGTAACGCCCATAAGCACATATCCAAGGCAGGAGACGTATTCCATTCCCAACAAATGGTTGTCCAATCATTTTTTGAAAACCTCAAGCAATACAGCACCCCATAATTTCAGGAAGCAAGCTTCTTTCATTGTAATTGTTCTTAGTGTCAGGGAATTTCTCCTTAGTTCCAGGTTGGATATCCCTTTAATAATCTTCCACCCATTACTTTTTGTTCCAATCTTCATTTAATTTAATCACAGCCTTCGTTTCATTTAATTTTTTCAATTATTGAGGCTGCCCGCTTCCACAACTCTAGTAGCTTACAATTAAAAAGAAAATGAAAAAGAAACACATGTCTCAAAAAGTGTAAAAGAAGCAAATAAAACTGTAAGTTCAATGTGGAACGAACTTAAATTCGTTCCATGTGGAAACAACTTCAACAACTTTGTGAGGTAAATAATTCTTCCTACAGATGGAGATCAATCCTGACAGGAGCTCAAGGTTGACTCAGACTTCTATCCTCCCAAGGTCAATAAAATGAGGACCCAGATTGTTGGGGGAAATATGCTACCACTGTAAACCGCTTAGAGACGGCTGTAAAGCACTATGAAGTAGTATATAAGTCTAGGTGCTATTGCTACTGCTATTGGATTTGATTTTTTATTGCTTTATACTGTTCTGCCTCCAAAGGAATGCAGTGCATTGCACCAACGGGATAATAAAAATGCTTTCAATAAACTGTTTCTGCAACCAGAATATACAATTAAAATAAAAAGTTATTTTTAAAAGGCAGTTGAAAAGACTAATCCTAGAGAAGCTGTCACCCTGCTGGGTGAACAAACACATTTGTCATTTAAAACAAGGCAGCGTGGGAGCTAGTTGCGCATCCTCCACGAACTAGCCATCTCAAAACCAACTGAGTTTTCTCAAGAGCACTTGGAGAAACTTTTCAGTATGAGGCTACTCCTTCAATCTATATCAAGGTAGGTATTTCCAAGCATCTTGAACGCAACTGATTTCTCCCAAATGGCACAATCTTTTCCTCTTGTACATCTAATGTATATATGGGTAATGAATGTATGGGTGACCTTGGGCATCCTAGGCACTGCTGCCTTGGAAACAATCAAAGAGAAGGCACAGGAGACTCCTGGGGTTTAACTGTCAGAGAAAGAAACTTAGGAAGGACTCGCCATAATAAATCAAGTGGTTAAAAGCAATAGAAGGAAATTTGTACCTTCAGACTTGCAGGTCTAATAGATATAAAGCAAAGAATCATTGGGTTAGAAGAGATTCAGGAGCTTTCTGGCTGGGGAATTCTGGGAGTTGAAGTCCTTCAGGCTTAAAGTTGCCACGTTTGGGGACCTCTGTTCTAGTCCAACCATGTGATTCAAGGCAGAACATCTTATAACATCCCAGTCAAATTATGGTCCAATCTTTTCTTGAAAACCTCCAGTGATAGAGCACCCACAACTCCAGGAGGCAAGCTGTTTCATTAATTAATTGTTCTCAATGTTAGGAAATTTATCCCTAGTTCTGGATTAGATCTCTTTTTAATGGTCTTATATTGTGGTGACAAGAACTGGACACAATATTCCAAGTGTGGCCTCACTAGTGCATTAAGATTGCACTGGCTTTTTTGATAGCTGCTGCACACTGCTGGCTCATACTTGGTCCACTAGGATATCTAGAGACCTCTCTCAGTTACTACTATTAAGCCAGGAAGCACCTATTCTATATCTAGTGTTTGGCGTTCCTGCCTAAATACACCACTGAACTGCATTTTGTTGGATAGGATCCAACCCTCAAGTCTATCAAGATCCTTCTGACGCTTGAGTTTATCTTCCAAAATGTTAGCAATTCCCCAGTTTGGTGTCATCTACAAATTTTATGAGTTTCTTTTCTATCCCTTAATTTAGATAACTTGTGAAGATGTTGAAGAGCCCTGGGCCCAAGACAGAACCATGAGGCACTGAATGCTCCCCATTATATAGTTGTAGTTCCATTGAGGACTGTGTGTTGGATGTGATTGGTCAGCCAACTGAAAATCCATTTGGAGGTGGTACTGTCTGTCCCACATTGTTATATCTTACCAAGAATTAAGCCGTGGTCTACTTTGTCAAATATCTTACTGAAGTCCAAGTATACTAGGTTTACAGCATTTCCCCGGTCTACTAATTTAGTCACTTTATCAAAGAAGACAATAAGATTTGTATGACAAGTTCTGTTTTTTAATAAACCCATGCTGGCTTCTAGGAATTGCCTTGTTCAGGTACTTACAAACCTGTTACTTAGTTACCTTTTCCAGGATTTCTCCAGGTATTAATGTCAAGCTGATTGATCTATAATTTCCTGGATCTATTTTTCCCCTTGTTGTAAACTGGAACCACATTAGCTCTTTTCTAATCTTCTGGTAGTTCCCCTGTGCTATAGGAGCTTTGAAAAATTACATTCAATGGTTCCGAAATTATATCTTCCAGGTCCTTTGGATCAAATGATTTCTACTCATCCAGGGTAGATAATGGATATATTTCTTTTACCTTAAAATAGCATGAGTTCATCCAGTTTCCTGTCTGGTTTACTTGGGAGACCTGATGTGACTCATGCAAGTCTGAAGGTCATAAGCATGGATTTGAACTTGATGGCCCATATAAGCCCATCCTATTTTACAATTCATTACATTTTATTCCCATCATATGATAACTTAGTTTGCAACTTGTGGCAGGTTCTAAAAGCTTTATCAGCATACAATACCCAGACAACTGTTTGGATTCAACTGTCTATAAACATCTTGCTTGAACCAAGTCAGCTCTAGCAAGAGGAGACTCAAAATTTATAAAATATTCAAAATCTTGAGAAGTCATCCTCTTCCAAATCTGCAATAACTCAAGTGAGATAAGAACTGAGAATACCCATGGGAGTACAGAGCATGAATCATTTGGGAAGCTGAAAGCAATGAACCCAAGTATCACAATTTATCGGCTGAATAATACTCTGACCCAGACCTGGACCTTATACATCCCATGGGCCACATCCTGCCTGCAGGTTGTCCCAGGCCAGCATGCAGCATTAGGTGGGGCATCAGCAATAGAGGCTAGGGAAGGCAGTGCAGGATTGGAGTGGGGCAACAGCAGCCCTTCACAGGAGTTCCAATTTCTCATGTGAGCCCCTAGGAAAAATTAATTACCTAGCCCTTCTTTATCCTCTAACCTAGCCATGGACTACAGGTAGTCCTCAACTTACAACAGATTATTTGTCAGAGCTGAAAAAAGTGACTTAAGTCATTGCCCAGAAGATCATTGGTTGCCCTCTCCCCTCTTTGGAAGAGCTTTATAGCTCCCGCTGCCTTGAGAAAGTTCAAAATATTCTCAAAGATCCATCTCATCCTGGGAACCCTTTTTTTCCCCCCCACACTTATGACTGCTGCAGCATCTCTATGGTCACATGATTGACATTTGGATGCTTGACAACTGACTCACATTTATGACAGTTGCAATGTCTTGGGGTCATGTGATCCCTTTTTGCAACCTTCCGACAAGCAAAATCAATTGAGAAGCCAGATTCACTTAACAACCAACGTTACTAATTTAACAAATGCAGTGTTCCGCTTAACAAATGCGGCCAGAAAAGCCATAAAATGGGATAAAGCTCACTAAACAAATTTCTCACTTAGCAACATAAATTCTGGGCTCAATTGTGGTCTTAGGTCAAGAAGTATCTGTGTTACTTTCTTCACAATGTTTCCTAAAATTCTGATACAAAGCAGTCTTCAAGGTTCCATATTTGGTAATATTTGGTTGTCTCACAAAAAAATGGTGTGTGTTAGATTAAGTGCCCCTGTAGCCCTTTATAAAGAATAAAGTAGATGAGTTTGTTGGAGATGAACTACAACAAGGAAGAGGAAGTATAGCACAGTGAGACTTGCAAGATTGATGTCAGCTCTGCTGTGTAGACCAAGAAATCAGCTCCAGGCAAAATTGAAGGTGGCCCAGCAGAGATTATACTACCTGGGACTTCTCAGGAAACAACACCTGAATGAAAAACTGCTGGTGACCTTCTACCGCTGCACCATAGAGAGTATCTTAACTTACTACACCTGTGTATGATTTGCCAATTGCACAGTGGCAGATAGGAAAGCACTCCAGAGGGTTAACATCATTGCTCAGAAGATCATTGGTTGTCCTCTCCCACCTTTGGAAAAACTTTATAGCTCCCGCTGCCTTAAGAAAGTTCAAAACATTCTTAAAGATCCATCTCATCCTGGGAACCCTTTTTTTTAACTATTACCATCTGGCAGATGGTACAGAATAATAAAAACAAGGACAAGGAATAGGCTGAAAAACAGCTTCTATCGCAGGGCACTAACTCTATTGAATTCTACTGTATAGTGCAATATTAATGCAATATCGGGTTTTCAATTCAATCGTATAGAACAAGGCTCTTCAAACTTGGCAAGTTTAAGACTTGTGGACTTCAACTCCCAGAATTCCTGAGCTAACGTGACTGGAAGAGGAATTCTGGGAGGTGAAGTCCACAAGTCTTAAACTTGCCAACTTTGAAGACCCCTGGACTATAGAATGTGAAGGATGTGTGTTTGTGTTTTATTTTTATAATTATAATGTACACTGAAGATGGCATTTAATTTCATTGTATGAGGTGCCATGACAATAAACTAAACTAAACTATGGTAACTGAATTTTCCAAGTTTGATTGTGCTTTACCTCCTCCTCCTTCTTATAATTATAGTGCCTTAAAAAACCTGTCTTAGCTGCATTATATGCTGCATTATATGAATTATATGGCTGTTCTGCACTTAAAAAATGTTTTATCCCTCGTCACTCTGGCAATGGAGCTCCTATATTCAGCCAAAATCTCCCTTATGTTTAAATAGACAGCAACTGCCTAGATTTCTCTACCAGCAATATACATATTGTAATGGGCAGTAAGAATAACCTTGAAGAACAGAATGAAAAGCTGCAACCAGGGAAATGGACAAAAAAAATCTGAGTCCAATACTGAAATGTTAATTTGAGAAAACAGACTGAACTGTTCACCCTAGTTCTCTTGAAAATAAAAGGAAGGAAGAGGAAGCCCATTGAGAATTGCAAAATTCTGTTACTACAACTTTGCAATAAAAATTAATATTTAGTTAATATTAACATTCATAACTTTGGTTTCCTAGCCTGGTCTACCTCAAAGGGAAGAAGACATATATACTCATGTATTGATTTCTTCTGGAATTCTAGCCTGATATCAACATATGCTTCCAGGAACGGATCCCTGCTTCTGCTCAGGTATTTAGAATGGGTGAAAAATGGTAGAAGATATGCTACTATGTAATAGGCGTGAGCATAATCTTGGAAGACAGGAGGAAGAGCCACAGCCTTGGCAATCGTCTAATAAGAGAAATCTGATACCAGAAGAGAGATAGCGGGTAGAGAAAGCATTTCAGAAGGGAAACCTCCCTATTTCTCTGGAATGTAAAGGTGGGGTAGAGGGACAGTGCTTTCAGACTTACAAGAGTCTTACTGTAAATTTACAGGAAATGTAGTATTAGCACTCATGGGTTGGGTTTCCAGTCTGAACCAGAGATGGTATTCAACAGATTCTGACCAGTTCTGGAGTGGAAATTTTGAATAATTTGGAGAACTGGCAAATGCCACCTCTAACTGGCCATGCCCCCATCTATTCTTTGCCTCCCAGCTGATCTTCTGGGTCTTCTTTGTTGCCCTGCACAGGAGAACAGAGCTGGAAAGTAGGTTAGTAAGGGCCGACGCACTATCCTTTCTTCACAACTTATAGGCAGATAAAGGATTGCTGCTGGATTTTTATCAGATACATTTTGGGCATCTTAGTATACTGGAGATATTACCTTCAGTGATACGATGGAATCAAATAGATCAATCTTGCTATTCCTTTTATTTAGTAGACATGCACACTTCTCTTTTTTTTTTCCACAGGGCTTTTCCTTTCCACATCAATTGTATCTTGCCACAAAATAGTTAAACAAACTAATGCTGCACTCCTTTCCAGTTTTGACAAATAATTACTTAGATGCCATTCCTTGTTTACTTGTACATTCTAACCAGAGATTTATGATGTTTGGGAGAACGTTCCAAAACATCCTGCTTTGGCTTCAAACACTTTTTACTTAATTCAGTTGCAATTCGCCTTGTTATCCAAAATGTTATAGCAATATAGCATTTCCTTGTGTGACTTGTCTTGCAAGCAGTTTTAGATATTTACAATGACTGCAGTCCTTTTCTGCTTTTTAATGCTTATAGATTAATTTTATACTGTACATAATTAAAAGAGTATACTTGAAAATATATCAAATGCATGGGTTCATTGTGTGCGCCACAGTTTAATAAATTTGATAAACAGAAATTAAATGCACATACAATTTAAACAAAGCCAGACTAAAGCCCCAACACTTAAACCATTATACAAAAACCACTTTTACTACCCGTAAAAGAACTATGTTAATAACAGAATCTAAAAATGGGCTTGTTTTATTATCATAACCCAATTCCTGCTTCTATCCATCATTAAAATATTCTGAACTTAGACTGAATGGAAAGCAAACTAGTTTGGCGATTACTGTGTGCAGTATACTTCTGACTGAACAAAGAAAAACTCAATTTCTTTGTACTCACGGAGAAAGTGCTTTTCCAGCAAGGCAATTTCCAAGTGGCCTTTGATCTCATTTAATCTGTCAGACTCTGTTCTGTTGTAATCGGGAACTCCTGTCGCCATGATGACAGTCCCAGGACCAGCCTACGGAGAGAGGGAGGGAGGGGAGGGGGTTATAAGAAAAGAGAAAAGATGCTGGCAGCTCAGAAACCAATCTCTGGAGGAAGAAAAGAAGCAAGAGCATTCCACACACACCCCTGGCACACACTCCAAAATGCAAATACAAAGCAGTAGATCAGCAATGGTTTTCTTTTATTTACTAGTTTATCTGGGGCAAACCAAGAGCTGGGCAGAGCCATGTACAGCATTAGCCTGCTGACATGAATCAATGGAAGCTTATGAAAGGAACCCTATCTCCCTCACGGCGGCGTGTCTCGCATCAGTGCGCCTGCTCAGACCTCCACACCAAATGCTTTGATTTCTGCAGCAAGAAACGTCATTATCTAAATTCCCTCTGATTGGCTAGAAGCTGCCTCCAAATAAGGATCCTTCCAAGTCAATTATGGGCCATGGTTTCAAGAGGGCCATTTAAACAATTAGGAAGTCCGTAAACTGAAGAGTGCGGCACTCAGGATAAACCCTCTCTCATGAATATGCAAGAACAGTTTGAGGGGATCAGGGAGGGTGAGGAGAGGGGGGAAAAAACTTGCAATGTTTAAAGATTCCTACCACTGTAATATTCTTGAGATATTAACTTTAAAAACTTCAAATCTCAACAAATAAATGCTCTGTCTTACATATTGGCAAAAAAAATCAGAAAATAAAATACAAGCTGAATAGTCAAGATCTTGTTGATGACCCAAGCTCTGTAAAGGACCTTGGAATACTCACCTCTAATGATCTAAGTGCTAGAGCCCACTGCAACTACATAGCCAAAAAGGCATTAAGAGTTGTTAACCTAATCCTACGTAGCTTTTTCTCTGGTAATATCACACTACTAACCAGAGCATACAAAACATTTGCTAGACCAATACTCGAATACAGTTCATCAGTCTGGAACCCACATTACGTATCTGATATTAGCACAATTGAGAAAGTCCAGAAATATTTCACAAGAAGAGTTCTCCACTCCTCTACTCGTTGGAGAATACCTTATGCCACCAGACTTGAAATTCTAGAACTAGAAAACCTTGAATTACGCCGTCTTCGGTCTGATTTAAGCATGGTATATAAAATCATACATTGCAATGTCCTACCTGTCAATGAATACTTCAGCTTCAACCATAACAACACAAGAGCACACAACAGATACAAACTCAATGTTAACCGCACCAAACTTGATTGCAGGAAATATGACTTCAGCAATAGAGTGGTCAATGTCTGGAATACTCTACCCGACTCTGTAGTTTCTTCCCCAAACCCCAAAAACTTTAACCTTAGACTGTCTACTATTGACCTCACCCCTTTCCTAAGAGGTCTGTAGGGGGCGTGCATAAGTGCACCAACGTGCCTACTGTCCCTGTCCTATTGTTTCTCTTATTCTTGTTTTATTTTTCTTATATGTACCCATTTCATGTATTCACAACTATGTATACACTTATACTTATTATCTTGTAAACAATTGGTAAATCAAATAAATAAATAAATAAAATAAATAAATAAAAATACACAGAGAGAGAATAGGACAGATAATGCAGCATTACAAAGATCAGGACAGATTGATATGCTCATGTAGATTTGGGTATATAAATATATAAAAAATAAATAAAAATACCAGGGAGGGTGTGTGTGTGTGTGTGTGTATATCAATTTCCAAGCAAGACAGAAGCTATACGGTTGCAGGAACTGAGCATGGCTAGTCTAGTGAAGAGAAGGATCACTCTATAAAGCCTTAGTAAGACCACAGCTAGAGTACTGCATCCAGTTTTGATCACCACACTATAAAAAAAGATGTTGAGACCAGTGGTGCATTTCAAAAAAAAATTTACCACCGGTTTGGTGGAAGTGGCTGGGTGCACATCCACACACTTTGCGTGTGCGCGCATGCCCGATGCACACTTTGCACAGGTGCAGCGGCTTTCCAACTCACCTCCTACAATCCTGCACACCCCCTGTTGCTTCAGCAGCTGCCGTGCAGCGGTCTGCTATGCCACGCAAAGCAGATGCGCTTCCAAAGCAGGACATAAAAGTTAGTATGGGAGCCTGGGGGACAGGTGGGCCCAACAGCAGAGAGTCGGAAAGAACGGGTTCGGTCTCTGCTGCTAATCGGCGCTACCGGCCGGGCGAGCCGGGCCAAACCGGTAGAATACCACCACTGGTTGAGACTCTAGAAAAAGTGCAAAGAAGAGCAACCAAGATGATTAGGGGACTGGAGGCTAAAACATACGATGAACGGTTGCAGGAACTGGACATGGCTAGTCTAGTGGAGATAAGGACCAGAGGAGACATTGATAGCTGTCTTCCAATATTTAAGGGGCTGCCACAGAGAGGAGGGGGATCAAGCTATTTTCCAAAGCACCCGAAGGCCAGACAAGGGAAAATGGATGGAAATTGAAGGAGAGATTCAACCTGGAAATAAGGAGAAATTTTCTGACAGTGAGAGAAATCAACCCATTGGACAGTTTGCCCTCAAGAGGTTGTGGGAGCTTCATCACTGGAATCTTTCAAGAAGAGACTGGAGTGCCATCTATCAAAAATGATGTAGGGTCTTCTGCTTGGGCGGGGGGGTTGGACTAGATGACTCTGTTAATCTGTAATTCTGGTTGTAAACTATGATTATCATAAAGCACATCACCACATGTGACTGGGCCTGATTTTATTACCTTTCTTGTGACTGTGGTTAGGCGAATATGATGGTCATTAAGTGACCCACTGTTTGCAGTGGTTTTTTTGTTTTTGTTTTTTGGGGGGGGGGTTGCAGGAAACCAGACATAAAGACTTCTTTCTGGAAAAATTGTCATAAATCATAGTCGCAGGACCTTGGGGTGCTGCAAACAGCTACAAATGTGGCCCCACTGCCAAGCTCCTAAAATGCGGTCATGTGACTTCAAAAAGGGTGATGTTGTGACTTTGAAGCCAGGTTGCAAGTAGCTTTTTGTGGGGGAGGGGCTGTCCATCAAAACTTTGAATGGTCATTAAGAGATCAGTCATAAATTGGGGACTACGGTATAAACTTAAAGAAAGGAAGAGATGCATATGTATGAGAGGGTGAATGAATGCTAAAACATCTTGTAAGAACAGATGGCTATGCATGAAAGGAGCTAATAGTCAAGGCACAATTGTTATTCTATTAATATGTTATATATTAATATGTTAAATTATTGTTCCTAAAGCTGCATTTGAGATTAGAACATGTCGCGTAGGGATTAACGGGAGCTGATAGCAGTTCAGTGGGAAAACTGGTGGGAAAAACAATGCAGACAACAAAGTTTGCCTCAAAACGTATCTGTGTTATTATGACGTTTAAAATGATATCACTTGAAGGTAAATATATTGCCACTGATAATTATAGTTTTTCCCCTTCCGGGAAAATGGTACTGTAGCAAGAGATGTAGATAAGTTAGAAAGGATGAATCTGTAAAAACTACATTTCAGAAATAAAGAATTAAGCAGAAAATTCAACCACAGATCTGCGAGGAAAACATATACATTGATCAAGAATTATCTGGGCAGCGATGCATTTTTCCCACTTTTTAAACCTATAATATATACACAAACATTGAAAGTAAAACTGAAACATGTGCTAATATCCTTGTTTAGTACATTTAAATATAGTGAAGCTTATCTCCGATGCAAATGCAAAAAATTCAGACCTAAGAGCTTTTAATTTTATAGTGGGATATTTTCTTTCAAGGCATTCAATATACATACATCTAGAAATTAATTTTCTACATATACCCCCTCCCCCAACATTTTAGGAATATGAATTCCTATGCAGTCCTTTTATTTGTCTCTGCATGTTAAAAAGGAAATCAGAATCACTCCTGTTTTTATCTTTTTTTCTTGTTTTATGGAAGATTGGCTATGCAGTCATCTGTGGAAAATAACGTCGTATCATCAATGGCTGACCTAACAGTAAACAGGCAGGTAGGCTAGTGTCATTCTGAAAGGCTAAAATTGTACTCCCGTTATCTGCTTCAATGCTTTTACTGTGTTCTGAGAAATGGTGATACTTCAAAAGGAGCCACTGGGAATCACAAGTATTTCTGCCACGGAAATCAGGGTTAAAAGTATGCAGATTGAGGTACTATCAAGTGATCCAGAATCAATATAACAGAATTCAGTTCCATGTAACTGGATATAATTCCACAGTCAATTCTAATCGCCATCCCCTATTAAACTACAAGAGGCCAATGCTTCAACAATAAAAATGATGTAACAAGTTGTATTCTGGGCTTTTATTTTTACCCCAAATTCCTATGTTCCCATCAGTCTTATTTTCTTATTAATACACCCAGATGCACAAATGGAAAGTTACACTTGCTTAGCACTTAACTTTGTCCCCATAAGATATTAATCTAACTTCACAGTATTTTAAACACATCAACGTAGAGTTCTTAGAAGGTGAAGCAGAAATGACTTTAAATTATAAATGAAGGCAAGGTTTTCACATAATTACTGAGGAAAGGGACATTTAGCATGCCTGTTCAGAAATAAGTACCCTGGGTTCAGTACCTTTTCAAGCTATAATTTTATATTGATTTATCTAGAAAGTAGGACTGAAGGAACTCAGTCAAGCTTACTTCTGAGCCAGACTATTTAGCAGGAACAATCCGTTCTTCCAGAGTCACCTTCTCTCTTATAATTTTGAAAACTGCACAACTTATTAATGATTTGAGAAAGAAATCACATTAAAACTGCAATACAAGCCCTACATAAAGCTTTATGTAATGGAGCCTATGGTATCTCCCCAGCCTGTAAGTGCTGGCAGAGTTGATATATTATGGGTTCCTATTATGTAAACAATGTTATCTATCAGGACCCAAATGGGGCCTTGGAGGTGCACTTTCCATTTAGCTGTCCCAGCCTTTTGATATAGCCTTCCATCTGAAATTTAAGGGAATCCTACCCTTCTAGCCTTTCAGAAGCCATGATGAACAGGCTCATTACATAAGCATTAGGCTAAAATGGTGGTTCAGTCAGAAGGTTAATAGTTTGGTTGGTCTGGTGCCTAGTGAAAAGGATTGTTCTGTTTTTGTTCTATTGCTTTTATTGATTGTTATGAGATGATGTAATGGGTATTGGGAATGGCTTTGAGAGACGGAAGGCATGGGCCACTACTAAGGCAACGCTCAGATTGTTTATTTGTCGAGGTAGGCCCAAAAAATAATGGTTTACATTCCAGAGATCTAAAGGACCTGGAAGATGCAATCTCGGAGCCACTGAATATAATATTTCAAAGCTCTTGTAGCACAGACGAACTACCAGAAGACTAAAAAAGAGCTGATGTTGTTCCAATCTATTAAAAGAGGAAAAAATGGATCCTGGAAACTATCAACCAGTCAGCTTGACATCAAAACCTGGGAAAATCCTGCAAAAAAAATAATCAAGTGGAGAATTTGTGAGTACCTAGAAACAAACAAGGCAATTGCAAGATGAAGACATGAGTTAGTTAAAAGCAGATCATGCCAGACAAATGTTATTGCCTTCTTTGACAAAGTGACTAAATTACTGGATCAGGGAAATGCTGTGCTCATGGTATACTTGGACTTTAGTTAGGCCTTTCACAAAGTAGACCAGAGCCTATTTCTTGGTGAGAGAACAATGTGGAATAGACAGTACCACCAAGAGATGGATTTGCAGTTGGCTGAATAATCACACCCAACAGGTAGGCCTCGATAAGACTATATTTATAGGGGGGAAGCATGTGGTGGGGCACCTCAAGCTTCTCTCTTGGGTCCGGTGCTCTTCAACATTATCATAAATGATCTCAATGAGGAGATAGAAGGTGAATTCATCAAATTTGTAGAAAAACACCAAGCTGGGGGGCATTGCTAACAAGACGAACTCAAGATTCCGAAAGAACCTGACAAAGTGAACACTGAGCAACAAGATGCAGTTCATTGGTGAGAAAAGTAAGGTCCTACACCTAGGCATTAAAAACTAAACATATAGGTATTGAATAGACAGTAACTGGCTCGACAGTAGTAACTGAGAGAGGGATTTAGGTGTTCTAATGAACCACCTCTTAAGTATGAGCCAGCAATGTGCTACAGCTGCCAAAAAATCCAATGCAGTCCTAGACTATATCAAACCAAGGATAGCGTTTAGATCACAAGAATACTGCACTAGTGACGTCACAGAGAAGAGCAACAGAGATGAAAAGACATCTGGAGCAGAGGTGGGATTCAGCAGGTTCTGACCAGTTCTGGAGAATCGGCAGCGGAAATTTTGAGTAGTTCAGAGAACCGGCAAATCCCACCTCTGACTGGCCCCGCCCCCATCTATTCTCTGCCTCCCGAGTCTCAGCTGATCGACTGGGTCTTCTTTTGTTGCCCTGCACAGGAGAACGGAGCTGGAAATCAGGTTAGTGGGGTGAGGAAAGAATGGAGGTTTTACAGTATCCTTCCCCTGCCACGCCCACCAAGCCACACCCACCAAGCCACCCCACGCCCACGAAGCCATGCCCACAGAACCGTTACTAAAAAAAACTGAATCCCACCACTGATCTGGAGGTTAAACCATACAATGAACAGTTAAGGGAACTAGGCAGGCCTACCCTATCAAAGAGAAGATGCTAACACAGAGAAGAGTGTCAACTTGCTCTCCAAAGCACCTGAGGGCAGGACAAGAAATAAAGGGTGGAAGCTTTTTAAAAAGAAATGGAACCTAAAACTAAGGAGAAATTTCTTGATAGTGAGGACAATCAATGGAACAACTAGCCTCCAGGAGTTGCGGGTGGTCCATTGCTGGAGGTTTTCAAGAATAGACTGGACCTCTGAGGTCTCTTCCAGCCCTTGGGGTTGGTTTGGGCCTGCCCCTGACAGAGGGCACTATTACTATATTATTTATGTTATGTTTTCTTCATTTTTAATGCATTGCGTGTGGTTTTTTTTTTTTTTTCTGTATGCTGGTCAAAGCCAATTGGAACTGAAATGCAACAGAAATCTTAATGCTGTGATGAATAAATAATTGAAAAAAAAATGTCAGCCTCAGAATGTAGATCAGTTCAATAAATCAACTCCACATTAAGACTAAAATGGCTTTTTTTTTTTATTATATTGGCTATAGAAGCAGAATCATCCAAGTCTGACTGTGTTTTCTTTCTTCTCTTTGTTATTATACTCATGTGAATTAGGGAGACATATGTCTAAGATGTTTACACATACTTTCTTCATCGTTTAGGCTTAAGCAATATGTTTGCTTGTTGCCTTGGCCTCTCTCTAAGGCTCTACACACTTTATTCTCTACATTTCTCTTTATTCTCTTAACTTAAACAGTTGTCAAGCCCAAGCAACCCCACACCCACATGTGTAGAATTCAAGCATTATTATATTCTGCCTGTTATACAGGAACCTCCTCAGACTGGTGGCCTTAGCCTGGGAACAGATAGATAAGGCTTTATGAAGCTGAAAGTGGGGGGGGTCCATTTTGGATCTCTTGTGGCTCTGTAAGAACTCAAAAATAATTTTGCCCTCCCTTCTTCCTGGCTGAGTGTCTCCCAACAATAGCTCAAATCAGAAATTGATAGGCCTCAGTAGCACTTAGGATTAAAGACAAAAAAACATTCTTCCGAGCATGCCAGGATGCATATGGAGCCCCTGGTCCATAACACCGTGGATGTGTCTTTTCCTGACACTGCTTCAACTGCAGAGGAAAAATGGACAATCCCAAGGAAAAATGTAGCTGCTTTAAGGAACTGCTTGCAAGGGCTAAGTTAACATCCTGACATGTTCCCCAAATGCCCTTTTGTCCCTCAAGTCTAAGTGACATACTGCCGTAGAAGTTCACACTGCAACTGTCAGTTTTATAAATTTCAATCTTTTTTTCTGATTGGGGAGCTTTTTTTTTTATTACTTTGTGTACTATAAGGCAGCAGAGAAGTATTTCAGCAATTAATATTTTATCCTTCAGTTAAAAATTGTCAGAGAGGGAATTATGCAATACCTAATTTTAAGAGACAGAGGAACAGTTAAATCTAGCAGCGCCAACGTTAATTAAACTTCAGCAAAATGTTGGAAAGCTTCTATATTCAACAAGCTTCTATTCTATATTTGGTGCAACAAATCTTTTTCTTCAGTCATATCCACCCACCGTATTATGCAATGATTCTCAACAGTTAAATTGCAAAAATGGGAGAGCCCGAAAAGCTGCAAAAGAAATTTCACTCATTTCACTGATATGTAGCCAGCTTACTAGCATCCAGATATGACAACAAAAGCAATGTTCCTTGAAATACTTGAAATCCTAAGTTGCATTAACGAGGGATACAATCAAGATCAAGTGAGGTACTAATACAACTGTATAAAGCCTTAGTAAGACCATACCTAGAGTACTGCATCCAGTTTTGATCACCACACATCTTTGTTGAGATTCTAGAAAGAGTGTAGAGAAGAGCAACCAAGATGATTAGGGGACTGGAGGCTAAAACATACGATGAACAGTTGCAGGAACTGGGCTTGGCTAGTCTAGTAAAGAGAAGGACCAGGGGAGACATGATAGTGGTCTTCCAATATTTGAGGGGCTGCCACAGAGAGGAAGGGGTCAAGCTATTTTCCAAAGCACCTGAAGGTCAGACAAGGAATAATGGATGGAAACTGATCAAGGAGAGATTCAACCTGGAAATAAGGAGAAATTTTCTGACAGTGGGAACAATCAATCGATGGAACAGAAATTGCCCTCGGAAGTTGTGGGAGCTTCATCACTGGAGGCTTTCAAGACGAGACTGGACTGCACCTGTCAGAAATGGTGTAGGTTCTGCTTGGGCAGGGGGGTTGACTAGATGACCTACAAGGTCCCTTCCAACTCTGTTAATCTGTATCTGTATCTACTTTTATGTATTTGTTTATACACACTTACAAACTTCGTATACCACCTATCTCAGAGGCTTAGGACCATTAAAATAACAATATCCACACAAATAAAAACCCCCAGTGCAACAAATCCCCAAAATATAACAGAGTTAACCTGAATCCCCTTTCAACACCAAATTTTTAATGGAATATGTAGTTTTAACAATCTTGAGAAAAGTTAGCTGGATGGGAATCACTACAGAACACTGTTCCAGTGCAGGCCACTATCAAGAAAGAATGCTTTCAGAGCCCTAAACTCATGGAGGGTGGGGTCTGTACAGTGGTGGGATTCAATTTTTTTTACTACCGGTTGTGTTGGCGGGGCTTGATGGGTGGGCCAAGGGAAGAATACTGTAAAATCTCCTGTCAGAGGTGTATTTGCCAGTTCTCCAAACTACTCAAAATTTCCACTACTGGTTCTCCAGAACTGGTCAGAACCTGCTGAATGCCACCTCTGGGTCTTTACCTTCTCGAGATGAATGCAGAGAACAAGAGAAATGAGTGCTGGAAATGAGAGAGCTGGTTCTGAAGATACACAGAGGCTTAAACCACAAAGAGATTTGAAAGTTAAGGACAGATCTGATTATACCAGAAATGTAAAAAAAGCTTCTGACATGTGATGGTTGGGAATGTCAAGGCATGTCAAACTCGATTTCATTGAGGGCCACATCAGGATTGTGTTTGACCTCTGAGAGGGAAGGTGTGGCCGGGTGTGTGTGGCCAGCTTGATGTCATTCACGTCAGAGGTGCCTGTGGTGGCCTGAGAGCTATGCCAGCGAAAACGGGCTCCCAAGCTCCGTTTTCAGCTGCGATGGCCTCTGCCACCCTCTGCAAGTGAAATTGGAGCTCAGAAGGGCTGCAGGCAGCCCTCCCGAGCTCTGTTTTCGCTGGCAGAGGCACCACAGGCCAGTTCTTTGCTGTTTCCCAGTGGCCCCGTGGGCCAGATCTAAGCATCCCATGTGCCAGATCCAGCCCATGGGCCTTGAGTTTGACACCCCTGGTTAAGATGCTGGGGTGATACAAAGAAGACTCACATTCAATCAAATGCCTGAAAGCTCACTTGGTGACCTTGAGCCAGTCACTAATTTAGCTGAACCTTTTTCAAAGGGTTGTTATTGTAGGGGAAAAATGAGAAAAAAAATAATATAGCACTTTCTAAACTTCCTGGATGAATGGTAGGATATAAATATAATAAATAAAATATTCCCTGTGTTTATTCAGTGCTTTTGGTCTATTATGTGAGTTGTCTGGTTTTGGCTTAATCATTAAACAAACTCAGCCACTGTGTTCAGTAAACCAATCCAGGTTTATGAGATATTGTATGTGGAACGCGGTTAACTCTGGCTTATTCGATGAAATTTAGGGAGCTCTGTGAACAGAGTGGTTTAAAGAAACATTTCAGCATCCATTT
The DNA here is from genome assembly GCF_049901735.1 of Notechis scutatus. NCBI lineage: Eukaryota > Metazoa > Chordata > Lepidosauria > Squamata > Elapidae > Notechis > Notechis scutatus. The sequence goes on from NC_142014.1 coordinate 19,581,590, forward strand.
CAGCTTTATTTTGCAATAAAGCTTTATGGAAGGGGGAAAAAAATGACTCAGGAGTTTCAACTCAACTCAGAGCTAACAAATAAAGCAAAAGAGGAACCTAAAACACGTATAAAAGAATCAGAAAGAAATAAAAGGTTTTTAGTTTTGTGAGAAAACCAGCAACAGGGAAAACAAATTTAACCATACTAGCCTTGGGAACGTTTTGCTTTGATGAACCTTCTAATTCACCTTTCAAGGTCACCTCATGGAGTCAATATAAGAGCTCATCTGTCCACTATCTTCTCATGACATGGCACAGAGCAAGTTATTTTTAACTGAGGAGTTTGGAACAAGCAAGTCCACAACATTTTAGAACAACCACTAGGGAGATCTTGTTACTTTCACTGTGTCTTGAATGTAAAAAAAAAACCTTTATCATATTAGTACAATTTAGTTGCCTTTGGCTGCTCTAGACTTAAAGACCATGTTAGTTCAAATAAAATAAAGAGATTACGTTTTTACTAAATTGTTATTTATATTCATTCTTCTTCAAACCTGAAATTAGAAAAAAAAAATCAAGTTTGGCTCTAATAAGAAAAAGCTCTTCACTCAAGGTCCAATACAGACTCTCAATATAGATTCCTATCTCAGAAAGATGCAATACGGAAGGACCAAAGTCACTTCCCTTCATATTTGCATTTTTTGCTTTTTCAGGAGATCTCCAGATCCAATCAGTATATAGGCAGCAAGAAAGACAAAATATGCCATCCTCCTCCTAACAACTGTTTGCATCAAATTCAAAGTTCTTTATAATTATATTTAGATGCAAATGAGTACATTACTGCATACATAGCGTATACATGCCCTATTTTTTAGTTTGGTTTGCTTGTTTGTTTGTCAAATTTATAAAATCACCTCACAATTTGTGAGTACATCAATAATTATAAAACAACCCAAATTAAATCAAAAGATAAAGATACAGCCAAGTCTGAGTGTAATATAGCCCTCTGTAAGGAAATCTCCAGATATACTGAAACATAATTGCCAATAATGGGTAATGAATTAATTAATTCTTAAGGAAAACAAAACATAGCTAAGCATAATGCATAGTTGGGGACCAACAAAAAATAATAATAATAAAGGTGGTATTCAGCAGGTTCTAACCAGTTCTGGAGAACTGGTAGCGGAAATTTTGAATAGTTTGGAGAACCGCCTCTGACTGGCCCCGCCTCCATCTATTCTCTGCCTCCTGAGTCCCAGATGAGTGACTGGGACTTCTTTTGCTGCCCTGCACAGGAGAATGGAGCGGGAAAGCAGGTTAGTGGAATGGGGAGGGAATGGAATTTTGCAGTAATCTTCCCCTGCCATGTCCACCAAGCCACTCCCACAGAACCAGTAGTAAAAAAAAATTGAATCCCACCACTGGCGCAACCACAATAAAATGTGCAAACATCTTAAGTACTTACAGGGTCTCTCAGTTCATCGTAGCCTGATGTACGAGGTATTTTCATAGGGATTTCATCTCCACATTCGGTATCTGAAGCATTGGGAGATTCTGCTAAGTCCGGGAACTCATCTCTCTTATGTCCTCTGAACCTTATTTTGTCCAGCCTCTTTAGCATGTTCAGCACTGCACCTTTCTGCTTTATCTTAACATGACGGTTGGCGTCCCTGAAGAACACAAATGGAAGAAGGAGAGGAAAGTATAAGATTATTGTAAGGACATGTATAAGTTCTGTACTGCATCAATCCCACAATTCTTGGCAGTGCCCAAGAATACCCAAAGCAATCTTATAGTCTATAGTGATCTGAATAAAAACAATCAGAAAAATAACAATTAAAAATTATCAATTTCTCTTCCCATTTGAACTCAAAGAAGTTTCCAAAATCATTCTAAAAGCAAGAGAGGAAGAGGTCAAAAATATTTCAAGGGATATTATGTCACAATTGGAGACACAACTGATAAGGTTTGCTTTCTGCTCCATACAGTCCTCACTTTAAATGGGAACACTCTGAGAAAGACTTTTACTGAACACTTAAAAAGATAGGAAGGTTTATTTTGGATTTGTGTGACAACCCAAAGTCATATATTTCAGATTGAAAGCCGTGTAAATTGAAATAACAAATAAAGTGGCCCTCACTTGTGATAGAAGAAATATTGTAATTATATTATACAGAATGTCCTTATTACTAAAAGCCATCACACTGCAGAAACCATGTTTTTTTTTAAAAAAAAAAATTGAATTCACATTTTATTTTACCAAATGACTTTCTACAGAAAGCTAATACTTTTTGCCCATGAAAGTTTCAGACTGCATTCAGATTCAGTCATATTTAAACAAGATACGCTAAATCTATGGGATACATTAAATCAGTTGCTTATACTGATTTCAATAAGTCAGTACTAAATAAATCTCTATCAAATCCACGTTCCTTTCCCTCAGACACATAATGAAAATGACTGTTGGGTCAAAGTGTGTGTATTTTATCTAATTAAACATACATTCCACCAACATAAAATTTTAGTTGACTTAATAGAATATGAGTGTATGTCATTCATTATAAAGATCTAGAAATTTATTGTTTCTAAGTGTACGGTATGAGCTAAGAAATTCTAGGTTTGGTTCTCATAAGTTTAGGAAAACGTGTCCTTAGCCCAGCATAGTACAGAGATAAAAGTACTAATATTACTAATACCGGTATTATTTATAGAAGCAGTACTAAGAAGCTAGCATCAGTATAAAATTAAGAAATGTACCAAAGAGGGCCAATAGAGGAAAACATAGCCCTGATATGTTCATTTACTTTTTTTTTTCAGATTTGTGTGCAATAACTTTGATTGGCTTACATTCAGCATTCCAAGAAGATTCAAATACAATAATTTAACAATTATCTACCTAACAAATGAAAAGAATCAACAGGAATACACAGCCAGTCCTTCATACAGCAAATGAGCATAAAACTTATCCAGAATCAAAAATGAAATCCTACTGGAATCCATAAGCTTCCATACTGACAACTGCAGTTAAACCTGTTTCACCCCATTCCAACATTTACAAGTCACGGGAACAAAAGCTTAAATGCAATTCTTATTTGGAGAGAGATATATCCAAGCACCATAAGCGTATTGATGAAACCTCACATGTCCCGTCAGATCACTTGCTTGATCATTGGCTTCATGTGGTTATTAGGGGAGGGGGGAGAGTTGAGCCCTATGGCAGTCCACAAAAGAGAAGCCATACACCCAACCACTCCTACTAGCCCCCACTGCCATCATCCGTAACAATCTACTCAGGAAGGAGAACCAAGGTAAAAGTGTCCTCCCTAGACAATCTTTGCAGACGATCCAGAAGCAACTTACAGGCTATAACATCAAAGCCAGTAGCAGACTCCCAATATCACCGTACTTAGAACATAATGCTCTTGTCCCATGCTTATGACCTCAAACCAAGTATGACTTGAACTGAAAAAAAAAAATCGACAGCTGGGAACATGTACGAATTAGAAGAGGAAAATCCTCAGAAATCTGAAGAAATGGCTTAGAGCAAAAAAAGCTCAAACACTTAAAACAAGCCATGAAATATGCAGATCTGCATTCCTGGAGATAACATATTATGTGTCACTGACTCTTTCTTCTTTTATGGCATTCTCCTATTCACATAACACAACCATAGATATATTAAATATCATTCATATACAGGAATATATTTTCCCATAATCTTTTACAACTGACTAACATTTAGTAATGCTAGCTATCCCTTTTCTTAATTGGTGTCCTGCCAAACCAGCAACACACAGTCCCATCCGTCTCAAGTTCCTTGTAAGCAGTCTGAAAATTCACCATAAACTATTCTCTAACACTTGTGAAGTAAAAATCCATGTGTTCCAACACCATGAGAAGACAAAGGGCACATCTTTCATTTTTATTTTACATCTAGGTCTTCTTACATGAAGGTCAATTTTTGCCCAATCCTCAGGTGTATTTTCCCCCAAAGTTCATATTGTGTGATACTACAACTAAATGCATACAAGAACACGTAACAGTAGACCTCATTATCAAAACACTACCTTTCCATCATATGCCTCACTACCGCCCATTTGCTTGGCCCACAGAGAAGCAAAGCAACACCTACCTTTTAGCCCAACCCACGTCATAAAAAACCCAAAAGACTTTTAGAAAGATTGTGATTATGGTTTTATTTTATATATATATATATATAAAAAACAACTTCCAACTATAGTAACTTTAAGATACTATAGTAACTTTAACATTTAAGAGTCATTTTCACGTTCTTTTGATTTCCACATATATACTTTTAAGTTCATGCATCTTAGAAAGCAGCCATTTGTTCACTGAAACTCACACCCCAACATCTTGTAAACTATGATAAGATGTTTTGCTGAACCAACTAGTATATCAAACTCTGGAATAAATCCACTCCTCTTAAAAGGACGCTTTTCTTTAGCTGCCAACATGTAAGAGGCCAGTATATCCTTACGTAACACAAAAGTTTGAAGGAGAATTCTTTGAGGCGTGGAAACTTCAGAAACGTAATGTATATAGATCGATATATTCAAGCTGTCTAAACCAGCTAGTTTAAAGTACGGTAATTATAATGACAAATCCATATAGGCTAAAAAAGAAAACCTTATGGATATTTAGAAGTAGCCCTTCCTGAATATAGTGGGGCTTGTTCTCTAACAAATGCACTTAGAATTACACTACCGTGCTTTACTCCTTTTCAATAACCCTTCTGAATTAAAATTTGAGAAACATTTTGAAATTATTCTATAGGAAAAAAGTTTCTGAACTGCATAACTTATTACACTTCATATATATTGCATACCTCATCCAGATCATTGTAAAAAGTTTTTTCTTCTACCATTAATAATGTACCATCAAGATTAAGATGCACATATTAGTGAAATGAAATATGTTTATTATGTTCTTTTTCAAACAGTTTTTTGAAGTCTCAGAAAATCTAAGTATGAGCTATAAATCCTGATTCCATTCTTTTTTGTCCCATTATGTACTATTGGTTACTAAGCTAATAGTTATAGAGTACCTTTTAAATCACTAAGATCATTATAAGTGCATTTGCTTCATCATGGGCTTTCTTTCTAGTGCTACATATTTTCTGAAATTGTCCCCCCATCCCAAAAAGTAATTTGAGCACCCATTATTAAATTCTTCAAGTGCCTTTTGCTTAAAAATGTCAAAATGCTGCACTAAGAGTATTGGCAATTTCCTGGGAAATCTGGAAGTTTCTGTTCTTCCTATAGTCCATAGTGATTCAGTTATTTTCAAGGGTGGCCAGGAAGTTATATGGGAGTAAATCTTCCACTACTGTAGTATTAGTGATGATTAGAAACACTCTGAAAGATTTACTTCCAAAAGAATGGATCAGCAAAGCCCAGAAAACATTCTAGAATATTCCATCATGAGGTATTCTTTGCATACTACTGATGACTAATCCAGGTCTTAACGAATGTTTAACGAATGGAACTATATCTATGTGGAGGGAAACACGCAGTGTTTGGAAGGGACACTTTGGAAGGGACAGTCAAAATTTAGATTCTTAAAAGATTTCAGCATTGGGTCCTATCTAACAAGCTGCAGTTTAGTGCTAAGAAAAGTAAGGTCTTAACACTTAGGCAAGAAAAACAAAATGTTCAGGTACAGGATAGGCAGTAACTGGCTCAACATAGTAGTAACATAAAAGGACTCTAAGTATCATTTAAGTATGAGTCAGCAGTGGGCTGCAGCTGCCAAAAAAGCCAATGCAGTCCTAGTCTGCATCAACAGAAGAGATAGCATCTAGGAACATCAAGGGAAGTGAGAGCCATTTTGGTCTAGCGGTTAAAGCACCAGGATAGAAAACAAGAGACCGTGACTTCAAGTCCTACTTTAGCCATGAAAACTAGCTGGGTAACCTTAGGCTAGTCACTCTCGGTCCAACTCACCTCACAGGGTTGTTGTGATAGGGAAAACAGGAGGAGGAAGGCATGTTGCATATGTTCGCCACTTTGAGTTATTTGTAAAAATAAAGGATATAAATAAGTAAATAAAAATGACAGTACCGCATTACACTGCACCAGTGAGGCCACCCTTGGAATATCGCATCCAGTTCTGGTCACCATAATACAAAAAAAGGTGTTGAGACCTTACAAAGAGCGCACAGAAGAACAACAAAGACGATAAGGGGTTGGGAGACTACGTTCAGAGGTGGTATTCAGCAGGTTCTGACCAGTTCTGGAGAACTGGTAGAGGAAATTTTGAGTAGTTCGGAGAATCTGCAAATACCTCCTCTGATTGGCCCCACCCCCATTTATTCTCTGCCTCCCGAGTCCCAGCTGATTGGCTGGGTCTTCTTTTGTTGCCCTGCACAGGAGAACAGAGCTGGAAAGCAGGTTAGATGGGTGGGGAGGGAATGGGGATTTTGCAGAAAACCTTGCCCCAGGAGTGGGGAGGGAATGGAGATTTTACAGTATCCTACCCCTGCCATGCCCACCAAGCCATGCCCAGTAGTAAAAAAAAAATTGAATCCCACCACTGACTACATTGTATGATGAACAGCTGTGGGAACTAAGCATGTTTAGCCTAGTAAAGATAAGGCTCAGGGAAGACCTGAGGGCTGTCACAGGGAAGAAGGAGGTCAAGAGGGGATCAACCTGAGTAGGAGAAGAAGGAAGGAAAGGATGGAAGCTCATCAGAGAGATGTAGAAATATTCCTAGAAATAGAAATAGGAGCAATTCCGTGACAGTGAGAAACAACTAATCAATGGAGCAGCTTGTCTCCTGGATTTCTGGTGCTCCATTGCTGAAGGCTTTCAAGAGATTGGACAATCATTTGTCTGGGATGGTATAAGTTTTTCTGCCTTGGGCAGGGGTCCCTTCCAGCCCCATAATTCTAAGATTTATTTATTTATTTCTCCCTCCTTTTGTTTTGAATAAATATAGGGTTTTATTATCCATCGTAATTTATTGCTATTATTGTATTAGCATTAAGTTTGAGATGTAATTCTTCTGATACTTTATTGAGCTTACTTGATTATTTTAAGGTAGCAGAGAACACCAAGTTTGCTATCTCTTCAGGAAACAACCTCTGGCAGAGCTCCTTCATCCTATTTTGGTATACGTTTGTAGTTCATGCAAACGATTTTATTACGATTTAAATAAAAACTATTGTTCACAATTTCCCTTGAAATTGAATTGAAAAAAAATGGAAAGTGAGGGAAGCTGGCTGCTGAAAGCCAAGACAGAATTCCGTAGTGAAAAACTGCCATTTCTCCCCACATCTCTCTCCTCCATGAGAATCTCATCAAATTTTCATTTTCTTTTGGGAAAAATAATCAGAAGCCGTTTTGTTTCCAGCAGCCTTAATGATTATGAATGATAAAAATGCAAGGAATTTTTCAGCACAGCACCAGTTCAAAGGATCAGCAGTAAGTACTAAAGACTTTACATAATATTTTACAAAATCCACAGGTTATAATAAGATCTTGCTTAACAGCTGCAAGTAACAGGCTTGGGAAAACTGGCTTGTAAAACAAAACAAAAACAAAAGTAAAAAAAACAAAAGTAAAAAAAACCATGCACATTTCATATTGAAAAACATAAAACGCCAACAGATGGGAAAATTTCTCCTATCTATTCATAGTTAGTATTGTTCACTTCCATGCAAGTTTCATTAGCCTCCAGGTTTTATTTCTGTTTTCAAAATCGGAAACCATATCCAGATTGCAAAACTACCAGTGCTCAGGAATTCTAAGCTTCTGATTACATACTTCAGTTAGTTCATACAAAAAGTCTAAAGGCCACACAGCCGATTTATAAACACATTTTAGTAGGAGCTGTAAGGAAAACACTGCCACTAACAAGGAACAGAACAGCTCCAACTGGCACTATTAAACAAGGAGAGAGTTGAAGAAGAAGGAAAACCTCTTGCAAGCAATAGGCCTATCTTATTCAGCTAGCTCAAATCTGAACCACTCACATAATTTCCAGAAGCTGAATCAATATTGCTGGGAATATCAATGGTCTTGATTAGGAAAGAGTGTGGGAAGCACCAGTTGCTTCAATCGCTTGTAGGTGATCTTCAGTTTTCAGAAAAAATGAGGTTTATTGGGGACTAAAACTCATCTTTTCTGTGCCTGTTTATTTTTTTTACAGCTTCAAACACTTTTCTCCCAGCTAAGTGTTAAAAGTAGGCAAACGTATAATCTTGCTTATAATGCCCATCATTCCATTATCCATTTGAGCGATGGGAACTCAAAACCAGGAATGAGGTACGTTTTCATAGCCGTGGAACTACCCTTAATTGTTTAATGTTGTGGTTTTTATTAAAAATTACAATTACTAGACATAAAAACTAATACAGGTAATCTTTGAGTTGCGAATATAATGGAGCCTGCCAATTACAGTCATAACCCGAGGATTCGTTGGAGTGAATCACGTAAAATGAACGTGAAAAATTCCTTTCGGCCACGCATTCACTAACCGAATGCACAGGTTGTTAAGCAAATGAAGTATCTCGGAGTGGGGGAGGTCATTGAGGGGGGCTAGTGATAGAACAGGACTCCCCTGACCCACTAAGGTAACTCATGCTCCCCACAATTGCTTCCCCCCCCCAAATCCTTCCGCGTTGGATGGCGAGGGCTTGTAGACTATTTTCAGGTTTGAAGTAAAATGTTAATGCACAGGTGTCAAACTCGCGGCGTCCCATTGCTGTTATGTGACACAGAGCTGGGGTGGGCGTGGCCTGTGTATGACGCATCCGGCCCGCAGGCCGCCAGTTTGACACCCCTGTGTTAATGTATCTCCCACTTAAAATGGCAGAAAATCTTTTCAAGAAATCATACCATTGTAGGAAGTTAGCACCCACCCCTCTCCTAGAAAATTGAAATATCCTAGGAAATATTAAAAAGGCAGAATATTTCTCCTAAAAAGAGTAGAAACTCAGAAGCAGAAACTCACCCCCACCTTTGTTAATGGGTGGGCCATTAAGGCCTGGGCCAGAATACTTTACATAGCAAAGATCTCCAGGTAAATCTACAGCAATTGCTCAAAAGCCCTTTCAGTGCATCATCATCCAGCAAGGCTCAACCAAGCCTGGAACTCAGGAGGAGGAAGGCATGTTGCATATGTTCGCCACTTTGAGTTATTTGTAAAAATAAAGGATATAAATAAGTAAATAAAAATGACAGCACCGCATTACACTGCACCAGTGAGACCACCCTTGGAATATCGCATCCAGTTCTGGTCACCATAATACAAAAAAGGTGTTGAGACCTTACAAAGAGCGCACAGAAGAACAACAAAGACGATAAGGGGTTGGGACACTACGTTCAGAGGTGGTATTCAGCAGGTTCTGACCAGGACAGCCTACAGAGTTGCCCCTGCATGGCCTCATGGGAGTCTGACAACCAATCAGAATACAAGCTCCAATTCAAATCCCAACAAAGGTTATAAAACCCAGGCACTCTCAGCACCTCAGCCCTTTTCTTGATCTCTTCCTTCACCTTGAAGCATGTGATCATCCTTCCTTTTCACTCTGGAGCTCCAGGCCATGTGTTCCTGTCCACCATTAAACCTTCCAAACAGCCTCCATGTTTCCAGTGTCTTTTTTCCCACTTTGAACTGAACCCAGAAGGATATTTCTTCCAACACTATCAAATTAAGTGGTACCATCAGAACAGATTTAGAGGTGTGCCACTAAAAAAGGAAACTGGGGGGTGGGGAATGCTCCTCCTGGTTTAAAAGGGCAGCTCTGAAAGTAAAAACAGGCCAGCCGCCATTTTCCATACTTTAAACTGGAAGAGGTTCCCATGACTTGACAACCAAGGTGGCAGGCGTTATAGATAAAGCACCTTCCGTCTCACACCCCCTCAAGCTAGGCTTTTCATATGCACAAAGAAGCTATGTGAAAAAAAGGGACAGGAAAAAAAAATCAATTCTGAGCAAACAGAGAAGGTGGAACACTCTACCCTTTTTAAAAGAGAGACTTTTCTTATGACATTAATGTTGATGAAATAAATTAGTAAAATTAATACAGGTCTTGGCATGCCTTTATCCTTCAGTACAAGACACACTGATTAACTAACCTCCCTGTAATTTAATTTTCAATCACCAACAATATTAATATACTCAAGACTCACTAAAGGTTGGTTTATTAAAATAAGAAATCTATTAATGCTTCTTTTGTTCCCAATGAGCTTGCTATGAATTTTAAAATATGTATTTGCTGCAATAATAAAGGCCCAGTTTCTTTAATTATAACACTGATTTTCATTGAACTTATTTATATTTCAATCCTTCACTGAGCTAAAAGAAGTGCAAAAGCTGATCTCTGGGAAAGCAAGGAGGGTAATGCCCCTTTGTAAAATCGTTTGACTATCGTATATTGCACTGCTTCTTTCTGGGTGTGTACGGTCTTTGCTTTTATTTTATTGTTTAATTTTATTTATCTTGTGTTTTTAAAGTTTCAACGTCTTAAGGGCCCAGGGTCGTGTGAAGACAAATAGCCCTTAATTGTAACTAACCAAACTAAGTCATTAAGCAAGTGAATGAGCGAGGAGAAGACACGGTGGCTCAGTGGCTAAGACGCTGAGCTTGTCGATCAGAAAGGTCGGCAGTTTGGCAGCTTGAACCCCTAGCGCAGCATAACGGAGTGAGCTCCCGTGACTTGTCCCAGCTTCTGCCAACCCTAGCAGTTTGAAAGCATGTAAAAAATGCAAGTACAAAACTAGGGACCCCTTTGGTGGGAAGGTAACAGCGTTCCGTGCGCCTTCAGCGTTTAGTCATGCCAGCCACATGACCACGGAGACGTCTTCTGACAGTGCTGGCTCTTCAGCTTTGTAACAGAGATGAACACTGCCCCCTAGAGCCGGAAACGACTAGCACGTATGTGCAAGGGGAACTTTTACCTTTATCCCAATTAAGGGGTCAAATATGTTGAAAGAGAAGAGTTGGTTAAAAAGATAAGATCATGAAAAGGCTTTCCAAAAAAAAAAAGCTGTTCCACCAAGAGAAGATGTAGAAGATGTTAATTTTATGGAATTAAGGGAAAGTTTCTTAAAAATGAATGGATTCCTGACATGACATGATCAGCTCATAGACCAGATAATCTACCAATACAAAGGGCTGGAACCTGCTTACTTTTCCTAAGCGTCACATGTAATAAGAGGTAAAGTTCCTTCTGGAAAAGTCCTAAGAAAAAGGATTACAGACCCAAAAAGCTTCTTCTGGATAGCTTCCTCTTCTCTTCTTTATCAATCATAGGGACTAGCATAGATTTCTCTATTTCATTTGTCACCTCATCACTCCTCTACACAGTTGGACATCCTGTATAGGTAGTCCTCGACTTATGACCACAATGGAGCCCAAAATTTCTGTTGTTAAGTGAGACATTTAAGTAAGTTTTGTCCCATTTTACGACCTTTCTTGACTCAGTTCTTAAGCAAATCACTTCAGCTGATTCAGTTAGCAACCCGGTTGTTCAGTGAATTTGGCTTCCCCATTGACTTTACTTCTCAGAGCTTGTCGATCAGAAAGGTCGGCAGTTTGGCGGTTCGAATCCCTAGTGCCGCGTAACGGAGTGAGCTCCCGTTACTTGTCCCAGCTTCTGCCAACCCTAGCACCGCATCATATGACCACGGGACACTGCAACAGTCATAAATATGAACCAATTGCCAAGCATCTGAGTTTTGATCACGTGAACATGGGGGACGTTGCAAAGGTCGTAACGGTGAAAAAAGGTCGTTAAGTCACTTTTTCCGTGCCATTGTAGCTTTGAACGGTCGCTAAATGAACTGTTATAAGTCAAGGACTCTCCTGTATAGGCAATAGTTTCAAATCTGATTAGCTAGACTGCGTGCGACTGAGTTACACTGAGTCGAAACATAACCAAAAATGGGGAATAGCAGCTACTCTGCAAAAGGGTAGCATAAGTTGCACTGGAGGATAAGAAAACTATGTAAGGAATGCAAGACTTCTCTTCTGTCCCATGGGCACCCCTGATTAAGAAGGAATGAGATTTTTGGCACTCACACATATGGCGATACTAACACCACCCATTATAATAACACAAAATTCTAGGGAAAGGTGAGGAAAGAAATAGGAGGAAAGTCAAACCTAGACAACTAGGCAGTCTGACATGCACACAGAATCTTACCTAAAACCTACTAGGAGAAGTAGTCCTTGACTTACAACCACAATTGTGCACACATTTCTGTTGCTTAGCGAGACAGTTGTCAAATAAATTTTTGCCCGGTTTTATGACCTGCCTTGCCACAGTTGTTAAGTGAACCATGATGGTTGTTAGGTTAATAGCACGGTTGTTAAGTGAATCCGGTTTCCCCATTGACTTTGCTTGTCAGAGAGTTGCAAAAGGGGATCACATGACCTTTTGGGACACTGCAACAGTCATAAATATGAGTCAGTTGCCAAGCCACTGCATTCTGATCACGTGACCACGGGGATGTTCAGAGGTGGTATTCAGCCATTTCTGACAGGTTCTGGAGAACCGGGAGTGGAAAGTTTGAGTAGTTCAGAGAACTGGCAAATACCGCCTCTGACTGGCCCCGCCCCCAACTCTTCCCTGCCTCCCGAGTCCCAGCTGATTGGCTGGGTCTTCTTTGGTTGCCCTGCACAGGAGAACGGAGCTGGAAAGCAGGTTAGTGGGGTGGGGAGGGAATGGGATTTTGCAATAACCTTCCCCCAGGAGTGGGGAGGGAATGGGGATTTTGCAGTATTCTTCTCCTACCATGCCCACCAAGCCATACCCACCTAGCCATGCCCACAGAACCGGTAGTTTAAAAATTTGAATACCACCACTGGGGATGTTGCAATGGTTGTAAGTGTGAAAAGCAGTCATAAGTCTTTTTTTCAGTAACTTTGAACGATCATTAAATGAACTGTTGTAAATTAAGGACTACCTATAGTACTAAGGCAAGGGACTATGAAGAGAATGGATGATATCTAGCTGCCAGCAGCCAGAAGACACACCAAAAAACAATGAAAACAAACACATCATCTAAACAAAAATGGCGGCCTGAAGGGAGTCAGCCAGCATAAAGATATTGAGAGGATGATAAAAGAACCAACTAATATTTAATTTTTTATGTCAGTGAAAAGAATGTTTACTTAACCATATCATAGACTATTGGTGCTCATTAAACTCTAGAACAGAGGTAGTGTTTTCTCTAGTGATATTCATCACACAGAACAAACTCCCCATGAAGGTTGGGAAAAGATTTTTGCCATAAACTACACATTTATCAGTTTTTTAAGGATTTTACTCCAGTAAAATCTAGATATTCTCCTTCAGTCCTAACAATAGCTTCTTAAACAGTATACTGCATAAACTATTTGTATCCATATGATCATTATGTTTATTATGCATATTTAATTATTTATTGTATCAACTAATTGGAACCAAAATTAAACTAAAACTAAATTAAATAGTCAATGTAACGATAAATTTTATTTTTAACAAAGGAAAAGAAGGGGAAAGGAAAATGGGAAGGGAGACTGAACATTTATCTCTGGTGCAAAATAATTGCAAAAAACATTGAAGTCCATCAATGACTTCACCACTAACAGTAATATACTATTACATCTTGTTCTGTTCCATTTTAATGTTTTAATTTTTTAATTCTGGTCTTTGACCATAAGAAACGATTGATTGAAACATCAACTAAATGCTAAAAAATCCCTTTTCTTGTCCGTATTTTAACTTAAATTGTTTTGTTATTTCTTTCAAAAAAAAAAAAAAGATAAAGAAATTGCTACGTATTGAATGGTTTCTTTGTTTGAAAAGATTCTTGAAGAACTTGGGGAAATTTTCTACCAATCTTTTACAATAAATCCAGTATCAGTTCATAGTCCATATATCCTAATGCATGTGAATTGATTCAACAATTAAGAAACTGACTCTTTGTTAGTGTGGGCTGTTGGACTCACTGAAAAACTGGAGCATATATTTCATTACTTTGATGGTATTATGCACGTGACAAATTGTATTGTAAAATAACTAACACAGCAAAGTTAGAAATAAACTTACAATGAAGAATAAATTTCATCTGGTCACCTCTTACTAGCTGTATTGATATTTTCCATAATAGATTAGCCTTGTTTGTAAAACTATTATCTTGGATCAATATACTAAATATGGAGGACTGCAACATTTATGTTCCTCAAGCTCATATAGATATTTACAATTGTAATATATTTTTCTAACTTAGGCTGTGTAAAGAAATGAACCTTCCTCTTTCTAAAATTAAGAAAACCTGGCCTTATAAAAACAACAGAATGAAGGTTAACTGTGGCATACTAGGAGATCTGCAAAAAAAAGCCTATTTGAGCCTCTATGATCATGTTTCTATTTCTGCTTTTTTTAATGCAAAGGAATAACAATAATTAAAAAAAAGAAAATCTTTCTGGAGCAGCTTCTGCAGTATTTGTCAGCACAAAGAGAAAAACAGAAACCGTGGCATTTCAATTTTTTAAAAAAATTATCTTATGTCTTCCCACCAGCTACCTACACAGAGTCTATTTTGGTTTCCATATATACATTATTAGTAAACATCCCAATTATATAAACGATTCATAGGAAGCCACACAAGTATTTAGGCTCAGCATCATTAGTCTACAAGACTGAGTCCGTCCATGCAACAAATTCAAGTTCTTTGCTGAGACAAGACTATTTGCTCTTGCTTAAGATAATAAATAGCTAGTCCCTTTCTTGTTATTGGAAACATACTGTTGTGTAATAATATGATCCCTCTCTGAAATCTTCCAAAAATAAATATTTACATGAGCTTACACAAAACTCCTCATTTCAGAAAGTCACGAATATCTTCTTCCCATTGAAAAAATCAGAATCACCATACTTCAGGGATAGATTTCTTTTCCCCCCAGCTTTTTCCCCCCCAAGTGCACAATCTACTTCAGGGGTGTCAAACTCGATTTCATTGAGGGCCGCATCAGAGTTGTGTTTGACCTCAGGGGGGGCATGGCCAGTGGGCATGGCCAACTCAACGTCACTCGTATTGGGGGCGCCTGTGGCGGCCTGAGCACTTTGCCAGCAAAAACCGGCTCCCAAGCTCCGTTTTCGGCTTGTGACAGTTTCCTTCAACTCTCTGCCAGTGAAATGGAGCTCAGAAGGGCTGCGTGTTCTATTTTCACTGGCAGGGGCACCACGGGGCGGTCCTTCACTGTTTCCAGCGGCCCTGGGGGCCAGATCTAAGTACCTCGCAGGCTGGATCCATCCCCTGGGCCTTAAGTCTGATACCCCTGGTTTACTTTTTTTTAAAATCAGTTGAATGTTGATTCATTGGTTGTGAAAAGCATTGACCAACCAACTTGTTGCCTGAGGCTGATGTTATTATGGGTTGAGAGAGAGGAAGTGGCCCAAAGTCACGCAGCCAGTTTTCATGCCTAAAATAGGACTAGAACCCACAAACGCTTAGTTTCTGGAGCAACACCTTAATAATTAAACCAAACTGGTTTTCTCTTTTAGGCACTGATTAACCTTAATCGCTCTCTCCTGTCATTATCCTTAAATTGTTGCCCTCCCCAATTTCAAAACATGAGACAAATCCTTACATATGCAACAATTTAATTCAGTTATATTCAGCACTAAAATAAATGTTTCGGCTTTTTAAGATGTTGTTTTTTTTCTGAGCTCACATGTGTATGCTGAATTCTTAAGAATTCATAATCCATGAATTAGGGTGAATTCTATTTGTCCTCCCCCCACCCCACCCCAAGATAACAGCGAGGCCTGTTGAAGTCTATGCGTTTATCAGAATTGGAAGGGCACTATCACTAGTTGGCTCTTGGATTTCAGCAGTCATTCCCACAGCTATTATGCTCCCTGAGTCAAGCCAAGAAAAAATCATTTACCTTTTACAGATAACAGCATGCTCTGCTATATTAATCATAGGAGGCACGGAGTTATACTGGAGTCACTGAATCACATGCTAGAATCTCACTGTGCCACTGCTGGGCAAGCCAAATGAATACCAACACTTAGAAATACCTAGATAAGTCACTGGGCATATGATTTAGACAAGACACAAGGAATGCCAGGCTCATTTTAAAAAGGATTTACAAAAGCATTACATATTAAATACCATAAGTCCACAAAGAAATGTATCTGAAAAACTGGCACACGCCTGGTGGCCTTAGAATATGCTGCACTATCATTCTCACCATCTCCAATGTGGCCAGATGTCTAATATATCTAGAGCAGTGATGCAGAACCTTTTCGACACCAAGTGCCCAAACTGGAAAATGTGGGTGCATATGCGTAGTAAGCATGAGTGTGTGCGCGTGTGCCGGAGCAACGGAAAGCGAAGACCAGCTGGCCAGTGCGCATGTGTGCAGTGCACCAGCTGGTCTTCGTGCACATGGGAGCGCGCGCACACACTCATGCATGCGCCAGAAACCGAAGAGCAGCTGGCGCTCTAGCATGCACAAAGACCAGCTGGCCAGCATGCGCATGCGCATCGGCCAGCTGGTCTTCGGGTTTCTGGTGTTCTGGCGTGTGTGAAGACTAGCATGCCAGAAACCAAAAGAGCTGGCAACGGCACGTGTGCCCAGAGAGGGCTCTGTGTGCCATCTCTGGCCTGCGTGCCATAGGTTTGCCATCACGGATCTAGAGGGTATCATATTGGTGGTGATTCTTTCAAAATAAAAGAATAGTGAGTTTGTGTAAATCACACATACCACCTTTCCTGCCACCTTAAAACCATCTGCATGCCTTTCTGTGGAAAACCTATGAGGAGAAAGCCACCAGAAGGTTTAGGAGATAAGAGATCTACTGATTAACCCAAAACGGCACCCTGGGAAACCTTTCTTCTTGCAGAGGGCCTCCTAAAACTAATACCAAGCATCATGACAAAGATTTGGCTGGTTCAGCATCCTGTTCCCAGCCAATAGCAAACTCTTTTATCTGGGGGTGCAGATAACTAACCATCTGAACTGGTCTCTCCACATGTCATCCTTAGTGAAACGTGCAAACCAGCATCTGCATTTCCTGCGTCGGATGAGGAGAGCACATCTTTCTTCTTCTGTCCTGGCTACTTTTTACAGAGGCACAAATTGAGAGGCTTTTTAACAAACTGCATCACTGTTTTGTTTGGTGGCAGCAATGCCTCAGATAGAAAGTCCATACAGAGAGTGGTAAGGACAACCGAGATTATAAGAAGCTCGCTCCCCGTCATTCAGGATACTGCTTATAAGTGGTATGTGCTTAGAGCTCAAAGCATTGTTAGAGGACCCCACACACACACTTTACAGTCTGTTTCTGTTGCTCCCCTCTGGGAGGAAGTTTCGAAGTATTTCTAGCAGGACTACCAGATTCTGTAACAGTTTTGTTCCCTATGCCACCCATCTGGTAAACTTGCAAGATTCGGGGTGTTTTTTTGTTGCCATGTACATATATACATCTGAACTAGACTGTGTTGTTTCTCTGTGTCATATATTATATGTGGTATATGCATAATTATTTATTTATTTAGTCGTGCTTATGTAGTATATATTGGAGGTGGTGATTCTTTGAGAGCTGTGTGCAATGAAATTTCATTTTAATGCATGTCGGTTAATATACATTCAAAGTGACAATAAAGTTCTTATTCTATTCTATTATTATTATTTAGAACAAATGCAGTGTCCCTTTTACATTCAGGGTCTACTACCACTGGTATTCAGAAACAGTAACTTTTACTATATGCTTTTTACCTTTATTTTTAGCTGTAAAGGTCATGCAAAATAACACACAGGTTCTAAATTTAAGAACATCAAAACAGCAATAATGGGTCAGATTAAAGGGCTTCTTTCCATCCTGGCCTTGTAATGCCATAAGCAGGATGACAGCAACTCATGCAAATGTCATTTAATTAGCATAGCTATTAACAAAAATGCTTCCGTTTCATCTAGGTTAAAGCAGTATTAAAATGTGCTTTTCACAAGCCAGCAAAATGATGAATATCAAGATCTTTCACTCCCAAGCAAACCAGGCTAGGCAGATGGGGGAATTCCCCTCTTTCCACTAGTGTGTATAAAGCACTTGAATATATAGGCGTATAGGTGTGTATGCGTGCCTGTCGGAAACAACACTCTCAAAATGCCCAGAGCAAAATAAATACATAAATAATATTGGTATGAATTTATAGCTGCTAACTAAAATTATTTAACTGACTAATTGTTAGTAAAACAGGGGCACCCTCGGTATATATCAATCAACCTCACTCTTTTTTAAAAAAAATCGTTGTATTTATTTATTAGCTTATAATATATAATACAAAAATGCGAAAGAAAATAGTAGGAAAATAGGAGAGGAAAAAGGGAAGGGGAAAAAGTGTAGGGCAAGGGGAAAAAAGAAAGAAAGGGTGCTGACTTTTTACTCCCTTTGGTGCAGTAGAATAAGATAATAACATCAAAGCTCAACTTTTTACTTTTACATAATAATACAAACTAGCCATTTCTATAACAACAAACCTATGTAATCCATAAAACCCCAAATCAAAGTTTCATTTTTTTTCCACCTCAAGCGCAAAGTCTAGAATGCGATTTCCAAGTAGTCATCCATCCTCACTCTCACACAGAAATTAATAAATCCAATTACAGAAGGATTAACTTAGTCAAGTCACCATAAAACAGGTTCAAAGCAACTTTTCGCCAATCAAAAATCAAACATGGCACTCCTAAGTATATCTACTCAGATGTAAACAACACTGAATTCAACGCTGTGTTACCTGGTGTTTAAATCCTGATTAAATTAATTTTAGTGCTTAATGATCCCAACATCTGTCTAGGGATGTGGATAGATTGTGCATGCTATATGGGCTTTAGATCAGTGTCCATAAGTTTGCTTAATTACTTGCTTAATTAATTCAAGGGGACAGGCTTACTGTATTATTGTATGAGCTAATAAGGTAACAGCAGTGTTCAGATGAAGAAAAGAGTGAACATTAAAATTAAAAACCCAATGCCAGCACAGCTCCAAAACAAGGGTAATTGAAGCAAGCAAGCAAAGGAAACAAAGCAAGGAAGGAACATTGCACTTTGGAAAACAGGTCCCAAGGGCATGATGCAAAGGGCAAGCCTCAGCTGGGCTGATCCTTGTGACTTACACAGTCATGCCTATAGAAAGCAATACAAAATTGGTTTGCTATTGCTGTCTTCCATATTTTGTTTTATTTTCCACTCTAGCCTATCAGGCATTCTCTGGAGGTCTCCCGTTCAAGTACTACTTGATCCTGATGTTGTTTAACCTTTTTAGACCACTCAAGTTAAGCAAGGGGTAGATAAGGAGATTCATTCTTAACTCAGTTTGAATCTCTGCAATACACCCACCCTGTCTCAACAACTGACTCTGGGCAGTGTATATCCTAAAATATAAAAACAATTTAAGCAGTTTAAACAGTACAAAATAAATATATTGGTACCGAGTGAAAATGATGGTATACAGCCAGAAAGGAGGGCCCGTAATGTAACTGGGTCCCAGGCATTGGCATACAACCAAATCTCCACCACCTTGTGAAAGGCCAACCGGATTGGGGTCATCCTGATGTCTGAAAGGAGAATATTTCAGAAGGCAAGGACTGTGGCAGAAAAGGCATATTTCCTGATTTCTGCCAGTTAACATTCCTTGGCTAATGGGCTTGCAACATGCCCAACCTGCCTGAACAAATTGGATGAGTAGAAACAACTTGGAGAAGACAATCATTCAGCTAACCCAGCCACAAGCCATATAAGTATTTAAGGGTAATAACCACCACTTTGAATTTTATCTGGAAACACACTGGCTCATGAAGGAATGGTGTTACATGTGTCAAATACCTAACCTCCTTTTACTACCTGTGTAGCACATTCTGCACCAATTGAAACTTCTGAATGCTCTTCAAGGGCAGGCCCATGTTCAGTGCATTGCAATAGTCCAGATGAGAGGTATTGAGGGCATGAGTGATTATGAGCAAATCTCCCAATCCGGGAATGTTGCAAAAAAAAACAAAAAAAACTGAAAATTCATCCTTAGTTTAAATTAAACGAACACTGAAATTAACTTTCAACATGGTCTTAGAAGTCTACACACAATGGTGAGTTTGAGGTTATTAAAAAGTGACATAAGTGAATTACCAAAGACTTTCTAGATAGCAAAAGTGCAATTGCTATTTTAAAAAATGCTTTAGTGCATAACATTGTTTTCCATAATGGAAAGCAGAAGGACTTTCTTGCTGATTGCTTTTTTTGTAACTGAAAGTATTAAGCAAATTCTGATAAAGCACCCTGCGTGTGTATATATACGAGGGCACACCCCTGTGTACTATATTTGTATATCTTGGAGATAATTTATCATTCCCCTTCAGCAAGAAACTAGGAAAAACTGTGACCCAAACCCCTACTAATTTATCAAAATGGCATTGCAACTACAGACAGGTGTGATGGTGTGATGGAATGACCTTGGGAGATAAGGAAGAGATGCTGCCCAGGCAAGAATCGGATAAGAGAGGGCACAGCCCACAGCTGCATAATGGGCAGAGAAAGTGATTCAGAAAAGAATTTTCCTAACCTTTCAGGCTGTAAAAAAAGATGGCGGGAGATTTGCACAATCAGACTTGCAAGATTCTGGTAGCCTTACAATAAAGTAGAATTAGCTCATCGTGCAGTGTTTCCTGTCTGGTCAACCTGGGAAAATCTTGCAAGCCACCTCTTCACTCCCATCTTCCAATTATATTACAGATGGACTTCTAAACAGAAGTGCTAAGCTTGGGAAAGGTTGACATGGAACATAATGTGGGTGAAAGAAGGGTGACTCAGAACATGGAGATAAAACATCTGCTACAGCAAAAGCCTAAGGAAAGGAAAGGGCAAAAAAATAATAATCCGAAAGTTCAGTATGTAGATGAAAAAAGGGTAAGCAGCAGTCTTCAGTTCAGAGGTGTAACACGAAACTCAGAGACAGACTGAAAGAATATCAAGGCAGCCATTCTACTGGTAAAAATGACATTTTTTTCATAAACCATCATTTGCGATAGTTCGTCAATGTGGCGACACGCGTTGGGTTCACACTGCTACATTCAATGTTTAGACAAGGTTGTCACTGAGAATATAGAAATGAACATATGTAAGTGAAAGAGATGTATCCGCGACAATGATTGTGTAACAGTGGTAAGAATTGGGTATGTCTATCTAAGGAAAAGAGATAGATGGGGCAAAGAAGAGGGGGTAAATTTACCCTCCAAAGCACCTGAGTGAGGACGAGAAGCAGTGGATGGAAACTAATCAAGGAGAGCCAACTTAGAACTAAGGAGAAATCTTCTGACAATGAGAACAATTAAGCGGCTTTGGGTGCATGGAGCTTCCAAGATCTGGGACTTAAGTGGATGGGTGGCACTACCTTAGACAGGTCCTCGACTTGGGGATTCTCCTGGTCTTGTGACTTCTGCTCAAAGAGCAGGTGGCAGTCGCAGATACCTTGTGCTCCAGTTGCAGCCTTTCCTGGATCCGGAGTCCATGAACTCAGTCATTCCATCCCTGTTCAACTCACATTTGGGCTACATGGGGCTACTACCCTTGAAGAGCATTAGGAAGGTACAGCTGGCCCAGACTGGCAGTTCTGTGGTGGAGGCAGATCTTAGGGCTCCTGAAGCGGCCCATGTCATACCACTGTTTTGCAAGCTGCACTGGTTGCCAGTTCACTTCCTTCTGGGTGAAGTTCAAGATGTTGGTTAACACCTTTAAAGCCCTGTATGGCCTGGGTCCAGATTACTTGAGGAACCATCTCACCCTGATGAGACTCAACTGCCCCACCCACACTGGCAGAGGGTGCATACCACAGATCCTGTCAGTCAAGGAATTTTAACTGGTGGGGTGCAGGAAAAGAGCGTACTCTGATGTGGCTCTGGCCCTCTGAGGTGAGATTGGCTCTCACCGTTCTGACTTTCTGCAAGAGTCTTAGGAGCTGGTTTTGCCAGTTGGTTTGAAGCCCCAATGGGAGAACACACTGGGCATGATTGATTGATTAAGAGCTAATTCCCCCTCTCTATTAGTTGTGGGTGTTCCATCACTGGAGGTTTTTAAGAAGAGACTGGACAGCCATTTATCTGAAATGATATAGGGCAGGGGTCCCCAACCACTTGGCCCTGGACCGGGACCAGTCTGTGGATCATTTTGTACCGGGCCGCAAAGAATGGTGGCTAGTGGTTGCTTGGGTGCCGCCATCTTGTTTCAACGGCGCTTGAGAAAGTGCTTCCGGGTGAGCTTGTCGGTCGTCGGTTGGAAAGCGGCGTTTGGGTGCTGAAGGAATCCTCGCACCTTAGTTTCGTCGAAGGGGGGGCTTCGAACGAAGAGCCGTCCCGATGGCGGTGGAGTCTCGCGTTACTCAGGAGGAGATTAAGAGCCCGAAAAGCCCATTGACCGCGAGAAGGTACAAAGGAGGAGTTGAAGGTGGCGGGGAGAAGCGGGGGACGGCTGGCTGGCCGGTCGCTCGGCTCGCCTTGGTCGTGCGTGCTGATGCCGGTACCGGTCCGTGGATCATTTGTACCGGGCCGTGGTACAAAAAAGGTTGGGGACCACTGATATAGGGTGTCCTGATTGAGCAGGGGGTTGGACTAGAAAGTACACAATGGGCAGAGTTGGTATCATGCTGGTCATGATAACTTGGCATAAATATTATCCTTTTGATAGAATTAGGGCTTGTTGAATGCAACCATGATTTTTGATGATCCTTCATTAAAGAATCTGGATCCCACCCAAAAAATCAACAAAAAATCAACAAAAAAGAAGAAAATCAGAATAAGAGTTGAAAGGGACCTTGAAGTTCTCCTAATCCAACCCCCTGCTCAGGCTATAATCCTATAACATTTCAGACAAATAGTTGTCTAATCTTTCTTAAGAACCTCCAGTGTTGGAGCACCCACAACTCCTGGCAAATCGATCCACTAATTAGTTGTTCTAACTGTCAGAAATTTCTCCTTAGTTCTAGATTGATTCTCCCTTTGATTTAGTTTCCATCCATTGATTTTTGTCTTGCCTTCAGGTGCTTTGGATTGGAAAATAGGTTGACCCCTTCTTTGTGACAGCCCTTTAGATATTGGCACACTGCTATCATGTCAATACCTACTTGTTTCCATAAATTATATAATTATATTTATCGGTTTTGATACATTTGAAATAAAGCAATAATATTATGAAGAATAACTTTTACTGTTATAACCATCCTGTGGTTAAAAATGTGGTAATAATTTCATACCTGAAAACTGCAATATACTAATAAAAGTTTGTTTCTGAGAAGCCTGTGGTTGCATTTATCTCATTAAGCATCTCAATTGGAAGGAACTGAATGCTATCCTGTAGTAAATTGCAATAAAGTAATATAATGAGGTGGTTGTCTTATTTAAAAGAAATCCCAAATCTCCATAGACTAATTTGGTGCAATTAAGTTTTTGCTTTACTCAATACAAATTGTTCCTTGCACTAGAGCAATATAATACAATGCATGTGTTGTCTAAATAAAGAAAATCTGGTAATGCTCTATCCCAACAATTACACTACTCAAACCTTGGACTAAATCTCCTAAGCCCCTCTCTTGTCTCTCTCCCCAAAAAACAATAAGGGCATAGCCTAGTTCCCACCCACTGCAATCACAGGGCCATGGATCAACAAGCCATTTTCTCAATGCAGGAGATAGTTGCTTTGGCCTTATTCTCTGTAGCTACAGACTTCAGCAGGTAAGCTATTTCCCACCCAAGTTTCTTCTGTGCACCACCAGAACACTGAGAAAAACACATGATAGTCAGGCAAGACTTGTGCCACATCAATTGCAGCCAAACCATTTTCTACTTCATTTGCTTTTATGCAAATCTAGCAAGGGCAGCCGGTTGATTTTAATGCACAAAAAAGTCTGCATTTGATTTGCAAAACAAACAAAAAACAAAAAAAAACCCTAAAGGATGTCAAAGTCTATTTGTATTTAACTTTAGAACATAAGCATTGTTCCAAAACATTCAAAATGGTATTAGTGAAATGAAGAACACTTTGGTATCTCTACATGCTTGTGAATCAGTGGTTTCATCTGATTCTTGGACTCCAATTCCTGGAATCATAATTTTCTACATGTAGGTCTTTTACTTGAGGCTTCTAGACATTGGATTGTAATAAAAAAAAACTAAACAGATTTCACATGCCTGGAATTTATCCAAAAACACAGTGAAACAGGATCTAATCATTGATGCAATGAAAAACTATTTCAGAATAATTTATCTAAATTGTTCTTATTTGCAGGCTGTGTATTTAAAGCAAGCTTCTACCTAATTTTTTTTTTTTGCAACATTATCAAATGGAGAGATTAAAACAAGCCTAAAACAACATTATCAAATGGAGAAATTAAAACAAAGGAAGGGCTTACTATTACAAGATTAGACTTTATGTGTCTCTTTAGGTGTCTCTTTCTTTTGCCCAATATACAATATGTAGGCCTCGTAGCTATTAATAAAAATGTTAAACAGGAAGGAGATACGGCAGCAGAAACTAAACAATTACACATTGTTTTGGTCACAATGGGACTCTAGGTTTAAAAGCACTTTTTTGGAAAGATTTTAGCACTTCTGGTTTCTTGGCGCTGGTTTCCTACATCTCAAAAACTGGGGAAATATAACTGGATGCTAAGACCAACAATTTGGATGTTACAACCAATAACACCATTTGGTAAAAGAAAAGAAAAAAAAACCCCATGCCATACGGAACAGCTGCAGCTGATAAAACAACAGTTCTTCCCAGCCCCTATATTAAAACACAGGACAAAAGAACGACAACACAGCAGGGTATCTTAACACCATTTTGCTTTAGAAAGATAAATTATAAAATAAGAACACCCTGACTCCTTTTTTAAAAAAAAAGAAGCCTGCAATTTTTTGCTGGCCAAAGGTCGAATGTAATATTTGGGGAGGCAAAAACTACAGTGTGGGCAGGAACAGTGACGGGGAGGTCTTTGCTTTTAAGGCTCAAAATGACACTGGACTGTCCATTTTCAGCAAAAAATAAATAGTCAGAGGCGGCACAGGAAGCCTTTAAAAGGTTTGTAAACTATAAATGGCATTGGAATTATACATTGAAGAGCCTAATCTAGAATACATTTTTATCTATCAGTTTAGACACTTATCTTTACTGTCACAAAAAACAACTCTAAATTGACTTTCCATGATCACCCACAGGTATTCGTGTCTCAGTAGAAGAGACCAGCCCTGTCTCCTATTTCATACTACATTTAATTATTTATGTACCCATTTATTAATTATATTCATATGCAGAAAAACTCAAGGCAACAAACAAAAGGACGGCCATTTATGTCATTCCTCGAGCCCAGAGTTTCTTAAAATGGTCAGTATCAACCTCCAAGGGTTGATGGAAGTATGCAAAGGGTCGAAAAATGCCTGGGGATTTGAAGGGGGCCAATAAATGGCTGGGAGTGGGGGTCAATAGAAAGTTGATAATGATGGAAAGTCGATTGGGGTCAATTAATTTTAGGGGTCTCTGCAGAGCTCCAGGCTAGTCCCTAGGTCCGAAAGATGAGGTAGCTAGTAGCATCCAAATTTGGATGGTCACCCAACAGCAAGAGCAGCCTTGAATTGTCTCTCTATCCTCCTCCTCTTCTTCCACTCCTCATTAGTTAAAATAATATTTATTACATTATTTTCATATAATAAATTGAGGGTTGATGAAGAATACAAAACTTTATAAAAAGGTCAATTAGCTGAAGAGCTGGCGGACCCCTGCTCTAGCCATAGTCCTTTCCAAAGTAATCCATAGGAGATGTAGCAAGGAGGGGGAATGTATTTGGCTGAAGCCCTCAAGAACTTTCCCCCATCGGGCTAAAGTTGAATCCTCTAGTCTCCATCCCAAAATGAAATATTATCATCTTTCCTTCCACTGTGTTCTTCACTATTTAGCTTTATACTGAAAGCTCTTTCTACAAATTGAGATTCGTGATTCAAATTTTATTTGTTAATAAAACTAAAAATAAATACTAATACACACACACAAAACTAAGTAAGTTACTAACTAATCCAGTAGTGCAACTCTTTCTCATTTTAATTGGGTATAATGATGGGTGACATCTGACCCCATCAAATTAAAATTAAAATAGCACTGGTTTGTTGACCAGCTTGTAGTCAATCTCCTATCTACCAACTTAAAATATTAGCTGCTTTGCAAACCTCACGTGAATTGTTCTGGATCAGCCTTTAAGCTATTTTACACAAGAGGGATCACAACAAACCAATTTCTTGGCCTTCTTTGTTAAAGGAAGAGGAACATGGCGCAATATATTTGCACAAATGTAGCCACTGACATCACATAACAATTCTCTAGGAGATATCTACCTCTGTGAAGATTAACTCTGATCCAGATAGGATCATTGTTAAGCAACCATCAATAAGAGAAGGCAAATAACCAAATGGGAGGGCAAGATAAACTTAAGGGTTCCTTCAGGGAGCAAAACATCATTTCTTCAGTTCACTGAAGATAACCTTAAAGCATAATTTTAGAGTACAGCCATTTATGGATGTTGTCATCATTCAGTCGCTAAGTCATGTCTGATTCTTCATGACTCCATGGATCATAGTACACCAATCCCATCACCCTGTCCTCCACTGTTTCCTGGAGTTTGCTCAAATTCATATCCATTGCGTCATTTATAGACGAGCATATCACAAAAACGAAGAGCATAATTCCCCTCTCTTTTTAAAAAGTGCGCACTAGAATGTTCCTCCAAACTAAATGACTTCTTAACTTTTTAAAAATGCCCCTTTTAATAGTATCTCCAAATCTCTGTCACATTATATCCTCGATTTACAACCCTGGCGACTTTAAGGCACGTGGTTAGGGAATTCTGGGAGTTGAGATCCATACATCTTAAACTCACCAAAGCACTAATTCAGAGTAATGATCACTATTTCTCAGCTTTGGTGAGTTTTAAATGTGTGGATCTCAACTCCCAGAATTCCTCGGCCAACACACACACCCCTACACATATATATCTACCCTGGGAACAGACAAGAAATCACATGCTAAAGCATTCAGGTTCTAACTCTCATGAGGCTGGAAGTCCATTCTGGCATTTTGAACCGAACTGGGAAAAAGAGTTGTTATATCTTAAAAACAAAGTGTTACTTAAACTTTTTTTTTTCTCTCAGGAACTTTCCCACTTTTAAAGATTATGGAGGAGCCCCAAAGAGCTTTTGTCTATATGGGTTGTATTTATTGATGTTTACTGTATTCAAAATTAAAATGGATGCATTCACTGCTGCTATGGGTGATCACAATTATTTGGTGGGATTTTAATAGGGCACTTATTACAAATTATTGTAATTATTGTACTGTAATTTTCAATGGTTTGATTCTGTGGACCCCTGAAAGGATCTTGGACGTCTCCTTGAAGCTCTCTGTCCCACTTTAAGAAATGCTGTCTTAAACAAGTCAAATGTTCACAGGTGAGGAAAGGAACCTCAGCAGTAAATTCTGAAAAACAGTTTTCCTCTCCCTTCTCACCTTCTTCATCTAAGAGCTGCACACTGGCTGTGCGCCTTTGTTGGCAGAAATGAAACTATTATGCATCTTTATTGGCGGAAATGAAACTATTCCTCTGAACAAGTCTGCCACTTGCTAAGAATTATAAAATGAACCAGCAATGCAGAGTCCTAAAAATCCACATCAAACTTGTGTCCCAATTTTCGACCGTAGCAATATGTAACACTGTCTGAAGTTTGAAATAGGTATGGATGGATGGATGGATGGATGGATGGATGAAGTAATGGAAATATATATAGTTATTTACACATTTAGAAGTCTTCCCATAATTACAAATAGCTCAAAGGAGAACAAATTGCCTTTATACGACTTAATACAAGGAGGCAACATGTCACGAAGGAATTGGAGCGAGATTTTCAAGAGGCAACTGGACTTCCTTATTTTTCTTTGGAGACCTTTTTTTTCTTTGAAGAGCAGAAGAAGCTTCTTGGATGAGAAGCAAGACGTCTTCTAAGAAAAATAAGAAAGTCCAGGTACTGAGATTCAAACATGGCATTTAGTGCATGCAATTCACATACGGCAAGACACTGTCCTTCCTTCATTTCTCTCTCACAATTCACTATTCTTGATCCATGGTATAGATATGCTAATCTAAAATAACTGACATAATAATGGTTGGAAACAAGGTGGCTTCATAAAGATTGTTACAAGGGAAGAACTCCTGGCTGCTTCATTCCTCTCAACTGCTCTGTTACCTTTGAAACAAAAACAGAACAGAGGTGGTATTCAGCAGGTTCTGACAAGTTCTGGAGAACCGGTAGCGGAAATTTTGAATAGTTCGGAGAACCAGCAAATACCACCTCTGACTGGCCCCGCCCCCATCTATTCTCTTTTCCCGAGTCCCAGCTGATCGGCTGGGTCTTCTTTGGTTGCCCTGCACAGGAGAATGGAGCCGGAAAGCAGGTTAGTGGGGTAGGGGGAGGGAATGGAGATTTACAGTAACCTTCCCCTGGAGTGGGGAGGGAATGGGGATTTTACAATATCCTTCCCCTGCCATGCCCACCAAGCCACGCCCACCAAGCTACACTACTCCCACCAAGTCACGCCACAGAACCGGTAGTAAAAAAATTTGAATCCCACCATTGAAACACAGCATCTGCATTTTTACTGTCACAAACCTGCAATATCTCAAGAAGCATCAACAAAGACGGAATTCAACAACTCCACCACCACCACCAAACCCTTAATTCCTGCAACAGTCAATATCTCTTTGATTGGCTCAGGTTGCAGTTTCTCTCCTTTGTTCTGCATGTATCTCTACCAGGCTCTTACGTAAGTGTCCATTTCTCCTTGCCTTCTAACAAGAACAAAAGCTCAAAAGCAACTACATCAAGGAATGCTAACAGCAGCAAGAAACTCACATGATGAGGCCTGTGAAAGACAAGAGCCAGGGTAAACAAACAAGGGAGAGGCAGCCCAGACTTCCAGGCCAGCTTCATCCAGGTTTCTTCATGGTTTTGGTACACACCCAGAGTTTTAGAGTAGGCCATCATTTGATCAACCTCCCAGATTCTCTCCCAATTTATAGCACAAGAAGAAGAATCTATGTGATGGGAATCATAGATGCTTCACATTGGATAGAGATACATGCACAATACCATTATATTACTACGCAATAATGAAGTTTGAGGTTATTCTGTGGAATAGAATAGAATAGAATAGGATAGGATAGGATAGGATAGGATAGGATAGGATAGGATAGGATAGAATAGAATAGAATAGAATAGAATAGAATAGAATAGAATAGAATAGAATAGAATGAAAAATTCAGTGGGAAACCCTGAAAATCTATTGCCCAGGTGTTTGCAATACTGGTTTGATGGACCAGTGATCTGATTCAGTGGCTTGGCTCAAAATGCATCCCAAATCATCATGTGGTTTCTTAATGTGTTGAATTAACTTGGCCAGATGTAGAATAGTCAACAAACTGTAGATAAATAAATCCAGTGTTGTTTTTCTGGAAGGCACCAGATTATGGGAGTTGGTAGTAGTATTTGGGTCTGTTTCTTCTTCTGCCATTGTCCCTTGAGAACAGAGTTTTTCTGGTTTATTTGGAAAACTTCTGATGAAAACCCAGCTCGGATCAGAAGGGGAATGAGTGATGTTAGACAGATGTGGTATTGGTCTGCCAAACTTATTTTATTGTTGCTCTAATGTTTTGGTCTCCTTGGAAGCAAGGTGGAATAATAATGCAATCAATGCTTATTATTAATCTCTATCTGACTTATTACTCTTGTTGAATGTATTTGTATGATTATAAGCAAAACAATTCATTTCTTTTACATTGCTGGAGAGAATTTTATTTTAACTTTGTAGTAGCAATGGATGACATCATTTGTAATGTCTTTTTCTTAGACTAGTGTGATGATGTGCTTAATGCACTTTAGAGATTAGCATAATATTCTTAACAAATTTCCATTAAGCTTTGATGGTAATAATTTCCATAATAACCACTGTCTGTCACTGTCAGCAACTTCTTGTCAAACATAGAAATCATCACCCACCCTTATCTATGCTTTGCTTTTTAAAAAAGCATTTAGGGAGATGAGCAGGTTGTCTACAGAGTTTGTGGAAGGTCTATGAAACCAAAATTAGATTTTTTTTTTCCATCATTCAGCTGTACGGATAAAATGAAATATTGTCATATACTTTTGTTCAGGTAGTAAGAAGAAGTGAAGTTCCAGCCTGTTAAAAGAAGCAAATAAATTCCTTTGAACTCATACAAGTTGGGCAGCAGATCCCTTGAAAAGAACCTGCTTGCTTGTTTCACATCACATGTCTTATGCATCTCTTTAGCAGGGAAAGGTGAAGAAGAACAGAGGAAAAACCCTTGGATGGAGATCGAATGGGAGGAGAGGGTGGGATATAAACGCAACAAAGAAATTGTTGTCCATCATGTTCAATGTTCTGACCACCAGTTGCTTCTGGGAAACCCACAGGCAGGCTTGAAGGTGAGAAGAACAGCTCTGTAGATTTGTATATTTCACTGTATAAGTCAGTGTAACTATAAATAGAGTCAAAATGAACTTTTATTCTTCTCCCTGCTATTTGGAATATACCTCCTTGCATGCCCCTCAAAGATCAAAAAGGATCATTGCCATGAAAACATTATGTAACTCTGAAGTACAGAAATCCTGGTGGATTTGCTCTCAAATTGTTAAGGACCGTCCTGGCAAAGATTTTCTTCAAGTGTCAGGTGATTCTGTATTGTCCTTAGAGATACATTGATTCTGCTAAACAAATAACTCCAACACTGTCCAACTATTTACAAAGTCTGCACTACTATTACTATTAATCTTCTCATCACTCCTTATCACCCATCCCCTCCCACTTGTGACTGTATGACTGTAACTTTGTCGCTTGTATCCTTATGATTTATATTGACTGTTTCCTAGTATGAATTGATTGCTTATTGTACCCTATGACTATCATTAAGTGTGGTACCTGGTGATTCTGGACTCTTGATGAATGTATCTTTTCTTTTATGTACACTGAGAGCCTATGCACCAAGACAAATTCCTTGTGTGTTGAATCACACCTGGCCAATAATTCTATTCTATTCTATTCTATTCTATTCTATTCTATTCTATTCTATTCTATTCTATTCTATTCTATTCTATTCTAATCTTGAGATGCTGATGGTTGAACTTCAATTTTTGTCCATGCAATGTTTGGTCTTTTGTCCTGCTGATAATAAAGTCCACCACACCTGCAAACCACAGAATGAAGAATGCTGTTCTGTTTACCACTGATATCAGAAGTCTCCGACTTTATTCTTAACACCAGTTCTCGGGAACTATCTCTCATGACTAAAAGAAAACAATTGCAATCCTCTGGTTCATACCACTGGTTTCTGAAGCAAAAGTAAGACATCTACTAGTTCAAAGGTGGAGCCTAGCAATCTACAGTATTCAAATCTGGAGAAAGCAAGAATGCTTCAGTTGTAGCATTTGGTACGTTTGCTGTACCTGTAAGCAGATCCTCCTACGTTTAGGAAAATACACGTTGGAATTCAGGAGACAATAACGGGGAATGACATGTGATTGCATTGTGTCATGCCTCCATAAGATCTTTGAACACACACACACATACATGTGCCAGTCCAGAAAAAGGTGTGGCTTCTTTGAGGAGTTGCCAACACTTTGCCAGCATGTTTTCGAACCAAACACCGCACACACTATTTAAAGCTCAGGGCAATGGTTTAGATTGAGTCTCCAAAAGTTTCTATACATCATTTGGACATTGACTTGTATTCAACAGTTTAAAGCCTAGGTGCCTCTTTTCAAGGTGCAGCCACTTTGTTAGAGAAAGGCACTTCATAGATACCCCAAGAGAGAATGTGAAAGCACAACATAACTCTACTAGCTAATAAACAAAATTCTGCTACCACATCTGCCAGCCATGGTTTGAAAAGCTTGAAAGCAACATGTACAGGTAAATCTTGACTTATGACCACAACTGAGCCCAAAATTTGCGCTGCTAATCAAGACAGTTGTTAAATGAGTTTTGCCCCATTTTGTGACCTTTCTTGCCAGACTTGTTAAATGAAACACTGCAGTTAAGTTACTAACATTGTTGTTAAGTGAATATGGCTTCCCCATTGACTTTGACCGTTAGAAAGTCACAAGGAGGGGATCACATGACCCCAGGACACTGCAAACATCATAAACACATGCCAGTTATCGAGTTTCTGAATTTTGATCACGTGACCATGGGGATGTTGTAAAAGTTGTGTGAAGAATGGTCACAAGTTACTTTTTCAGTGTTGTTGTAACTTCAAATGAATAAATTAATGGTTGTAAGTTGAGGGTACTACAAATTATAACTGAAGACATGTTTCAGGGGGAGAAAACAAAGAACGCATAGTTCGCTTCTCCCAGCAGTCAAGCTTAAGAAACAAACACTCAGAGAACCCCACTAATTCTACAACAAATAAAACTTTTGCAAAAGTAAACAGCCCACTCAAGAGCTCTATTTATTCACCAGTCCCAAGGACAATATTTAAAAGAAACTCACTTATTCACACTTCTAGCCACATCTTCCAAAAAAAAAAAAAAACCCTTAATATTAACCTAGGGGAAAGCAAGTCACAGCAACCAGGAGCATCTGGCTGACCTTGACTGATTTGATCCAATTAGTCCTTGGATAGGACACCACCAGGAAATCCTTCAGCTGTTAAGGAGACTGGCAAATCAAGCCCACACCTTAGGAGAAGGTGAATGACAAACTATTTCCATACTGTTGCCCAGAAAATTACCTTTTCGCCTACTTATAATTATCGCAAGTTTGGGTCAAATCAGGGCACAAAAGCAAGGAAACAATTTCCTCTATTGATGAAAGGATACCACAGAATGAGGAAGAGATGTAAGAAGCAGCAATTGTTTCAAGGACAGAAAGTTGCTTGCTCAAAGGACAGAGACAATGTCCCTCGATATTTTTTTGGAGGGGGGGTGGCAGTGGAGGAACAACAACCAAGAGAAGGAAGGTTACCGGTGGAGAATAAAATGAGTTGAAAAGAGGCCCAAAAAACTACAATTTTCTCCTGAGGAATCCCTGCAACTTGCTGCTGCTCGGCCTCCATTCCTTCCAGCAAAGGCATTCAGGATTTTGGGCAGGGTAGAAAGGTCCTCCTGTCCATAGGGGGGTGGGGCTTGCATCCTTACCATTTATACTGACTGTTTTCTAGTAGAATTTGATTGCTTATTGTATCCTATGTCTATTATTAAGTGTTGTACCTTATGATTCTTGACTCTGGAGGAATGAATCTTTTCTCTTATGTACTCTGAGAGCATTTGCACCCAGACAAATTCCTTGTGTGTCCAACCACACTTGGCCAATAAAAAATTCTGTTCTGTTCTGTTCTCTCTTCCTATTCCTAGTTTTAATTCTAATTCTTATTCTATTCTATGAAGACCACCGCACTAGATTAGGGAGTGTGCTAAACAGGAGCCAGGGAACCTGAGAAACTTCAGAGGATCCTAAGTGGCAGCTATGAACAAGCCCCAGAGGGGAAAAAAGGTGCCCCAAAACGGTCAAGGGAACTCCCTCCCAAAATTAAAAAAAAAAAGATTACAGCAATTTCTTGGACGGGGCGGAGGTGGGTTGGGGAAGGGGCGGCTTTCCAAAGTCCAACTCTCTCCAAGCAAGGAGCCCCCCCCACACACACACAAAATAAAAAATAAAAGGAAGGACTGGGTCCAGTTTGGAGCAAAAGGAGACGCGAGGCGGGACGGAGGGGGAAGTCGAGGCTCCTTTCTCCATCGGGGGGAGTTGCGGCGGTGGGGTTGGGGGGGAAGGTGGCCGAGGCCCAAGCGACGGCGAAGGGAGCGAAGCTGGAAGGGAGGAGAGGCAGGACGCGGTGCGGGGAAAGGGCTCCGCGCTTCTCCGTGTGGGCTACTAGGAGGAGGAGGAGGAAGGAGGCGGGCGGCAAGGGAGGGCGGGGGGGATGGCGGGACGGCTTTGTTCCTCACCCTGCACGGAATTCGGACCAAACTTTCATCCACGCTGCCAAGCCTGCGATGCCCTCGCTCAAGCTCCCTTCTTCCACCGTCGCGATGCCCGGAGCCTCGTTGCCGCAGCTTCTCCGGATTGCGCCACCGCTTTTCCGACAGACGCGCGGGCGCTTCGCTTCACCGCCAGCCCAAGAAAGAGCCCTCGGCGGGGCCGGCACCAGCAGCAGGTGCTTGTTGGGCCGCCAGGCACCCCCACCCTCCCCCGCCCTCCTCAGCGCCCCAGCCAAGGCCGGTGACGAGAGGCCTGCGCAGCCGCCGCGGCCGTCACCGCTCTCGCCTTCCTTCAATCGCCGGCGCCGGCTGCCTCCGAGGCGCGCAAAGGGGCCGGCCTCCGACGCTCTCAGCTCCGCCTGTTTCCATCTGATTGGCAAAGGCTCCGAGCCGGGAGCCGTCCGGGAGTCCCGGTGAGAGGTGGGAGGAAGGGAGGAGAGACGGTTCTTTGGCCCGGCGGCCGTCAGCGGGGTTCTCTGAGGCCCGGCGGGCGGGCGGGCGGGCTTCGTTTTGCCGCGCTCCCTTCAGGAGGTGGACGCGGAGGAAGGAAGGGTTAAAGAATCGCGATTCGGCCGAACTCTTCAACGGGTTAATCAAGAATAAAATTATTTGCGTAGGAATAAAAAATACATTGAAAGCATTTCACGCAGGCCGATTCAATGGGGACTAGTAGCGCAGAATTTGCCCTCGCTGGTCTTGAAATAAACTCCCCGGAGGACCCCACCGTCTTCTGAACGGAATTGGTTTGTTAATGTTTTGTTTTCGTTTTAATAGCTTTAACACGAGGCTTCCTCCCGGCCTCCCATTCAAGTACAGGTAGTCCCAGACTTAACAACAATTTGTTTAGTGACGGTTCAAAGTTACACTGAAAAAAAAAAAGTGACCATTTTTCGCACTTATGGCTGTTGTAATATCACGTGATTTACATTCGATGCTTGGCAATTGACTCACATGTATGACAGTGGCGGTGTCCCAGAGTCATGTGGTCCCTTCTTGACACCTGTCAAGCAAAGTCAACTGCATTTGTAATTTGACAACTGCAAATGTGGCAAAACTCACATCAAAAATTTCTCGCTTAACAACATAAATTTTGGGGTCAATTGTGGTCGTAAGTTGAGGACTACCTGTATTTGCTAGGGCCTGTCTTGTTTAGGTTTTTTTTTCCCCCGTTCATTGTCTAAATGTTAACACTGGAGATCAAACCAATTTCACAATGCAGCAATGGCACAGTGTATCATTTTAAGATTTAATATGAAGTGTGAAAATAACATGCGGTATGTAGGTTGGAGAAAAACAGCTATCGTAGGCCAATCCTGGAGGAGCATCTAGAATGGAACATTGAATATGATTTCTATGTATTTCTTTTGTTTGCAGAAAGAGTACCTACAAGCGTAGCTTTCTGATACAAGTCATAATGAAGTCATTGCACAAATGATGTACAGGTAGACCTAATTCTCAATCCAACCTTCATTGTTTTGTCAAGTGAGCAGTAAGCTTCTTATTAGTGTTCCAGGTAAGTGCAGTCTTACCTGCGCACGAAAGCTTTATGATCTTTTCTGTTAACCAAGAAGATTTTCAAAGATCTCCCATAGGAAGTTAATGTTGATTCTCAAATGCAGGTTATTCTATTGTGCACTCTAGAGAGCATCTAACTCCTTAGTAAAATTCTTACACAGTAGTTATATTGAGTAATTGAATCACCTTTGTTACAAATTGTTTATCTTAGCAATCAGCTCTTTTCGATGAAGTCCCCAAAGCAACTTATTTATCAACGATTTCAGAACCCCAAATTCTTTATATTCATATACATGAATGTGTGAGAAACCATTATTACTGATTTCACTTCCTGCTTTTCTGTTGCTGTTCTATTTTTTATTTTTTTTGGTTCTGTTTTTTTTAAATATATAAGGCATTTTTTAAAAACCATAGCAGTTAAAGCATGGGTCTAGAAACAGAGACTGTGAGTTGTAGTCTTACCTTAGGCACAAAGACAGCTGGGTGACCTTGTACCAGCCCTAGGAAGAAGGCGGTGTCAATCACTTCTGAAAACCTTACCAAGAAAATGTGTCCAGGCATTGTCCAAAAGTCAGACATGATTGAATAAAAGAATATATATTCTGAGAGCTAAGATACTGTGCGGAAATCTTAAACTCCCAGGCCTCTGGTAGAGGACTGAGAATAAGGAAGGCAATACCATAAACACATACACACACACACACACACACACACCAGTATATAGACATGTATATGTACAGGTATATATGTATGAAAAACCATTATTGCTCATACCACATGTACATGTATATATACAGTATATGTATATGTATAAACTTTATATATAAACTTTATCATCAGCCTGATCCTATACTAAGTTCCATAGAGTTCAATAGGCATAGTGCCCATTAATTTAGGATTTCACTAGATACCTTAGATTTATCACTTACGCAGTACAAATAGTCTAGGTAAATCATACCTCATCATTTCAAACCAGCTTTAGCAACCATTCCCTGGTTCTGCTTCTCGGCTGAAGCGATGTATGTTTCAGTGCCTTCATGGACGATCATGGGTAGTTATTTTATATTTTTGGAACTTGGTAGAGAGGTGTGTATATGCATTCCCATGATGATGAGTCAGATGTTCTTCGCTCTGGGAAACTCTTGGGCGCCCTGCTATCAAAACCTTGTATCCTTTCTTCACGTAAAATGCATCTGTTATGAATCAAGGACTGGGGTACTATCCTTGTTAATGTGTCAGCTATTCATCTAGGGAAGAAAAGACACAATATTGTCTTTTTGTCTCATTTAGAACTATGTTACCGCTCTTTAAGAAAAAAGGAGTATTCTAAAGAGCTATACAAAGTGCAAGAAGAAAATAATTCAAAATATGTTGTGATATATTTTTGGCTTTCACGTAATTACCCATCAAAGAGAACTCTGCAATGGAGAAAATCAACCATTTTTTTACTGAAGCTTCTATTTGTTCTATATAGACTGATGAAACCCACTTTTATTAAAGCGGTCCAACCTTAAGACACGTGATTAAGCGTTCTGAGTCTTTATTCCAGGCTCTTAGCTTCTTTGATGGTTAGTTTCTTAGCCGTTCTTCACCTGACTTCCTTCTCATATTTCACTAAAGCTGCCCTTAGTGTAAGAATCTGGCGTGGAGGAAAAACTACCCACATCCTTCGCTTTTATTCTAGTGACGTACAGGAAAAGGACACCTTTGCATTCTGGTGTATGTACGCACATACATACACATACCCCACTACAAATATACAGTGGGGAGGAAGAGAACTATTTCCTGTGCTAACTGATTAGAATCATACAATCGTGGGAATGGAAGGGTACCTTGGAGGTCTTCTAATCCAGTGGCCCCCAACCTTTTGAGCACCAGGGACCGGTTTCAAGGAGAGGGGCTTTTCCACGAATCGGAGGGGGCATGGTTTTATGTGCCCGTTTGTTTCCTGGTTTCTGGCATGCTGCAGATCGGTGCCAGTCCACAGACTGGAGGGGGGGAGGGGTTGGAGACCCCTGTTCTAATCAAACTCTCTACCCTCCCTGACAAATGGATTGAGTGCCCACAACTCCAGGAGACAAGCCATTCCATTGATTAATTGTTCTGTCAGGAAATGTCTCCTTTACATCCAGGTTCCATCTCTCTTTAACAAGCTTCCACTTGTTACTTCTTATGAATGTGTGGTTGACATTTGGGCTTTGTTACACAATGTCAGTGCCAGCTTGACTTTTTGACACCTCCTGATGAACTGGGAGCTTATTTTACATGAGAAGAAGCAGTGTTCACAAAATAGGCCAGAACTAGAAAAGTAGTATAGATGTGGTGTTGTGATACAGGGCCTGCCTGTTTTGTAGTGAGTATACAGCATGCATATGAAAGAGAGAGAGAGTTTCTGTTGCAATACTACAAACCTCCATTTCAACTCCATTCGTCACAGATGACTCTGCTCTAAAGGCTAGGGATGAACAATCAACAGGTCTACAGTAATTGGTATGAAAGCAACTCCATAGCACAAGATGATGTGACCTTCAAACATCAGCTCCTGGCTATCACCAAGTTCATAAATTACACCAAGCCATGCTACCTTTACTCATGCATTACTGAATAAATACCACAGTGACTGGATTGGTGTAGTGCTAACAAGATTATTACGTAGCACTATGCATGAACATACTGAATTTGCTACTGTATAGTCAAAATATGGTCAACAACTAGCCTGTCGCCAACTTAGTTATGTGACTGGAGTCCATTTTAATGATGGACAGAGGTAGAGCTGAATTGGAAGCAAAAAGCCAACAGTGCAATCTTATCTCTTGACTTTGACAGGTTTCGAGATTGTGTCCACAGTGTAGAAGTGCCGAACTGATTTTTTTTTTTTTTTAGCTCAGGGCACTATGGGGTCAGGCATATCAGATAAAAGAACGGGGAAAGGGGGAGGTGGGCCGGTAATCTTAGAATTATAAACATGGATGGGGCCAGGTTCTTTCAGGAATCCAAACAAACAGCTAAGGGATACTGCCTGGAGTATACTGAATATGTTCCCTGAAGTTTTGGAAGAATCAGTCAATTTGTTTCAGAATATGCTGGTGGTAAATGCAAAAGTACAGGATATATTACTATTGCTGAAGTTTGGCAGTCTTGGTATACTCATAAAAAAATAAAACCAACTAAGATTGTGTTCCATAATTCTAACTAACCAAAACAACAACAAAAAACAAGTAATAAAAATGCAATGCTATGTTATGATATGACATACATATTACACATACACAGACAGACAGAGAAAGAGAGACAGACAGAAGTTTCTCAATATAGATTAATGTGTAACATAATATGTTTGAG
Organism: Notechis scutatus; assembly: GCF_049901735.1. NCBI lineage: Eukaryota > Metazoa > Chordata > Lepidosauria > Squamata > Elapidae > Notechis > Notechis scutatus. The sequence continues at coordinate 19,620,524 of NC_142014.1, forward strand.
TAAAAGATTACCATAGTCATTTTAAACTTCCATACATCATCCGTATCTTTCTTGCAAATAACTTCAAGTAATCCAGTGGGAATTGGGCCTTAAATTTGTCAGTCCGATATTGAAGAACTATAAATCTCTTGGCTGTAACAAGAACAGAGAGAAATTTCATTTTCATTGTTTAGCTATCACTTTCCATATAATAGGCATATAATTCAAAATAATGTCTGCATCTGAGAATGTTAACCTTTGTCTTAAAGAGAAATTAATGCATGCAATTACCTCTTTCCAGAACATTGTGAGAGAGCTAAGTCACTGTGACTTTAAGATGTGTGGACTTCAACTCCAAGAATTCCCTAGCTAGCCAAGGATTTAGACCACAATGGGACTCCATCCCTGATAGTGGTAACACTTTGCATTAACGTCCCTTTAATGAACTTTTTCCACAGCAGTCTTTTTGTGCAGTTGAAACCAACCAAAAATTATTACAATATGATGAATCAAGTATTCTATTCTTTGGTCTTTTCAAATTTCTGAAAATAACCTTTGAAAATATTGTTTTCTTCTTAAACCAATTCAAATCAATTCAAACATCTGATTATGGTAATCAACCCCAATTAAATAATACCTGCAGCTGGATATCCAATAAATGCAAAGCAGCAGCTTTATAACAATCTCATTTTCAGATCAAATGAGGACTAAATTTAAGTCAGTCATGTACATTTAAAGTAAATTTATTTTGAAAAAGCCAATTATGTCCTTCAGGTAAACAGGAATAATTATAAGCTAAACATCAGCCTTTTCTAATATGCTTCTTAGATCCTAGGTAATTACATGATGGGAGGGCCGATAAATTTATGCTGCCTAATTGCATAACATGAAGACAAAAGTTTAAGCTTTTGTTCCATAGGTAAAACACATGTATGTAGAGAGCAATCAGCACAACAAAGAAAACAAATAGAGCCCCTTTCATGTTAAATTCCACAATGCCCAGAACTTAACCATCTTAGCTGTTTTCAAAAAGCTAAACTGTATGGGACAAGCTTAGTACTTGGTTGGGAGATTACCAGGGCATTCTGAGATGAAGATTAGACTAGAGAGTTGGGAGGGGGGGTGGACTCCTAGAAGAAGGTAGGAGCAAAATCCTATCATGACCAAAAATTCATTCTCACAGCCATGAAATCACCAGAGGTTGAGCTCCATTTAAATTAAAAATAAACTCAACACTAAACAAATAGTAAATAGAGTAAAGTAACTGCGGTAGGAATATGTTTCTTTAGATCAGTGGTCACCAACCAGTGGGCCGGGAACCACTGGTGGTCTATGAGAAAATTTTGGTGGTCCACAGAGAAATGTCCCCCCCCAAAGCACCCCACCAAAGCAATTAATCCAGGCTGCGCGGGAACATAAGGCTGCACCGCCCACATGGCCTGCCCAACCGCTGGCCCCCACCCTTCAGTCAAGCGCAAACCTTACCTTGAGTAGAGCCACGCGAGTTGGAACTGGAAGGTAAGACCAATGGTGGGGGAGGGAAATCTGCTCCGGGGTAGCTTGCTGACGTTGGTGGGAAAGTCGGTCCCATATTCCAGAGCTGCAGTAGTCACGAGACTGGCCTTTTGGTCATCCTAGAGCAGCTCCTCCAGTTCATGGCAGGCCGTTGTACCCGGAGGAGCAGCTGCTCCGGGATGATCAAAGGGCCAGTCCTGTGACTACTGAAGCTCTGGAATACGGGACCGACTTTCCCACCAATGTCAACAAGCCACTGCCAGTCAAAATTCATATTAGTGGTCCGCGGGATTTAAAATTATGAGTTTGGTGGTCCCTGAGGTCCAAAAGGTTGGCGACCCCTGGCTTTAGACCAGTGGTTCCCAACCTTTTTTTCGCCCCGCACCCCTAAAGAAATTTCACTCGAACCTCGCACCCCCTGAAATTTAGACTTTAGGAACTACTGAACGCATTAAATATATGGTAGGATTGAATCTTTTCAGCTATGTATGTGACGGCCACTAAATAACGATACTTCACTCTAAAATGAAAACAAAGTTAATCCATTGCATAATAAATAAAAATGCCAACATATAGCCAATATCCTATTATTTACCTGGACTTTTCTCGCACCCCTTGGAATATCGTCTCGCACCCCCAGGGGGTGCGAGCATCCCAGGTTGGGAACCCCTGCTTTAGATGATTCAAGGCATTCAAGATACGAGTACAGGCTAGTCCTTGACTTACAACAGTTCATTTAGTGACCGTTCAAAGTTACAATAGCACTGAAAAAAGTGACAAGTTATAACCATTTTTCACAGTTACAACCTTCACAGCATCCCCTCGATCATGTGATCCAAATTCGAATGCTTGGCAATTGGTTCGTACGTACTTATGACTGTTGCGATGGCCAAGGGATCGTATGATCAGTGTTGGTATCCTACTTTAGTTAATTTAGAGCGCGCAGCAGAACTAACCTGTAAGGGAAGCGCAATAAGGATTCTGCTGTATTGTTAAACAATTTTTTTTCAGACATTTATCAGTAGATATCAATTGATGCTTGGTGCCATTAAGCAGTCATATAAATTGGTTTGCTTCTTGTTGTATGTGATAGCTTAAAATACCTGCTGGTGAACACAAGTAATATCTTTTTGATATGCATTATTGCAAAAGTATATGAAATAGCCCTTATTTAAAGAAATAAATATAGCATTGATGATAGATCAGCCAGGGAAACTACCGGGAAAGATACGTGGAAAAATTACTGTAAAAGGTGGCAGCAACTCACATGCTTTTGACCTCTTAACTAACATTAAATACGGACTAGTATGAATCATCAGTTCCTATGACCTATGCGGGGACCTCTAGGACATACACCTCTATAAATAGAGTATCAGATATCTTGTGCTAGGCAGATTAGCCCGGTTCCAGGTAATCTTCCCAGATCTCTTTTATACTTACAAGCATATCTGGAGGTGTGTGGTCTCCTTTAGAGCTACTGTTTCAGGAATGCAAAAGCGAAACAATCCTTAGATCAAGCGTCTTCCAGCTTGGCAAAGTTTCAGACTTGTGGACTTCAACTCCCAGAATTCCTGAGCGAACATAACTGGAGGAGGAATTCTGGGAGCTGAAGTCCACAGGTCTTCAAGCTGTCAAGTTTGAAGAATCCTGCCCTAGATGGAAGCAGACACAGAAAACCTGCTGCCTTCTAACCATCCTTTGGAGTTTTGCAGCCCAGATTCGGCAGCCCTCTTTTCTTTTCTTTTTTTAAAAAAATCAATAAGTAGTTCAATATTTTCCTTCTCTGGTTCATAAACTGAAATGCACTTAGCCAGATGTAAGCTTAATAAATAATAAATACAATTCATGCAGCTGTTTGAGGTTCTTTTAAGAAAACGAACCACAGTAGCTTTGGATATTTTTTTTTTCTTCCTTTGATTTTTTTTTTAACCTCCTGGGAGGTCACCAGAGGGGACCAAACATAATATGAGGCCCTCCCCAAAGGACCACAGACCAGTGGTGGTATTCAACTTTTTTTTTACTATCGGTTCTGTGGGTGTGGCGTGGCTTGGTGGGTGTGGCGTGGCTTGGTGGGTGTGGCTTGATGGGTGTGGCAGGGGAAGGATACTGTAAAATCCCCATTTCCAGCCCACTCCAGGGGAAGGATACTGGAAAAATCTCCATTCCCTCCCCACCCCACTAACCTGCTTTCCAGCTCCGTTCTCCTGTGCAGGGCAACAAAAGAAGACCCAGCCGATCAGCTGGGACTCAGGAGGCAGAGAATAGATGGGGGTGGGGCCAGTCAGAGGTGGGATTTGCCGGTTCTCTGAACTACTCAAAATTTCCGCTACCGGTTCTCCAGAACTGGTCAGAACTGGCTGAATGCCACCTCTGCCACAGACATGCCCGGAGGGCTCCTGTGAGGATTTCTGTAAATTAGCCCCATTCCCAAACGACCGGATAAGGGTGCCCATTGACCTCCATGGACCTGCAAGGGTGCAGGAAAACAGGTCATTACATGACGGGGGTTACTTTGTGATTCATTGTGATGCTCAACTGCATATTGTCACATGTGGTTCATTATTCCAGGAACCCCGCAATTTTATACCAAATGTGCTTCTCTGTTTATGAGAGCCAGTTTGGTGTAAGTGGTTAAGGCATCAAGCTAGAAACCGGGAGACCATGAGGCCAGTCCCACCTTAGACATCAAGCCATCTGGGTAACCTTGGGCCAATCATTTTTTTTCTCAGCCCTAGAAAGGACCCCAGAACCACTTCTGAAAAACCTTACCAACAAAAACAGCGGAGACTTATCCACGCGGGCTCCAAGACTGGGACACAATGAAGCAGAAGAAGAAAATTATCACCTTCGATAGAGAGCAATGAAGAAGGCTTGAAGGAGGTATGCAGGCTCCATTGTCAAGGCAAGAAGGAATAAAACATTGCAGGTGTCTAATCAGTATTCAGAAGTGACTCAAACAGACACCTCCCCAATTGGCTGAATCAGAAGGAGGTGGAAGAAGTGGAGTACAACGCAATGAGATTTGCAGCACATAAACCTCAGGTCCATTTTGGGTTTAAATTTCAAATGCAATCATTAATCAGCTTCCCTAAGTAGACCAGACCGGGAAAGCAACTCCACATAAGTAGGCTACACCTAGTTTTATTGAGACTGACTTTCATAGCAAAATCTTGCAGATTTGATTCCTTGCCCCTAAGTCTTGCAGCCCACCTATGTCTGTTTCCTTTTTTGTATGATTGGAGTTGGGCTTGTTTGCTCCTATATTTTATTATGCCTGCTTGCTGAATTTTCACCAGATGTAGTTCTCGGGTTTGCAACCACAACTGGAACTGGAATCTCAGTCAAGTGAAGCAGTTGTTGAGTGTGCTGTCATGAGATTGCCCTCATGTCTGCTTTGGTAACAGCCACCATCCTGACACTCTCAGTTGGGGGTTGTTAACAATCTTGTGGGTTGTTAACAGCATGGGGGGTGGGGGAATGGAGGAGAGGTGGAGGTGGGGAAGGGGCACAGATTTTCAGAATTTGAGCTCCATTTCTGCACCCTGTCAAAGGAGTTCAGCTCCCTTTGGTAGGCAGCTCTTTCAGCCAGCCCAGTTTCCGGCAGGCAGCAGCAGCTTTGCAAACTTCCCTGCAGCTTCTTTCCCCATTTTCTGAGGAAGGCAATAGAGAAGATTGCAAATGGCAATCATATAATTGTGGGGCAACCAGTCACAACTGTAAGCAGGTTGCCAAGAACCCCAAGTCTTGATCTTATGACCACAGGAGTGGTGGTGCAACATTTGGCGATGGAGGGAGGGAAGTGGTTTCCTGGCTGTAAAGAACCTCTTCCAAGCCTATTTTAATTCTACACCATCGTTAAATAAACAGTCATACGTCAAGGACTAGCTGCCTTTTTATATTGCCCAAGGTCACATTTGTGAGATTGATATAACCATTATATAGGCTACAGAAGACGCAGCTGCGAAACACAAAATTAAACACAATTTAAAGGTCTCTCCCATCTACTCTTCTCAGAGGGTGTCACTGCTGGAGCCTATTCCGCCTGTAGCATCTTCGGCTAGCATTATATGATGAACTGGAAATAAAAAGTGTAGTTTTGGTCAAGGCGGGAAACTTGTGGATATCTACAACATCTGTAGATAATAATTTTTGTTATCTCTGGCTGGGCAAATGAGAATTTGAGTTCAACAATATCTGAAGGGTCACAGATTCCTCTATCATTTTAAGGCAGGATAAAGTTTTGTTTGGCTTGAGGGAAAGAGAACACGCACTATTTTTCTTCAAAGTTTAAACTTGTTATTTAACAGCTCCACCTTTTCTGAAAAAGATGTGTGAAGAAAGATCAGCATTGTGTTTTATATATTTTGTTCATTTGATTTGTCAATCACTTACAAGATAATAGGTATAAGTATAAACATGAGTAAGAATACAGGAAATAGGCACGAATAAATGGGGACAATGGGACAGGGACAGTAGGCACTTATGCAGACCCCTTACAGACCTCTTAGGAATGGGGTGACGTCAATAGTGGATAGTTCAAGATTGTCCAAATAGGAAGAATGGAATGGATATCTCCTTGTGGGGAAAAGGCTGAATAGTTTTTTTAAAAAAAAATATAGCTGAAGATAAGAAAGATACTGAGAAGGTCCAATCATTCAAGAATCTGTATTTGACTTGTATGTAAACCAAATCTTATTTTTGATGTCTCTTTCTTATTGCCCAGTGACCGTCTGGATTTTTGCAGCTTTGATCTGCCAACATGTTATGCATATACTTTTAAATCATGCCATCTTACTTGTACATATATTTTGCAATATGCTTACATATACTTATCACTTTGAAGGACTACTGAACTGTTTCAGTAATATAATACCCAAACACTACATCTTTATCACATAATCACAACAGGTGGGAGGAGAGAAACCTAGTATAGTATTAGGAATAGAGATTCAGATTCTTGTCTCCCTCACCCATGAAAACTCCCTGGGTAGCTTTAGGCCACTTACCTCACAGGGTTGTTTTTGTGGGGAATAATCGGCAAACTCCCGAACAAAAGTATGATGTAATTCTATAGCTAAGTTCTGTAATATTTGTACCTTACATGCCTTTACTTAGGGACCACATTGCGTACCTCATTCTTAGCCTCTTCTATATGAGGTGAGATTACAACCCAGTATTCCCTAGTGGCGTGAGTCTTAATCCAATTGTGGGAAGCCCCCACCCCAGAATAATGAAATAATTTGAGAAATATTAAAAATGCAGAATATTATATTTCCCTAAAGAAGAAATGGAGAAACATGTTTTAGAGGCAGAAAGCAGCCCCCAAGTCTTTCTTAATAGCCCACAGCAGATGCCAGCACTTAAGGAGATGAAGAGCTTACTGAAAAGATGAAGCAAACTATCTAGATGGCTCCATTGATAAGCAAAGCAAATACTTCCGGCAGAAGCCCATTTAAGACAGGACATTTTGAAACTCCTTGCAGCAAAGTCTGACAGCTAACAAAAGCAGAATGTTAGGATTAGAACAAGCAATCCCTCACCCAGGATCCAACACAGGACGAAAACCATTAGCCACAATGGGAATTGCTCACAAGCCCCTTCATTGCACAACCCCCAGCACAGTTCAAACTTCAAAGTCACAGAAACCTATAAAGGTCCATCCACTCATTCAACCATTGAGTCAGGAACCACAAACCCTGGTGGTTCTGTTCATCAATAAATGGACTTTCTTTCCAATCAGCCCCCAGCCTCTAGGATGCTTCCAGCATCTTTCTCCTGGCTTGGAATTTAACCAGACGGATTCTCCTTCCTACACATTAAACTATCAACCACGGTTTACAGATCACGATGTCTGAGACACAATGCTTGTCGTGACTGCTTAGCATTTGTGAATTATGAAGGGAGTTCATTCAGTCTGATCGCCAAATCAATTTGCATAGGACCACAGCCTCCAATTAAAAGTGCATCTTCTACAGCTGGTAACCCTCCTGCAATTGCTTAGAAATTCAGTTGCAAATAGAATTATTTGCAGCTCCTATTTGGATGTTAAATAAAGGTTAATGTCCAGCATCTGTTGGTAGAAAACATTCACTGCGTAAGAAAAGGCTTAAGGGAATTCCAAGGTGTTGACTCGTATCACCTATAATCCAGCTTGCAATCTGCTCCAATTCATTACTGACCTAGAGTTAGTAGCGACAACTGCTGATTCATTAGTAGCTGTCATTCACATATTCTGAAGGTCCCCCTTCCCTCCCTCCCTAACACGTCTTCCCTCTAATCTATAGCAGCCAGACATTTCTGCAAAGAAACTGATCTGCATTGCAATTTGAGATCAGATCAGTTTCTTCAGGAAGAACCAGTTCTCAGACGGATTTGGTGGTAGAACAACCGAGCCAATAAAAACTATTTCTCCATACTACAGAAAGAGAACTTTGCAATTATATGTATGATATCCTCCCCTACCGTCAAAGTAAGGCGAAGCTTATGCAAGTATTTATCTTGTTTTTTTAATGTATCCATTAGTTTTTGGCTGAGGTCTTACCTGTTAAGCTATAAAACAGGTTTGTTTTGTAGCCTCAAGAGCAGCTAATCCTGTGGGTTTTAACTCTGGATATATATTTTTTTCCTTTCTTTGTGGTACAGAATAATGTAGTTGTGCTGATCAGAGATCATCTAGGCTAGGGGCAACAGCGCATTTCCTGATAACCCTTGATGGAATTATAAAGGCAGAGTTCATTATGAAGAATATTGTGCACAAATCCACATTTAGTTTCTGTTATGTAAATGCATGTTACAATCAGGCTACTGATTGTATGAAAAATAAGGGGGCTGATGACAGAAGCGCTAAAGCGTTTCAAGAAATGCAGCTTTACAAGGCAGGGAGGCAAAAAGAAAGAGTGATCTACTTCATTAGCCAAATAGTTTAAAAAGTAAAATCTGCAAATCTGATTTGACTCCTGATAGCTTCATGGACGTGTCTATGTGGTAGTATCATTGCAGAAATGATTTGGCTGTTAGCATTGATGACAGTGGAATCGCTCTGAAGCCCTCTGCTGGAAATAATGGACTTCTTTGTGCAGCTGGTTGGCCAGTGTGAGAACAAATTGTTGGACTAGATGAACCAAGAGTTCAATCCAGCAAGGCACTGCTTGTTTTCCTGATATTGTCTTCTTCCTGAAGAAAACTTAAAAGAAAGCCTACAGCCTTAGTATTTCTTGGATAGCCTACCACTCAAGTACTAACCACATCTGGCTGTGTTTAGCTTTTTAATTTTTTTTTTCATGTTGTGCTTGGGAAAATATGCATTTCCAATAGTATTTAGTATTATTTGATTTGTCAGTCGCTTACAAGATACAGGTATAAGAATAAATATAGTTTTGAATACATGAGATAGATACTTATAAGAAAAATAAAAATAATCAATAGGACAGGGACGGTAGGCATGTTGGTGCACTTATGCACGCCCGCTACAGGCCTCTTAGGAAGGGGGTGAGGTCAATAGTAGACAGTCTAAGGTTAAAGTTTTTGGGGTTTGGGGAAGAAACCACAGAGTCAGGTAGAGTATTCCAAACATTGACCCCGGTATTTTCTGCAGTCAAGTTTGGTGCGGTTAACCTTGAGTTTGTATCTATTGTGTGCTGTTGTATTGTTATGATTAAAGCTGAAGTATTCATTTGCAGGTAGGACATTGCAATGCATGATTTTATATACTATATTTAGATCGGACCGGAGGCGGCATAGTTCTAGGTTTTCTAGGTCTAGAGTTTCAAGTCTGGTGGCATAAGGTATTCTGCAATGAGTAGAGGAGCGGAGAACTCTTCTTGTGAAATATTTCTGGATTTTCTCAATTGTGTTAATATCAGATACATGATATGGGTTCCAGACTGATGAGCTGTATTCAAGTATAGGTCTAGCAAATGTTTTGTATGCTCTAACTAGTAGTGTGATATTACCAGAGAAGAAGCTACATAGGATTAGATTAACAACTCTTAATGCCTTTTTGACTATGTAGTTACAGTGGGCTCTAGCACTTAGATCATTTGAGATGAGTACTCCAAGGTCCTTGTACAGTGTACAATGTACAGTGGGTTTTCAAAAAATCATTACTAATCTTCAGTTTATATGACCCTTGAAAACAGCATCATTAGTGGTCTTCTTCATCAACATTCTTAAGAGTTTTCCCTAATTTTGATCCTTCAAAATGCATTAACTTGCAAATCCAAAAAATTGCCAGGCCACATGGTAAAAAGCATTGATGTCTGAGGAATCATGGAACAACACAAATTAGTTTTTCTAATCCTAATCTTTTTATAAGCAATGACTTCAGAGCAAACTGTTGTGTAAGAGGGTCTGGAACTTCACAAAGAAATGTCTTTGGAATTTCCCAAATCTCTGCTTGAAGACAGCTAATACATACAGTTAGTACAAAATGTCCCCAGTTAGTACAAAATGTCTTCTGAGTCTACAAATAGATTTCAACAACTCTCTGAATTAATCTGATCTGCTTTCGCAATGATTTTCTATTTAATCCTTGATATCAGTATTGAATATGCTAATCTATTTTGTTTTCTTGTAAAATACATTGTCCAGCTGCAAACATAAGGTGTGATTCCTCTATATACTCTTGACTTAAGTAAATTAAGTAAATTAAATTATCTGTTCTTCCCAAGGAATTATGTTTGTTATTGTTGTTATTGTTAGGGCTGAAATCTAATTTCAAGACAATCACCAGTCAAGTTCCAATATTCAGAATTGTTTCGGGAAGTAAGAAATCCAATACAAAATAAAGCCAATATACATATGTGATATGTCTGTGCACTAAGCCAGGGGTCGCCAACTTTTTAGACCTCAGGGACCACCAAACTCATAATTTTAAATCCCACAAACCAGACACCCTGGGGAAATCCCAAAAAAAAGTCTGCAGAAAAATTCCCCACCCCATTTTCCTACCAATTGATCATTCTTTATTTGGGATCGCAGGATACCGTCTCCAGCTCCATTCTCAGGGGGAGAGAGAGAGAGAGAGACTTTTGGCTTCATGCAAGGAAAGCAGCAGAAGCAGCAGCAATTTTTCTTTCTCTCCCCCAAACTCCACCAGAAGTGAGTCTTTGTGAGACTTGTGCCGGCGCAGCCTGTTGGAACAGGATGCCTTACAGGGTCCCAACGGTTCATTTCTGGCGGAGTTTCGGGGAGAGAAAGAAAGACTTTTGCTGCTTTCCTTGCATGCAGCCAAAAGCAGAAGAAGAAAGAACTGGAAAGAAGCAGCCTGGTGGCCAGGCCAGGCGTGTGGGGCGAGTGGGGCAAGTTCCCCCGCTCTGTCCTTTCCCCCCTCCCCTCACTACCTCATGTTGTTTGCAATGCAAGTGACACAAGCCTATGTTCCCACAGGCCATGTGGGTGGCACAGCCTTGTGTTCCCGCGCAGCCTGGATTAATTGCTTTGGGGGTGACATTTCTCTATGGACCACCCACATTTTCTCATGGATCAGCAGTGGCCCCCAGCCCACTGGTTTGCAACCACTGCACTAAGCCATAATGTACTGCGTTTTTTTGGTTTGTTTAGAGGTTTGAGTAAACCCAGCCATTTCTTCAGACCAAACTGGTTAAGTTTCAGAAAACTAAGCAGGGTTGAAACTGCTCAATACTTGGTTGGAACATCTTCAGGAAATCCCAGAATTATAAAGTAATGTGGAAAGTAAAAAAATCCTCAAAACTGTATATTTCAGGTAAAATTCCCAATAAAAATATTTCTGGTTTCAAATCTATATGCTTTTTTGTCATTTTTTCCAACCACGTGTGGATTTTAGTCCAGTATTTTTTAGTATCCGCATATGTCCACCACATATGGTAATATGAGCCAGGTATCTGATGACATTTCCAACATTTTTCGGATTTATTCTTGAACATTCTTGCTATTCTTGTCGGGGGGAAATGCCACCTGTAAAACATCTTATACAAATTTTCTTTATATGCTGTTGACATTGTCATTTTATAATTTTGAGACCACAATTTTTGCCATTTCACTAGATCAATCCCATATCCAAAATTCTTCCCCCAAGCAATCATAGTTTCTTTAACTTCTTCTTCTAGTTTAATTTCTAATAAATATCCATACAATTTTTTAATCACCTTTTCATCAGTACCTGTCAAAATCTTATCTGTCGGTCAATTTATCATAGAAACCTTCTGTTTTAGAATCTTTATCATACCTTGAATGTATTTGCGCATATGAAAACGAATTCATCTTTATACCTTGTTCCTCTAGTTTTTGTAGAGATTTAAGTTCACCCTTTTCATTCAATATTTCACCATATCTTAATGTTTGTTCCTTTTTGTATATTATAGGATAAGAAAATGCTTCAATACTCGATAGCCAGACTGGAATTTTCAAATAACATTGTCTTTTAATCTTCTCCCAATTTAACCACAGAGACTCCCATATATAATGTCTTCTAAAGTACCCCTGAAATATATAGTAAAGACTTGAAATACCTGATTGTAAATGTATTAACAGCAGCTAGGATTGTATTTGCTAAAAACTGGAAAAATGAGAAAATACCATCACAGGAGGAAATCATTAAGAAAATATTGGAATGTGCTGAAATGAGTAGATTGACATTTGAAATTAGAGAACAAGATGATAAACAATTTTATAAAATTTGGGATCTATTCTATCAATGGTTAGACAATAAAATATAGCAATGAAATATGTAGACTTTTAGAAAATAAATATATAAAGATGTATTCTTTTCTTATTATATCTACAAAATGATTCTAGGATAGATCTGGGATGATAATTTGAATTGTCATAAAACAAATTAAGTAAAATATGATCATTTTGGAAAACATGAATGAATAAAAGTATAGTCAAATGATTGATTAATAATGATATTAATGTATTGAATATATTGATTGAAAATACGAGATTATATACAATATAATTATAATTGAAGACTATGAAATGGAAGCACAAAACAAGTTGTAAACCAACCAGCACACTGCATGTACATATATGGAAGATGATTTGATGTTTTTATGTTTTGTTTGTTTATGTTTGTTTTAAAAACCAATAAACATTTATAAAAAACAAAATCCTCAAAACTATAACACAGCATTGAGATATTATCTCTATTGCTACCAAATCATCAATGTGTCCATGAAGTCAAGCAATTCAGTGGCATGTTTGTCTAATGCAGCCAATTGTGCTTTATTTTCAGTAAACCATAGTTAAACCCTGTTTTAACAGAATGTGCCACCCACCCAAGTAGGTTTCCACCATTTGATATTGTCACCAATAAGTGTTGAGGTTACGCCTTTCAGAATTGCCAGCTGGAGTTGCATTTCTCACACATTTTGGACGGCCGGAGGCTGAGAAAGTTTGCCCTTGGGAATTTCTCATACGAGAGCTGATTCTTCCAAATAGAAATGTTTAGCTAGCTCTAGAGTCTGCTTTCACAAGAAGGAGAATGCGAACATCAAAAGTAGTTGCAATAAAAATAACTCTGTACCTACAACGATATGAGCCTTTAATGTAATACTAATTGAATGCCAAATACCAAGTTCATAACGAAAGAAAGTTATTGCAGCCTTGACACAAATCCATGTCAGAATTTTTTAAAAAAATCCTTTGGCAAGTCACCAGCATCTATTCAGCAATCTGTTTCATATGGTTGCCATGACGGCCAATGCGTTACAAATTGTAAAAGGTAGGAATTACCCATGCTTGTTCATACGGTGGTTACTCAGAACGTGCCTCGCCAAGATAATAACAGTCTCATGGTAGCCGTCCCCTACCAATTCATTGCGATTGTTAATTAGTGATTACATCAAAGAACCCCCATGGGAGAGAAGCATTTTGAAGCATTTGGAGCCTCAAAATAACTTTAGTTGCAAAAATATAATCTTTTCTCATCAGCGGAAGCATGTAAGCCTCCTGATTTAAGGTATTTGCAAAGAATTCATTGCTTGTTTCATGCTGTCTCCAAGTCTGCTGAGATCTTCTGACTGTAATAATAGTGGTTCACTAGAAATTCCCCATCCAATTTAGAAATGTCTTGTTGGAAAAAAAATGTCATTCTGGGTTCAAGTGGAGAGAAAGACACTGGAAACATGGAGGCTATTTGGAAAGATGGTTTAATGGTGGACAGGACCACATGGTTTGAGGTCCTGGGCAATCAAGCACCTGTAATTTCCTGAGTTTTCTGATGTGATATCCTGAGCAGGTGGCAGACTAAAACTCAGAATGCTACATCACAGCCACCCGCTCAGGATATCACATCAGAAAACTCAGGAAATTACACCACAAGAACTCAAGAAGTTGCAACACAGCAAATGACCCAGGATATCACAGCACAAGACCAAGGATACCACAGCAATAAGTCTCACAAGGTCATCACACAACCCATTACCCAAGCCATTACTACACAGGAGGCTAATGGAAAAGAGATCAAAACACAAATGACCCAGGAGATTACAATGCAGGACCCAGGATACCACAACAAAAGAACTCGCAAGCCCATCACACAACCCATTACCCAAGGCGTTAAAACACGAGAGGCTAATGGAAAAAAGATCACTACAAAACAAACGACCCAGGAGATTACAGCACAAGATCCAGGATATCTCCACAACAAAACTCACAAGGCTATCACACAGCCCATTATACCAACATTAACTCCATCAACCAATCAGGAGGCAGCAGTGCAGCCAACCAGCCCAGCACATCAGCCCCCACCACCAGTATTTATAGAGAGACGGCAGCTCCGATCACACACTACTTGCACTGGCATGAAACCGAAAGCACCAGCCTGAGGATGGCGAGTGGGACCTCGCCAAAACATCGCCAAGATACTCTTAATCTTACACGGGAAAAGACCCGAAAACACCTAGACCTACATACCTGTACACCTGAAAATCTACGAAAACAAATATATATGTGTGTGTGTGTATATATATATATATATATGGTATTCAGCTTTGTTCAGGTATTTTCCCATGTCATTATAGTTGTGCTTCTAAAGTTGTAGCAACGTTTCGGCAGAATCTCATCTCCATCATCAGGCTTCTTTATTGTGTTCGTCTGTGAGTCAGACTTTCACAGCCGTTTCAGTTTTAAATTTGGTGCTAGCCTACTGCTGTGCCAGGATGGTTTTTTCTTCATCCTGATTGGTTGGGAGTCTTGGTCTGTGTTTATTGGTCTTGTAATTTGCTGTGTTCTGCTTGATTGGTGTTTCTAATATCTTCTGTCTGTTTTGTAGCTTTTTTTTTGTCTTGATTAGCTGGCAACATTGTGTTTCCTGTATTGGAGGCTTTTAGTGCAGCTTGGCTCCGAGTAAATGGACGGCTATCATTTGTTAGGAAGCTAGGTTTCACCTGGGTGCTTGGTTGGGGTGTGTTTGAGCTGGAGGTATCGGGGGGGTCTGTTTGTGCCCAGGTGTTTGCTTGGCTTGTGGTGTGGAGATTTTTTTTGTTTGAGAGTGCAGGCTTCCAGATAATTGACAGTCTGGTGGAGTCATCTCTTCTATTCATGCTTTCAGGTCTTTTTTCAATCTCTATGGCTTCTCTGATAATTCTGTGGCTGGGGTTTTCTATAGTGGCCAGGGTTTTGGTGCCATTGAAGTTGATGCTATGACCTGTAGCTTCCATGTGTTGGACTAGTGAGGAAGTGTGTTCCAGCTTTTTGACTGCATTTTTGTGTTCATCCAGGCGGGTACTTATTCTTCTATTGATCTGTCCAATGTATGTGGCCGGGCATGATGCACAGGGGACATTATATATATATCTTCGTTGCCAGAGATGAAACTCACTGGAGCTACAATCTCAATAGTTACGTTTCTGCTTCTATTGGGGCCTTTCACAACAGGAAATTCTGAACTCAATATTAATGTTGGCACCAAGCCAATAGTGCTGTGCCGTTCCCTCCCCACCCCACATCCCCTCCCCCCTTTTTCTGTACCCCTGGGAAACAGAGAAAGTTTAATGAGAAAGAAACTTTTCTTTTTCATAGCCAGTAAGCTGGAGTGGGAAGGGAAGTGTAAGGACCTTAACAGGGAGGAAATCCTTAAAGATCTACATTGTTGAACAGTATCCTGGGCAGAAGGCCAGGCATGGAGATTGTAACTGGATCACTTCACATCTGGGCAGAGAAGTTTTCCACTGAAAAGACAAAGATCATCAATAGTGCTGGAAGGGATGAAATTTGCATTAAAATGCCATCTACTGTGCAAGGGTTTTAACCACATTAGCAATTCATTAGGGAGATTTTGCACTTCTTTTTCTCCATGCTGGGCATTTTGTACTCTCACATAATAGCCATTTGATGACAAGGTTGTTCTTGAATCATAATTCGCAACCTTCTGACTTGTTTTAGTTTTTAAGGCCCATCTTTCCAGATGAACTTCTATAGCCTCTGTTTTCCAGTCAATAGGAGACCACATTGACCACACACTTTTTTTTGCAAAATTAATCCATTTCACATGTCCCATTATCCTGCAATAAATTATCCTAGTCATACTACACAGTGACCTACCACAAATAATCTAACACCTTCTGAGCCAACATGTTGCATGAATTAACAGCTTTTACAACAGGAAAATCAAAATCCTCTATGTCACATCCCTATTAGTTCAGGTCTTATCCCCTGGAGCAATAAAAATGAATGTGTTGTGTACATTCCTAAAACACTTAATCTAAATGGTTTTTAAGGACAGACTAGACCAGCAGTTGCCATCCGGTGGGCCGCGGCCCACTGGTGGGCCATGAGAAAATTTTGGTGGGCCACAGAGAAATCTCACCTCTAGAGCACACACACCCCCAAAGCAATTAATCCAGGCTGCTCAGAAACACAAGGCTGCTCAGCTCACATGGCCCACGGGAACCCTCACCGCCTACTCACTCCTTACCCGGCAAACTTGGCTGCTAAGTTGCTATTTTTCCTTTTTCCCGCCATCATCAGTTCTGCTGTGCCGGGAGATTTAGATTAGCTAGGAAGCAGGAAATGGTTGGATTTCTTGCTTTCTAGCTAAGCAACCTCCCTCAGGACTGAAGGTTTGCTTGCAAGCAAATTCAGCGCAGACTCACAGCAAGCAAATTTGAGAGACTGAGCTAGCCGATGGCAGATAGATAGATCACTGAATGATTCTGTGAGCAACTCAATCTGCCTGCTTTGCCTGATTTTAGGTAAAAGTTGCTCTTTTTTTAAATAAAAAATTCAATATTTACATACATGGTGTGTTGTGAATTTGCTAGCAAATTTTATGAGTTTGCTTGCAAGCAAATTTTATGTGACAGACTGAGCTAGCCAATGGCAGAAACACAGATCTCTAAGTGAATCTGTGATTCTATGAGCAACTTAATCTGCCTGTCTGCTTTGCCTGATTTTGGGTAAAAGTTGCTCTTTTTTATAAAAACTCAATATTTATATTGAATATTTATAAATATTTACATAATATTTACATACAAACCATGCCCAGCCAGTCACATGACCATCAAGCCACACCCACAAATTAGGCCACACCCACAGAACCAGTTAGTGGTCCCTGGGATCTAAAATTATGAGTTTGGTGGTCCCTGAGGTCCAAAAGGTTGGCGACCCCTGAACTAGACTAAAATGCCATTCAGTTTTGCTTTATCTTTAGAGATGGAGAGACAATGGGAGAGAAAGGCAAAGAGGTGGGACCTTGAGCAGTTTTCTTAATTTTATAGAGCAAGAGAAATATTTAAAATTTTCTCCAGATCTATTTCTGTCATAAGATTCCTCAACATTTCACCATTATCTGTGAGTATGAAGCTGAAATAGTAACATTAATCCTAACAGATACAGCAATGTTAAACTATGATAGATAGCAATGCTGTACATTTCTTGACTAAACTAGTCGATACACTCTTTCTTTTTCTCTTTCTTTCTTTCTTTCTTTCTTTCTTTCTTTCTTTCTTTCTTTCTTTCTTTCTTTCTTTCTTTCTTTCCTTCCTTCCTTCCTTCCTTCCTTCCTTCCTTCCTTCCTTCTTTCTTTCTTTCTTTCTTTCAATAGAATCTATTGGAACACAATTTGTCTAAAAGTAACAAGTCTGGTTTTGGGTTCCAGCTTTTGCTCTATCTGGCTCTTATATTTCCATGCCAAAATTCTTCTGGACATTATACAACCAACCTCATAAAGATTTGCATAATGGTGTATTTATAATTTCCTTTGTTTGGGGAACGCTATTGGAACAGCCATGTTAGTTTATGGCAGTGTTTCTTGGCAACTTTAGGATGTGTGGACTTCAGCTCCCAGAATTTCTTAGCAGGCATGCAGTCAGACTAAGAAACACTATTGAAAGGCACAAGCTTTTCTGAGTTGCACTTACTTCATCAGATGCAAAGGTGTGGCTAAACTAAGGTAGGATTTAATCTGTAATGAGAGATGGAGAAAGACGCAGGGGAAAGCAAGGTAGGTAAGTTACATGTGAGACCCGGTACAAATACCTTATTAATTAACACTTGTTAATGTGTTAACTTGTTTCACAAATCCATTGTATTTGTGGAGACTGGCAGATAGCTCAAAATTGCTTGATGTATTTGTGTCAGCAATCCCTTACTCGATTATGCTGGCCAAGTTTCTTTATTTCCAAGATGGTTACTTTTAATAAAACGTATTATTCTGGGAAGGTGCTGCCAGACTCCTGACTGTTGCCTGGGAAGGCATATCTTAGATCACTGTCGATTCCTGTTGCTAATTCACACAATGCCAACAATTTCTTGAATATTTTTGCACCTGAAATAAAAAGCTAATATTGCTCTGTCATGCATACAGATGAGGTGCATTGCTTGGATACCAAAATCACAGATACATATTTCTATTTAGCTAATAGAAAAGTGTTGTGCATATGCCTTGGCTGAGTCAGTTAATAAATGAAAAGCAGAAAAACAAACAAACCCCCACAAAGCAATCTTATAAATTACGTGTTATGAGCAATTTCCTCTATTAGTTGCATTGGGTCTATCTGTACAACTGAAGGAAAGCAACCAAATTATTTCTCTAGTTTTAATGCCCTGTTTAGGAATAAAAAGTTATCTTAACTTTTCCTGGTGGCCTGGAGAAGTTGTAGATACTTCATCACTGGAGGGTTTAAGAAAAGACTGGACAGCAAAAATTGTATGGATATTTATTAGAAATTATATTAGAAGAAGAACAAGTTAAAGAAACTATGATTGCTTGGGGGAAGAATTTTGGATATGGGATCGATTTAGAGAAATGGCAAAAATTGTGGTCTCAAAATTATAAAATGACAATGTCAACAGCATATAAAGAAAATTTGTATAAGATGTTTTACAGGTGGCATTTTCCCCCAACAAGAATAGCAAGAATGTTCAAGAATAAATCCGAAAAATGTTGGAAATGTCATCAGACACCTGGCTCATATTACCATATGTGGTGGACTTGTGTGGATGCTAAAAAATACTGGACTAAAATCCACACGTGGTTGGAAAAAATGACAAAAAAACATATAGACTTGAAACCAGAGATATTTTTATTGGGAATTTTACCTGAAATATATAGTAAAGACTTGAAATACCTGATTGTAAATGTGTTAACAGCGGCTAGGATTGTATTTGCTAAAAACTGGAAAAATGAGAAAATAACATCATAGGAGGAAATCATTAAGAAAATATTGGAATATGCTGAAATGAGTAGATTGGCATTTGAAATTAGAGAACAAGAGGATAAACAATTTTATAAAATTTGGGATCTATTCTATCAATGGTTAGACAATAAAATACAGTAATGAAATATGTAGACTCTTAGAAAATAATAAATATATAAAGATGTACTTCTTTCTTATTATATCTACAAAATGATTTTAGGATAGATTTGGGATGATAATATGAACTGTTATAAAACAAACTGAGTAAATTATGATTATCTTGTAAAACATGAATGATTAAAAGTATAGTCAAATGATTGATTAATAATGATACTAAGGTATTTAATTTTTGATTGAAAATACGAGATTATATGCAATGTAATTGTAATTGAAGACTACAAAATGGAAGCACAAAACAATTTGTAAACCAACCGGCACACTGTATGCACACCTATGGAAGATGGCTTGATGTTTTTATGTTTTGTTTGTTTATGTTTGTTTTTAAAAACCAATAAAAAATTATTAAAAAACAAAAAAGTCTGGACAGCCACTTGTCTGAAAAAGGTATAGGTTCTCCTCTTTGAGCAGTGGATTGGACTAGAATCCTTCCAAGGTCCCTTCCAGCTCTATTCTGATTGGTTGATTGATTTCCCTAGCCGATAACCTCTAGAAAATACTAGACAGTAGTTCACGTTATCCACAGCCAATATGGCTATTCATTTTTAGTCAATTTAATTTATTTGGTTTATGTCCAACCTTTCTGTTCAATGAAATATTCCAGGCAGCTGTGTAGACTGTCTGGATTCCAGTAGCGAGAGTTGTAATTCAACATACCTGGGACACCAGCCAGAGAATCCTGCACATTGCAGATCACACCAGACAACTTCTGATTTCTAGTTAATTGCTTTTCCCATTTTTCTTGGTGTCGGGGCATAGTATATGTCTGTCTGAAAACTAAATCAATGCACCCTCTTCTTTAAATGTTGTAGATGCAGAAGAGACAACTAGCATGATATATATAGCCTTTGTTAATATTCTCTTGTTAACAAATTGATTAAGTAATGAGATAAACGGTGGGATGGTGGTTAAGTAAGCTCCACTGATTGATGAAGGACATACTCCCAGGTAAATGGACTTACAGACATCTAGTATTTTTAACCTTGCAGCTTCTTGCATCGACGTGCACAAACATCTATATAATTTCATCAGGCTTTTCAGCCACGGAAGCCGTTTTCTAAGATGTTCTGCTTCTACCTAGTGGCAGAACGATGAACTGTGGGGACACAAACAGCCCACACGTTTGCTGTTCTTTAAAAAGTTGTTGGCACCAGTGTGCCAACTGCAAACTCTGCCAATTTGGAATCACAAAAAGTGTGAATACAGGCATAGCTTAGCTACCAAGTCCCGTGAGAATATTTACCCTAGCAAGTGAAAAGCTATTTATCATAGCAAGTAAAAAGCCCACCCTTTCTGCTCACTACAAAGAATAAACAGAAAAGTTATAGTGGCCTGGCATTTCCTCTATAGAAATATAGATGGAATGGATGACTTGATCTTAATTGGATTTAAGATTTTCCAGGATTTATACCCTCAAAGATGACAGTGGAGTAATCTTAGATTTTGGAATGTAATTGACTTATGAAAGGAGTGCGATTGTGCATCATTCTGTTATATTATTAAAATATGGTAAGCTAGCCCTGCAACATCTGATGGCTCTTTTCCATCTATAGTACTTCAATTGCATGCAGAACCTCTGCCCTTTTGTTTCTCATCTCTATTCTTTATTCATGGTTTAGTTGTACTATTTTGACACATTAGAAAAGGAGAGCGGTCCTGTCAATGGAGTTTTTCTCTGTGGTAATAATCTGCATGTAGTTCCTGAACTAGTTTCTTTGAATTTTTTTGTGACTTACAGAAAGGATCTGTGATCACATTTGTGATTTATTTTCCCACTGATTTATATTGGGAAACCAAATGTAATATATTGGGTTATTATTATTAATGCTCTTATGGCTAATTAATTAAACAGGTTCATGATCTAATATAGTTATTTGATGACCTTGAGCCGCTCTGTGTGTTTTAATTCTTGCAGATTTAGTGGAGTCCTTTTAAATTTTCAGGAAAAAAAGCAGCACAAAAACCTATTTCTGAGTTTTTGTTTTTTTGCTTTATCAATGTAAACGGTATAAAAGAGAAAAAGAAAGATATCATATTAGACATAAAAGATAGACCAAGGTCAAGAAACAAATGCTGCATTGGCCTAAAGCTACTTTTATCAGAGTGACTATAAGCTGCAGAAACTTCCACATTTGACCGTGCTTTCCATCTCGCCTCTTTAAGGGGTCTATCTTGGGCATTTTCATAAATTTCTATTTTCATATGAGTTTAAATCACGTTCATCTGTCTGCTGCTTCAAGAACAGAGTTTCCTTCTCTGTGTCAAACTATCCTCTCTACTTTAATCTTTCTCAACCTTGGCAGCTCTAAAAAGGGTGGACTTCAACTCCCAGAATCCCCCAGCTAGGCTTTGGGAGTTGAAGTTCACACATCTTAAAGCTGCCAGGGTTGAAAAAAGACTTCTCTACCCTTAAACCTTTCAACCTCTTTTGTGAAAACAGCACTCCTCCTTTCTAGAAATTGCTTAGCAAATTAGCAAATTTAATGTGTATTTGCTTAGCAAATACACATTAAATATTGGGGCAACTGTTTGCTGAGCCTCTCTCAACTGCACATATATCATTGAGGCCTTTTAACAAAACTGATTTGGAGCTTCCTTTTTTTTTTCTTTCCAATTTTTGTATTTAAAACACACACACACACACACACACACACACCAAAAATGGGAACATTTCCCAGATTATAATTGCCCATAATGACATAATTACAGAGATACTGCGGCACGCATCTTTGAAAAACCACTCAGCAATACCTGTTCAAATAATTTATAATGGGAGGATTATTTCCCCTCTCTTTGTGAAACTATACTGAGTGATCCCTTTTAATGAAATTATACAGGTGTCTAAATGATCTGGCACTCAGCATCTTAGATAGCAAGTACAGACATTTAACCACAGGGTGATAATGCATATAATCCATTTATTGAATCTGTTGCAGATGCTTCAGGTGGAATCAATGCCTAGAGGCAATTTTCGATGCACATGTAAGTGGAGGCTGCAGGGACATTGTCTTTTCTGAGAAAGCCCCACTTTCCCAATTCTTTATTTTCCAAGATAAGAAACTAAAATAATATCAATAACTGAAAGCCATCTGGGTTAGTCAGGAAAAGGACACTGAAAATGAACACTGGTGTGGTGGCGGCCCGTGGTTTGAGGTCCGGGCGGAGCCGGGTGAGATAAGAGGCAGGTACCCTGTGGGCTTGGGCTTCCGCTGTGGCATGTTCCTGCTGGGCGACCCCATGGGGCCGCAGGAGAACTGTGGGCTTGGTCCCAGGCTTGGTGTCTGCTGGGGTGTAATCTTCCAGGGCCATGGGGAGATGGGTAGAGGAATCCATCAAGTCCTAAGGGCTATGTCTTATCCCACCCTGGGATAAAAGTGAGGGGGACATGGGCGTAGGGAGCGATTGCTTTAAAAGCATGCCCTTCCATCCAGAAAATTTCTGACTTTTATATTTCCTAGAATTTCATTCTTCTAGAAGAGGGGGGGCCAAAGGATACTGTACAATCCCCATTCTTTCCCTACTCCACTAACCTGATTTCCAGCTCCATTCTCCTGACCCAGCTGATCAGCTGGGACTCGGGAGGCAGAGAATAGATGGGGTTGGGGCCAGTCAAAAGTGGTATTTGCCGGTTCTCCAAACTACTCAAAATTTCCGCTACCGGTTCTCCAGAAGTGGTCAGAAGCTGCTGAATCCTACCTCTGAGGCATGCCAGAAACCAGGTTGCTCAAACAAGCAAAGCCCCATCCATGGGATGCAGGCACAGTGAAACCATGCCACTTCTAGTCCATGGCAAAACCTCTCTCCACGGAACCACTCCCTGGTGTCCAAAAGGTTGGGGTCTGCTGGTTTAATGTACTATCTGTTGATGAGTTGTTCTGTTCTAGTGATGGAAGGGATTTTTATTGCTGGATAGGACATGGAAGGTTCACTGAATTCGTACAAGGAAGATCTGCAGCCAAATGTTGCAATATCTCATTGCTCTCTAATACTAATTTTTAATATCATCCCTTAGTCATTGCCTTCCTCCAAGACAAAATTGTCTGTCTGGGATTCAAAGAACCAGCCCATCCTTTCCTTTTCCCACATGTTTCCTCAACAAATCATGACGATATCAAAATAGCAGTGGCAGTAGCACTTAGGCTTATATACCACTTCATCGTGCTTTACAGCACTCTCTAAGCAGCTTACAAATATTAGCATATTGCCCCCAACAATCTGGGTCCTAATTTTACTGACCTCAGAAGGATGGAAGGCCGAGTCAACCTTGAGTGAGTCAGGATTGAACTCCTGGCAGTGGGCAGAGTCAGCCTGCAATACTGCATCCTAACCACAGCGCGCCACAACTCTTGATGACACGTAGGTCATAGTGTCCCCAAAGAATCCTTGTGCCTTATTTGATGCAAGTACACAAGTGAGTTGATTTGTATAATGATGCCACAATGCCTACATCTTCATTTGCTCCCTCTTGCTGCACCACCGATGCCCCTCCCAGTTACAGTTCCTACTAGTAGTCATTTGCAGTTGCTAATCATTCCACATTCTTTTAAAGGACAACTCTCACAAATGTTTGGTTTTGGACCGTGCTGATCTGTCTCTGCTTCAGTGTGTGAGCCCTGCTGCTCCACATCCTTCAAACTGGCTTTTAATAGGAATGATTCACATCCCGTGACCATTTTTTCACAGTTTATGGCTGCTAATATTATTTGTCAACTAAACTGCTAAAATTTCTGGCTTCTCAATAACATCCACAGCAATTTATGCATATATTCTTGCAGTAGAGAAAACTAGGAGATAGAGGTGAAAGAAGCTGTACATAGTTACTTCTGCAATAGAAGGGATCTTCCTCTGTTGGCCCTAATAGCAGCATCTACTCCTAAAATCCAAAACAGTAGAGAAGGCAGGCAAATTCAGCTGAATGATCTTGTCTGTTTCTTAATGCACGAATCTCGTTTTCTAATAAAACAATAAAAACAAAAATGGGACAGTGATAAAGCTTTAAAACTTTAAAAGTATTTTATTTTGAGCAACCTTTGTGCTTTGTACATACATTTTTTTCTAGCTATTTTAAATATGTACAACATAATTCTGCTACACACATCTGTGTAACAAGAAAGCCAAGTTACCGTGAGTAACTTTCTAGCTGCAATTCAAGGCTGAGACAGGCTGAAAATGCTTGTTGGAGATGAATATCCAGTCTGGAAGTTCTTGATTTGTTGCCTGAATGCACTGCCATTGTATTGTTGTTAACCTAGAGGACACAAGTAAGAAGTATGTAAAAAAACAAGAATCTAACTTCAAATTTAACTACAATACACCACCATGCATCCTGTACTATTTTCCCTATACAATATCTCTATAGCTTCTGAACATACAATGCATTCTTTATGCAGAACAGACAATTAGAATCAATCAATCATCCAACATAGCCTAATAAACGTGTAACAAATTAACTCTATATTCTGTTATAATCACACCCAAAGCTGTAATATATTTTGCTCTGCCTATTGACTCCTGCACTGCGGGCAGAAGAGGCGGGCAATGACAAAGACAGAAGAGGCGGGATTCAGCACTGCAAAAGGACCCCTCCACCACAGCCTGTCTTGTATTCACCAAAGGAGTGGCAATATTTGCTCCATAAAATGCACAGACATTTCCACCAACTTTTTTTGGGGGGGGGAGGGGTGTCTTATAAAGTGAAAAATATGGTACTTTACTTCTTTGCTTTCTCTAAAGCAAACCCCGCCCCCTAAATTCTAGATTCAATTTCCTGAGAATAAGCCTCATTGGAATTGGTGGTGATTTTTCTAAATATATATGATTGCATAATAGTTTGTATGCTTGGATAAAGCAATTTATAAATAATAATATAATTGTTTTCTTTCATCAGATAATTTTGAGTTATGTGAAAATACATTATTTTGATAACTATGCTTTCATAAAACAATACGTATGCATATACAGGTACATGCACACACACACACACACACACACACACACACAAAGACTGCCTCTATAGTTAAAATAATCCCATTATTCTTAAAATGTAAAGTTAAAAATGATTGTAGGAATGCTACTGCAATTATACTATAAGTAAATTAAGGAAGAAGCAGAACTGATAAAAGACAAATGATGTGTGATAAATTGATAAATAATGTCAAATGAATCTTTAATGCTTGCTAATCCCACTGGAATCACAAAACCTGCTTCTGAATAAAGTTGCATATAATTAGGCTGTAAATTATACATATGCCAACTTCACAAGTCTTTGGGTATTATGTGCATACATTTTCCATTTACTTATGTTTCTGTAAATAAAATATATTGCAGTAAAAAAATTAAAAATAGAAATTCAGAAGAAACAGATAGAGACCAGGTAGAATTATTTTTAATAGACTCAGTTAGAGAGAAGGTATTTGCTGTATACTGCTCATTCAATGAAAGAGCCATTGAACTGAGTCGATATGCTTTATTCCATTGCCTGTAATGGAGATTTTAATACAGCACTGCACTCAGGACACACACACACACACACATGTACACATGCATTTGCCTATATCCTACATGTATTTTTTATGTGCAATACTATAATCCCCTGCTCAGTCCCATCTTCAGAAGGCGCCTCTTCCTCTCCTTTTATGCTTTTAAATGTTTATAAGACTTATTCACAAATGGGCTGACAATGCATTAGTAAGTCCTTAACCAATTGACTAATTGATCTATGCATTTTTTAAGAAAGTGCTCTAAAAATTACTCCAAATTAACATTGATCAACAATGAAAAGCCATAAGAAATTGTGGCCACCAACCCTCCGAAATAATGTGTCCAGAAATAAAGCAACATTGTCTGGCTGCCTTTCTGACAGCATAGATACATATTTCAGACTTTTGAAAGAAGTTTTTGAGTACCAGCCTCCAAGAAAATAAAATTAAAGGTAGTTCTCAACTTATGACCACAATTGGGTCTGGAACTTCCATCAATAAGCAACGAGTCACACCTGATTTTATGATATTTTTTTCACCATTGTTTTTAAGCAAATCATGCAGTTACTAAGCAAATCTAGTTTCCCCTATTGAATTTGCTTGTGGGAAACCCTTTTGGAAAGTCACAAATGGTGATCACATGATCCTAGGACACTGCAACAGTCATAAAATTTGGGGTTTGGCAACTACATGCCAGTTGCCAAGCGCCCAAATTTTGATCATGGAGATGCTTGCAATGATTTGCAAGGGTGAGATCATAAATCACTTTTTTTCCAAACTGTTGTTAACTTCAAATCATTGTTAAACTATTGACATATTAAACTGAACATATTTATATATTTATTCATATGAATCTATCATTTCATTTCCTAAAGCCCCAGGCCATGTTTTTTCTTTAAAAAAAGATGTTTGAAGCAGTAAGCAGTTTGAAGAGTTTAATTCAGAACTCTTCCTCTTTGCTACTTACATTGTGGGGGAAATGATTTCCAGGTTAAATCAAGTTAATGAATGATGACTGACAATTAGTAGAACTCTCAATCTATTAATGGGAAATGGAGGAACTGATCTGGTGTGGTGGCACAGTGGTTAGAATGCAGTATTGCAGGCTAATTCTGCTGACTGCCAGCAGTTTGATCCTCACTTGCTCAAGGTTGACTCAGACTTCCATCCTTCTGAGATCGGTAAAATGAGACTCAGATTATTGGGGGCAATATGCTGACTCTGTAAACTGCTTAGAGAGAGCTGTATAGCACTGTGAAGCGGTATAGAAGTTTAAATGCTATTGCTTTTGCTATCGCTATCTTCCAACCCCAACTCTTATTCTATCAAGAACTTTCCTCAAACTTAAAGAATGAGTATGAGCGTTGAGATAAAGCTTTATCAAGAGAAACTGATTATCTCGTACCATATCTATTATTATTTTCCACACCATCGTTGCCCATTCCAAAGTGCTCAAATTAGGGCTATATTCCTAGGTTGCAGAATTCCAGATTAACACCAGGTGGCAACAAAAAGTTAATATCCCTTTGGTCTTATCTAATACAGTGGAGCCTCGGGCCGCGATTGTAATCCGTTCCAGGTTTTCGGCCACAACCCAATTTGGTTGTGACCGGAAGCATGACCATCTGTGCATGCGTGGACAAACCCCGCCAAATGGCACAGAAGGGGAAATTGGCGCGGAAAAGGAAAAAGATTCCTTTTCCGCGCCGATTTTGTTCGCCACCCGATTTTTGAATCGTGACCCACTTCAAAAACCAGGTGGATTTTTTGTTCACCACCTGATTTGGTCACGAACAGAAACATTTGCAACCCGAGGTTCTACTGTACTGGTAGTCACTGGAATTTTTTATTTAGCCCAGGTATTTTGGGTTCAGATCATCGATCCTGGTCAGATACTACTAAATAATAATATCAGACAAAATAAGCTTTCTTTATGCCTTAATCTCCATGCAAGAAAGATGCCCAATGTCTCTATTCATTATAAATTTATTTTGATGAACTGATATAGATTAGAAGTTGCAGTGGTCCAGGTTTTATATTCAGAAGATGTCATGCTTGCTGCACTTTCCACTTCACATTTAAAAAGAATGAAAAATGGGTTCTGAATGTTTAATCAGAATAGTTAAGAATGGATAGGCAGCCTGACTTTTCATGAAGCAACTTTGTAGAATTCTAGATATTGGAATCAATTAAATCTCAACCTTTCTTGGGAAGAAACCAATCGGTTTTTAAATCTTTTTCTTTCTTTTCCCCTTCTTTCTTCTTACAACAACCAGAATATTCAAAAGAAAAATAAAAAAATAAAACAGTCCCAAAGTTATCAGTCAGTCCAAACCAAGGCAGAGTTCTCACTTTCTCCTTCTGGGTAATATCAATCCAAGAGAAAGAAAGTCCAAATCTGTTTAAAATCTTATTGCAATATATTCTAGTCTTCAAATCCTTAAGGCATCTGCTCCAACAAAGTCTTAGCATACAAATGTTTTCTTTTAATCCTCTCTTCCCACTCATCGCTTAAAACCAATTTTCACCTAAAAGAAATAGGTTTCTTAATATCAGTTATTTATTCCGTAGGAAAAGAGGAAAGCTATCCTTTCAGCACCTTCAAACAGCCGCTTTTTTTTCTTTCTGGCAGGTATTATTCAGAGAAAGTCATACTTTTCAGGAATTTTATTAAATATGTCTTAGAGTCCTAGGAGCCAAGAAAAACTTTCTCCTCTCAATCACTTTCTCCACTTCCTCCTGCAGCGCATTCTTACCCGGCTGCCAGCTTCTTTGTGGCGGCCATTACTGACCGCCGGCTGCACCGTCCTGGGAAAAGGAGTTCTGCCGGCCAGGGAGGAGTAGTCACTGGAATTTTTATTAGCGCGGCAGGATCGCGCAGCTTCGCAAATCCCTGCCGCTCGCGGCTTCGACAAACCGGAAGTTCGTAGCCCAGGTATTTTGGGTTCAGATCATCGATCCTGGTCAGATACTACTAAATAATAATATCAGACAAAATAAGCTTTCTTTATGCCTTAATCTCCATGCAAGAAAGATGCCCAATGTCTCATTCATTATAAATTTATTTTGATGAACTGATATAGATTAGAAGTTGCAGTGGTCCAGGTTTTATATTCAGAAGATGTCATGCTTGCTGCACTTTCCACTTCACATTTAAAAAAGAATGAAAAATGGGTTCTGAATGTTTAATCAGAATAGTTAAGAATGGATAGGCAGCCTGACTTTTCATGAAGCAACTTTGTAGAATTCTAGATATTGGAATCAATTAAATCTCAACCTTTCTTGGGAAGAAACCAATTGGTTTGCGGAGTAACAAGAAAAATGTTAACAACATCCTAGGTCACAGGGAGAAACAAATACTGTCTCTTTGTAGATCATCAGTAGATTCCATAAGCGGAATAAAATATCCAACGGGTAACACAAGGAAAATCTAATTGGTACCAATCAGGGTCCAAGAATCCATGGGTGGAAGAATTTTCTAGACCCATGATGGCGAAACTATGGCACGCATGCCACAGGTGGCACGCAGAGTCATTTGTGCGGGTATGCGAGCCCCAGCCAAACTTATCTGCACTGCACATGTGCGTGCTTCCCAGATGGTTTTCGGCCTCCCAGAGGCTCGAGGGAAACCTCTGCAGCCTTTGGAGGCCAAAAAACAGGCCCGTTTCATCACTTCCGGTATTTGGAGGCCGAAAAATGGGCCTGTTTTTCGGCCTCCAAAGGCTGCAGAGGTTCCCCTCGAGTCTCTGGGAGGCCGAAAAAGGCCTCAAACGGGCCGAAAATCAGCTGGGAAGTGCGCACATGCGCAGTGCGGGTAAGGAGGTGGCGAGGTGTGTGGGTGTTGCATGGGGGGCAGGGCGCATTGCATTGTGAGGGCCGGCACACGCGCTTTCGGAAGAACCACAACAAAAAGGTTCGCCATCACTGTTCTAGACTCTAAGACGTATCTTTGGAGCTCTGATAGTTAAGTACTGTGTCCCCCAAATTGTGGCAATTGAGGGAAGATGGGAAAGAGGGAAAAGGAGAGTTGTATGACCACAGGTAGTCCTTGACTTACAACAGTTCATTTAGTGACCATTAGAAGTTGCAGCAGCACTGAAAAAAGTGCCTTATGACCATGTTTCACAGTTACGACAAACAGTCACGCGATTTACATTCAGATGCTTGACAACGGGTTCATATTTACGAAGGTTGCAGTGTCCCAGGGTCATGTGATTCCCTTTTGCGACCTTCTGACAAGCAAAGTCCATGGGGAAGCCAGATTCCCTTAACAACCGGGTTACTAATTGGTGAGAAAAGTCGTAAAATGGGGCGAAACTCACTTCACCAATTTCTCGCTTAGCAACATAAATCCTGGGCTCAATTGTGGTCGTAAGTTGAGGACCACCTGTATTTTCTTTCTCCACATCAGCTGCAAAAGCAAGCCTGAAACCCCCAAAGACCAGAAGTGGGCACCAGGATAGCTGGACACGACCTTTGGAGCTCTGCCTCCTTTGCAAGTCCCAGTTCTTCCTCACCTTACCTCACCTCACCTCCAGCAATCTGGGTGACAGCTGTCCTCTTGTTTGCCAGTAGTTTGCTCAGTGCCCAGACCTTGTGCAAACAGGCCTCTAAAGCAGGGGTGTCCAACCTTGGCAACTTTAAGACTTGTGGACTTCAACTCCCAGAAAGTGGGGGGAAAGAACCATAAACTGTACCCATAATCACCTATTCAACGTGCAAATAATTCCCAGTAAAATTTAAAAACAGCTTCTGGATTCAAATCTGCTTCCCCCACCTCATCTTCATTACCTACAGATCAAAGACACGTTTGGTGTCGGATTGTTGATAGGTAAGCTAAACTGCGTAGAGTCATTGCCTCATTTGGAATTTGGCAATATTCCTATTTGAGGGGGTATTTGGACTCAGATTAACAGAGTTGAAAGGGACCTTGTAGGTCTTCTAGTCCAACCTGGCCCATGCCCAGGCAGGAAACCCAACACCATTTCTGACAAATGGCAGTCCAGTCTCTTCTTGAAAGCTTCCAGGGATGAAGCACCTACAGCCTCTTGAGGGCAACTTCTGTTCCATGGGTTGATTGTTCTCACTGTCAGAAAATTCCTCCTTATTTCCAGGTTGAATCTCTCCTCGATCAGTTTCCATCCATTATTCCTTGTCTGGCCTTCAGATACTTTGGAAAATAGCTTGATCCCTTTCCTCTCTGTGGCAGCCCCTCAAATATTGGAACAATGCATTAGCTTTGCTGGCTGAGGAATTCTGGGAGTTGAAGTCCACAAGTCTTAAAGTTGCCAAGGTTGGACACCCCTGCTCTAAAGCAACAGTGGTGATTCTTGTAGAACATGGGAAACCATTTCTGAGCGAAGCAGCTCCGTGTGGGACGACACAGTATTTGCCTGTGTCTCCTTATCCTTACCTATCCTTACCTATTGCAGATAACTTGGGAATAATGGGCTTCAAAAATTTTAGCAAGGGGGTCTTTGCCTGGTTGCTGGGTAGGCATGGCCTAGTTGGCCTCTTGCACTACGGCGGGAGGGAGGTGTTTTTGTCCTCCCCAGGCTCCTGAGGCTTTTGTTGTGGTTCGCTGGTAGCAGGTGTGGATGGCTGAGGTCTCAAAGAGCGAGGACTCTGATGAGGGGCCTGTGTGTGATACAGGGATGGAGGCAGGACCATCAGGGAGTGGAGTGCTGCCTTCGGAGATTGTGGAGGCTGGCAGCAGTGATGAAGAGTTCCCTGAGGAGCCTGTGCCCAATGTGCATGTGTGCAGGGCTGCTCGAAGGAAAGAGCAGCTGCAGCAGCACGGGCAACTCGGGAGTAAGGCTGCAAGGTAATGGCCCCTCCTTTAAGAGCTAAAAGCCAGCTGAGAAACTGGAGTTCTTTGCAGGAAGCAAAGACGTTTTTGCACTCAAACCTTGTGGACGTTCGGAATATCTTGGTTGGTGTTTGGAGACTCTTTGTGTTTGGAATATTTCTTGGCAACTTTATCTAGTGTTCTTGGCAGCCTTGCACAACCTTGGCAAGGCTCACTCTTATCAGAGTCAATTAATTTGAAACAGCCTTTTAACCATGAAGGTACGGAATTCGTAAAGAATCATTAAAAGGTTTTGCTGTTACCTCTGTTTCATGTTTGTTTCCCTGGAACAAGGTTTGGGTCAGAACAGTTTTCCTTGAGCTTCCAGGAGGGTGAAAATGGCCTTCCAGAGGCTCTCTGGAAGCTGGAAACGGGCCAGTTTCCTACCTTCCCAAACTTCTGGGAGGCCCGTTTTTCACCCTCCCCAAGCCTCCATGTGCACCCTGCACTTGCCTGCATTCAAAACGGGCCACGTGGGGACTCCTGGGAGGGGAGGGGTAGATGTGGCCAGCCAGGAGTGGGATTTGGGGGTTCTTTGAACTGTGCAGAATCTTAGCTAGGGGTTCTCCCAACTCCTGTGAGCTCCCGGCAGCCCACCCCTGCTTGGGATCTCCCTTAGACATGGCTGGTCAAACTTTTTTGAGGTCTGATTTTTTTTTTTGCTCTATAAGATGGGGGACCTACCTCCTGTTGGATCCATCGTCCCCACCCACCAAACTCTTTAAATAGTGCAGACCAGCAAGAAGGGGTTACCTTCATCCTACTTCCATCTCTATTTTGCTGCCATTAAGTACTAAAAGGGGCTAAGGCTGGAAGAACCAAAGATGATGCCCTTTGGCATTGTCCATGCTAAATAGCTCTGCTAAATTATCTCTGGTATTGTTTCCAATTGCTTTGGAAAATTCTTTCCCTTTTGATATACAAATACAGACAATGCAAATTGCTGTCTGCTGCTTCTGCTCCTCCCTGCTTTCAGCTCATTTTTTGCCAATTAATGTTTGCTGATGTTTAATAAATAAATGTCAAGCTGTATCTTTGCTAGCTGTCCTGAGCAATGAATGTCTTCCTCTGGTTTGGATAGGGATATTGGCTGCTAGTGTGTGGAGGGATGAGGGGCAAATACACCTGAAATTATTCAGAATAATATTCCTCTCCTATCATAGATAAATATGGTAGATGGTACTTGGAGAAATGTGGATGCAGACTCCCTCCCTCTGGCGGATCCCAGGTCAAATACTGTCCCAGAGAGCACCAACGACCTGTCATTTCAACCCTGAGCTATAAATATTCTCCTTTATTGGCACTATCCTTAGCAGGTGATATAGTGATTTGGATAATTAAATGGAAAAATCTATATAAGCTATCAAATTATGCATGTGAAAGTCCTTGATGGTCCAGATCAAAAAGCGAACACAGATCCAACCACAGGCCAAAAATAGGAATGAGGATGACTTTCTGCTGTCAGCGGGATTCTTATATAGGAGAATCACATAATTACACACAGGAAGTTAAATTGTTTAAATGTTGCATTGTTTCTTCAGGCATCAAGATCTGAGACCCTCATCCCAAAACTGATTTGAGGGTTTGGGAGGCTGGGCTTCAAACCTAGAGACACAATTTAGTCTCTTGCTGAGAAGTATAAGTAGCTAAGAAAGGGAATAGATGCTTATTCACTTAAGTCAGCTTTTCAGAAGATACAGACCGTTAAACTAATAGGAGTCTCCACCGAATAAGGAAATGATCGGGCTGTTAAAGAACTAAGACCAATGTTGTCCTTGCAGACAAAGTCATCTTCATTTTTAAACATGATTCCCCTGATGTTCATTTCCAAAACAATAAGAGACCAATGCCTCATGTAGTAGCAAAGAATTAAGCACATACTTCAAAACTGCACATTCTCTATATTTAAAGCTGGTTTTCTTTGCTGGTATATTTGTGGTAAAGCTGGTATATTTGTGTGTGTGTGTGTGTGTGTGTGTATGTGTCTGTTTTCTGTCATGGAGGGAAATGACATTCAGTTCAGTTTGAAAAACTCATAGGGAATGCGTATTCAAGAGGAAACAAGCTCCAGAAGATAAATTCTCAATGTGTGTCATGGGATGTAAAGGCATAAACAAGTTAATTACAGGACAACCAATGGTTGCATTTACCAGTTATTTTTAAAAAACAGCAGCAAAGCTATTGGGTAAATCAAATCTACAGCTCAGGTGTCGTAACTTGTTTCTTTTTAGGTACAACAAAAGTGATTGATGTGATGCCAAATCTTCTCATTCAAAAAGCAGGGGCTCAGGGCTGTTGAGAACATTCCTTCTGGCTTTCAAACAACAAGGATTTTTTTTTTTTTTATGAACCATTTCCCAGGGGAAGACAAGATGAGAATGGTTTCTCAAACTTGGATAGCGATCACTTTATTCTTTCTCAGACACAAAGCAAAGTATATTCCTCTATCCATCCCATGGTTTTTCAACAAAATAACATGGATTGTGTCTTATAATATAGTTTTACTGTAAGAATAAAATGGCATCAGTCCTTAAAAGAGCAATGAAATAACTGTACATAATTATTTATAGTGATTTATTTATATATTATATTTCACATCTTTTAGGCACCCTTTAATGCAGTAAAAATATTAGCACATAAATAAAAATCAGTGGATGTAAAGCCAAAAGAATGACAATAGTTACAGCAAAAGGCCATGCAATTTAATCACACGGTTGGAATCAATAGCCTTTCTTCACTCCTTGCTAAATTTACATAGAAGAGACTCATATGCATTCAGTGTGACTGACTTCCAATAAACATTCATTGAATTCATACTTTACGTTCAAGTGTGAGATTATGTTTGACTGGTTTTAACAAGAGTTAAAGTTTTATTAATGTAAATAAATCCAAGCTCCACCTAAATATGTTTATCTTACATCTTAAGCGGTCCAAGGCATGCTCAAACAATTTTCCTAAGGATTATGCCTGCCAAACATCTGTGATTGAAGCATTATCTATTACTGCAGCTATAAAACAATCCAAAATGCACTCTAAAACTAAATCAGGATACCTTGTGAAAAAGCAATTCTCTTATTTTCCCCTGGTGGTCACTATGGCAGTTTAAAACTCATGCAGCATAAAATGCAGCTCCGGAAGTCCAAAGTCTATTTAAAGTGTATGGTACCTAAAAGTTTTCGTGCATTGTATGGAGGTACACAACTGCACGAGTTCAACTGAACAATTATTGTGTTTCATTGCAATGCTGTGTCATTAGCAATAACATTTTAGGTATCCGCTGAATTTTATAATGTTTTGTTGAATGATGAAATTAAGTCAAAATTATTAGAAGAACCTGAGAAAAAAGACTTGGGATCTCAGTACAGGGAACTAAAGGAAGAATAGATAGAAAAATATTCTAAAGATAATCCTGAACCTTGTGCAATGCCCAGTTCCCCAATCTTGTCAAATTAAGGCTGCCAACTCGCCTTCTCAATAAATCTATTTTATTTATTTATTTGATTTGCCAATTGTTTACAAGATAATAAGTATAAGTGTATACATAGTTGTGAATACATGAAATGGGTACATATAAGAAAAATAAAAGAATAAGAGAAACAATAGGACAGGGACGGTAGGCACGTTGGTGCGCTTATGCACGCCCCTACAGACCTCTTAGGAAAGGGGTGAGGTCAATAGCAGACAGTCTAAGGTTAAAGTTTTTGGGGTTTGGGGAAGAAACTACAGAGTCGGGTAGAGTATTCCAGACATTGACCACTCTATTGCTGAAGTCGTATTTCCTGCAATCAAGTTTGGTGCGGTTTACTTTGAGTTTGTATCTATTGTGTGCTCTTGTGTTGTTATGGTTGAAGCTGAAGTATTCATTGACAGGTAGGACATTGCAATGTATGATTTTATATACCATGCTTAAATCAGACCGAAGACAGCGTAATTCAAGGTTTTCTAGTTCTAGAATTTCAAGTCTGGTGGCATAAGGTATTCTACAACGAGTAGAGGAGTGGAGAACTCTTCTTGTGAAATATTTCTGGACTTTCTCAATTGTGCTAATATCAGATATGTAATGTGGGTTCCAGACTGATGGGCATATATCACTCTTCTCTGTGTAATACAGTATATACCAATGCCAGGAGCCATGTTCCAAAATGGGACCACAGCAATACATTTGTGCTGTCCGCTAATTATAGTAGACATTTCATCAGGTTTTTTTTTTGCAGCATTTAAAGTGGTTTGACAGATCTGATTCTTATTGGGTAGAAATTTTAAATTTTAGTTTCCTCTTATGAGAAACGGACACTTCAGAGTACCATAATTCTTGTTTGAAAATAGCAGGTGGTAACATTTTCTGGAAAAGTGAACTCATCATGGAATGATTACTCTCAAATCAGTTAATAAGTACTTAGAACATTTATCATCAACATTATTCTGCCCTGATGCTTTGTGGCATCAAAACCCCCAGAGGTACCATAATCACATCTTGCCTTCATTTTGCCTTTTGAAGGGTTAACATAATCCTATTCTCTCATCTCTCCTTGTAACAATTAAATGTCCAGATTCTTGAGAGTTCTGGAATTTCCTGCACGTGCCCAGTTTTTAGTCTGTTCTGTCCAACTGGAAAAAACTTTTCTGAAATATTCAGTGGTGGCGAATGTGGTCCATGAGGAAGAAAAGCAATAATTCTTAGATATTTCTTGGTCTCAGCTAATCCCTGTTGACACCTGGTTGGTCCCTGGAAGGAGGAAGGTAGAGTCAACAACCATATGATTGCAAGTGCTGCTATGGACACGTAACAGAATCTGGGAGTCAAGGATTCAGATAATAAAAGACTTTTTATTTCTTCGAGAGAGAACAATTTAAACAGTTATTGAAAGCAGCAAAGACTTGCAAACCAGAAAGTACTAATTTATTCACCAAAAGTATAACATTTTTGTATCAGAAATAAAGATCTAAATTACAGAAGCTTACCATTTCCACACATTTAACTTAGATTAAAATTTGATTTTATGCCATCAATGAGTGGCAGAGATTTGTGGTAACAGGTAAGTCCTCACCTACCTATGGTAATTAGGATGTCAGGCACAAAGGATCAGGACTATAGGCTAAGTTGTAGCATGAAAGATTTATTCAAGCCTACACACAACAAATCAGGGACACGGTGGCTCAGTGGCTAAGACGCTGAGCTTGTCAATCAGAAAGGTTGGCAGTTCGGCAGTTCGAATCCCTAGCATTGCGTAATGGAGTGAGCTCCCGTTATTTGTCCCAGCTTCGGCCAACCTTGCAGTTCGAAAGCATGTAAAAATGCAAATAGAAAAATAGGGACCGCTTTGGTGGGAAAGTAACAGTGTTCTGTGCACCCTTGGCGTTTAGTCATGCCGGCCACATGATCATGGGGACATCTTCGGACAGTGCTGGCTCTTCAGCTTTGTAACAGAGATGAGCACCGCCCCCTAGAGCCAAAAATGACTAGTACATATGTGCGAGGGGAACCTTTACCCTTTACCTTATGCACAACAATTTAGTCAACTAACGGTCAGCACTAAATTGGCATTAGATAAAGGTCAAAGGAATTCAAGGTGGGGCTGACTTAGATGTTTGTGGCAACCTAGGGAATCTAAACTGATGACACTTTTAACTCCATCCCTCCCCCAGGTCTGCCTGCTCTTTTCCTGCATGGGACCAACAATTACTGGTAAGAAATGCAATCATAAAGAGCAATGTCACACAATTGCACCAACTTACACAGCAGTTGTAGCAGTCCCAGTTGCTGTTGTTAGGCAAAGACCATACGATCGCAGTACTCAATGGTCACGTGATCACCGTTTGCAACCCTCTTGCCAGCTTCCTCGTTGACTTTACTTGTTGGAAGCCAACAGTGAAGTGGGGCACTGACTGTTGTAACTGCAAGTTGGTTGCCAGGCACCCAAATCACAACCATGTGACTGCACAGATACCATGATGACTGCGTCTAGGAGGACCCGTCGTAATTTAGCACCATCTTAGCTTCAAATGGCTGCTGAACCATTTGCATTCAATGAGGGATTACTTATACTACCTGGGAATACTAGATAGATTTGCTTTTTTTGGTACCACAAACACCGTGGAACCCTTAGCAAACAAACACTGTGGAAAAGTAAAGATTTACTGTCCAGTACCACAGATACTGCTTTAATGGCCATAGAGCAGTGATGGCAAACATTTTGCACTCAGTATGTCAAAAATTCAGAAAATGCCTACCTTGGCTATGCTGGCCTGTCACACACCTCCTTCCCAGACACAAGAGGCCTCTTTGAATCTCCTCACATGACTCTCTTCTCCTCCGGATTCTCCAGAACTTGCACGAGAGGGCTCTCCTGAAACAGGATCTGTGGCATCTCAGAAATGGGCATGAAAATGCTTGCACCATTTTCTCAGAGGAGACCAAGGCTTTCCCCTGAGGATCCAAAGGCTTGGCTGATCACCAAAGATGGCGGCATGTCATGTCATCTGTAACACACGTCATAGGTTTGCTTTCACTGCTGTAGAGGAATAGAAAAGATAGCTTTGGAAAACATATGAAGAGATGATACCAGAATATCAGCTTAGCCCTGAAAAGGAGAAGAAAGGGAAGGATGAAACACAAATTTGGCCTATTTGAGAAGTATCCCTTAAACTATTTTTTCCCTCAGGGCCTCTTCCCACTTTTAAAAATTAAGGAGGACCCCCAAAGAAATTTTGTTTCTACAGGTTATATTTATCGATATTTATTATATTTAAAGTAGAAAACGACACACTTGCTGTAACTACTGCTTTTCACAATGGTTTGATGCAGTGGTGGGATTCCAATTTTTTTACTACCGGTTCTGTGGGTGTGGCTTGGTGGGCATGGCAGGGGAAGGTCACTGCAAAATCCCCATTCCCTCCCCACCCCACTAACCTGCTTTCCAGCTCCGTTCTCCCGTGCAGGGCAACAAAAGAAGACCCAGCCAATCAGCTGGGACTCAATGGGAGGCAGAGAATAGATGGAGGCGGGGCCAGTCAAAGGTGGTATTTGCCGGTTCTCTGAACTACTCAAAATTTCCACTAGAGGTTCTCCAGAACTGGTCAGAACCTGCTAAAAACCATCCCTGGTTTGATGGGATTTTAATATTGTATTATTTTTCAGCATAGGATGATGAATAATTATGATTTTGGGGGACCACTAAGAGGGTTTTGGGGGTCCCCTCAGAGTGTTTGGCCCACACTTAGAGAAATGCTGCTCTTGTGGATTAGGAGAAAAAGGAAACTCCATCAGATTCAAGATTCTGTATTACACTGTAGACCAAGAGAGTTCTAATAATTCCAATGTCATTTTTCCTTTTTCATAGAGTAACAGAGTTGGAAGGGACCTTGGAGGTCTTCTAGTCCAACCCCCTGCTCAGGCAGGAGGTTTCATTTCAGAGAAATGCTTGTCTAATCCAGTCTAAGTTGAAGGGTTTACAGTGGAATGGACAAGATTCCTCAAAGCAAACACCAATAAGGGGCATAGAATCCTAGTTCTGAAACATTTCAAGTCTCATTTAGCACCGGTGGCACTAAACAAAAGAATCATACCTGATTAAACCAGCTTTTTTGCAGGGCACCTGTGACGCATTCTCAGATTTGACCGTTGACAGGATGGTTTCTGGTCCCTTGACTTTCCTAGTTCCGCTTCTCTAAACCTCTTCCGTGAACGTTTCTTCAGGGACGATGCCCCAAACAGTCCTAAAAACCAGGTTTTAAGTTCTTATCTGCCTAAATGCATTTGTTATTATGGGAAGAAAAATCCAGTCTGGTTCCAAGCCTGGGAAAAAATAGCTGGAAATAAAAATGAGAGCCTTGGCTACAAGGAAAGAGGGTTTCTGTTTATTTGGTTTCCAGAAACGTCAGTGACAGCATGTTTCTGGGGATGGATGACCAGTTGGCTGGGTGAGTGGATGGATCTTTATACAGTTCTGGGATTTAGTGATTGAGATGCTTTAGGGCAGGGGTCCTCAACCACCGGGCCGCGGACCGGTACCGGGCCGTGGAGCACTCTTTACCGGGCCGCAAAGGGAATTTTTTTTAAAAAATGGCGGCTTTCTTTGCCTTTGGTGAATGCTGCTGGGATCGGGGATCAAGGACACAAATGAAAGAAGGGGAGGGAGGAAGCAACCGAAGCCTGTCCTGCTCTCTGGCTCAGCGGCTTCGGTTTCCTCCCGCCTCGTTCCTCTCTCAGTCGCTCTCTCGCTCCTCCACCAGCCCAGGAAGAAACTGCTTCAAAGAAGCCGGGGGTGGCTTTCCTGTCGCCGCAGCTTCCCGAGCGCCCGTTTACCCCACCCCGCCCGCCCATGCGCGGTTCAATTCACAGTGCTCCGTTCTGCCTGCCTGCCTGTCTGGTTGTTTGGGAGCAGCTTCGGCTGAGAATAATAACTATTCGCCTCTTTTTATCAGCCGAAGCTGCTCCAAACGAAGAAGGCAGGCAGGCAGGCAGAACGGAGCACTGTGGATTGAGCGCGGGCGGGCGGGCGGGGTGGGGGTAAACGGGCGCCGGGAAGCTGCGGCGACAGGAAAAGCACCACCCCCGGCTTCTTTGAAGCAGTTTCTTCCTGGGCTGCTGGAGGAGCGATAGAGTGACTGAGAGAGGAACGAGGCAGACACCTAAGGGAGGGAGACACCTGAGGATGGGGCTGAGGGAGGCAGGGCCGAGGCGCTCCCTGAACTTGGTGGTTTGCTGGCAGACGTTTTATTACCCGACTAGGTAACAACATCAGATGTTACCTAGTCAGGTAATGAAACGCCTGCAAGCAAACTACCAAACTGATTCCCGGTCCTTGAAAAATGTTTCTGCTTGAAACCGGTCCCTGGTACAAAAAAGGTTGGGGACCACTGCTTTAGGGGGTTGTGCAATGTAGTGAGCCTTATGTCATTTACTATTTCAATGGTGGTGAGTTACTCCTATTATGTCCTAAAGGTCATGTCCTGTCCTTAGAATTTGGGTGGGGGAATGTAAATTCTTAATGGAATATTTTGATGGCTATTAAAATAGGCAAGATATTATATTTTCCCAAAGGAAAACATGCTCTTAAAGGCAGAAAGCAGCCTCAATAGGAAAATTCAAGCTGCCTCAAACACCAAAGTCTTTAGAGATGGATTACTGTGTGCCCAGGCAGAAATGTAGGGCCCCCTCCTTGGGCAGGGGGTTGGACTAGATGATCTACAAGGTCCCTTCCAACTCTATTGATATGTTATGTTAATTCCATCAACTCCAGTCTGGGGGAGCTGGGCTGAAGGCATTTTTGTTTATGAATAGGCTGGCCTGGATTTAACATATTAACAGAGTTGGAAGGGACCTTGTAGGTCATCTAATCCAACCCCCTGCCCAAGCAGAAGACCCTACATTTCTGTCTGGGCACCCAATAATCCATCTCTAAAGACTTTGCTGTTTGAGGCAGCTTGAATTTTCCTAATGGGGCTGCTTTCTGCCTTTAAGAGCACGTTTCTTTATCCTT
This sequence comes from Notechis scutatus, assembly GCF_049901735.1. Classification (NCBI taxonomy): domain Eukaryota; kingdom Metazoa; phylum Chordata; class Lepidosauria; order Squamata; family Elapidae; genus Notechis; species Notechis scutatus. Next base: position 19,661,625 of record NC_142014.1, read on the forward strand.
TGGGGAAATATAATATTCTGCCTCTTTTTAATATCCACCAAAATATTTCATTCTCTAGAACTGTTGGGGGAGGCTTCCCAAATTACCATTCAGTTGATCGCCATCCTGCCACCAAGCTACCAAACAACCTACTCTCTAATACACAATTTGGTTTCAGAAAAAAAAAAAAACTATCCTGTAATCTGCAACTCTTACACTGCAAAAACATATGGACTACACAACTCAATCAGGGCAAAGCAGGGCTGGGATTCTACCAGTTCGCACCTATTCACCAGAACTGGTTGTTAACATTCTAAGCAGTTCGGAGAACCGGTTGTTAGAAGAAATTCCTGGCCTAATCCTGTAAGGAAGGCAGGAAGGAAACATTCTGGTGTTGCTTACAGAAACTGCCTCTCCATTAACCCTTATTACATTCTTGGCAGGACTAGACATCCTGTCTCAGGAACTTCTCTGGAGCTTTTTTTCCCTCCTTTGCTGGTACTTTGTTTGTGTGGAGTGGCCATTCAAAGTAACAATGACACTGAAAAAAGTGACTTATGACCCTTTTTCACACTTAGGACTTGTTGCAGCATCCCCACAGTCACGAGAGGCCAGGCGAGGAGATGGGTGCTTCGATGTGAGTGATGTTGAGTTGGCCACTCCCACCCAACAACATGACCACCTAAGCCATGTCCACCCAGTCACATGACCACCATGCCACGCCCACCACCTAAGCCACGCCCACCACCTAAGCCACGCCCACAGAACCGGTTGTTAAACATTTGAATCCCACCCCTGGGGCAAAGCACTAGACGCAATCTACATAGACTTCTCTAAAGCAGGGCTCTCCAACCTTGGCAACTTTAAGCCTGGAGGACTTCAACTCCCAGAATTCCCCAGCCAGCTGGCTGGGGAATTCTGGGAGTTGAAGTCCTCCAGGCTTAAAGTTGCCAAGGTTGGAGACCCCTGCTCTAAAGGCTTTGATTCAGTGTATCCATTTCATATATTCATAATTACGTTTATTCTTATACCTACTACCTTGTCAGCGATTGACCAAATCAAAGAAAATCAATAAAAATTAAAAGCTCCACTTTCTAAAGCCCGTCCTTGCAGATCCCGGGCCAACAGAGAGCGCTGTGCGACCAAGCATCTCCAGCCAAGTGATGAAAAGCGGCCTCGGGAGCCCGCCATCTTTCGGCAACCGGGAGCTCCCGGGCGGGTTTGCGCGCTCCTGACGAACGTTCCCCTTTACAGACACTCCCCGTCCCATTCCACCTCGGCGGACACACCTCTCCGCCCCCGCCCTCCAGCGCCTCCGCCCGCCGCCCTGCTTTGGCGTGCAGGTTGGGTTGCCCAGGAAGGCAAGGCAAGGCAAGGCAAGGCCACTTTGGCTACTGCGTCTCGGGCTCTTTTCGGGGACGGCTCCGGGCGACCGAAGGCTGCGGGGTGTCTCCATAGAGACTTTGGAAGCAACCAGATCCCTTTCAAGGTTTTGGTGACAATACGCGAAGAGAAGCAAGAGAAGGGGAGGAGGAGGAGCCGGAGAGGCGAAGGGAAAAAAGCAAGCCCGCAAAAAGTGAAACGCAGCTCCCGCCGGGTCAAACTTTCCTTCCCAAGGCCAGGCGCTCCGTGCGCTCCCGGATCGTCCCCGACGGGCTAAAACAAAAAAAAAAAGACCAATTTCCTCGGCCCTCCGAAACGTGGCTTGAGAACCGAGAAGCGTCGGCCGGAGGAAACAACAAACCACCACAACCCCCAGGCGGGAAAGTTGCGCTTCTTTTCGGAAGGCGAGCCGTAACTTTGGAGCCCCCGAGCAAAGAAGGGGACGCCGTGCGCCGCCGGGCTTCTGGCTCTGGGTGGGAAAAAGGGAAAGAGGCGCGCGTCCCGGAGGATCTGCGCCACGCCGGATCTCTCTTTTTTCCCCCCTGCCGTCGGGGCTTCGGGGCATCTCACTCAACCACCTGAGGAAGAGAGAGAGAGAGAGATCGCGCGAAGAAGCCGCGGCGTTGGCAGCTTTAATGGCGAGGAGGCCGGGATCCGCTTTGGGCACTTGCCGTCCAGGGTGAGCCTCGGCAACGGCCGGCGGCGGGATTTTTTGAGGGGCCCCAGATTGGGTGGCGAGGAGCCATTTTGAGCGCCGTTTCGACGAACCACCCGCCGCCCAACTTTGAAGGTGGGCGAAAACTTCGGTCTCCCCCGTGCCGGAGGAGTGTGTGGGGGGAGGGGGAAGCCTCACCCCTTTCCGGGCTCCCCAGCTGCTGATGGACGAGGCCGGATGAGCAGCTCAGGGGAGTGGATGGATTTTGTAGCCCTTCGGCCGTCCCCCCTGCTTCCTAAGCCTCGGAGATGCTCCGTTTGCCGGGGGCCGCCTGCCTGTCGTGGATCTGGCTGCTGGCGCTCGCGACGGCGGGCTGGGAGCTGCATCTCCTCTGCGGCGGCGGCGGCAACGGCAAGTCGGGCCGTTTGCTCTTGGACCTGTCGCTGGGGCCGGAGTGGCTCTGCGCTCTGGACGAGACTCGGACGCCCCGTCAGCTGAGGGACGCCGTGGAAGCGACGAGCGACGGGCTGCTGAAGACGACGGCGGCGGCGGTGGAGTGCGCGGGCCTGAGGAGAAACCCGCTGCCCCTCCATTTGCGCCTGGCTTCTCCGGCCGGCGGCCTCCTTCTCTCGCTCCGCCTGCCCGTTTACCTGCACGGCTGGGGCTCCCCCGGCCGATCCTCCCACGTTGCCGCCTTGCCTCGCCTGGCCGCTTCTCCAGCTCTTCCCCACGGGCAGCGTTTGGCTTCTCTGCTGTGCTTCCCTCCACCCTCTGGGCAGCGGCAGGTGTTTCCCAAAGTGGGGGAGGCCAAAACGGGACCCCTGCTCTGGGCTCTCATGACCCTGACCAGTTTCCCACGGTGCGCCTGCCCCAACGGCCGGCCTTTGGGGGAAGTTGGGGAGAGACCCCTAGACTGCCATCTTCCCCGAGTCAGCTGCCCCCTGCAGCTTCTTTGTCACTTGAAGAGGACCCAGCGGAGTGTTTTGGTCGAACTGGGAAGGCCGAGGCATTGGGGAGTGGAACAGCCAGTAGGGGATAAATTGGAAGTGAATAGAAGCAGGCAAGAGATTTTCCCCACCCAGAAGGATGGCAATTGGGATTCTGGGCCTCGGGGACCTCGGAGGATGAGGAGTGTGAACAGCCCACCTCAGTTCAAACTGCCCAATTACCAAGTTTCAATTGCTGAGAACCAACCTGCAGGTACCACAGTCATCACCTTAGAAGCCCATGACCCCGACGAAGGGGAGGCGGGCCGACTGACCTATTCAATGGAGGCCTTTTTTGACAAGCGATCCAACGATTACTTCTCGGTTGATTCTAAGACGGGAGCGATAGTCACCAGCCGTAAGCTGGATCGAGAGACAAAAGACACCCATGTGCTTCAGGTAACGGCGACGGATCACGGGGCTCCACGGCATCGCTCAGCCGTCACCTTCCTGACTGTGACCGTCAGTGACACCAATGACCATGATCCCGTGTTTGAACAGCCGGAGTATCGAGAGACCATTAGAGAGAACCTGGAGGTGGGTTACGAGGTGCTAACTATTCGTGCCACAGATGAGGATGCTCCGGACAATGCTAATTTGCTCTATCGCATCCTAGCACCAGGCTCCGGGGAAGGGATTTTTGAGATTGACCCATATTCTGGTGTTGTGAGAACCTGTGCCACTGTGGATAGAGAAGAAGTCTCAGAATACCATCTTGTGGTCGAAGCCAATGACCAAGGGAAAGACCCAGGTCCACGAAGCGCCACGGTTACGGTGCATATCACAGTGGAAGATGAGAATGACAATTCCCCACAATTCAGCGAGAAACGCTACTTGGTACAAATACCAGAGGATACTCCAATCAACAGTCAAGTACTACAAGTAAAAGCCACAGACCGAGACCGGGGCAACAATGCCCAGGTCCATTATAGCATCGTCAGTGGCAACCTGAAAGGCCAGTTTTATATCCATTCTTTCTCTGGCTCTATCGACTTGATCAATCCCCTGGACTATGAGACCATTCGAGAGTACACTCTCAGGATCAAGGCACAGGATGGAGGGAGGCCTCCGCAGATCAATTCGAGTGGGATGGTGTCTATCCAAGTGTTAGACGTCAATGACAATGGCCCTATTTTTGTGAGCACCCCCTTTCAAGCCACAGTGCTAGAAAATGTCCCCGTAGGATACTCCGTGTTACACATTCAGGCAGTAGATGCTGACTCTGGGGACAATGCTCGCTTGGAATACAAAATCTTCGAGCTCTCCCATCTCGCTGCCTTAGCATCCCCAATACAGAGGAATACAGGGTTTCCATTCCAGATCAACAACAGTACAGGTTGGATTACCGTGTCAACTCAGCTCGACCGAGAGACTACAGAGAATTACCACTTTGGGGTGGAGGCCAGAGACCAAGGAGTGCCTGTCATGTCTTCCTCTGCCAGTGTATCTATCACTGTCCTTGACGTCAATGACAACAGCCCTACTTTCACTGAAAAAGTATACCAGCTCAGGCTGAATGAGGATGCGGCAGTAGGCAGCAGCGTCTTGACCCTGACTGCAATGGACAAAGATGTCAACAGTGTAGTAACCTACCAGATCACGAGTGGCAACACAAGGAATCGCTTTTCCATTACTAGTCAGAGCGGTGGTGGTTTGATCACTCTGGCCTTGCCCCTTGATTATAAGCAGGAAAGGCAGTATGTGTTGACCGTCACTGCTTCAGATGGAACTCTGTTTGATACGGTACAAGTCTTCATCAATGTCACAGATGCCAATACGCACCGACCAATTTTCCAAAGTTCACACTATACCGTGAGTGTCAGCGAGGACAAGCCCATTGGAACATCCATTGTAACCATCAGTGCCACGGATGAAGATACTGGAGAGAATTCAAGAATTACTTACATCTTGGAAGATAACATCCCTCAGTTCCGCATTGATCCGGACACAGGAACCATCACTACCTTGATGGAATTAGACTACGAAGACCAAGCTTCTTACACATTAGCCATCACAGCCCAGGACAACGGGATCCCCCAGAAGTCTGATACCACCTATGTGGAGATCCTCATTCTAGATGCCAATGACAATGTACCTCGTTTTCTTCGAGATCGGTATCTGGGCTCTGTTTTTGAAGATGTACCCCTGTCCACCAGTGTTTTGCAGGTGTCCGCGGTAGACCGTGACTCGGGTCCCAATGGACGCCTGACTTATACTTTCCTGGGTGGGGACGATGGTGATGGAGATTTTTACATTGAAACCACATCCGGGGTGATACGGACGTTGCGCAAGCTGGACCGTGAAAATGTGGCTGTCTACAGCTTGCGTGCTTTTGCTGTGGATAAGGGTAGCCCACCGCTCAATGCCTCTGTCGATATCCAAGTTACTGTCCTGGATATCAACGACAACCCCCCTGTTTTTGAACACGATGAATTTGACATCTTTGTTGAGGAGAACAGCCCTGTGGGTTCAATCGTGGCCAGGATTAGTGCAGTAGATCCTGACGAAGGAACCAACGCGCAGATCATGTATCAGATTGTAGAGGGGAATATTCCTGAGGTCTTCCAGCTTGACCTTCTTAATGGTGACCTTACAGCCCTGATGGATCTGGATTACGAGAGCCAGACAGAGTATGTAATTGTGGTACAAGCTACCTCGGCCCCACTTGTGAGCCGAGCTACTGTGCACATACGCCTGCTAGATCAAAACGACAACCCTCCTGTGTTGCATGACTTTCAGATCCTATTCAACAATTATGTCACCAACAAATCCAATAGCTTTCCTTCTGGAGTGATTGGCAAGATCCCTGCCCATGATCCTGATGTATCTGACCAGCTTGACTATACCTTTGTCCAAGGCAATGAATTAAACCTGCTGGTGTTGGATTCTGCTACTGGAGAACTGAAGCTCAGCCGAGATTTGGAGAACAACAGACCCTTAGAGGCCATAATGAAAGTATCGGTTTCTGGTAAGTGTATTTCTTTTGGAGTTTGTGAAGTCAGATAATGGTAGCTGCACTCCGTTTATTTATTGGACTGACAGCATAGGCAAATGGGAACTTTATACATTTTGATTTTTAATTTTCTGTTCTGGCTGGGCAATTCTGGGAGTTAGTTCATGGATCTTAAAGTGACTGAGGTTGAGAAACACAGTTCTATACTGATGTATTTTAGTAAGAAAGCTGAAAGCAGACAAGGAAAACTGTTGAACAAAGTCATGCTTTGTTTTGATACTAACTCTTTAGGAAGATTTAGCTAGTCATATTGTGATCCACAAAAACTTGGATAATATAAGGTTAATCAAGGTATAATGAATTTCTGCTGGTGAGCTTAAGTTTAAATTATTCAAATGTTGAACATATATTAAAAATAAGTCAATAATAAGCTAGATCCTTCGAAGTCAGCTGTAGTTCCTGTTCCCATACCTTCAGAGCTTTGTCCCAAGCATAGTTAAACTAGTAGCATTAGGAAATTTGACTTAGTTCAGATGAATCCTAACTGTCTATATTGGATGATTCCTTATAATTATAATGAATATGTCTGTAGGAGGAAATGCTCAACAAACAGCTTTCTTGTGAGATTATAACGGATGTATCTATCTAGAATATTTATATAATTTAACACGATTAACATTTTAAGCCCAAAGTTCATTAATGTAAATGAAGAAGATGGCAACAGTAGAATTAATAATCCTAAAGCAAACCAGAAGCAGAAGATTTGGCAGGATTCCTGCCTTTTGTATATATCTATTGTCATTATTTCCAGACATATTTTAGTAGGAGTAGAAGACTTTAAGGGCAAATTCCATAGCATCCTGTTTGATGATTAACATAATACATTTTGCCTAGCCAAGATAAATCTAAATGCATTTGCAGTATTAACAAGGATTACTTTGATATTGTTGGTGTAGTAAGAACAATGTATCACTATCTCTAAAGCAGAACAAAAAGGATTTCCACATACTAATTAATATGATGCTCCAAAAATATGTAGGGACAATATTTTGGCTCTAAGAGGCAATATTCTGGGCGATGTAGCTTTCATGGACAAATGTTACACAAGTAAAAACAGTTTTATAAACCCTCCTGTGAAATTAAAGGAATTTAGGCTGGATTTTATCTTCTAATTTTATTTTGCCATGAATTTTCATAGGCAAGACTGGCTCCATCCATTCGACTTTATGAAGAGTTTAATTAGTTAGAGAGCTTAAAAAAACTTGCATTGAGTCTGACTAAATGGCTTTAAGTGCTCTTGAATACTATTTCATTATTATTTTGTAAGCAACTTTGAAAAATATTAGGAAATTAAGAATTGTAGAAGCAATCTCATTCATTATAGTAGACATCTAGTTGCTTCCTGCAAGAGTTAGTTGCACATCAGGTAGTTAGTTTTAAACAAAATTTACGTTGGATCTTATTCGGCAAAGCAATTCATGTGTTTAAATGTACCAGGTTTTGTTTTCTAAGATAAACTAATATATTCTACTGGAGATTGCTAATCATTTCTTATGTTAAAATGGCTTTAAAATATTCAAATAGTTTATGTGCTTAATAGTCAATTTTACTATAGAGTTATATCTGAAAAACACATAAAGCACATTTTGTAGGGAATAATCTGCTCTTGCATTTGGACTGTCATTCAAACTGTGCCATTGCTCTTTATAATTATAGCATCAGTGTGGCCAAGTCCAGCCTTTTCCAGTTTTATTCTTCTGGGTTGTTTTTTTTCAAGCGTTCCAACCATCTGTAGCTCTTGTTGACCTTTTGAGCCTTATTGTGAACTGTATCTTGTTAGAGATGCTTTTCACTCCCGATAGTCTTTTTGCTTTTGTGTGAAATGGCTTCAGCATGTGTATTAAATTTGAAAGGTGTTTTTCCTTGCCCCCTTTGTGTTGAAATGTTACTCAAATTAGTCTGATTCTGTCAGCACTTAATTAGAATGCAGTGCCAAGGAGAGGAGAAGTCAAGTCAGCGCAACAGTAATTCTATCATGCTTACGCAACAGTGCTAACACTCACCTTTAGCTAATAGTAATACTGTTAAAATCTATTACTTTATTCAACTTATTCTTCCTTTATTTCACTAGATTTAGATGCCAGTTACTCTGGGTGGTTTGCAATTTAAACAAAAAACAATTATTCCATATATACAATATGGAAAAAAACCAACGTCTGTCGAGACAGTATACTAAGTACATTTGATAACTGAGTAAGATTTCATTCAGATCTTTACCAATAATTAATTGTAGTTAACATAGTCCTTACTTCTGTGTTAGGTAGAGATTTCCAGAGATAATATCTGAGTTGACTTGATTATATTGGCTTGTAGTGACTTGTTTTGGATTCTGCCTATGGTCATAGTCAAGCTGAATCAACTGATAACAGTATAATAATATCTAATGTTGAAAGATAAAGGACATGTCATAAAAACAAACCTCAAACATGAGTTGATAAAGTTCAACACAGAAGGAAAGGAGTTTAAGTTAAGATTTTCACTATAATAATCCTAAAGATTCCAGTGGATGTAAGCAGATTGAATATATCTAAAAATGAATTTAACATGTGAACGTTTCAATGTTTCAAATACCACTGTGTGTGTTTATTGTCTTCAAGTCTGTTGTTTCTATAGGATTTCCCTGGGGAACCAAGTGTCAATCTAAACAACCCCTTCATTCAGACCCAAATTAAAGCTCTTTGAAATATGGTAATGACTGCCTTAATTGAAGGAACAAAATGCAACACATAATTATTTGTACACAGTTACAGGGGTATTTTGTATAAGCGTGGGAATTTATAGTGGTGTGAGTATTATTTTTACTGGAACTGTAAATATATTGCAGCGTATATTGGCTTTATTGCTTCTGTGCAATTTTAACTCTAGTTGGTTTTTACTTCTTAATTTTAACTGTGGCTGGAACAAGTCTGGATCCTTCAGTTGTATGATATAAATGCAGGTAGTCCTTGACCTATGACCACAACTGAGACTGGAACTTCCATTACTAAGTGATGCAATTGTTAAGTGGGTCACACCCAATTTAATTAGCAATAGCAGTAGCACTTACACTTATATACCGCTTCACAGTGCTTTTGCAGCCCTCTCCAAGCGCTTTACAGAGTCAGCATACTGCCCCCAACAATCTGAGTCCTCATTTTACCCACCTCGGAAGGCTGGAAGGTTGAGTCAACCTTGAGCTTGGTGAGATTCGATCTGCCAAATTGCAGTCAGTCATCAGACGTAGCCTGCAGTACTGCATTCTAACCACTGCATTCTAACCACTGATTTATCATGATTTATTTAGCAAATCATTCTGGTCATTAATTAAATCAAGAAGCACTTAAGCCAGTCTGGTTTTCCCCCTTTGGTTTTCCTCATTGGAAAACCGCTGGGAAGGTTGGAAATGGTGATCACATGACACTTGTATCCTGCAACTGTTGTAAATCCATGTTGGTTGCCAAGCACCTGAATTTTGATCACATGACCACGGGGGCATTGCAATGGTCATAAGTGGGGGGACTTTATGTAAAACATTTTTTCCCAACACTGTTATAACTTTGAATAATGGTTAAACAAATAGTTGTAAGTTGAAGATCATCCGTAGACTTTTTGTATTACACAGTGTAAACTTGAAGAGCTAAAATCGTTAGGAAATTTTAAACCGTGAGATATTGAATAGTTTAGACTACAGCAGTTAGCTGTAAAGTGGATATTACGTATATGTGAAAAATGTTAATTATATGAGAGATGAAACTGAATAATATTAATGCATTGGATGAAATTTTGGCCATTGAATTAAAAGCTTCAAGGTAAAATTTGATCAGCATTTAAATGAAGAAATGTTTAAAATACGTACATCACAAGAGAGTTTTCTACAATATTGTTGCAATAATTCAAAATGTAGCTGAATTATGAAGAAGTTACTGAAGATAAAAACAAGCTCGAAGCTTTTTTTAAAAAAAATTACCTCATCATTACAGTTGACATTCACTTATGATATTTTAAATATTCTTGTAATATTTAACTTCCTTACTTATTTCTTGATTTTAATGGAGGAACCCATTGGACACTCATCTATTTGCAGGGAAAAACACACTCAAACAGCTGTTTCTTGGATCTGTGGTAGAATTTTGAAAGTGGTACTGTAAGTGATAAATAAAATGTTACATATGTACAATATTTAATAAGTAATCTCTTTTTAATTAGAGTAAAACATGGGAAAAAGTAAGATGTCTAATGCTTGCAGCAGAAACAGTTTATTCTACAGTTTAATGTTAATGTTTACTGTTTAATGCCATCACTCTGCTAAACAACTAATTTCCACGACACTGTCAAACTATTTACTAAGACTGTATTACTATTATTCTTCTCATCCTTCCTATTACCTATCTCCTCCCACTTACCACTATAACCTGGTTGCTTGTATCTTTACAATTTATATTGTTTTATTTGTTTCCTAGTATGATTTGATTGCTTATTTAGTAACCTATGACTATCACTAAGTGTTCTATCTTATGATTCTTGATGAATATATTTTTTCTTCTTTTTATGTACACTGAGAGCATGTGCACCAAAGTCAAATTCCTTGTGTGTCCAATCACACTTGGCCAATAAAGAATTTATTTATTTATTTATTTATTTATTTGATTTGCCAATTGTTTACAAGATAATAAGTATAAATGTATACATAGTTGTGAATACATGAAATGGTTACATATAAGAAAAATAAAAGAATAGGAGAAACAATAGGACAGGGACGGTAGGCACGTTGGTGCGCTTATGCACGCCCCTACAGACCTCTTAGGAAAGGGTGAGGTCAATAGTAGACAGTCTAAGGTTAAAGTTTTTGGGGTTTGGGGAAGAAACTACAGAGTCGGGTAGAGTATTCCAGACATTGACCACTCTATTGCTGAAGTCGTATTTCCTGCAATCAAGTTTGGTGCGGTTTACTTTGAGTTTGTATCTATTGTGTGCTCTTGTGTTGTTATGGTTGAAGCTGAAGTATTCATTGACAGGTAGGACATTGCAATGTATGATTTTGTATACCATGCTTAAGTCAGACCGAAGACGGCGTAATTCAAGGTTTTCTAGTTCTAGAATTTCAGGTCTGGTGGCATAAGGTATTCTACAGCGAGTAGAGAGTGGAGAACTCTTCTTGTGAAATATTTCTGGACTTTCTCAATTGTGCTAATATCAGATACGTAGTGTGGATTCCAGACTGATGAACTGTATTCGAGTATTGGTCTAGCAAATGTTTTGTATGCTCTGGTTAGTAGTGTGATATTACCAGAGAAAAAGCTACGTAGGATTAGGTTAACAACTCTTAATGCCTTTTTGGCTATGTAGTTGCAGTGTGCTCTAGCACTTAGATCATTAGAGGTGAGTATTCCAAGGTCCTTTACAGAGCTTGGGTCATCAACAAGATCTTGACTATTCAGCTTGTATTTTATTTTCTGATTTTTTTGCCAATATGTAAGACAGAGCATTTATTTGTTGAGATTTGAAGTTGCCATTTGTTTGACCATTCGGATACATAGTCAAGATCTTTTGAAGGGTAGCAGTATTGTCTGTGGTATTGAACAGCTTTACGTCATCAGCGAAGAGAACGCAATTGCTCTTAATATGATCACAGAGGTCGTTTATGTAGAGTATGAAGAGAGTTGGTCCTAGAACACTGCCTTGGGGAACACCACTATTGACAGGTGACTGGATTTGATAGGACGCTCCCGATTTTGACCATTTGTTGTCTGTTTGACAGGAATGCTTCTATCCAGTTATTCAGTTGTCCAGAGATACCATAGGATTTTATTTTTAGGAGTAGTTTGTCGTGTACCACTGAATCAAAGGCTTTACAGAAGTCTATGTAGATTGCGTCTATTGTTTTGCCCTGGTCGGTTGTGTCGTCCATATGTTTTTGCAGTGTAAGAGTTGCAGATTACAGGATAGTTTTTCCTGAAACCAAATTGTTTATTGGAGAGTAGGTTATTTGTCTCTAAGTGAAGGATGATGGATTGGTTAATAATTGATTCCATGACTTTACAGGTGACGCAGCATAAGGAGATTGGCCTGTAGTTTTCAACTAGGCTTGGGTCTCCCTTTTTGAAGATGGGGATGACTGTGGCTTGTGACCATAGGTTAGGCAAGGAGCTGGTTCTGAAAGATTTTCAAAGATTATGCTTAGAGGTTTGGCTATGGCAGAGGATAGCTTTCTTAAGAAGTAGGCACATATTCCGTCCTGGTCCAATAGATAGAGATGGTTTTAGGTTGCGTATTGCTTTTTCAACATTGTCTTCTGTGAAATCGATATGTATTAGATCATTGTTGTTATCTGTGGTACGGCTAGGAAATATTGGGCATGATCCATTGCTGTTTACAAATACTGAGCCGAAGAATGTGTTAAAGATGTTGGCTTTAATGGTGTCGTCGTTGCAGTCTTTACCATCAGGTCCTATCAAGGGAGGATGGACCTTGAGTCTTTTAGTTTGTTGTTTACAAAATTGTAAAAAAGCGGGTGGAATTGGTGCTTAGAAGGTTTTCCTCTTGTTTAATGTGATAATTGGTGCATTCGGTCTTTATCTGGTGGCATAGATTTTTGTATCGGTTTTGAAATTGGCAACGTGACCAGATTTGTTTTTCCGCCAGAGTGATCTCTTTTTGGATTGAAGTTTCCTTATTGATATGGGTAATCTGCTTTTTGTTTTGTTTTGGGAGTTGTTGTTGGTACATATAGTTTGATGACTCTTTTGACTTCAAGTAAAAATATGTTATAATGGTCTTCAACAGTATTGCATCCAGTGAATAGAGATTGCCAATCAAGGGATGAGAGATCGTTGTCTATAAGATCATAGTTGCCTTTTTGAAGTTACAATAGGGGATTACATCATTGTGGTGATTTTTGTGTGGATGTATGTTGAGACAAAAGTCGATCATATTGTGGTCACTACTGGAAAAGGGTTCTTTAGATTGTATTCCGTAGATTAGGTTCAAACTGTTGCAGAAGATGAGATCGAGGCAGTTGTTTAGTCTAGTGTTGTTGGTTACTAGTTGTTCCAGTTCTGTTCTGTTCTGTTCTACTCTACTGTAGAAAACTCAAACTGCATTTTAGGAAAAGGAATGGAAATTGAAACTTGGTTAGATGGATACTTCAACACCATCCATAAAATAATGTAACACAAAGATAAATATAAGAGGTATATTGTGTTTGCATACTCGGGTATTTATGTCTATGCTGAAAGTCAGACATACTTGACGTCACAGCCTATTGATGTAGACATCAGTCAATCCAAAGAAGATATTCAAAATCCTATTTTACAGTGGCTTCAGAACTCGATGTCTTTTCTAGTGGAACTGGTTTTCTGCAAGCACTTTCGCATTCAAGCACACTCTTGAATCTATACTTTAAGAGGTCTGGTTTCTACGCAAATTAGTGGTGGTTGAATTCAAATACTTAGTGAATTGCTGTCTGAATACCATTGCAATGTGAAACATTTTAATTAAGTATGTAAACATTTCACAAATGGATTAATGGGGACTGAGATAAGACTTGATGCTTTCCTGTTACCCCTAAACACATGCAGATATCCCTCATATGTATTTTATAATTGTATTGATTTTTTGCTTTCTAATAGGGGTCCTGCTTTATTTAAGACTTTCCAATTGCAGGTCCTGTCTCTGCGATGGCGATCCTGTGGCACGCAGAGACATTTGTGCAGGCACGTGAGCCCCAGCCAAATTTACCTGCACTGCATATGCGTGCTCCTCCCAGCTGATTTTTGGCCCATTTGAGGACTTTTTCGCCCTCCTGGAGGCTCGAGGGAAGTCTCTGCAGCCTCAGGAGGCCTGTTTTTTGGCCTCCAAAGTCTGCAGAGGCTTCCCTCGAGCCCCCGGGAGGGCGAAAACGCCCTCCCTCAGACTCCAGAGGCCCTCCGGAGGCTGAAAATGGGCACTTCCGGTATTTCCCAAAGGCCCATTTTTCGGCCTCCCGAGGCTGCAAAGGCTTGCCTCGAGCCTCCGGGAAGGCGAAAAAGTCCTCAAAACGGGCCAAAAATCAGCTAGGAGGCGTGCACATGCGCAGTGCAGGTAAGGGGGCGGGTGGGTGTTGCGCACGCATGTGCAGTGGGGACAACGCATTGCATTGTGGGTGCTGGCGCATGCGCTATTGCGCACTTGCATGCTTTCAGCGCACCACAACAAAAAGGTTCGCCGTCACTGCCCTATCTCATTGAGATGTTGAATTTTGTTAGAATTACAGAGTGAGCTATTCTTTTTTTTTTTTTTTTTACTGATGTTTCTACATCCTTGTGCAAAGGCTTATTTCATGATTTGGCTGTTACCTTTTTTGCACAGGAAAGAAAAGAGCTGCTTTAGATGCCATCAAAGGATGGATTAAGACATGAACTGTCTTTAGTAGTCTCCCTTCTGTCGCTAGGGAATTAAATTCCGTTAATGTAAAATGTTGCTGTCATGATATCCCTTTAGGTCAGACAATTATCTGATTGTCCTTTTCTATTGAAAGCAGGATATAATTTATTCTGATTATGAATCACTTATTTTGATATGATGGTTAGATAACATTTCCCTCCATACAGAACGAAGCATTCATCTATCATCTGCCATATACTAAATACAGTAAGAAGTAAATATTTAATGAATTCTGAAATGTGATGAGGTTCAGTGCCTGTACGTGTTAGTTTAAGGATAATTTGAATTACAGAATGACTTCATATACATATTCTTGTATTCATAAGAACTCTTAGGAAACTACTGTTGCCTATATAAGAAGATATTTTCTTCTGAAACGAATTGTATGCTGTGTTGAATTCTACTAGGGAGAATTCTTAAACATCAAGTGTATGCTCCTAATATGACAATGAGAAAAGGAAATGAGAAAAGTTGTGCTTTATGAACAAAATTCCATTCAAAATCCTTCGAATTCATAATGTTCTCGTGTTAGAAAATGTGCTGTTGTGTCTCCTTGTTCTTGTCTACAAGTGTTTCCTTTTTAACCATGATGTTTCATTAGTTCCTTGATTATGAAAACTATATTTAGGTGTATTCTGGGGGAATAATCTAATTTACAAAACCAATATAATTAATTGTTCTTTATTGAGGATATTGTTGAAAATCTAATTCAGAAGAGGCAATGGAGAGCGATTTTAGATTTGTGGAATGTTCAGGGTATTCCTGTGTCATGTAGGATGTTATAGTATACCTTTTCATATTGGCTAAAAAAGATATTGATACATGAATGCCTTTTCTGGAGTTACTTGTATGTTACTGATAAATTGGCTGTGTTTGTGTGTGTGTATGTATTTCAGTGTTGCTGATTTGATTGCATTATATAGTATCTGTTCAAGTTTCCGTGTGTTGAAGTCTCTGAAAATAATCCAGTTCATATCCAATAGAATTGTACATTTCTTCCTATGATTCATTCCCAAATCTTCCATCCCACCATTAAATCTATGTATTAGTTCGTGCCCTGACTATATATCTCTTTACATTTTGAGAACTCTATGATTTGTATGCATGTTCAGGATTGCTGGATAAAAGTGCGGATAGCAGCTGTGAATGTTTTACAGGCAATTACTATTTTACCCACATAGAAGAGAAGCCAACAATTCCTTAAGACTGTGCATGTTCCAATATTTATATGCACAATCTAAGGGAGGGGAAGAACATGTGAAGGAATTGTATGCAATATTCAGAATATTTATGTTTTTATTTTTTATTTATTTGATTTGTCAATCACTTACAAGATAATAGGTATAAGTATACACATAGTTATGAATACATGAAATGGGTACATATAAGAAAAATAAAAGAAACAATAGGACAGGGACGGTAGGCACGTTGGTGCACTTATGCACGCCCCCTACAGACCTCTTAGGAAAGGGGTGAGGTCAATAGTAGACAGTCTAAGGTTAAAGTTTTTGGGGTTTGGGGAAGAAACCACAGAGTCAGGTAGAGTATTCCAGACATTGGCCACTCTGTTGCTGAAGTCGTATTTCCTACAATCAAATTTGATGTGGTTAACCTTGAGTTTGTATCTATTGTGTGCTCTTGTGTTGTTATGGTTGAAGCTGAAGTATTCATTGACAGGTAAGTCATTGAAATGTATGATTTTATATACCGTACTTAGATCAGACCGAAGACGGTGTAATTCAAGGTTTTCTGGGTCTAGAATTTCAAGTCTGGTGGCATAAGGTATTCTACATCGAGTAGAGGAGTGGAGAACTCTTCTTGTGAAATATTTCTGGACTTTCTTAACTGTGCTAATATCAGATACATAATGTGGGTTCCAGACTGATGAGCTGTATTTGAGTATTGGTCTAGCAAATGTTTTGTATGCTCTAGTTAGTAGTGTGATATTACCAGAGAAAAAGCTATGTAGGATTAAGTTAACAACTCTTAATGCCTTTTTGGCTATGTAGTTACAGTGGGCTCTAGCACTTAGATCATTAGAGTTGAGTATTCCAAGGTCCTTTACAGAGCTTGGATCCTCAACAAGGTCTTGACTATTCAGCTTGTATTTTATTTTCTGATTTTTTTTGCCAATATGTAAGACAGAACATATTGTAAGACAATATGTTATACATATTGTAAGACAATATGTAAGACAGAACGGTTTATTTGTTGAGATTTGAAGTTGCCATTTGTTTGACCATTCTGATACATAGTCAAGATCTTTTTGAAGGGTAGCAGTATTGTCTGTGGTATTGAACAGTTTTACATCATCAGCAAAAAGAACGCAGTTGCTCTTAATATAATCACAGAGGTCATTTATGTAGAGTATGAAGAGAGCTGGTCCTAGATCACTGCCTTGGGGGACACCACTATTGACAGGTACAAAATTTGATAGGACACTCCCAATTTTGACCATTTGTTGTCTGACAGGAATGCTTCTATCCAGTTATACAGTTGTCCAGAGATACCATAAGATTTTAGTTTTAGGAGTAGTTTGCCGTGTACCACTGAGTCAAAGGCTTTACAGAAGTCTATGTAGATTGTGTCTATTGTTTTGCCCTGGTCAAGTTGTGTAGTCCATATGTTTTTGCAGTGTAAGAGTTGCAGATTACAGGATAGTTTTTTTCTGAAACCAAATTGTTTATTAGAGAGTAGGTTGTTTGTCTCTAAGTGGAGGATAATGGATTGGTTAATAATTGATTCCATGACTTTACAGGTGATGCAGCATAAGGAGATTGGTCTGTAATTTTCAACTAGGCTGGGGTCTCCCTTTTTGAAGATGGGGATGACCGTGGCTTTTGACCATAGGTTAGGCAAGGAGCTGGTCCTGAAAGATTTTTCAAAGATTATGCTTAGAGGTTCTGTATGGCAGTGGATAGCTTTTTTAAGAAGCAGGCACATATTCCGTCCTGTCCAATAGATAGAGATGGTTTTAGATTGCGTAGTGCTTTTTCAACATTGTCTTCTTAAAATCGATATGTATTAGATCATTGTAGTTTTCTGTGGTTCGACTAGGAAATACTGGGCATGATCCATTGCTGTTTACAAATACTGAGCCAAAGAATGCATTAAAGATGTTGGCTTTAATGGTGTCGTCGTTGCAGTCTTTACCATTAGGTCCTATCAGGGGTGGGATGGACCTTGAGTCTTTTAGTTTGTTGTTTACAAAATTGTAAAAAGCACAGGTGGAATTGGTGTGTAGAAGTTTTCCCTTCGTTTAATGTGATAATTGGTGCATTCAGTCTTTATCTGGTTGCATAAATTTTTGTATCGGCTTTTGAAATTGGCAACGTGACCAGATTTGTTTTTCCGCCAGAGTGATCTCTTTTTGGATTGAAGTTTCCTTATTGTTATGGGTAATCTGTTTGTGTGTGTGTGTGTGTGTGTGTGTTTTGGGAGTTGTTGTTGGTACATATAGTTTGATGACTCTTCTGACTTCAAGTAAAAATATGTTGCAATGGTCTTCAACAGTATTGCATCCAGTGAATAGAGATTGCCAATCAAGGGATCAGAGATCGTTGTCTATAAGATCATAGTTGCCTTTTTTGAAGTTATAATTGGGGATTAAGTCATTGTGATGATTTTTGTGTGGGCGTAGGTTGATACAAAAGTCAATCATATTGTGGTCACTGTTGGAAAAGGGTTCTTTAGTTTGTATTCCATAAATTAAATTCAAACTATTGCAGAAGATGAGATCGAGGCAGTTGTTAAGTCTAGTATTGTTGGTTACTAGTTGTTCCAGTCCCAGATTTGTAACAGCATTGTAGAAGGTTGCATGTATGGGTTCAGCTGTACATTCATTTAGGGTCCAGTCAATATGAGGTAGATTGAAGTCACCAAGAAAGATAAAAGTGTGTGGGCAGGATGTTGCCCATGTTAGTAGTGAATTTAGCTTGTTTACATGTTCGATGTCATGATCAGGTGCTCTGTAACATAGTAAGAATCGAAATGTGATATTTAAGGATAGTTCACAGATAATGATCTCAGGAAGAGCAAGCTCTTGGGTAACTTGGATGTTTTTTAGATGTAAGGACTTTTTATAGAAGATAATTTTTTTTAAATCTTTTATAGAATATCATGGTTTTCACTCCTTTTTCTGACAATTTATTTGAGAAAGAAAAACATTTTACGTTGAACTACATTCAGATTAAACCAGCATTTTCAATTAAACTTACAAATTAATCAAGTGGATTTCAACATTTATTTTCAAAGCATTTTGCTTGTTCAAGTTTTATTTGTTCAGTTGCTCTGAGAGTAGCTAACAATCCATTTGCCTATGCAAGGACAGTGAAGGTGTGTAAAGGATCTTGTTAACATGGTAAGGTTGTAACGATGTACTTTGTCACTTAAAAAGGCAAGCGCTAAATAGCAATGACATGAAAAGTGAGATCTCTCTCACTGCTGACATATGTAATTATAAACATACAACTCTTATCATCTACAAAGCATGTGATGGGGAGCCAAACTGTTTTCAGCACTGTTTGGGAAAGCCTGATACCTTGGTATAGGTTTTGAAACTGCAGGCAGCAATTGAGAAACTCCAAAATATTTCAGCGGTAGAAATAAGTGCATCTGTTGGTGAATAACAGCTGACCAACTGGGTAGTTTTGGTGTTCTAGGAAATCTGTTGTGTAAATGGAGTAAGATAATTGTTAGCTGGTTGTCTTGATAAAGGGAGGACACTAATGATACCAGAAGAAATGTATGAATAGTCAACCATTCGCTTCATTTAAAACCTGTGCTGCATAAATAAAACCACTTTCAGTTCCAATGAAAGGGAAAGCTTATATCAGCATTAAAGGAGACATATGCCTACAACAGGAAGGGTTCCTGCCAACCTGAGAAGATAAAAGAAAACTAAATGATAGATTTATAAACTTATCTGATATGGGAAGCCTCCCCCCCCCCAAGAAGAATGAAATATTTTGGGAAATATTAAAAAAAGGCAGAATATTGCATTATATTTTATTTGGGAATTTATTTGAGAATATTATATTTTCTCAAAGGGAGAAATGGAGAAACATGTCTTTTTTTAGAGGCAGAAAGCAGATCCCACTTTTTCTTAATAGCCCACAGCAGATGTCAACACTTAAGAGATAAAGAGCTTATTGAAAGAGGAAGACAAGTATCTAGATAGCTCTATTCATAAGCAAAGCAAATTCTGTAGGCCCATTCAAGAAAGAATATTTTGAAACTCCCTGCAGCAAAGTCTAAACAAAGGCAGAGTGGTAGGATCAGGAGCAGCTCTTCACTCAATATCCAAAACAGGAGGAAAGCCATTAAACCACAATAGGAATTGCCCAACATCCTTTCAGAACACAAGCCCCTTCATTGCATCATCCCAAAGCAGTCCAAACTTCACCTGGGAACTCAGATAAACAATAAGCCAAGAGCTTGACCAGATTAGCTCAGACAAGCATCTAGGACTTGCATTTCCTCTTTTGCCAAAAGAGCCACCGATGACCCCTACATAATCCTTGTATGACCCCATAGGAATCTGACAACAGCCAATAGAACACATGTTCTTGCACAGGAAGAGGAAGCTCAAATACAAAGCCCAAAGAAGATGTAAAAAAACCACCCCACTCTCAACTCCATTTTGTCAGCTGCATGAGGACCATAAAAGCCGGTAGCTCTGTTTCATCATTAAACCATCTTTCCACAATCAGCCTCCATGTTTCCAGTGTCTTTCTCCCAGCTGAACCAGATGGATTTTCCTTCCAACACTGATAAATATATGTTTGCATGCATGTATACATACATATCTTGATACCATTTAATCTTTTAACCGATACAACTTTTTAATTTAGTGGGGGGAAAAGGAAAGAAACAAATCAATGGAAGGACTAACCACTAGTTTTAAAATGTTAATATATACAGAATACGGTATACATTAACAGCCAAATATTTGTGTGTGTGTGTAATAAAATACATATCGATAGTAATGTGATCCAGATGTCTTTTCCTATTAACTTATCTTTTCTGGTGAGCAGATAGAATTTCCACATTATTCTAATAATTGTTTTATCGCCTGAACTTTTATGGGAAATTTCTGAAGCATCAGGTTCCCTCTTTACAGCATAGTTATTCCCCTCTATTGAAGCAAAATTGCTCCACTTAGTTTCTGAGGTTTCTCTGCAAACAAAAGACCATCTGCCTTTTATCCTAATTTAAACTTTGAGAGCAAGTTATACAACCTGACTAAAGCCACTGTGAAGTGTTAAATGTCTACCTCACAATGATCCTTATTAATGAATTTGAATGGTTGTCAATAACTCTGCGTTAGTGTTGGCCACAGAAAGCATTTGAAGTCACACTCCATAATGGTTATTCAGAGGCTCATCAGAGTTGGCTTTCTGTCTAGTTTACTAGTTACAGCAGGAAAATAAACAGTTATTTGAAAGACAAAATCTCATAGTTTGATTCACGGTTTGTTACAGAGTGAAAAGAAAGGTCTTTGTTCTAGCGCTAGCCCTTGTCAAAATGGTTGGGCTTAGTTCGGCTTTCCACTCCTTGTCTTTTTTAGAACACACATTTATTAAGAATGCTGACGATTTCATTTAATATTGACTAAGTAGAAGCATCATAGGGGCAAATGACTAATATGTGGTCACACAAATATTTAAAAATATAAAGAAGTGGTACAGCTTCATTAAATTGATGAATTGCTTATCCCTTTCCTTTGATGACCTGTTTTGTACAAATAGAGCCCAGCACACAAGTTACTCATTCTCTTTCTCTCAGTTAAGCTACTAGTAAGTTGCCCTTGTCCCCTGCAGGATAATATGTTTAATAACTAAAATCTTGTGTCTGAATAGAAAGCTTTACCATTGGTTCAATTATTGAATTTAATGATGAGGCAGCTTATTTTTATTTTATATTAAATGAAGCAGCTTGCCTTATTGGTTACTAGCTCAATACCCATGCTTCACTATGAAACTATGTGGCCGGGCTTAGTTTTTGGAGAGGAAAATGGGGGGAGGGGAATTCTGCCTCTGCCTACCAGCATCCATCGGTATTCATCTGGCTAGCATCCTGTCAGTGTGTGAGAGAGTTGAGGGCTGTTTGGAAATTGAAACAGTATTTGCTTTTTTAAATTTTTATTTTTAATTTATTTATTTTTGTCAATTGCTTACAAGATAATTGGTATAAGTATAAACATAGTTATGAATACATGGATACATATAAGAAAAATAAAAGAAACAATAGGACGGTAGGCACGTTTGTGCACTTATGTATGCCCCATTTGTGAGCAAGAAGGAGACAGCAAATAGCTTGGGCGTGGTTTAGCTTAACTGTTCTGTACTAAAGCTGCTTGGTGCTGTGAAACTAAAACTGAAACTCAACTCCTCTCTGCTTGTATTTTGTATTTGGAACAGATTTCTTTTCAGGTGAGGAAGGGGAATAGAACTCCTTAGCATCAGAGCGTGTTAATAATAATATACGAAATACTAATGCTCTGATTATATATATATATATATATATATATATATATATGGATCTTTGGTTATTCGGGTTTTCTCCCGCGTAAGATTGGAAGTAGATCAGAAGAAGATCAGAAGACAGAAGACAGCTGAAGACAGAAGCCTGAAGATGATGAATGAGACTTCATCGAAACGTTGCCTAGATACTTCCAATCTTACGCGGGAGAAAACCCGAATAACCAAAGATCCACATACAAATACCCGCGAGAACCTCAGAAAACATATACATACATACATACATACATACATACATACATACATACATACATATATATATATATATATATATATATATATATATATATATATATATATATATAAAATTGTGATTGTGGACTGAAATCTATTTTTCAGTGGACCTTTATATTCTCTTTTCCGTGGCTATGAGACTCCAGTGAGTGGGGGGGGGGGATGACTCTTCTCCTCGCTGATTGGACTGAGTCTGCCTAATTGATTAAGCTCCGCCCTGCACCATTGGCCACGCCCCATCTTTTAATTTCTTTGAGAATTATAGAAACTTTGAAGTCTGTAGCAAAATATCCTGTATTACTCACCTATACACACAATTTTTAAAATATTGATATACCGGTAGGTGATATCTGATATAACCCCATGCATTCTTCCTTGTTGTGATTAGCTTTGTGCAATATGAAATTTATTGGGCATATGAAGGCAAGAGCATGAAACTTTGCTATTGTGGGTAATGTTATTGGATACTACTGTAATATGGCAAAATATTCAGGGATTTCTTGAGGAAATGTTTTTTTTTTAAGTTTAGAAAGCTAACCCTTAGGGTTTAAGCTAGATCAACTGTGGAGTTCTTAGGCAAGATAAAGCATCTGAATAATTTTATCTTACTATCAGTAATGGTTTAGCCTCAATGCCTTTGTTTGTTGTAGTAATTCTTTCATTACAGATAGCATCACTTCTTCTGATGTGGTGTAAATGACTGGCTTATTGTTTCTGCTCTGTGTTGTCAGATCAGACCATAACTTTTGAAAGTCCCAGTTTAGGGCCTCCAGGGCTAGTTAAGTGACAGCATTTCCTGCTGTGCCTGGTTTTAAAATCTTACCTCAGGCCTAATTATTACATGTGATGATACGATAAACATTTCTGGAAATACCTGTAAACCAGCTTTTCTATAAAATGATATGACTTGTAATGTTAGAAGATGTTTTTGGTGAACATTATCCTATTATAATAATACCCTGTTATTTTATTCTGGTGAACAGTAATGGAATATTAGAATAATATAATGCAATATTTCTTTCCCTGGAATTTTAGAAGACTGTGCAAACTATAACAGTGAATGAATAAAATATATAGTGATATTCGGAGAAATTAGAGAGAGAAAAATATTATAGAGTTATGCTTAATGTGATATTTTTTAACAATCATGAAATAAGTTAATTGTATGATTGGATCAAATTGCGTTGTTTGTAAATCAGGTGAAGATATCAATCCATAATTGAGTGGGAAAATGTTCACATCAGAAAATAATAAATGAGTGACAATATGTCCTCTCACACAAAGATGGATAAAATGTCATTAGCAAGTAATGAAAAAGTATGCTTCAGCTTATTCAATTTCCCCAGTGCTATGTCTTGCATTGTGATCATAACATTTGGGGGTTCCAAAAGTGCTTTTTCAGGAGGCAACTGGACTTTCTAGTTTTTTCTTTGGAAGATGTTTCGCTTCTCATCCAAGAAGCTTCTTCAGCTCTGGCAGGAGAGTGGGGAAAGGAAGGATTTATATTTCTTGCAGACAGCTGGTCATTTGCATCCTTTTAGAGGGTAGTTGAAGCACTTGGAGATTTATCTGTGTCCTCAGGATCACCTGAGTAGTGCCCCTGGTTCCTGTAGTCTGCAATTTTTCCCCCTGGAAATCCATTCCTATTCTCACACCATTCAAAGGGTGCTCACCCCAAATTGAATATAAATCCTTCCATTCCCCACTATTCTGTCAGAGCTGAAGAAGCTTCTTCAGATGAGAAGCGAAATGTCTTCAAAATAAAATAAAAAAAAACAAGAAAGTCCAGTTGCCTCCTGAAAAAGCACCTTTGGGACAACCATGACTTTGATGACTGAGAATCTCTACAGACTTTTAGCATTTGGGAAGTAAGCCCAGATAGGATTATGTAACTCCTTCAGCAATAAGAATTAGAACGGATGCCAGACAACTATGGACGTTCAGGAGAACCTTTATCAATTTAACATGATGAGGTAAGGATATCCCTATCTGAACAGAAGGACTTGCATTGGAGCATTGATGTGCTAATGTCCCATGAGATGTTGTTACAATTTGAATGGATTTACAGTAATGTTTTTACTACCCTTTGTAAATTGCTGAAAGCTGTTACGATGTACAATATATAAAATGTGTAAATAATTGTCTGCCAAGTGTATCACTAATATAACTGTGAATATAGCATACTGGTTCATTTGTCTATTAAACTTTAATCTGGTGATATCTGAGCTGCAAAAATCCAGGCAGATGCAAAAAAACTCTTTGCTGTGTGTCTACCACAGTGTTTTGTCAACAACTTTTAAAATGTGGGGACTTCAACTCTCAGGATTCCCTAACTAGCATGTATCTTAAAGCTGCTATGGCTGAGAAACAACTGGTCTTATAGGAGTTTCTCGGATTTTTGCAGTCCAAATCGAAATACACTCACCCAGCTTCCAGTTGTTACTGTTCTTATTTCAAGGCAAAGCAAGAAGGAATTGAAAGCAGACACTCTCTCCAATTCAGAACAAAAACTACCTGTGCTACTCAAGCAAGGTCAAAGATCAAAGCTTTTTAAAATCTGCAATACTGTAGGGCAATGAACATTTATTAAGCTACCTGCCAGGGACAGGGGCCTCTGTTTGGAGGATATATGGAGCATGTAGTTTTGGCTTTGATGCCTTGTTTCAGCAACCAATCTTTGTCAGCTTTGTATACTGTAGATCACTCTAGTCTGAGTTCTAAACCCAGTAGCTACTTCATTAAAACTGCAGAGTAATTCAATCGTTTTGGGAAAGCTAGATACTTAATAATTGAAGGACATGAACAAAGCAACCTTTTTTCACCCTTTGGGGCATATGTTGCATTTTTAAAAACTTAACTGAAATTTTATCCTATTTCATTTGGTTATTTTAACTGCTTACAGATTAGATTATATGGTTACCATCTCCAAACATCCCACTGTCAAATTGCACCAAGAGGAAAACAAGCTTTCTGCTTTTGCGTCAGACTTTAAATATTATGAAAATAAAGACAAATGGAGAAGTTTTAATACTACTTATTTTAATAAAAATAAGGTTTTATATAGAATCTCTAGGATCCATTGAGGACAACAAACTTTGAAAGGATGTTTGTAGATAAATAATGAAATTAAAATAGAACTTACAGATCGCAGTTGGGAAGAGGCCAGAAGTGGTAACAAGATGTGGATGAAACAATACAAATGGTGATAAGAATCTATAGATTTTGAAATGTGATAAGGGTGCTATAGATTTCCTTCCCACTTTATTCTTGGAGTTTTGTACTTCAGTTCTCGCATAGGAGTGGCAGTCATGCTCTGGTAGTCACATTGAGGAAGAAAGATGGGGGAGAGTGAGAATAATAAATCTATCTGAGATTAGAGTAGACTTTTATTTTTCAAACATTTTCAGGTGCACTACGAATTCCTGGTTTAAGTTAATACCTCATTCCACCTTGTGGTATTTATATTAGCTGATGAGTAAACTTCCTTCTTTTATTTTCAAAAGAAATGGGTGTGCTATGCTGATAGGTAAATAACAGAATTATCTATCTTAGTATGTTCTGTGATTGGGGTCCACTTATTTCTGTTGCAACAGGCTGTGGAGATTTCTGCTGCCTTTCTGATTAAGTGTGTCTGACTGGAAAGCCTACAAAAGTATGATTTTTAAAGGCAAAAGTAATAAAAGCTGTAATGACACAAATTGTGACTCATGCATTAACAATACTTTACAGGAAATCATTATTAAAGTGTGTGTGCTTGTACTGTACATGTGGATACATGTGGATGAGTGTATAGAGATAAGTTGATTAATAATTGTGTTGTATTAAATTAGCCTCCAAGCACTGACACATTAGAATTTTGTGATGGAGAAAAAAGCTTTCAGTCCTAAATGCTTACTTATAAAATCAAATGAAAAAACTTTCTCATTCATTGGCTTGGTTCAGCATTAGTCTGTGTATATCCACTTCATCTCATATAATCCGTAGCTTATTTATGCTGCTGGGGATGATGATTTTTGAAATCGTTCATCTGGATCAGTGGTCGCCAACCAGTGGGCCAGGATACACTGGCGGTCTGTGAGAAAATTTTGGTGGTCTGCAGATAAACGTCACCCCCAAAGCACCCCCAGACATGATATTCTTCCGATTAAAATTGGAATTCCGATTTTTTGGGGAATCGCCCCACCTTCTCCCCCTTCTTCTCCTCCTTCCCCTCCCTCGGAGGCCCCGATCAGGAGTTGCTACCGCTGGCGCGGCTCTGCGTGGCTCAGTCCGCATTGCCTCAGGAAGGAAAGGCAAAAAGGAAGAGCCGCGGCGGCGCTTTGCAACGGCAGCAGCGGCTCCTGGTCTTGCCTTTCCCTTCCCGAGGCAACGCGGGACTGGAGCCGCATGGAGCCGCGCCGGCAGTAGCAACTCCTGACAGCCCCAGCCGGATACCTGAGCGGAGCCCAGGCGGCGGGCGGGCGGTGCGAGCGGAGCCCGGGCGGGCGGTGCGAGCGGAGGCTGCTGAGCGGCAGGAAAAGGGAGCTGGGCAGCGATTTCTTGGCGCGCGGTGGGGGGGTCTCTTGGCCGCCCCGATTTTTTTTTCAGAGGGGAATATCATGCCTCCACCCCTCAAAGCAATTCATCCAGTCTGTGCGGGAACAAAGGCTGCACTACCCACATGGCCCGTGGGAACACAAGGCTTGTGACGTTTCTATTGCGAACAACACGAGGTAGTGAGGGGAGGGGGGAAAGGGTGGAGGGGGGACTTGCCTCCCTCGCCCCTCGTGCCTCACCTGGCCACCAGGTTGCTTCTTTCTTCTTCTGCTTTTGGCTGCACGCAAGGAAAGCAGCAGAAGTCTTTCTTTCTCTCCTCCAAACTCAGCCAGAAATGAGTCTTTGGGACCCTGCAAGGCATTCAGCTCCAAGAGGCTGCAAAGACTCATTTCTGGCAGAGTTTGAGGGGGAGAAAGAAAGACTTCTGCTGCTTCTGCTGCTTTCCTTGCATGAAGCCAAAAGTCTCTCTCTCTTTCTCTCTCCCCCGAGTATGAGCTGGAGACAGTATGCTGCGATCCCAAATAAAGAATGATCAATCAGTAGGAAAACAGGGTGGGGAATTTTCCTGCAGACTTTTTTTTGGATTTTGCCAGAGTCTCTGTTCCACGGGATTTAAAATTATAAGCTTGGTGGTCCCTGAGGTTCAAAAGATTGGCGACCCCTGATCTGGACAACATCATTTTCAGAAGCACTAGTAGGAAATCATTGGTATA
The DNA here is from genome assembly GCF_049901735.1 of Notechis scutatus. Taxonomy (NCBI): domain Eukaryota; kingdom Metazoa; phylum Chordata; class Lepidosauria; order Squamata; family Elapidae; genus Notechis; species Notechis scutatus. Next base: position 19,689,065 of record NC_142014.1, read on the forward strand.
TGAAAACTTTTCCTTCTCTTAATCTTCATTTTCCCAAAGATACATTAGGATCATGCAGTTTCATAGGAAGTTGGGTAGCCATAAAATTGAAGTAATAAAATAATAAACTTCAGATTCGAAAGCAAAAAGACATTTCTAAGTACATGGAGGCATCTCTATTGCATCTGTTGGCAATTCTTTAAAGTCATTGTATCTTTTTACAGAATGCTCAATTACTGTATGCAGGTACAGGGCAAGGAAATTATTTGTTTGGCTTAAGAAATTGTTGACAAGTGCTAATCTTCATAAGGGTAGCTAAACTGACAATCCACTGCTTAAAATAGAATTTGCATTGAAAGAAATAAAGGAAGTCCAAACATTTGTATCTACTCAGTGCTGGGAGCATGGTGAAGGTTTCCCAGTAGAGAAAGATTCTCCAGTATATGTAATGGGAAAATGGAGTTCCCAAATATTTTAGAATGCCTAATGATGTGAAAGGTAGTTTGAAGGAGTTAATACCCTGCAGGCATTGTTACCATCTGGGTAGACATGTTCAGACAACTGGTGTGAAGGAAACTGAAACATGTTTTGGGATCTTCAAAACAATATAAAATGATGAAGTCATCAAGTCTGAGAGGGAATTATAACCAGGAAAGAGAAATCCTATCCATTCCTCTCCCCCAAGTCTTCACCTGCAGACCAAATTTCTGCCACCACTGGGATGGTGAGAAGTGAAACTTTAAACTATGTTTTCTCGGTATTATCCGGCCAATCTAATGTATTTTGCAATAAAGCTGAGGCCCCTAACTTGGTGCCCTTGGACATCTTCCGTGGGCTTGCCCATCCAATATTTTGTTTTGTGATGACAATTATTTGTAAATGAGGAAGCATTCATCCCATGATAATCAAAGCATCTACACCAGTGATGGCGAACCTTTTTGTTGCGGTGTGCCTAAAGTGTGTATGCACGCGATAGTGCGTGCGCAGCTGGCACACACAATGCAACGTGCCCCCCTTGCACATGCATGTTTAACAACCCCCCCTTCCTTGCACTGCACATGTGCACGCCTACCAGCTGATTTTTGGCCCATTTGAGGCCTTTTTCAGCCTCTGGAGCCCGGGGGAGGCTCGAGGGAAGCCTCTGCAGCCTCAGGAGGCCGAAAAACTGGAAGTGCCAAAACGGGCCTGTTTTTCGGCCTCCAAAGGCTGCCGAGGTTCCCTTGAGCCCCCAGAGGAAAAAAACGGTTTCCCCCCAGGCTCCAGAGGCTGAATACTGGCTCTTCTGGTAATTATTCATGTGCACAGGGAGAAGATTTATCTTTTCCTGCCAAAATGAGAAAAAATTAGCAAAGCTCATAGAGGGAATCCTCCCACTGTAAAATAGAGTTGTCCAACCTTGGCAACTTTTAAGACTTGTGGACTTCCAGAATTCCCTAGTCACCCCTGCTATAGAAGCTTCTTCATCTCCAAAGCAGTTTACTGGAACAAGATGTGATCTTACAAATATGTACTATCCATTGCAAAAGCTCTCTGGAACTCAAGTCAAGAAACAAATTCTTACTTTTTTTCACTAATAATACCGTGGTTGTAATGTCACCTTCACAGCTCAATAGTGCCCTTTGCAAATTTGATTTTTCTCTCCAATTCCAGAAGTCTATTTTGTAGCTAAAAATTTGATCAGTGCTAAGAATGCTAAAGCATTCAGAGCTCCCCATAACTCACCCCCATCTTATTTCTGTTTCCAACTTTTTGCAGAGATATGATGTGAGTTAAAGTCATAAGTAGAATGACTGGAGAGCATAAACTCACTTTAAAATAATAGAACTTAGTTTTAAATACTCAGCAGGCTATTGTACCAACAGAAATTGATCATAATTTTTCTCTTGACTTTTCATCAGTCAGAGAATCTTGGTTCTGTTGCAAGTTGGTTAGGTTTTTTAAAATGGTAGTGTTGTCTATTCTGTTCTAATTGTTTTAATTGCAATTCTAAATTTACAAGAGCCCCATTAAAACGCTCAAACTTCCTTATTAATACACATCCTTACTCTATTACAGAACTGAAATCTGCTGTTGGGAATATTATTTAGTATTGTTTTATTATGCTACAAAATTACAAAGATAATTAAAGAGGATATCAGTTTTAAAGAGAATAGGACTCCATTTAGTTTTTCTTGTGAAACAAGGGAGCAATTGTTTGACTGTTGTATAAATTCAGGATGAAGGAGAACAAACTGAAATTGAATCCAGACAAGGTGGAGGTTCTCCTGAGATTCAGGACTTCAAATTCAACTAATTTTAGGCAGGTTATTTTTTTTCCCTGGATGGAACAGGTTTCCAGTACAGGGAGTCCTCGACTTATGACCACAATTGAGCCCCAAATTTCTGTTCTTAGATGAGACATTTGTTAAGTGAATCCCCCCCCCCCATTTTACGACCTTTCTTGCCACAGTTGTTAAGTGAAACATTGCAGTTGATAAATTAGTTACCCAGTTGTTAAGTGAATCTTGCTTCCCTGTTGACTTGGCTGGTCAGAAAGTCTCAGAAGGGGAAGCACGTGATCTTGGGACCCAGTGGTGGTCATAAGTATGAACCAGTTGTCAAGCCTATGAAATTTGATCACATGATCATCGGGATGCTGCAAAGGTCGTAAGTTTGAAAAGCGGTCATAAGTCACATTTTTCCGTGCCATTGTAACTTTGAAGGGTCGCTAAACAAACTGTTGTAAGTCTGTATGTAAGCATTCCCTAAACATCTTTGCATTCTCAAATATTCTTTGTTATAGCCATCACCTGTGATTCCAGTCAGTCATTGAATTCATAGATGGTGTCCATAACAAAAGAATTACACAATTATGTCTGCTGGATCAATTCATCTTCATGGTCCAGTTTGGATCTGTCAGTGATTACCCTTGCCTTGGCTACTGTATATCCCAATTTGATTACTATATTCTTATCTGTGTCTATCCATCAGTGGTAGGATTCAAAAATGTTTATTATCGGTTCTGTGGCCGTGGCTTGGTCGGCGTGGCAGGGGAAGGATACTGCAAAATCCCCATTCCCTCCCCACCCCACTAACCTGCTTTCCAGCTCCATTCTCCTATGCAGGGCAACAAAAGAAGACCCAGCGGATCAGTTGGGAGTCAGGAGGCAGAGAATAGATGGGGTTGGCGGGGCCAGTCAGAGGTGGTATTTGCTGGTTCTCCGAACTACTCAAAATTTCCTCTGCCGGTTCTCCAGAACTGGTCAGAACCTGCTGAATACCACCTGTGCTATCCATGGAAAGTATCCTGAAGTTAAGCTGGTGCAAAATGTGGCAGCTGGGCTGCTAATCATTACTAATCATATGGGGATTATATAGTGTGTGTACTAAAGATCTGCAATAGCCGCTTATTCTTTACTAGACACAACTTAAAAGGGTTTCCATTGCCCATTAAAGCCATAAATAGCTTAGAGGACCTGTCTAAGGCGGTTACCTCTTCTCTTAGAATCTGTTAAGAACAATAGAAGCCTTTGGTTTACTTTCTAAAACGTTGGAGAGGTCCCTCTTCTACAATTTTAATATGACTAGTTTTTATTGTAATTTATATGGTTTTATTTATAGAGTATTGTTAGCTTTTTTAATGAGTTGGCAGATTATTTTCAAAAAAATATTGCCATATATAAAAACTAAATTTTGTGTAATTATTACATAGTCTGAACAAAATATGTTGTTTTCATTCCTTACTGGGTAAGAATAATTTTCAGAGCAACATTTTTATTTCTTCTTGTTTACTTAGCACGATTAAATTCTTTCTCTAAATGATGTGTAGTAACTAATATATAGCATATATTGCAATTATGGTTATAGCTGAATGTCTTGTTAGACAGTATATTAAAGGTAAAGGTTCCCCTCACACATACGGGCTATTCGTTTCCGGCTCCAGGGGGCGGTGCTCATCTCCATGACAAAGCCGAAGAGCCAGTGCTGTCCGAAGACGTCTCCGTGGTCATGTGGCCGGCATGACTAAACGCCAAAGGAGCATGGAATGCTGTTACCTTCCCACCAAAGTGGTCCCTATTTTTCTACTTGCATTTTTACATGCTTTTGAACTGCTAGGTTGGCAGAAGCTGGGACAAGTAATGGGAGCTCACTCTGTTATACAGCGCTAGGGATTTGAACCGCCGAATGTCCAACCTTTCTGATTGATAAGCTCAGCGTCTTAGCCACTGAGGCACTGCATCCCTTAGACAGTATATTACTTTCTCCTTAAAAATACACACACATGTGTGTGTCTATTTTTAAGGAGAAAGTAATACACTGTCTAACGACATTCAACTATAACCATAATTGCAATATATACTATATATTATTATATTAGTCTGTGTGTGTGTGTGTGTGTGTATACACACACATACATACATACATATATATATATATATTGTAAATAATGTGGCAGATATGTGCATATGTGCACATACTTGCATATGCGGCTGATGCAAGTACATAAGTCACAGAATTGGTGTGATATCACCATGTGTATATTTTCATTTGCTTCCTGGTTGCCAATCCCATTGATACTAAGGATATTGGGTTTATAGAAATTATGCTGCCACAGAGAGGAAGGGGTCAATCTATTTTCTAAAGCACCTGTAGGCCAGACAAGGAATAATGGATGGAAACTGAACAAGGGGAAATTTAACCTGGAAATAAGGAGAAACTTTCTGACAGTGAGAACAATCAACCCATGGAACAGAAGTTGCCCTCGGAAGTTGTGGGAACATCATCACTTGAGACTTTCAAGAAGAGATTGGCCTGCCATTTGTCAGAAAGGGTGTAGGGTCTCCCGCTTGGGCGAGGGGTTGGACTAGATGACCTATAAGGTCCCTTCCAACTCTGATTATCTATATCTGTATTCTAATTCAAAAACATCACACCTTTATATGTTTGCTAAAAAGAAATTATTTATAACTAAAAATTAAATACAGCTGTATTGTACAGATCAGTATCTAATGCAACCTCAGCTTCTTCAAAACAAATTTCATTTTAATCAGTAGAACCCATTTCCAGGTACATATATATGTTAAGGATTAAGGAATTTTTTTTTTTTTTTTTTTTAGTGTGGCAGCAACAATAACGGATACATTTGAGATCTTTTCCTACAGATAAAAATAATCCTTTGTGGAAACCTTTGCTCATGTTTTCTGAGATTGCACTTTTTTTCTTTGGAAAAAAATCCACTTTGCCATTACTTTTCATAAGGCAACTATGACCGTCTCAGCATTAACATTGCGGTCAAGATTTGCGTTTTGCCAAATAAGAAACGTCACAGATTCGCTTCTCTTCATAGATGCCTTGGAGACCATTTTGGCAGAATCTTGTAACACTCTCCTTTTCAAGAAAGAATTGTTTGGGCTAGAAAAAAAGCGTTGGCACGAGAAAGAAGTGTTGCCATGGTGACTGAAACCTACACTTAGCTATCCCTCAAGAAAAGTAAGCTGCAAGGCACATGTTTGTTGTGGCCTTTTGAAAGTAAGGGACCCTTTAAATTGAAGAGCCCGTTTTATTATCCCAATGCAGATTTCTGTCACTTGCAGGAGAATAGATCTCTAGAGTATGGTTTGTGTATCAATGCTTATTTTAATCACTTTTCAAACAGAAATGTTTAATGACAATGAGAGCCCCCTCTTTTTTTTTGTAGTTCTGCAAGCCTCAGATGCTGGGGATCTGAACTTCAGATGGCAGCTTGGTTTCCTAGAGTTACGGAGAGAGCTCTTCAAAGCTAGCGTAGAGCCTTGAATAGCAGTGATAAGCTTGAAAAGCACAGCTTGGGAAATCTCCTGGGAAGGGATTTCTTTCCCCCCATCATTTATGTAACAGCGCTACCCGTTAATGGCTGGGGATGTTTCTGCTTCTATCCCGCGAGACGTGAACTGGTTGTACTGGTTTTTCTGTATGTTGAAGAAATGCCATTATGAAGAATTGCAATTGGCACCGGATTCTCCATTGTGTTTCCATCATTGCGTTTCATAAGACTTGTAACTGCTTTCTGTACTGTGAGAATGTGTACTATTTGTATTAGATTCAGGTCCTAAATTTTGGACAGTAGCTAATGATGGCGTATTGTAGGAAGGTAGCACCCACCCCTCTCCTTGAAAAATGAAATATTTTAGGAAATGTTAAAAAGGCAGAATATTTCCCCTAAAAAGGAAGTAGAAACTCAGAGAGGCAGAAGTTCACTCCCCCACCTTTCTTAATGGGCGGGCCATTAAGGCCTGGGACAGAGTATTCTACATAACAAAGGCCTCTACCCATCTCACCACCTGGCCTGAGAAGATTGCATCAGCCAGCACTCAGATGAAGCTATAAGACCCCCGCCCCGGGAGTCTGACAGCCAATGGGATACATTTCTTACACAGGAACAGGAAACACTAAGGTGTGGCCCATCAAGAGGGTATATAACTAAGGGTCTCTCAGCATCTTGCTCCCTCTTTTTCCTTCCCCCAACATCTTGAAGCATATGATCGTCCCTTTCACTTTGGAGCTCCAAGCCGTGTGGTCCTGTCCACCATTAAACCATCTTTCCAAACAGCCTCCATGTTTCCAGTGTCTTTTTTCCCCACTTGGAACTGAACCCAGAAGGATATTTCTTCCAACAGTATATACTGCTCCCTTTTCCTCTTTCTTCACTTCAAGAAAATGAGATGAGTTAGGTGAGGGTGGGATAAAGTAACTGACCTCAAAGTCACTTGATAATAGCAATAGCACTTAGACTTATATACCACTTTATAGTGCTTTACAGCCCTCTCAAAGCGGTTTACAGAGTCAGCCTATTTCCCCCAACAATCTGGGTCCTCATTTTACCCACCTCGGAAGGATGGAAGCCTGATTCAACCTTGAGCCTGGTGGGATTCAATCTGCCAAATTGCAGTAGGAGTTGCTTGCAGTACTACACTCTAACTACTGCGCCACTGAGCTATGACCAGAACCAAAATTTCTCTGTTCTTAGTCCAGCATCTTAACCACTAATTCAAAGGTTAGCAAACTATAGGTAACCTCAACTTGCAACAGTTCCCTTAATGGACCGTTCGAAGTTACAACAGCACTGAAAAAAGGGACTTTATGACCATTTTTCAGACTTATGACCATTGCAGCATCCCCATGGTCATGTGATTTACATTCAGATGCTTGACAACTGACTCAGATTTATGATGGTTGCAGTGTCCCATGGTTGTATGATCACCTTTTGTGACCTGACAAGCAAAGTCAATGGGGAAACCAGGTTCACTTAACAATCATGTTAATAATTTACCAACTGCAGTGATTCACTGAACAAATGTGGCAAGGAAAGTCGTAAAATGGGGCCAAGCTAACTTAACACATTCCTCACTTCGCAACATAATTTTGGGCTCAGTTGTGGTTGTATGTTGAAGGCTACCTATGCAACCCACAAATTAAATCCGGCTTGCTGTCTGTTTTTATTTGGCCCTCAAGCTAAGGATTAGCCTATGAGTGGGTGGCATATTGCATCACCTGATGCCCAAGGCCAGAAATAATGGCCTATCAGTGGCCTCTTTGCTAGCAGGCTGGTCCAATGGCTGCCACTCTCCTTGGCTTGCAGACTTACTAATTGTGCTTGCGGAAGTGGTGTCAGCCCTCTGAGTTGGTGTAGACAAGAAGCCAAACTATGAGTACTGACACTACCTTTATTGTAAAAGTTTTAGGAGCAGAATCTTGCCAGTCTGAACATGCTTCTCTCCTCCTTTGTCTTTATTTCCCAGAGAAAAGGGGAGTGTCCTGTTTGAGGTTTCTTCACATACTTCAGTTGCTTCTGTGGGCTGAAGTACCTCTTGTCTGACAGCCGACTTGGCTGTGGCTCCTCCTACTATCTATCTACTAGGTCAGGGGTCTTAAAACTCGGCAGCTTTAAGACTTGTGGACTTCAACTCCCAGAATTGCTCCTCCAATCACGTTAGCTCAGAAATTCTGGGAGTTGAAGTCCACAAGTCTTAAACTTGCCAAGTTTGAAGACCCTTACACTAGGTTATTCTCACAGCCCATAATGGGATGGATGGGATAAGACCCTTTACATAAAATAATGCTGACCCTTGTAGTAAAGCTTATTGGCTTTCTGGGGTTCATATTTTTATATGATCTTTCCCCAATGTAATATAGAAAGCTTCTTTTAATTAAAAAGTGTCTGAGGTGGACATTATCAGCCACTGAGTATCTTTAAGCCACTATCTGGGGCGTTGAGAATTGCTCTCCAATCAGTTCCATGAAACAGTTCTTAGGATAGGTCCCACAACATGCAAATCAACATCCTATGTGCCACAAGGTTTGGTGATGCAGGCAGCTGGAGCTCTAATAATCTAGGCTGTCTTTCCAGGGCAGACAAAGATTCCTGTTCAAACATTTCATCCTGACCAACATTATTAGCAACCTAGTGGTACATGCAAATAATTGCATCATAAATGAATATCCAATCAATGCATGTATATAGGGTAGTTTGAGCCAGTGTTTTTCTAAACGTGGCAACTTCCTGTGGACTTAAGCTCCCAGAATTCCCCAGCCAATGTGGGAATGCTAGGAGTTGAGGTCTTAAAAGTTACCAAATTTGAAACAAAAAATGCCATAAAGCAACATAGTGCTTGCTTTTTGCAAAACAGTTAAAACCGTAGAATAGAATAGAATTCTTTTTATTGGCCAAGTGTGATTGGACACACAAGGAATTTGTCTTGGTGCAAATGCTCTCAGTACACATAAAAGAAAAGATACATTCATCAAGAGTCATCTTATTCCAATGGACTATTGACATGGAAAGTAGACCCTTAATAGTGGATTTTTGTGGGTTTGATGCTGCTGATTGTTTTATATTGTTAATAGCATAGCAACATTACACAAATCCAGGTACAATATTCCCCCAGAGATCCAGTTGGCCCTGGCATTATATACCTGGTTCTTTTGCCAGACTTTAAGTCTGAGAGTGGTATGAGCCACTGGAGGTGGTTTCTCTCAGCACTTTATGTATCGGTATATTTCCATTTTGATTTATGGTTTTTATGCTTGTATTTTATGTGGTTTTTAAGGAATTTATTGTTATTTGATTATTTACACCTCCCTCAGTAGTGTGGTAAACAATCAGTTGTATAAATTAAGTAAATAAATACTAAACGGTTGCTTGACGAGATATATTCATGGTAAATATTGTAGTCACTTAATGCTTTGTATTTAGAGGATGAATCTTGCCCTGCATATCATGATGTCTTTTTTCTTTTTACAGTTCAGACCAACTTTGCAATGAGCCACTTGAATTTGCGATCTAAGTTTCATTTTCTCTAGCATTTTGGTATTAAGGAAAGTTGCTATTTGTTTGTGGGGAGTGGATTGTTCAGGCTGTACTTTCCTTGCTATAGTTTCCCTTTCTTTTTAAGTGTAGTTTAAAAACACAGCCTAGAATCTTATTTGTCAAATGTTAACTTAAAAGGAATGTATACCCACATTAGTACTTCAAGTGTTATTTATTAAGAGAGGCGGGGGGAAATCAATTACTTGATCAGAGCGGCTGACATTCTGCAGATAGTACTGAAAACTTTCTCATCAAATATTATTTTCAACAGGTGTGCAGTAGAAAAAAAGATCTGAATGACTTTACATGGAAAGTCATAATCAGTTTGCTTTTTCTCTAGTGCTTTGACAATACTTTCCATGCTGTAGTGTTTATGCCACTATTTGTGAGATCCTTTATATCAGGGGTGTCCAACCTTGGCAACTTTAAGACTTGTGGACTTCAACTCCCAGAATTCCTCAGCCAGCTGGCTGAGGAATTCTGGGAGTTGAAGTCCACAAGTCTTAAAGTTGCCAAGGTTGGACACCCCTGCTTTATACATTCAAATAAATAAATAAATGAATTCATGCAGTATGTGGTGACCTCTGGCTATTTCCATTTGTGCCTTGCTCAGATGAGAAATGTTTAGAAATAATGCATAGCCTATTAAAAGGATCAACCTGTGAGATATCAGATAAATTCATTTTTAAGTAACATTAAAGCTACTTATAAGCAGCAGGTGTTCTGCTTGTATATAATATAAACTGCCTGCATTCCTATATACATTTGTCAGCCATCATTCTTTGCTTCCTTTTCTGTTCCCCTTAGCTTGTTGGCATGGGGTAATTTGAACAAGCATTCAGAGAATATCATTGTTCCCCTTAGTTACTCATAAACAGGCTGACTGGCAGAAGTGTGAAACTCAAAAAGACCAAGCCTTTCACAGGGCTCCCCTTGTTGCTGGGGCAACCAGAGAACTGGGCTGCATTTGTAAATGTGATCTTTGACCATTTTGCATGGATTTTCGCAGCTCTAAGGGACAAAAAAAAAATCCAACAAGAGCAATGTATAAGGTTATCTGATACAAACCAGTGGAAAAAGCCTCTGAGAACAGCATCTACTCTTTTTTTCTGTAGTGAGAGAAAGTTTTCTTCTTCTCGAGTGAGATTTTTGTTTTTATAACTTGAACAATCAGAGTGCTCTTTGAATTCATGAGCCAAATATCAAAAGTGTAGCGATGGAAAATTCTTTCTCTGACTTTTGCTGAGTACCCAGAATCTTAATACACGTGTTCCTGTTTGATATAAACTGGGTGTATTCTTGCTCCAATAGGAACTATCAAGGCTTCTGTATAATTAACATATCAAATACCATGAATCTAAGAATTGTCTCCCTCGTTCGTTGCACACTTAGTTGGCCCTCAGATAAATTTGATATGCAACGTGTAGTTACTGGAGGGAGGACAACTAAGCTTGATTCCTATCTTCTTTCCTAGGTTTGGATAAAATTAAATGTTTGTAACATAAAATCAATAATCTCTACCATGTAACCAGGTTTTAAATAATATCTAGAAAAGATAACCACAGCTCCCACCATGCAAATTCTAGAACAAACTTTTTATAAACAGACCAGCCAGCAACAACTATTTTTTGTTGGCTATTCTCCTTTTTCATGTTCCAGTCTGGAGACCACAGCTGAAACAATGTTTTTGTAACTGGGAAATGCAAACCTAGTTTGTCTTGATTATATAAGCTGACATTGTCCCATTTTAATTTCCCCCCCCTGAGCTCAGTGGGGTAAGACTGTACTAGAAATATGCAGTCAGAAATTGCAAAGAGTATTTTGGAGGAATATTTAAACAAAACAATTCACTTTATAAATCAATTATGTTCCAAAAATGTCATCAAACAGGAGCAAGAGGATCAAATTACTCAAGCAAGTGGAAGAAAGATGAGAGTAACTGAGAGTGGCAAACAAGTGCAGAAAGTTATTAAACCACTAAGGCTACTGCACAAATATTTGAAAATGCAAAGGATAACTCTCGTTTTGGAATATAAATCTGACAACAGTGCCTGTTATGAAGAAGATTTGATTAGTAAATTATGAAGAAGAGTTGCAAGTAAATCTACAATCCTCAAGAGAACAAGTTTGGGATCTCCTGAGAGATCCCAAACTTGAATGAATGGAAGTTGATGATATTGACATATTTGTTTTAAAAATCATATTGAATAATCTCTGGAGAAAAGAATAGTTTATAATTATTGAATAGGCATTCCAAAGAAGAAGAAGAAACTTATTTTATGAGCTCAAGCTGGAGAGAACGATTTAAATTTAATAACTTAATTGGAGTTAGGATGGAATTTCTATTGGTTTGACATGTATTAAAAGAAAGTTCCAATGCATTGTTTTGTGCTTATAAAGTGGGTTTGAAAATGAGTCATTTTTTCTTTCTTTTTTATATATAATTGGGTAATTCGTAAAATTGGGAAAAGATTAAACATATAAATAAAGAAGAAAAAATGGAAAGGTTAAAAAAACGTGGAAAGAGTATAGTGATTTTTGTTAATGTAAGTAATGATAGATTCTTAACGTCTATAAGCCAATAGTGTCACCTTTGGCAAAATGGACAGCATACAAGTTTGTTATATAAATAAATAGTTTAGAAAAATTAAGTGTAAATAGAAACATATGTCACCACCCACAATAGGGCATAAATGTATTTGGTTAAGATGGCAATGTAAACTGATTTAAACAAAGAGATTCTATTCGTTCTTGGGATATTACTCTGGCTTTTATGCTTGAAATAGAAAAAAAATGAAATTCAGAATTTAGTTTGAAGATTTAATGATTGTGTAGTTATAGAACCGGCTTGCAATAATTATAGGCAATGTAAAAAGTTGAGGTCGTAACAGTATTAGTCAACACATTTTGTTTTTAATTATGTGCCCCCTTTTTTCTTAATCTTCATTTCTGTTGTATTTTATGCTAAGAGCCATGGTGGCGCAGTGGTCAGAGTGCAGTACTGCAGGCTACTTCTACTGACTGACAGCTGTCTGCAATTTGGCAGATTGAATCTCACCAGGCTTAAGGTTGACTCAGCCTTCCATCCTTCCGAGGTGGCTAAAATGAGGGCCCAGATTGTTGGGGGTAAACCGCTTAGAGAGGACTGTAAAGTGGTATATAAGTCTTAAGTGCAATTGCTATTGGTATAATAAACCTCAGTAGAAAAAAAACAAAAAAGAAATTCTGTTTTTCCAGTAATGTGTAAATTTCCAGTAATTTTCCAGTAATTCAGTCTGTCTGTCTATTATCTATTTATCTATCTAGCTATCTTTACCATAAGCCAATCTTGGAGCACTACCATGTAGCCATTCAGTTCCCATCTCCAATGGAAATCTCTTTGAAGCCGAGCTTCATTGAAGCCAAACTTCAAATCGTTTTCACTTTCTCTGTGCAAGAACAGCCTGAGAACATTAGGAACAAATCTCTTCTCCCTCCAAATGGCCTATAAGAGTTTGTTCTTCCATGAGTTGACCAATAGGAATGTTCAACTAATGCTACTCAAATATTTGCTCTGAAGTAAGAGAACTTTTCTTATTTACTCCATACAGAAGAAAAAGAAAACAAATTGAATGTATTTGTATGCATTTGTATGGCATTTTAAAGAAAAAAACACAAATAGTTATATGCAAGGATATTTGTTTGTTAATTTGTTTATTATTTCAAGGCTACCCAGCAATTTATAGATAAAAGTTAAAGGAAAGAAGGCGAGTTGACTGGAAGGTCAAACTCCAAAGTAGCCAATAACAAATTAAACAGCCAGGTATTAAAAAGGTTGCAGAAATAGCAACAGCACTTAGACTTACATTCTACTTTACAGTCCTCTCTAAGCGGTTTACAGAGTCAGCCTATTGCCCCCAACAATCTGTGTCCTCATTTTACCCACCTTGGAAGGATGGACGGCTGAGTCAACCTTGAGCCTGGTGAGATTCGAACTACTAAATTGCAGGAAGCCGGCAATCAGCAGAAGTAGCCTGCAGTACTGCATTCTAACCACCCCGCCACTGCAGTTCCTAAAAAGAACGTCAGAAGGATGGAACCAGTACAAATTTCAAGGAGGATATCATCCTACATTTCTGATAAACTGGAAATATAACACAATATCATTTTTTAAACCTATAGTAGCTTCCATTCACGACCAAATTGGGTGATGACCAAAATGTTTTACCTCTGGTCGCGAACGGGTGATCGAGTGGTGACCGAACACAGCCGCGGTGATTTGCCCATCCATGCTGATTTGCCCTTTCATGCCACACCATTTTTTTTTCGTGTATGCGCTTCCGGTGACAACCAAATCGGGTGACAATCGAATTCTCTGAATGGATTACAGCCATCACCTGAGGTTCTACTGTATAGCTTTTCATAGTTGTTCTAACCATTGTTGCAATTTGTAGTATAAAACCTCTGTGTGGGGTAGGTACAGGTGGGGACACTGAAAATGTAGTGGCTTACTTGAATCCAGAAGCAGGGAGAGAAAAAACTCTTGGGCTTTTCTACATCACTCAATCAGCATCTTCATTTGAGATATGATCTCCATAAGATACTGTGTTTCTCATATAATAAGGCTGGGTCTTTTTTTTTTTTGAGCCCCGAAAAAATGGCTAGGCCGTCTTTTCGGGGGTGACTTAATTCCCCCCATTGCATCTTCGGGCAGGCAGCGACGGCTTGGATGTTGACCTCGGCGTTGGTGGGGCACTTCGTATCGGGGTCAACGCAGGCAACACCATATCCGGGTGTGCAACAAAAGTACTTCCTAACGGCAAGCCCCCCCCATTTCCCCCATTTTGCATGTTTTAATATAGGCCTTAATTTGGGGGGAGGGGCTTAATTTCATTTCATGCCTATAAAACATGCTGGGACTTCCTATTGGGGGAGGCCGTATTGTTGGAGAAACAGGGTAGAAGGATAACAAATACAAAAGTAACTAAAAGATTAACAGCTTATACTTTACACCTCTAAAGCGGCCAAGGCTTGTGGCTCCAGAGGTAATAGTTATAAGGAGCTTGCTCTTTTATCAAGCTGCACAGTTTTTATTGGGATATGAAATTGATTAGAAACTATAGCGTTAAGTTTGGGTTCCCTGTTGATGTTATTTGACCTCTTTCCCAAATAATTAGGTTGGAATGAGCACTGTGTATTCCATATGTCAAGGTGCTGAGAATGGAATGAAAAATAGGACAGCCAACAGACAAACAGATTACTCTCAAGCTCTTAGGTTGCCAACATTTTTTAAAGTTCAGTTTTGCTCTGCTTCCAAAAAAACTGGTACAGAGCCAGAAAAACATGGCAGGAGGTGTTTTTAGAAAAAAAAACGTTGCTGGCTATTTGTCTGGAGCTGCATTTATCTACCCAGAAGCCCCTCCTCCAAAATTCAGTTTATCCATTGGGCTCCCCAAATTGCCAATAATAACAACAGTTTGAATAAAGTAAACGACTTAACTATTACTACTGTTTGCGTTGTTACTTATAGTAATGTTATCCTAGATGCTGGGTGTTATACAATGAAATAGAAGAATAATCTCCTTGCCTATAGTTGCTATAGTCATAATCCGTACTCTCTATGGTGATTTTTTGTAAAGCAGCCCAAATAAGAGGTTACCAAGATGTTTCTATCATGAAGTAATGAATCACGAGGACACATTTTTATTATAGAAATGAATCCTTTATTTCAAATTCAAAGGGTAAGTGGTGTTTTAGAGTGAGCAGAAATGCTCGTGTTCATTTATTCTGGCCACCATATTTCGAATGCAGTGGACTTTGTCATTATTTCATTTCACCACCCCAGAATCCTTCTATGTCACGGGTGTCAAATTTGCGGCATCACGTTGCCATCATGTGATGTATGGTGATGTTTTTCCTTTTTGCGGAGCTGAGGTGGGTGTGGCCTGCACGTAAGGCATCTGGCACATAGGCCACCAGTTTGATACCCCTGCTCTATGTCTGTTGCATCTGAAGTCCACCCAGGGTGGGCTTCAAAAATGTTAGCAACCGGTTCTCCATCCGGTTGCTGGGTAGGCATGGCCATGCTAGGTGTGGCCTAGTCCAGGGGTCCTCAACCACCGGTCCCCGGACCGGTACCGGTCCGTGGATCATTTTTTACCGGGCCACAAAGCTTGGGCACCGCCATCTTGTTTCGACAGCGCTTCCGGGTTTTTGGTTGGAAAGTGCTTCCGGTTTTTCAGTTGGAAAGCGGCGTTTGGGTGCTCGCGCCTTAGTTTCGTCGAAGGGGGGGCGGCTTCGAACGAAGAGCCGTCCCGATGGCGGTGGAGTCTCACGTTACTCAGGTACCGGTCCGTGGAAGAATAAATAATTGTGAAACCGGTCCCTGGTTCGAAAAAGGTTGGGGGCCACTGGCCTAGTCGGCCTCCTGCAGCACAGTGAGGGGGCCGTTTTTGCCCTCCCCAGGCTCCGGAGGCTTTCCTTGAGCCTCCAGGAGGGCGAAAACGCCCCCCCAGGCTTTGGGGGCCCATTTCTGGCCTTCTGGAGCCTCTGGGAGGCCCATTTTCCCCCCTCCCCAAGCCTCCATGCAGACCTTACTTACCTGGCATCCAAAATGGACCTTGTGGGGACTCCGGAGAGGGGAGGGGTGGGTGGGGCCAGCTGGGGGTGGGATTTACCGGTTTGCCAACCCGCCAATTAAAAAATGTAAAATTAGTTACCGGTTCACCCAAACCAGGGTGAAACGGTAGCAGTCCACCACCACCCCGAGTCCACTACATGGGAGTTGAGTTTTCAAATGCTCACAGCTTTCCTGCCTATGCATTTAGTGGGGGAAAGTCCACAGCTTAGTTTGTGAAATATAGACAGCACTGTATCTAAAACTTACATGTACTATATTGCTTGGTGGCAAAGAAGACAACCGTCTATAGTGTTTGCCACTTCTAAATAGAATATTTTCTGGCAATCTTCATTAAAACAATATTCTTATGAAAGAATGCCCCAGCACACCAAACTGGTTGGCAGCAGTTCTGAACATTAATGGTTTTGTTTAATTTCTATGTTTGCTTATCCTTATAAATCATAGCAAATAGTACTTATGCTCTAATGCTGTTCTTGGCACATTACGGTATTTCATTCTCCAAAACACCTGAGGGCAGGACAAGAAGCAATGGATGAAAACTAATTAAGGAGAGAAGCAACCTAGAACTAGGGAGAAATTTCCTGACAGTTAGAACAAATAACCAGTGGAACAACTTGCCTCCAGAATTTGGGAATTCTCCAACGCTGGAAGTTTTTAAGAAGAGATTGGATAACCATTTGGTTGGTTGGACTAGAAGACCTGTAAGGTCCCTTCCAACTCTGTTATTCCTATTCTATTCTATTCTATTCTATTCTATTCTATTCTATTCTATTCTATTCTATTCTATTCTATTTTCCCTTTCTTTGCCCAAATCAGTGTTCAGTTCTTTTCTTTGTTCACTGAATGATAAAAGCAGGGACAAGTCGTACATTTGGAAATTTAGAAGCACAGGATGGGCCCTCTCACCAAGTGACTGGCATGGGGAGAGGTTGTACCTATTCACAAGTACAGACATGAAAAGCAGGGTCAGTTTTAAAAAAAAAAAACCATTTACCAGAAAACAGAAAAGTGAGATCGCTCATCTTTTATCACCCTGCAGTTAGAATCCAATCAGTGTAACAGAGGCTAAACTAATTACTAATAAAAATGATGGTGGAAACACTAAGGTGTTTCAAAAACATGAATGAAGTTGCACAGGGAAAGCAGAGCCAAGTAAATTTCCATTAGCTGGCAGGCGGCTTCACCCAAGTTCAAGATGACTAATTTGTGCTTTGCTTTCTGCCTTGGCCCAGGAGTGTTATTTCTTTTGATTGGAAACAGTCTCTGAAAGTATCCACAAAGGTCTGTCCCAAATCTGTGGTCAAATATACCAGCTTGTCATTAAAATAAATAAAGACAAACCCTAACTAGTGCTAACTAGTTCAGTATGGTTTATTCCAAAGATGTATGCACAGGGTAGCCTAAATTTTTACAAGATCCTTCTTAAATATAGCAGGCAGAGTCCAGTGTGGTGATTTTTTTTTTTTTAATATTGGTTGGATTTTTAATAGATTATCAGAGTTGGAAGGGACCTTGTAGGTCATCTAGTCCTACCCCCCCATACAAACAGGAGACCCTACACCATTTCTGACAAATGGCAGTCCAATAGTTTCTTTTTCTCCTTTCCAATTTCCTACTTTCTCTCTGTTTCTCTCTCTCCTCCCCCCAAAAGAAAGCAAGAATAAAACCTTTCTCTTTTTTTCTTAACACACAATATTGCATTCCTTCCATTGATTCCTAAAGTCGTTTTGTGTCCCTGCCTCCTTCCAAGATTACGTGTCTTTTGCTCTAAAAAAACATGTATATCTGTAACTTAACTAAACACTACCATGCTGATCTTCTAATCTAAGATGAAAATAATTATGTACACATACGATGTTAGATAGCTATAATCATAAGGAGACACTAAAGGCCAAATATAGGGTGTGTTACACACTTACAGCAGGCCCACATTTCCTCAGCTTGGTAACCTTCAGTTGTACTACCTCTGAGTGATGTTAGGAATTTTAAAATTAACACATGTATTTCTGTCACATTCTTCTACTGGTATCTTACGTTGAAGCATTTTATTTTTCGCTGCCTGTCACTTCAATACTCTTTATTCTCTCTAAAATGTATAGGCAAAAAAATAAATAAAAGGTGGCTTTATTCTCTGTGAGCTTGCCGTACCACTGGATAATGCTTGCATAAATCAATTCTTTTTCAGAATTATGCTACCATTTCCCTGAAAATACGACCTACCCTGAAAGTAAGTCCTAGCTTGATTTTTACATGTGCACCCAATATAAGCCCTACTCACAATATAAGCCCTAATTAAGATCCTACTCACTCCAGAGTGGATGGGTAAAAATTAAGCTAGGGTGGGGTTGCAGGGTGGAACTGCTCTACTACTTACCTTTGGGCAGTTGTATGCAAGCCTCGCACACCCCGACACCTGCCTTGCCGGCCCATTTCTTCTGCAGCCGGAAAGGCTGGCAAGGCTTTCCTGAAGGCTTCTGTAAATGATAACAAAGCTCTGGATCGATCCAAAGCTCTGTTATCTGCTGCTGAGGCCTTCAGGAAAGCCTTGCCGGCCGCAGAAGAAGAAGTTCCTGAAGGCCTCTGACAGTGAAAAGGAGGCTGGAGGCGATACATGCAAGTGAGGTTAGTCAGTGGATGACATCCTCTGAAAATAAGACCTGGTTCCTTTTTTGGTGGCAAAAATATAAGACAGGGTCTTATTTTGGGGGAAACATAGTATATGTGATGCAACCTATAAGGCATCTGAATCTGGGTCTAATGTATTTGTTTTTGATGTCCTCAGTAGTATTTATGTATTTATTTTAGATTTTTTTTAAAATCCCAACTTTATTACTTTTGTAATAATAACTCAAGGCAGCAAACGTGCCTAATGCTTCTTTCTCCTAATTTCTCCACAACAATGGGGTCTAGAAGGAGAGCGTTCTCTGCTGTTGCTTCTGCCCCTTGGAACATCTTGTTTGCATTGGTTCTTCTCTCTCAGCTGTAACTGACAGTTAGGCATGTTCATTTATTTCAAGACAAGTATTCATTTAATTCAAATTAAATGGAACCTTATTGAATAAAAACATAGAAACCTGATGGCAGAGAAAGACCATCGAGTCTACCCTTTGAGTTTGTTTTCTCTTTAATCTATATTATTTATTATTTTTATTTTTATATTTTAATGTTTATTTCATTCTTCATTTTTGTCGGATGATGGATATTGCACGCGTTAGGGTTCAATTCAGAATATATAAAATCTTCTTCAGGTTAAACTTGACTTCTTGCAATTTTATGAACATATCCGAGAGGTTTTCTTGCAATAATATAGAAATGATTTTTTAAAAAATTTCCTCCTTCTGTTGTATTATTGTTTACTTCTAAGTCAAGCCCACAATCATGGTACTTCTTAATTGATTGTGTGCTTTCAATCTGATGTCATCTTCTAGCAACCATATATCTAGATTTTCTTCAGGACAGTCCATACACTAGAGGCAGTACTATTTCAAACCTGTTTAATTCTGTAAAAGTAAATTCTGTCTAGGAGTTTTCTGAATTGTACCTTATTTTGTGTGTTCTATTTGCTACTTAAAGCAATATGCAGTAGATACGTTTGGGCAAGGTTGCAATGAAGATGTTAAGGAACCATTAAAATACATAAATTTTCATCCTTCTCTGTATCCGAGAGTTGGATACACTCCAAACTTAATTAAAATTTCACATAATGTCTTGACATTCCTCAGTAAGTATTTTAACCTTGTTCTAATCTCCTTTGTTTTTTAAAAAAATAAATAACAAGGTGATTTTTTTTGTATGGCTATCGCATTAAATTGCTTATGTGTTTACATCATAGAAACTGGATGAATTGTATATAAATATGCAAGTATAAAAGAAAAAAAACATTTTCTTGGATTTGTGCCCAATGTCTTGTCAGGCTTACTTACCTCCATTGATATAGAAATAGTTCTGTTGTTATTTTCTGCGCAAAGCAGAAACCCCAAGAGTTATAGGCAATTAAACAGAGTTCTGGTCATGTTAAATTTCCAACTGATATTTGAAAGCATGCCAGTAAATAAAAGTGCTATTGAATTACAAACAACAGGGGACATTCAGCCACCATAAATTTCAATTCTTTGAAGTCCCTATTGATCAGTTCAAATAACAGAGGCATCAGACCAAATATATTTTAATTCAGTGTCTTCCTCTTTATGACAAGATGTAATCCACAAGCAGCATAGATCATTTTAATTTCTGTAATGTCATTTGAAAAAAAAAAATGCAAGTAGAAACACGTCAGATTCAAGAACTTGCAGACTTTTGCAATGTGAACAAGTACAGCAAGCAAATACATTGAACTGATTGCTTCTCCCCCAGCCCCCCAGAACATGCCAAATGTGCTGTCCGTTTTTGGGCATGCTATACAATTTGTGAATAAATACAGTTCTAAAAATAGCCTTTCTTAATTTCCAAAACTCTTTCAGTTTGTGTTTAAATAACATGGCTTGCTTTAAAGTTGATTGGCAACAAATCTTGTGGGCTCTTATTAAAGTACTTTTGTGACATGTGCACCTGTTTAACTTGAGGGAAAGATTCCTCCTTCATTGACTTAGTGGGAGGGGAAACTGTTGGCAGTAAACTTTAGAAGCTCCGTATTGTGCAGAGGGGCCCTGTTGAATTGAGTGCTACTTTTCCAACGTGTACTTGTGTCTGTGTGGAATGAAAATGCTGCCTGTGAAAATCGTTGGATCTGATAGACCAATTTGCTTGCTAGCACGACAAAAGGTATTTTTGCTTTTTTTTTGGAATACGTACTGAGGAAATTACAAATGAAGACATAAAGGATTAATTTTGATTTTGTGGAGAAATGATGAAAAGCTAATTGATGCCTTTAAAATTTGTCATTGTATACGAATAACATTGCTATATTAGGTTTGCAGTATTAGCAATATATGAAGTGCTTTAGCAATACCACTTAGACTTCTATATCACTTCACAGTGCTTTAGAGCCCTCTCTAAGAGTCAGCCTATTGTCCCCCAACAATCTGGGTCCTCATTTAACTGACCTCAGAAGGATGGAAGGCTGAGTCAACCTTGAGCCGGTGAGGACCGAATCCCTAGCAGTCAGCAGAATTAGCCTGCAATACTGCATTTCAACCACTGCACCACCTTGGGTTTAGCTTCCAATAGATTAAAAAGGCAAACCTTTCTAAGCTTTCTCACTTTAAAACACAATTGATTAGTTAGGACAGAAAAGACCATCAATTTGAGAGTGGGATGTCACTTTTTGTCTTTGCTTATAACTCTATATGTAAAATGCATCTATTTTATTTCCACAAAAGAGGTAAGATAGATTAATTAGATGTGTTCATGGCTGAATGTATGATCAAAATTCTCACTTCAATTCAGTCTGGCAACTTGCTTAGTAGATACCAAGCTGTTGGTAACTCAATTCAACAGATAGTAAGGTTCTTCCAGAGTTTCATATTGAAAGAATAAGGTTATGGAAATTTTAGCAACTGGATAGCGTGTAGTTTTTGGCCCAGTTTATCTCTCTTCTTGTTAGTCTTTTAATATCAATTTTGTGTAAATTGAGGAGGAGACTAATCTCTTAACTGATGAGAGGGGTATTTGGATGGCCAGTATGTGAATCTTTTTCAGCCTCTGAACTATTTCAGGAAAAAGCTAGACAATTTTGTGCTGCACAGAAGTAAACACAGGTATTTATTATAATCCCTTATGGAACCTGAAGTGGTCCTTGATGCCTGAAGACCCAGAAGAATCTAGAAAGAAGTTAGGAATACTCTAGAGAAGGAAGTGGTTGATTGTGTCCATCAACAGATTGGCAACCATATTTGGTGGCTGTGAAGAACCAGCAGAAGGAATGGCAATGCAGAGGTTAGAATTTGGCAAGTCTTTGAAACAGACAGGACACTCTACTACTTGCCTATCTCTCCTCACATCCCTCATTGCAACAACTCCAACTGATGGTGTTGCTGTTGCAAAGAAAATCAAATGGATGTATCTCAAAAAAGATGAAGTTGCTGAGAAGCATCTGTCCAGCAAGAAAGCAAATGGACAAAATGTCAGTTAAGGGAAAGTAAAAGTAAAAATTTCTTAAGGGACTAATTAGGAAAGGGAAGTGGGAAAAGGGAAAAGAGAAAGGTTTAGGATTAAAATGAAGAGATCAACAAGAAAAATACCAACGAGTAAGGCCGTTGGATGAAAAAGAATAATAACAACAATATAGCAAAGCAACACAATATTAGTCTTACAACACAAGAGTAACTTAGGTAATAGTGACAATTGGAATAAAATCAGCTAGGGGAAATAGATTATGATAAAGAACTAAATAATATTTTAGAGGTATAATAAAGTCCCTATAAATAACAGTTCACACATTAGTTAAAGGTTTAAGCAAAAACGTTTTTGTAAACCATCTTTTTGCTAATAAAAGACTGAATGGACTGAGGTTATCACTGTCCTAACCCCTGTGACAGGAAATAAGGAATAAGACTTTAAACTGCTGAAGTTATTGAATCACAATATTTGCGCTAGCCTTATTCAGATTGCAACTATAGTGATTAGTATCAAATCATTTGGGTTCATAGATTGGGCTAAAGCAGTTTATAATGTAGGCTAGTTAATTTTAATTTGGCACTCATGAAACTAGCCATTGTGGTTTGTAAGTCACAATTTATCGCTTATTGTTTTTTATGAATAGGATGTGTATGAGTAAATCAAGTAACCCGTGACATAAAAAAGCATTTGTTAGAACCGTGTACAATATTTAGCCTTTATGTACAATATAGTAGTTTAGTCTTAATTATCTGAACTGTAATTATGGAAACTGCAGCATTGTTAGTTATTCTGTAAATTAATGCCCACAAATCTTAACTGCCAAACTTACTAAGTTCATTTTCTTTTGTTCTCCAACACAGTTGAATAAACAGGAAATGTAATTTTGGTAGTAAATGATACGTACTTTTCAAAACAAACATTTTAAAACAATACAAGCAATAATAAATGATCATTACAAAAAATACTTAAGAAATAGATTTGTTAATTTGGGTACCTTACAGATTGTCATATTTAATTTGGCATAAACTTTCATTAATGAAAATCTACTTAATCTGATGTATGTAAACACACACTTTCTTTTATTATTTTTTTATTTTTTTGCAGTGCAAAATTCTGCTTAAAGTTATAATTTTGAACTACTTACAATTTTGAAATGGAAGTATATTCATTTAAATTATTTCTTGATTCCACAATTTGGCCCACATGCATTAGATCTAAAACTACTGAACTATATCAGTATTGGAAATTATTTTTTATTTGCATGTGTGTATGTAACAGTTGCAATGATAGTTAGTTGCAAGAACTCTCAAATAAGGAATTGGAATATCCCCATATTAACAAATCAAGAGCTGAGAATCTTAAACAATATTAACTACATATTTCTTATTATCTTAAGATGAGACTACAGTGCTATAATCAAAAATATGTACAGGATTATATAGGATATACAAAAGCTTTATAAGATTGACTTGAAATCATTATGAGAGTGCAGATAATAGCTCATCTACAGTATCTTTAACTGTCTTTCTGTTATGATGTAATATCTGTGGAGGGAAGTCATGTGATCCTATGAAAAGATGCTATTGCATTGTGATCTTGGAACTATGTTCTGCTTGGTCCAAAATATCTTTGGAGGATTAAACTGAAGTTCTAGATAGCTTTGTTGTGAATATTTATCAAATCATTTCTTGAACTGGATATATGATAAAAATAACTTATTTGGCAGAATGACTATACACATTCTAAATTACCGTTGAGTTTGAAAAGTATGCTTTCAAACCAAGTTAATTGTGCTAGCAATTTTTACAGAATTATTTATCAATGATCTTTGGTGAATAAAAATGTTTTCCAGAGTTTAGGTGAAAAGTTAGGTATGTTTCTTTTTCAAATTTGGGATTAAAAACGACTCTTTTATAATGTGTGAAAATACAGGGATAGAAACGTTTTCATAAGAGTATTGAATGTTACCCTTCTATTTTATTAGGCAAGCTTTCCCCTTTTCACACACAGAAGAAAAGATTCTTTGGATTTGTTTAAAAATTTGTGCTAGCAGTAAATGGTCAGTCAGGTATGAAAATAACCATTATATTTACCTTTGCCTTTCTATTATAAGTCAGCAACTGAATTTTCAACGGTAGCTCTACCTGATACCGGTATTTTATTTACTTTCTCTCAAGTTCACATGCATGAATGAAATCAAGCTTATAATATTACAATGTCGTTTTAATTTCATGCCTTTGTTCAATAGTCTTTCACTCTGATCTATAGAAACAAGGGAGAATTCTCTCTGAAGTTCATTTCCCCCTTTAAAATTTAAGACTGTTCATTTTGACTAAAGTAGTCTAATCTATGTTGCTAACATTGAATACAAATCTAAAAAGCAGAAAAATTATTGTTAATAAATGTTTTTGAGGTGGCTTCAGAAACGGACCAAATATTCTTGTATGGTAGGTTAATGTAGTATTATTTTGTTGTTGGTTTTGCTGTTGTATATAGAAATGATAGTACTTTCAGCTCTCAAGATAGACACAGTTTTAGTTCTTATCTAGAAAAGCTCTGAAATAAGCTTTCTAATGAAATACCCATGATGGTACAATTAAAATTTTCTAATAGTAGAGGAGAGATTCTAATGAGAAGTGCAGCAACATACTATAGGTAGGTGAGTGAATGTCAACTTTGGGCAATTTTCCTCACACCAGAGCCTTTACACAAGTAGCAGTATACTTCCAAATCTTGTAGTTATTGATTATATATATGGTAATGATAGGAAGTAGAGTGCAGCTCATGTGGAAGATAGGCCTAAAGTCTATCCATCTTTAGTATGAATATAAGGCATCTTAAACTTGTCAAGAGTACAGTGATGCTTAAAAGTTTCAATATTTCTGCATACATATGACCTAAACTAGATAAAAGAGAACCCAGCTAAACAAAAGATCAGGCATAGCATATATTGTGTTTTCTTATGTTGGCTTGCTGTTGGTTAAAAGTCTAAAGGCAGGATGAAAACTCAACAATTGGAATGTATGTTGGAAGAATATGAACTGTTCAAAAGAAACAGACCTAACAAAAGAGAAGGTGGAGTTGCATTATATGTAAAAAACCACTACACCAGTGGTTTTTTACAGATGTAAAAAAAAAAACCAGAAATGCACAAAAGCAAGGATGAAAGCCTCCCTGAATGCATATAAGTTTTAAATAAAAGGAAAAAAGTATGACCTTACCAGAAGGGTTACTGTACGTCACCAGCCATTTAAATATATCACAATGCTTCAAAACAGTATTGTTTCAGGATGCCTTTTAAAAAGATGAATTTATTTATTTAAGTATGGCATATCATACAGACAAGCAATATATATTAACATTTCATCTAGATTAGTAATACACTATCATATATACAGTATATATAATACTGTATGTATGTATGTATGTATGTATGTATGTATGTGTGTATGTATGTGTGTGTATGTGTATATATATATATATATATATATATATATATATATATATATATATATATATATATATATATATATATATAAATAAAAGTCTGACTCACAGATGAACACAATACAGAAGCCTGATGATGGCAGATGAGATTCTCCCAAACGTTGCTACAAATATATATATATATATATATATATATATATATATATATATATATATATATATATATATATATATGAAGTATATATATATATACTTGAAATTTGGCATATATGTTCCTCTTGGCTTCTAGGTGCTCACTAAGAAAGGATTTTTCAAAATGACCATCAGAGCGTTAGTATTTTGTATATTATTATTAACACGCTCTGATGCTACGGA
Organism: Notechis scutatus; assembly: GCF_049901735.1. Classification (NCBI taxonomy): domain Eukaryota; kingdom Metazoa; phylum Chordata; class Lepidosauria; order Squamata; family Elapidae; genus Notechis; species Notechis scutatus. The sequence continues at coordinate 19,714,867 of NC_142014.1, forward strand.
GTTCTACTCTCCCTCCCCATCTGAAAAGAAATCTGTTCCAAATGCAAAACACAAGCAGAGGAGAGGAGTTTCAGTTTTAGTTTCACAGCCGCAAGCAGCTTTAGTACAGAATGGTTGAGCTATAAGCCACATCCAGGCTCCTTGCTGTCTCCTTGCTCACACAGCAAATACTGTTTCACTTTCCAAACAGCCACAACTCCCTCACATACTGATAGGACACTAGCCAGATAAATACTGATGGATGCTGGTAGACAGAGGCAGAATTTCTTTTCCTTATTTTCCTCTCCAAAAACTAAGCCCGACCACATAGTTTCATAGCGAAGCACAGGTATCGAGCTAGTAAAATATAAATGTTTAAAAGATCTATATTCAAATACCCAGGTCCAGGCCATCAAACCATTGAAGTGAAGCATCATTTATATGAAAAAAAACACAGATATTGGATCAGTATATGTCCTCAACCTATAGCTGATGTCATTTACAGTTTGACGTGGCACTCCGCTCTCACACTGAGGGGAGGATACCATGCCCAATTTATACAGAGAGTCTTGGCAGACAACACGTGAGGCGTGAATCCTATTCAGGATTGTCCATAGTTCAAAGTCTGGCCCCTTTTTTGTAAGGTCATTTATATGTCTTCCTATGTCTGGGCATTCAAAAAGAAAGATAAATGTTTTTCATTTATTACTAGCCTGCATAGATTCCAGTCTCATACTGTGAACGTATCATGTTGGCCTAACCAAACACTGATAACCACAAGATTTCAAGGAAGAATTTATATAGTAGTTGCCATTTAATGTAACAAAAAATAACAGCCTAACTCTGTATCACAATAGAGTCATATAAAAAAATACGAATAAGTCTCTTTAAAAAGTAAGAGATTTATTCAGTTTGCAATAAACCTTCTTTCTATAGCAAAGGGTTGATCTAAGAGACAGAAGAAACAATTTATGATTTATGCTTCAGACATATGTCAGGTGTATGGGGGGAGAACTTTTTCCCTAGTAAAAAGTTTGCAAATGAAATAATGAAGAATAAAAGTATAAAAAAGCTTGCAAACAAAAATTGATGCTGTTTAATCCACTCTGAATATTTATATATGGTCCAGGCAAATATCTGGATTCTTTGACTTGAGTCTTTCTGTCCATATGATGTTTGCTATTCTTCACATTTGCCACCTAAAGAACTTTACAAAAGGTCTTATGTCCTAATCTCATTTCAAATTCTTTTCTTAAGCATATATGGAACTCAGAGTTTCCCTGCATGGAAAACAATGGTCTCTGTTGGCAACAATTTGTGGACCATTCCATTACTAGATAATAAATCATGCCTATTGTCTTATTCTTTGGTCCATCACACTAAAAGAAAGCAGTGCACAGTTCCAGTCTCCAGTTTGTATAATGCATATATCTAAAGAAAAGCTTTTGCAGTCAAAGCACGACTGATAAATATTAAATTGTCTCCATAATATATGTACTAATAGTGTTTTTATTTGCATGGGCTTGTGTGCCTTTACATATACATCAATATTATCCTATGAAGAACTATATAAAATTTTCAGATAATTTCTTGTTGGCTGGCACCTTTGAAATTAGAAGAATATAGTGTTTCAGTGAGAAAATAAGCAGAATATTGCCACGGTGTATTGGTTTTATTCCTTTTTATTATATACCCCTGATGGATTTTCCTCTCAGTTTTTAAAAGCAAAATATTCATTAGGGGAAAATGATTTCATTAATGTTTTGCTTTCATAAAATGCAGAGGTAGAAATTAATTGTAATTTAAATAAATAGTTCTTACGACCATTGTGCAAACTGCTAACACGATTGGTGAATGAATTACAATTCTTGGAATTGTAGCCCAAACAAACACTTTTTGATAGCATATGTAAGAACAAAGAATGTTCCCAGCCAAATACTTACAAAAATAGAGGGATTAATATGTAGAAGCAGAATTCAATCGAAGATGCTTTAATTTTGATTACTGGACTACCTCTGATCACCATGTAGACAGGAAGAGACATTGGAATAAGGAAATATAAATTAGTTATTGCTTCCTTAGCTCAGGCTGATTTCGGCCATATAGGTGCAAATATGCATGCCTAGTGAAGACCAAATACTTACTTTGAATTTTCATAGATGAAATTGGTAATAGTTCTATTTTTCTACCATCTGAAATATTGATTAACAATTGGTTGATTGATTGATTTGATTTGATTTTAGTCCACTGCAATCAATCAAAGCTCAGCACTTAACCATTGGTAATAAAATATTAATGGTATAGCCAATCAAAGTAAAATTTCCAAAGATGATAGCACAAAATGCAAGTTCTGACAAGAGCAAACAAAAAGGGATAAGAAATAAATAAGAGAATGTATGGTAATAGGAAATATAGAATGAACTTTCTGAAATTACTATTATTGTTTTCTTTTACTTCTTGAATTAAGTTGGCATGTGTAAGTTCATTCATTGTACAATTGCTGTAGAGAAAATCTGTTTATTTGGTATTTGCTACTTTTCTGTGGTGTATTCATAATGAACTGAGCACTCTCCAAACTGGTGTAGCCCTCAAGTAGGGAATAATTAGTTCTGTCAATCAATTGTATTTGTATAAGTGACTAAAGTATTTATCTTATCTTTCTCTACTTTGTCTTGTTTTTCTAGCCAATAGTGCTCATGTTCTGCCAGTTTACATTGACTAGGTAGAAATATAATTACAGCATTGTTATTTTCTTTGATAATAGTCTGCAAGGATGAAAAATGTCTTGCCTAGATTAAGATTCCACCTTGGATTTGGCACTATTTATGAATCTATTTAAATTTGTCTATTTTAATTTTCAAAGGTTTCCAATAAGTTAAACTGTAGCTATAAGCTATTTTGTTACGAGGAAGTATAACTAATGAAATTTGAATGTCAGCTTTTTAACAATATATTTGGATCCAAGGAGTAACTCTTAATATGAGATATATAATGAAGTTCTCCTAGATGTGAGCATCTTGTGTAGATATTTTAAAATGATAAAGCTTCATTTGTATAGTGTTTGTCCATTGTTCTTCTTGAAAAATGGGCATTGAAATGGAAATCTGACATTTCCACTTGAAAAATATATCCATCTGTGGATTGATTTCGAGAGTTCTTGGAAACCATTGTTCCATATATTACAGTTTTTTCTTTCCCTTTGGACACTTCCATCTTTTTTTTTTTTACAAGAAAGCAAAACAATTTTTCCTTGAAATGCAATCATTTATTAAATTTAATTCCAATATCTCATTATTTACATTGTGCATTGCGTATTTTCCTACTTAGGTATATGTCTGGAATGTTGAACAGATATTAAACTTGAAATAGAGAATTATGCCCCCATATTTAAATAGTTACGTGTGTTCCATGAAGGAAGACCTTCTCCTTTGTTACCCATATCTCATGGAATTAATACACTTGGAACTATGATTAACCTCCACTATTCCTCCATATTTTTTAAAAATAATTCTGCCGACCTTCAAGTAGGCATTTTGAGTTGAACTTCATTGGGGACTGGTTGTAAGGGTGATTGATCGTAATTCAAGGACTACCAGTACTGCCTCAATTTCCCTGAGAGGAAAGTTAGGATATAAATGACATACAAAAAATATACAATTACAATACACCAAAGAACCTTATATACATTAGAAAATTGAAGAAATTTAGCTGGTTCATACACAGTTGTTTGTATTACATGTATGAATGACCCATAGCTTGAGCTTTTATATTACTCATCATGCACTTCTTCTAATAGTTGTGATTCCTCTACTACACGGGTGTCAAACTCGATTGTATGATGTATCATGACATTGTGACTTTTTTTGCATTTGTGGAGCCGAGGTGGGCGTGGTCTGGGCATGACACATCCGGCCTGTGGGCCGCCAGCTTGATAAAGCTGCTCTATTATATACTGAATACAATAGTGGATCTACAGTTTCAGAGATAGAATAGATAGAATTCTTTATTGGCCAAGTGTGATTGGACATACAAGGAATTTGTCTTGGTGCGAATGCTCTCAGTGTACATAAAAGAAAAGATACTTTCGTCAAGAGTCAAGAATCATCAGGTACAACACTTAATAATAGTCATAGGGTACAATTAGCAATCAAATCATCCTAGGAAACAGGCAATATAAATTGTAAGGATACAAGCGACAAAGTTACAATCATACAGTCACAAGTGGGAGGGGATGGGTGATAAGGAGTGATGAGAAGATTAATAGTAATAGTAGTGCAGACTTTGTAAATAGTTTGACAGTGTTGAGGGAATTATTTGTTTAGCAGAGTGATGGCTTTCAGGAAAAAAAACTGTTCTTGTGTCTAGTTGTTCTGGTGTGCAGTGCTCTATAGTGCCGTTTTGAGGGTAGGCGTTGAAACAGTTTATGTCCAGGATGTGAAGGGTCTGTAAATATTTTCACAGCCCTCTTTTTGACTCATGCAGTCTAATGTAGTGGTAAATTGATGCTATGACTAATAGTAAAAAATGCATATCAGAAAGGAAATGATGTGTGCTTGGAGTGCTCCTGCAGAAAGTCCTATTTGAGTGATAATCCTTAAGTGCGTCCATGTTTTTTACCCCACGTGATCGTTAACTAGTCCTAGCCAGAAGACCTCAGGCATCTCTGAAGTAATTGCAGATCAAAGGTCAGTCCACGGAACACAGGACAGGGCTCTGACAATGAGAAGGAGTTTCAAAGCCTGCACCTTGTTTAACACTCCAGTGAGAAAACTCTTTTGACCGAGTGAGGCGGCTGCTTTCTGACAGGTCAGCAGGAGGCAAAGGCTGTAAACCCAGAATGACAGTGGCTAAAAGAGTTAATGGGAAGGAGCTGTTGTTATGCTGGCAGCTGCAGTTAGAACAGCAACGGAGAGCTCTGGAATGCTGCCTCTTACAAGCCGCTTATATATAACCGTAAGGGGAAAAAAAGGGGGAGGTCAGGAGAATGAAAACAGCTGAGATACATGTTCCTGTTGATAGGATGGGTCTACCCTTATCAGCACATACTTTGGGAGTAACTAAGGTGGCAAAGAATGCAACATTGCATTGATCAAGAAAGTATTGTGATATGGCCTGTTGTTACTAGAATAATAGCCATGGCATGAATGGTATGAATGTTGCTACTGTTTGTGTGAGTTAGTTTGCACCAGGACAAAGTGAGCAAGGAAAGTGACATGTAGATAAACCGTTTGCTTTAGCTAGATGTATCTAATCCAATCATACACTTTAGGGAAACCGTTAGATTATTTCTGAATTGCAATCTGATTATCCAGAGGAAGGATGCTTTTTTGTAAAGGGATGTCTTTATAAAAATAATACTCATCAACTGTGCTCTTGTAACAAGACTTACTACTTTTAATGTGATAGAGTTTGCTCTCCTGTTTAGGGGAGAACATTCTTGTCTGGAGTTCACAATTTTTAACATTTATATCAGGATGTGCTTCCAGCAGTTCGATGGACTGCCTAACACATTTGTATCAAACTGCTTTAGCCATTCCTGGGATTCATCAGAAGTATATTCTTAAGAAGATTTGCAGTAGGAGATGTTTTTAATGAAGTGTATTTTGTCATTGCACTGTTACCAGTTTTATTTTGTAGCGTGGAACTATAGGATAACTATAAAGTAAAATGTGATCTAACAGTCCTCTAAATCAGCTTTCTGTGGGAACTAGTTTTTCTAGCATGTACGTTTCCCGCAATAAACAGAATATTTAGGCATATACTCACAGAAAAATAAGGGTTGAAAATTATTTTAAAGGGCATGAACATTGCACAATATGCCCGGTTATGTTCTCAAATATAAAGAGGTCTTGGATTAATTATTATGTGCCATCAAGTCGGTGTCGTCTTTTAATGGCTACACATAGATTTTCTGCAGAATGATCTACCCTTCGATTGGCCTTCAGCTCTTCCAAAGGTACATTTATTGCCATTATAAACAAGTCCTTCCACCTTGCTGCTGTTTTTCAGGACTTCAGTATCGTCACTGCTAATTGTAAAATGGTTGCTGCATCTGTTGTCACTTTGTTTTCTTTAATCTTAGTCCCATTTTTTCTCACTGTGCTTTTGGACATTCATTTATAGAGCTTCCAGATCCTTTGCGTTTTAAGTTGTCAAACAAGTTCCATCAGCATATCACAAGTTATTGATGTTAACCATGTAACATCTTTTCAATGGCATATTGTTCAGTTTAATTGTTTTTCAATAACAATGGACATTCCTTTCCTTCACAATTAAACAGTTAAATCAACTTTCACTTGATATTAATTAGATTTACACACCAATTTGCTTAAGCATGGTTTGTCGAGCAAGCTACAATTAACTTGATTCTCACACCTAATGCTAATCAGAATAGAATAGAATTCTATTGTATTGAATTGAATTCTTTATTGGCCAAGTGTGATTGGACACACAAGGAATTTGTCTTGGTGCAAATACTCTCGGTATACATAAAAGAAAAGATACATTCATCAAGAGTCAAGAATCATAACGTGGAACACTTAATAATAGTCATAGGGTACAATAAGCAATCAAATCATACTAGGAAACGGTCAATATAAATCGTAAGGATACAAGCGACAAAGTTACAGTCATACAGTCACAAGTGGGAGGGGAGGGGTGATAAGGAGTGATGAGAAGATTAACAGTAATAGTAGTGCAGACTTTGTAATAATTGAACAATGTTGAGGGAATTATTTGTTTAGCAGAGTGATGGCTTTCAGGAAAAATCTGTTCTCGTGTCTAGTTGTTCTGGTGTGCAGTGCTCTATAGCGTCGTTTTGAGGGAAGGAGTTGAAACAGTTTATGTCCGGGATGTGAGGGGTCTGTAAATATTTTCACAGCCCTCTTTTTGACCCGTGCTGTATACAGGTCCTCGATTGAAGGCAGGTTGGTAGTAATTGTTTTTTCTGCAGTCCTAATTACGCTCTAAACTCTGTGTCTGTCTTGTTGGGTTGCAGAACCAAACCAGACAGTTATGTAGATGACAGACTCAATACTTCCTCTGTAGAACTGTATAAGCATGTATCAAAATGATTAAATGCATAAAGAATAAATCATATATTTAATACTTAGAAGAAAGTGAAATTATGTAAATATCAAAACCAGAATTTAAAATGCATATTCCCTATCCAAGCAAAAGCATTTTTTCAGATAACAGTGGGAATGGAATGGGGAGTGATTGTCCAAAGCGTATATTGTTCCATTGGAAAATGTGAAAAAGTGTGTTTATTCTAGTAAAAAAAAAGGTGAGAATGCAGCAGAGATGTAAAAAGCAGTGATGATTTTCATGTAGCTTGTATTTCCTGTCTATGGCAAAGAAATTGACTTCTGCCCCCTTTTTTTTGCAGTTTAGGAAATATAGTTTTTGTTTCAAATATCTTTCCCCCTTAAATGAGGTCATATTCTTAATTTAGTAACACTATTCATGATTCCACCAAGTGCTATCTTTAACAGCTCCAAACAGTTCAAAACTTGCTTCTATTGTAATACAGGCTTTGTAGATCTCTGCTATAGTCCCTAAAGAGAAAGACAATTTGCTTTTTTAAAACATTATTTAACAGAGAGTGCTTGTTACGAATGGTGACGAAATAGCTTCCTTGTGATTTACACAGATGGAACCAAGTATAGAAATGAGATAAACATATTCACAGGGATATGTCTGCCTGCATTCATAGATTAGATTAAGCTAGGATTTGTACACTACTGTTGAATACTCCCCAATAGAGGGCTTGGGGGGGTGGTGGAATGCAGATGCAACTTTTACTCCGCATTGACTCTTGCTGACTGCCGGGACTTGTACCTGCAGTTTTCTTGGCATGTTTTCCAGAAAAGGTTTGCCATTGCCTTCTTCCTAAAGTTGAGAGACAATTGGCTCGGAGTTACCCAGCTGACTTTATGCCTCAGACAGGACTAGAATTCATGTCTCCCTGTTTCTAGCTTGGTACCTTAACCACTGCACTCATGATGATGTGTACTGCATATTTTATATTTACTTTGCATTCAGGTATATGTTTTCTATCCAGGATCACTCAAAAATAGTTAAATTTAGCAAGATCAAACTGTCAGGGGTTTCTGTATTTCACATGAATCAGAACTGTATGTCTTTCTTAAATGAAGCTTCAATATTTCCTTTACTTAATGTAACATTAAAATAGGTTACTAAACATAGCACTTGAAAGTCAGCAATTTCTGGAGTTTTGCTGCTCTCTCTTTTTAAGAAATTCTGCTCTGAAAGTTTGGTTACCAAAATGCTACCCTGTATTTCTCCCTCCATTAAAACAAACCCACATCACAGAATCAGCTTTTGATTTGGCCTTATGTGGAAAACACTTCATTTTGGTTGAACATCCTGTATTTTCAAACGTCTAATTAATCTAAATATGGTGTGCACTATTATGTCAGACTGAGAATATTTGGAATAGGTATCTGCTATAGGTAACCCATTTGGAATGGGTTTTCTTTGTCTAAATTCGATACTGATTAATTTTTTAGCAACTAGATAGGCAGTGCTAATTGTAATGAGAATAAGGAATCTAGCTAGCAGCTATGGAGCTCTTTGAAGAATTCAAACTATGCATCTGATTGGTATTCACATTTCAGTGCTAAAATATGTCAAAGACACTATTGATACTTGACAAGCTACTTGAAAGCTAAGGACCTTTCAAAATAGGCCTATCTCTAATGAGTAATAATTATTTAATATTCCAGGTTCTTATCTTAGTCTGAAATGCTTCTTTTCTGAAGATGCTCAGCTTTCAATTTTAAAAACAATTAGTTGCAAAATATTAATAAAATGTTAGCTCTAATTGCATTTAAGGAGACTTAACAGAAAAACAGAATAATGGAGTCGGAAGGGACCTCGGAATCCCTCTAGTCCAGGTGTGTCAAACTCATGGCCCACTGTCCACATGTGTCACTCCTGTTTTAGCAAAGAGGAAAAAATATCATATGCCATGTGACGACAGGACACTGCAAGTTTGACATCCCTGCTCTGGAACACGCAGGAAACTATACGATTCTGGACAAATAGCTATCCCATCTCTTCTTATAAACCTCCATTGATGGAGCACTCACAACTTCAGAAGACAAGCTGTTCCACTGGTTAATTGTTCTCACTGTCCGGAAATTTCTTCTTAGCTCTAGGTTGGTTCTTTCCTTAAATAGTTTCCATCCATTGCTTCTTGTCCTGCCTTCTGATGCTTGGGAAAATAGGTTGACACCCCCCTCCCCCCAATCTTCTTTGTGGCAGCCCCTCAAATATTGAAAAGTCTGTCGAGATTTTTCTGGATCTTGAGCCTATCTTCTGGGTATTCCTGCCAGTTTTGTGTCATCTGCAAAATTGACAAGTTCCCTTCTATTCACTCATCTAAATATGGTCTACTTTGTCAAATGCCCTACTGCAATCCAAGTATACTATATCCACAGCATTTTGTTGGTCCAATAATTTAGTCACTTTGTCAAAGAATGAAAAAATATTGGTTAGGCATAATCTGTTTTTGACAAGCCTGTGTTGGCTTCTGGTTATAACTTTGCTTGCTTCTAGGTGTTCGCAGATCTCTTGCTTGGATTATCTTTTATAGGATCTTTCCAGGTATTGATGTCAGGCTGATTGGTCTGTACTTTCCTCGATCCATTTTTTTCCTTTTTTGAAGATGGGAACCACATCAGCTCTTTTTTTAGTCTTTTGGTGTCTTTTCGTGTTCCAGGATCTTTGAAAAATATGACACATGGTTTTGTGATCACATCTGTCAGCTACTTCAGACTCTAGGATGTAATCCATCTGGTCCTGGTGATTTGAACTTGTCTAGGGTGGACAGGTGTTCTCTTACCATTTTCTTGCCTACATTAATTTGTTTTCCTAGTCTGTCTTTTATTGCTGTTTTTGGTACTAAGGTGTGCTATTATTTCCTTTTGTGTGAAAACAGATAATGAATTAAGCAACCCTGCTTTCTCTCTGCCACCTGTCACTTCCTTGCCATCTTCTATCATTATTAGACCAATTCTTTCCTTGACTTTCTTGTTTTTTTACAAGAATATTTTTTGTTTATTATTTTTGACATTTGTTGCAGGTCTTAGGTCATTCTGAGCCTTAGGTTTCCTTATTTCATTCGGGATGGTGGTTTCTTCCTTACTTATATGTCCCTCTTTCCATTTTTTATACTTAATCCTTTTTGTCTTTCAGTTTATCACAGAATTCTGTATGTAACCATGCTGGTTTTATCTATTTCTTCTGCTTGGTTGGGTGTCCTGTGGTATACCCCTATGGCAATGTCATTCTTTTTTCCTCTTATCCTTATGCATTCAAGGAGGCTTTCATTCTTGGTTTTATGCATTTTGTAGTGGTGTAATGATTTTTTTCTTACATATAATTCACCTCCACTTTCTCTGTTGTTAGGTCTGTTTCAGTTTATATCCTTCTAGCAGTACATTCCAGTGGTGAGTTTTATCCCACCTTTTAGCAATTACCTGCATTCTATGACTCAGGTTTGTACATAGTTTGCATGTATTGTTTCTAAGGTGTTATGTATTTCCCCACAGCGGTAGATCAATTATTTTACAAATTTCCCAAATTTGTATTATTCTCTTCTGCTTTTGCATGCTGGATATGTAATAAGAAAAGCAATAGTTACAATTAAAAGCAAAATTGCTTATCCGTTAGTGAGAGGTCCATCCGGCCTGCGAAATTGCGCCCGCAGGACGATATCCGGGCCCCCACCGTGATAGAAAGTATAACATTTGAGGATATTTTTTTAACAACGTTTTTTGTGGAATCCCTTATGCGGCCCAGCCTCACCCAGACTCTGCCTCCAGCGGCCCCCAGGTAAATTGAGTTTGAGACCCCTGGTTTAGTGTATTAGATTAACTTGTATTTCACATTCCACCATGGAATCTAAAACAATTAAGAATACCCAGAGATGTCACAAAAATAAAATCACTAAACAATTTAAAAATAAACTATATCTATTGAGACATTGGATTTTAAAATAAATAAGTATGAAATTTCCAGAAACATCTTGGATTAGTAATGCAGAGATAAAGCAATGGAGAATTTAAGTAGTCCTTGTTTTTAAACATGAACTTCTGATTTACTTACTGTTTTTCACTTCCCTGTTTGTATAATGGTCTCCATTTGTATGTTTGACAAGAAATGAATACATTCATTACATCTCAATCTTTAAGGGGAAACACAAAGGTGCTTTTTCAAGACGCAACTGAACTTCCTTGTTTTTCTCTGAAGATGTTTGGCTTCTCATCTAAGAAGCTTCTTCAGCTGGGAAGCAAGAAAGCACCTTTGGGACAACTATGACCTGGATGACTGAGAATCTCCATAGACATTTTGAGGGGAAAGTTTCCATTTCAGGATTTAATTCTTTCCACTCCCCTGCCGTAAGAAGTGCTCTTGCTGGCACGATGAAAAAAAAAAGAGCAAATATTCCTTAGTTTCTTATATGACACGGGGTGCTGCTTTCAAGAATTGATAGGAAAGAAACTCCTGGAAAAACACTTGCAAAGAGATTAAAAAGTTGAAGTCACAGTTTGTGCAACCTGGTTAGTGTCAATTTGGAGGGATTTTGAAGCAATAAGTACCCTCAGTGCCTCTTGATCCTGTTTAGAATCCCCGCTAATTAGTAATAATTATACTATTGCTGAGTACTTCTCTGCAACATCTGGAGTCTTTCTTGTGGTTCTAGTTTCTTGAAATTAAGCCTCCTGCTACTTGTTGTTGAAAGGGATATATCATCATAACTTACATTATAACCTTATTCAAAATGTCTGTTTCAAGTTCAAAAAGTTTTTCAGCCCTCTAGGATGGAGAACTTCCTCATTTTTCCTCATATGCCTCTTTGAAAAAGAAGATTTGTGCCCCTAAAAGAGAGGGCATAGATTAGTGCATTCTAATTTATACTGTTTAGAAATAATGATACGTATCAAAAAAGATAGTATCAGGATAGGCAAACCAGTGTAGTATTTAAACTGTTCAGTTAATTTGTAATCCACCTGAGATCACCTGAAATAGTTTGTATCCACCCATCAATTCCAACTTCCAAATACCAGTACCATTTTTGATAAATATCCCTTCCAGAGTCATATCATTCCACCCATACATTAAAAATAAGCAGGGTTGAATTTAAACCTTTAAGTGTTTAGAAATTCAGAAACTTGGAAGACTTCTTTGTAAACAACTAGCAGCAAGTCTCTTCAAGAGACCTTAACAAAGAGGCACTTACAAAGAATTGTCTCATATGCATATAGCGTACATCGGGATGTATTAATTCTAAAAATAATAATAATTCCATTGCTGGAATTTGTGCCCCCATTCCATTCGTCTCAATAAATCTTACTGAAGAGAAATTTTTGAGAATTGTGCTTGGAAAAGAATCATGATAGCAAAAAAAAAAAAAAAAAAGGATGCTACAAGGTTACAAGGGATTTTCTTTTCTGTCAGTTATACCAGTGATGATTAACCTTTTTGATGCAAGTGCCCAAAGCGTGCACGCGAATGCATGTGCGCGTGCCCCAATCCCCAAAATGCAATGCGAGCGCATGCGCCCTGTGCATGCGCACACATTCCCTGAGCATGCCCCCACCCACCTTCCGTTTTGGCTTCCAGGTTGGTGCAGGAGGCTTTTCAGGCCCAAAATGGGGTGCGACCTCCGCAGTTTCTCCCCCCAGCACACCCTAGCTTTATCCTGCATTTCTGCCATGGAGAGGCACTTGTGGAGGGTGGAACCTGCGGAGATCAGGGAAGGCACAGGAGGCAGAAATGCAAGGGAAAGCTAGGGCGTGTGGGGGGAGAAACTGCAGAGATCGGAGAAGGCCCCGCCCCGTGCATGTGTGGCAGAGACCCAAAGACCAGCTGGCTGGCGGGAGGCACATGCACACATGCACAGTGGAGCTGGACTGGGGCAACGGCTGGCGTGCCCATAGAGAGGACTATACATGCCACTTGTGGCACGTTTGCCATAGCTTTGCCATCACGGAGTTATACAATGGTCTGAGGAATGTTCTGTCTTTCTATATTTCAACGACTTATTGTTGAGGCTTTAGTTATAAATCCGGACTATCTGTAGCAGCTTATTTGATTTCTCATTTTTACATACTATTGAACAAACTGACAAATTTAACATGAATGTGACAGTTCTGAGATTGGTGTTCGTAGTTCTTTCCTCTTTTGCATTTGAAATATTCGCCTATGAAATAAAAAAAATAGATACATTGCAATATATGGCTGAAGCTTCTGTGCTCATTTCAGTATGGAGCACCCAAATGATTTTTTAAGTTAGCACTCTGTTTACATTACCTGACTGCACATTGCCTGATTTAACAATTGTGTATTATAGGATGTTTAGGAGAAAATACATAAAGTTGGTTTTGGGGTCTTCTTTAATTCTTCTTTCTTTTACCCTACAGATGGTATTCACAGTGTTACAGCATATTGCACCTTAAGGGTTACAATCATCACTGATGACATGCTTACAAACAGTATCACGGTACGACTGGAAAATATGTCCCAGGAGAAGTTTCTCTCCCCTCTGCTGGCTCTCTTTGTGGAAGGCGTGGCTACTGTACTGTCAACAACCAAGGAGGGCATTTTTGTCTTCAACATTCAAAACGACACAGATGTTAGCTCCAATATACTGAACGTGACCTTTTCTGCTCTACTTCCCGGTGGCATTCGAAACAAATTCTTCCCCTCTGAAGACCTTCAGGAGCAGATATACCTCAACCGGACACTGCTCACGCTGATATCTACTCAACGAGTATTGCCTTTTGACGATAACATTTGTCTGCGGGAGCCTTGCGAAAACTACATGAAGTGTGTGTCTGTGCTGAAATTCGACAGCTCTGCACCATTTATTAGTTCAAATACTGTGCTTTTCCGACCCATACACCCTATCAATGGTCTGAGGTGTCGCTGTCCCCCTGGATTCACTGGTGACTATTGTGAAACTGAGATTGACCTCTGCTATTCTAACCCATGTGGAAACAATGGCCTTTGTCGAAGTCGAGAGGGAGGCTATACCTGTGAATGTTACGAAGACTACACTGGTAAGTTATTCCTTGGTGCCTTAAATATTGTGCATGTGTTATGAATTTAGGAAAGGGCACTCTTTTGCTTTCTTAATTAATCATAAGGTTATATGTAACCATTAGGAAAAATCTGAACTATACAAACACAATTATAGGAAAGGCCATAGTCAGAAAATACAACTTTGATAGAAACTACGTTGCTTCCATTTGGTCTCTCGCAGCTCTCAGTCTTGCTAAGGTAAGGAACTTTTGAACTCCTCCCACCTGCTTATCTCTCTTATCTTATCATTGTACTTTTGGATGATCTACACAGCAGCACCTTTCAGCAAAAGTGCTGGTGCTGAGACAGTAGAAGCTCTAGACCAGGGCTGTCAAACTCACGGCCCACAAACCGGATGCGTCACGTACTGGCCACACCCACAGGGGGAGGAGGGGAAAGTCACAATATGTCATGTAATGCCATGAGTTTGCTATCCCTGCTGTAGAGCTTTAACAATCTCAGCTGGCCATCCACACCCTGAGCCACAATGAGGTATCCCATTGTACATAAAATATATGGTGGAGACTCCAGTGTAGTGCAGTTTGCAAGCCAAAATTATTTATGCTGTAGACAAGCTGTAATCCTGGGGATAATTTCTAGGAAGAGCTTTATGTTTAGGTAAAACTTGTCCATGATTTTAAATATAGAAAGCAAGATTTTGAGTTGAAATTCTAGCACAGAGTGTAAGATAAATTGATTTAATCTTAAGTCCAATCTGCATTCCCATCTCAAAACTTCCTGAGGTAAAATTCAACTTAATATTCCTTATTCTGAATTACAATTAGTGGAATGCATTGAAAGTGAGAGATAGAGCATTACAGGTAATTCTCGATTTACAAGTAATCATTTAATGATGATTTGAAGTTATGGTGTGTAAAACACTTCCGGCCATCATAACACATCATATCACCCTCACCCCTCATGATCACATGATCATGATCTGGGTGCTTGGTAACTTCTTCATAGTTACGACTAGTTGCCAAGCACTTTGTAATCACCATCAAGAGCTGTGATGATACAGTAGTTAGAATGCAATATTGCAGGCTAATTCTGCTGATTGTCGACTGCCAGCAGTTCGATTCACCAGCTCAAGCCTTCCATCCTTCTGAGATCAGTAAAATTAGGATCCAGATTGCTGGGGGCAATATGCTGACTCTGTAAACTCAACTTAGAGAAGTCTGTAAAGTACTGTGAAGCAATATATAAGTCTAAGTGATATTGCTATTGCTATGTGATTGCCATTTGCAAGCTTCTCTGCCAGCTTCCCCAGAAAGTCAGTGGGGAAGCTAGCGGGAAAGTTTGCAAGCTATTGCTGCCTGCCAAAGGATTTCCACTCTCTTTCAAGCATGAGGTAGGGTGGGAGTGGAAAACCTTTGTTAGGTTGCAGAAACAAAGCTAAGGTCTTTGGGATCCCCGCTTCATCTCTCCAGGCCAGCATACAAGTTCCTCTCTCCTCTGTGCGTGGAAGGGAACTTGTGAACTAGGCAGAAGAGGTAAGGCAGGAATTGTGAACCTTCCTATTTTGTCTTTCCAATTCAGCACAGGAGTTCCTGTCCCTTCCATGGGCAGATCCAGAGGTGAAATGCTGCTGGTTTGGCCCAGTTTGCCCGAACTGGTAGTAAAAAAATAAAATGCTACCGTTTCAGCCGAACCGGTATTTCCGATGATCAGCTGGGTGACGATCAGCTGTGCTGCGCGATTTAGATTAGCTGGAAAGCAGGAAATTGTCAGATTTCTTGCTTTCTAGCTAAGCTAAATCATGCAGCATAGCTGACACCCCCGCCCTTGCTGCTGTACTTATCTTGGAAGACTTCAAAATGCTTCTTTTTTTCAGCGCCCAGAAGGCTTCCCTGAGGCCCAGTAGGCCAAAAACAGCACCTGGGTGGGTGCTGCAAAAGAAAAAAAAGGCTTTTGACCTCCTAGTCACATGACCACATAGCCACACCCACCCAGTCACATGGCCACCTAGCCCCGCCCACATAGCCACGCCCACAGAACCGGTAGTAAAAAAAAAATCGAATCCCACCACTGGGCAGATCCCTACCTTATCTCTCCGTCCCAGCACAGAATTTCACTTCTGAACACAAGGGGAAGCTACTTGCTCTCCTTTGTCAGGCAGCTCTTTCATTCCATCTGCATAACAATCGATGCAGTCATTTATTGACGCCAAGATTGTAGTTATTGAGTGAAGCGATTATGTGGGCATCCCACTCAACAGCCCTGTCACTCAACAACCTAGGATTCCAGGCCCTATTGTAGTTGCCAATTGAAGTCTACCTGTACTTTCTACTGAATGGTTTTTCTGAACCAAAAATAGATGGACATTTCTTGCTATTGAGTGTGGTCTTACCCCTTGTTGGTATTAATGTTGTAGGAACAGGCACATTATCTTCTGGATCCAAGTTACATTATTTCTTTGGACAAAATTGATTTAGGCATGTTACCTCAACAGTCAAGGAAACTGCACAGACTGTCCACCTTCCCTTAAATGCTATCAGTTGAGGGATCTGTAAATATGTAGCTCTGCCAGTCCATAATTGTCATTTTTGTCTTGCTGTTTGTCTTTGGGATTTCTATATTATGTAACATCTGCTTTTGTAGTTGCTTTATCTTCACCGGGAGATTGAGAGCTTATTTTTAAATATGGGTTATTTGAAGCTGGGAAAGATAACATGGTAATTGAAGGATAGTGCCAAAATAGTAGTAGGGCACATTGTGTAATGAAAAGTCTGTGGCCTTGGAGATTGCTTTTCACATGATCCCTGCAGATAGAAAAGTCTGGCCATGGACCATGCAAACTTACATGTGAATGTGGGGTGAGTGGTTCACCAAGGAAGCGTAATCTTTGGAAACAGACCAATCTGATGGGCATCGCTCCAGAAATAGTTCACTGTGATTCAATACTTCAATCAGGATTGAGAATCTGAAAAACAGAATTCCATAGTCTAATAAGAGAAAAACACAGAGTGCTGTCATTTGTTTCAGAAACATTATGCCTTAATAAGCAGGTAGCATTTTTGTATGAACTGGTACGTTGATTTTGAGCTGCAATCCTTTAAAATCTGGAGTTCTAAGTAGAGACCTCTGTGTAGTTGGTTGGGGACAGAATGTGATGAAATTTGCAGTGATAGAGGTCAATTTTACAGGAACAGCAGTTAGACTGAAAGAAAATTGTGCAAAAGAAAGAGTTGATCATAAGGAATAATAACACCCTTCCCAAATATGTTATAGCGTTGATTCTGGATTTGGAGACAGAAATAAAGAGAGATTTACCTGCTGCCATGACATTGTGAGAATTAATTTTTAGAAATTCTATTTTAGAGTTGTGCCTAAAGAATATAATAGATTACCCATGTGGATAAATAAAATACCAGTATAGGTAGTCCTTAAACAGTTCGTTTAGTGGAAGGTTGAAGTTACAATAGCACTGAGAAAAGTGACATATGACCGTTTTTCACACTTACTAATGGTGTATTTCCAAATGGTTTCCTACCAGTTCTATACGTAGTTTTATGCATGCGTGCTTCATGGCATAAACTTTCAAAACTCATTTAACAAATGTTTCACTTAGCAACAGAAATTTTGGGCTCAATTGTGGTTGTACATCAAGAACTACATGTACGCAAACATCAGCATAATCTGAGATTTGGTCAAACTAGGTATATTCCTGTAATATTTAAATATGATGTGCAAAGGCATCATATTTAATGCAAGATATGTAAGAAATATGCAGTGATGTCACATACCAAAGCCTTCCTATTCTTCTTTTTTTATGTTGTCATTGACTTAAAACAAGGTTCTTCAAACTTGGCAAGTTTAAGACTTGTGGACTTCAACACCCAGAATTCCTGAGCTAACAAGACTGGAGGAGGAATTCTGGGAATTGAAGTCCACAAGTCTTAAAGTTGTCAAGTTTGAAGAGCCCTGGCTTAAAAGATTGAGTTATCCATTTTGAAATAGTAATATGCCAAAGAATGCAGCGTTTTCTTTGAAGATCTAAAACAGGAGTATCAAACTTGCACCTTCACAGCAGTGTCACGTGACATATCGGGGACTTTTTTCCCCTTTGCTAAACCAGGCAGGGGCGGGGCCAGCACATGACACATTTGGCCCCACACTTAGAGCTGAGTTTGACACCCCCTGATATAAAATTTAACTTTAACCTTTTAAGAAAGGTACTTGACAAATAATCAAAAAGTAAAAATATTTTAAAAATAGAAATAAAAATTTCCAGTGCTTTGCTAGGATATAATGCTGACTTATAAAGGAAATAATATTTTTATCCCTGAACATTTTGATTTCCTCTAGAACACAGTTATGTCCCAATAAAAAGGCTTCTTTTCTCACTTGTTTCTATTTTCGCTAATGGCCCGAAGCTTTTCACTGTTGGATGTAATTTATACATGATGAAAGTTTCTCCGTCTTCAGGATTCTTCTGTTTCAAGGAGTAAAGGACACAGAGCTTTTACAAGGCTATTTCTGAAATGGAAATACCCCCTAATTATAATTATCAGGAGCAACTGCACTTCCTATGATACAAGGAGGTGAGTGATAAGGACACATAATATTTGTGGGTTTAAAACAGATCTGGAACAACATTTTTTCAGGCCATCAGGCATCATCTATCTATGTGCTAAGAGGAAAGGAAAATTTCCAGAAGGATTTTTTTTCTGTTTCTTTTAAGTAAAAAAGCAAGCATTTCTTTAGTTTTGGCTTAATGTATTCCATGTACTGTATATGCTTTGCTGTAGTATACGCACGAAACATTTAAAATCACAGCCCTTGACTTAAATTTTTCTGATTTCAAGTTAGAATGGTAAATAACACGCTAAAACATTTTTCTCGGTCAAAGATAGCATATGGTCTTTGAAACTTGTGCTGAGGTAAAGTACACTTAGAGCTGAGACATTTTATTTAATTCTGTTAACAATTTCTTTATTTAAAAAAAATAGTTTTATAATGCATATTTTTACATTTTATTATCCTACTGTGGCTAGAATAAATAATCAAACAACAAATAGAGTTAAACCGGAGATACTCTTACTAGGTATAATAACAGGAAAATATGACAAAAAATACAATATCCAATGCTATATTTAATAACAGCGGCCAGAATTATTTATGCGCAAAACTGGAAAAATGGTACTATATCGTCTGAGGAAAGTGTGATAAAGAAAGTATTAGAGTGTGCCGAGATGGATAGACTGACAACGGAAATAAAAGATAGAGGAGAAACTGAATATTATTTGATTTGAAATACATGGTATAATTGGTTAAATATTAGATATAAAGATAAATATTTAAAATATTTGTATGGCACCCATCTTAAAACACAACTCTGTTGGCTCACAGAACAATAAAACCTGAATTATTAAAACACATAAAAGCATAAATCTATAGAACACAATCAAAACCTAATGCTTCAGTCATCCCCTTGCAATGTCCCAACAACCAACCTAAAACATCCTCTAAAACAGTGGTCCCCAACCTTTTTTGTACCACGGACCGGTACAATCCACGGACTGATCCACAGATCGGTACCGGCATCAGCACGCACGACCAAGGCAAGGCGAGCCAAGCGACCGGCCAGCCAGCCGTCCCCCACTTCTCCCCGCCACCTTCAACTCCTCCTTTGTACCTTCTCGCGGTCGATGGGCTTTTCAGGCTCTTTCTTAATCTCCTCCTGAGTAACGCGAGACTCCACCGCCATCGGGACGGCTCTTCGTTCGAAGCCGCCCCCCCCCTTCGACGAAACTAAGGCGCGAGGATTCCTTCAGCACCCAAACGCCGCTTTCCAACTGACGACCAACAAGCTCACCCGGAAGCACTTTCTCAAGCGCCATCAAAACAAAATGGCGGCGCCCAAGCAAAATAGGCGGCCCGGTACAAAATGATCCACGGACCGGTATCGGTCCGGGGCCCGGTGGTTGGGGACCACTGCTCTAAAACATCCCCAGTGCTTGGGTAAAAAGCCAGATCTTGATGGCTTTCTGCGAGGCAAAGGGGCGGGGGCTGATGGATCACTGGGGAGGGGGAAGATATTCCATAAATTGTGGCAGTCATGGAAAAGGCATGCTTCCAAGTTCTCCCTGAATGGCAAAGTTTCAGGGAAGGGACCTGGAGTGTGCTTACCCTATCCAAAGGGGTAGGATGGGAAGATACTCTCAGGGAAAAAGCGGTCCCACAAATAATCTTCTCCTATGCTATGTAGGTCTTTAAAGATGCACTTTGAATTGCACTTGGAAGGAAACTTGGAAGTTCGTACAAAACAGGTGTAACATGGACAAACCTATGAGTTGCAGGATCTAATCTGGGTCAATCACAGGGACCAGAGTTTTGGTCTTCAGACTTTCAGACTCGGGCTGGCGCCCACCTTCAGGGAACTTCTCTCTAGCAGTTGCTAGAGATCAGATCCTGCAACATTATCCTGGGACGCCTACATTTGCCTTCATTTGTGAAAGTTCCCAGATTGTGCATGCTGCTAGTTTCTGGACCTGTTGTAGTCTTCAAGGGCAGCGCTATGTTAAGGACATAGCAGTAATCTGATAAGAAGTCACTAAGACATGAATAACCATAAGCTAGGAGTCCTGATAAAAGAAATGGCCCAATTAGCATCCGAGATGAAACTGTGCAAAGCCATCACCCCCAAAGTCATGACTGCCACCTACTTCTTGAGGAGATTTGATTTAAATTAATTAAATTAGAGTTAATATGCATATATTCTCCCAGTCCTGTGTTTAATCTTTTATCAGATTAAAAATTACTTGATAATAGTATTTGAAGGCTTCTGGAGAAAACCTACAGTATTTAGACGCTGAACTTCTTGAGCTAAAGTGTGTGCCTGATCCTTGAAAAATCTGGATATGTGATAATTTTATAGAACACCTCGTCTCAACAGCTTAATGAAAAGTATTTGATTTCTGGAGTTTTGTGTGTGTGTCAAAGGACTGTAAATGGTTTCCCCATTATTCATTCTGCCAAGATATTATTAAGTGAGAGTGTGTATCTGTGTGTCTGCATGTACACACATACATGTATACACACGGACATTATGGAATCTGCTATTTAAAAAACCCCATATTTTTCCTTTAGTCTCAGCTTCTGAATTCTGAGCTGTCTCACTGCTTATATTTGTCTACTACGGTCTTTGGAGGGCACCATCAGTTGACCTATTCCAAAGAGCCCCAGGTGCCATGCCATCCCAATATCTTTTGCACGCTCCCTCCCCCAATCTTGCATCTGGGTTTTTTTGCCTGCAGAAATATTTTCAGAGATCAAAGTCTTGGACCGCCTCTTGAAATCTAGTCCAGAAGTTCAGTATTCTTGTTTGCTGTTTTTTTTTTTTTTAATTAGTTTTCAGGTGGTTTGACAGGATTTTTGATTTTACAAAAGCCGTTTAAAGTGCTGGAATTAAGGAAGCTTTGTGTGTGAAAGTGATATACCTCATGTCAATATATTCACCCTGTTTTCCAATCTTCACCCACAGGCGGATTTTACAGTTTCGGCTTGGTAACGTGCTGCCATCGCGAGCAGGAAAAAAGCCATTGCTGTTGAGAACGTAACTGTGCGTTTATGATTACGTTCCTGGACAGAGGGGAAAAAAAAGGCTTTCTGTAACACATTGTGAATAAGATAGAAAAATCAAGAATTATATTTTCAGAATGCAAAGCATTCCAGGCAGTAGTGGGAATCAAAATTTTTTACTACCAGTTCTATGGGTGGGCGTGGCAAGGGAAGGATACTGTAAAATGTCCATTCCCTCCCCACCCTACTAACCTGCTTTCCAGCTCCGTTTTCCTGTGCAGGGCAACAAAAGAAGACCTAGCCAATCAGCTGGCACTCGGGAGGTGGAGAATAGATGGGGGCGGGGCCAGTCAGAGGTGGTATTTGCTGGTTTTCCGAACTACTCAAAATTTCCACTACCAGTTTTCCAGAACTGGTCAGAACCTGCTGAATACCACCTCTGGTTCCAGGTATAAGAAGAAAAGGGCTGCTTTTATCTCCTTCAAAACAAGAACATTTCTAAAGTAACCAGGATCACTGTAAAACTTTGAAGCCCCATTTATTTGTTCATTTCAGTCTTTTCAGATTGCCTTTTAAATGAACTACTGTAGATGACTCCAAAGAACATTTTATTATAAAATATTGCATTCCATAAAACTACAAGAAGAAGGATATAACAGTATTATGGTAGCAATCCCATAGGTATGTCCATCTACTTTGGTTATCACCAGTGATTCAACAGCCATTTGAATGGGAAAAGCATTGTGACATACTGTAATGTTTGCTTGCACCATTATATTCACCTGTTTCTCAGTGGGGGGGGAAAAAAACCCTTACATGTAATGTTTACATAAAAAAATAAAAAAGGCAGAAAATGAATAATGTCCCTATTAAATAGTTAAACCAAGAGTTAATAAGTTAGCAGTAATCTGTGCTGCAATGCTGCTTTTATCAAATTTCACTTTCCCACTTGTGTGAGTAGCAAAGAGTAATTCAGCAAGTTAGATTTCTTTGCAGTGAAACATTTTTCAGTCTTCTAAAAGTAACTTGTCATATTACAGGCCTGGCGTTGGTACAGGGCTGTTTGCCTTACTCTGAGATCGGTCTAAAAAATTATTAACAAATGAAAGAGAAATTTTCAACCACCGTAGAATCATTCCTCCTCCAGTCTCATTTTTCTCGATGCATTCCTTAAAAAATACTTTTGTAAAGTAGGAAAATAGTGCAGGGCATGAGTGTTGTTTTTATTTGATGAAGAGAATAGTTACATAAGACAAGAGTTGTTTAAATTAGCATGTGTGCAGTATGTGTGCTTCAGCAGTAGTTGAAACTTTCAGCATTCGAACAGAAAAATACACTACTTGGAGTTGAATGTCAAGATAGTTAGAATTCTGGAGAAGAGTTACAACAATTCAGTTAGCGACTGTTCAGAGTTACAATGGCACTGAAAAATGTGACTTGTGACTGTTTTTCACAGTTACAACCTTTCCAGCATCCCCATGATCATGTGATCAAAATTCAGACGCTTGGCAACTGGATCATACTTATGACCATTGCTGTGACCTGGGGTCATATGAATGAACCCCCTTTGGAGACCTTCTGACAAGCAAAGTCAGTGGGGAAGCCAGATTCACTGAACAGCCGGGTTCCTAACTTACCAGCTGCAGTGATTCACTTAACAACTGAGTCAAGAAAGGTAAAATGGAGCAAAACCCATTTAACAAATGTCTCACTTAACAACAGAAATGTTGGACTCAGTTGTGGTCGTAAATCTAGGGCTACCTGTATTATAGAAGATACAGTGTGACTTATTATGAATGAATATTATTATTATTCATATTATTGGAAAATTCTGTTTTAACTGGCACCATTCAGTGATTGCAATTAAACTCGTGCTACTTTTATTCTCTTTCTTAAAATAATTTTTAATTGAAAATTGTAACAATAATAAGAACTAATACAAACTTAGTTACTAAAAAAAAGAAGAGGGGAAAATGCAGAAAGAAATGAAGTAGAAAAAAGAAAGAAGGAAATATGATATAAAGAAAGATACAACAAAGTGACTTCCTATCTCCACAGCAGTTATAAGTACACTTATACAGTATTTTAAACTCTCTGTCTAAAGTTATATCCCGATTCTTCTTTCTATAATCTCTCCTGTCTAATCGGGATTTTTTTGTTTTTTTCTGAAAGCTAAGAATCTCTCTCTCTGTCCCTCCCTCCCTCGTCCTCTTCCTCTTCCTCTTCCTCTCCCTTTTCCTCCCCCCAATCCATCTCCCAGGGTTGTTGTTCTTGTGAGGAAAATAGGAAGGAGTATTATATATGTTTTCCCCCTTGAGTTACTTATAAAGTAATAAAGGCGGGATAAAAAAAACTAGTAATTTGTTATTAATAAATTTGCTATCAGAAGCAGAGATTACAGATTGCAGCATGGCAACCACTGCCCCCATTTAAGGGACATGCCCATCACTGTACAGCAGCCAATCAAAACACATGAATTCATCCAGCCAAATCAGACAGAAGTTTTGGGTCCTATACAAGTTGGAATTCACTGCTTTCGACTTGGAACAAGAAAATATAGCCATCGATTGCATCTGCAGTGGGCTGAAGATGGGGTAGAAAGCAATGTCGTCCACATTCACCTTCCAGAAAGAAGTGGTGACCTACATCCAGATGGTGTGCAGTGAGATATGCTCTTAGGCTTCTCAAGGAAGCTTTGTTGAGTTGCGTGAGTCTCCTGGTACAGCATTCTGTAATCTTTGGAGCAGAACTTAAAGTCTAGGAAGTATCAGAGTAGTAATTGTTAGTATTATTTATAGTAAACTTCCAGGATATTCTCTGTTGTCCCGTTCTTCTTTTGCCCTTAATTATTCCCAGCATTAGGCTCTTCTCCAGGGAGTCCTTCCTTCTCATGAGGTGGCCAAAGTATTTGAGTTTCATCTTCAGGATCTGGCCTTCTAAAGAGCAGTCAGGGTTGATCTCTTCTAGGACTGACCAGTTTGATCACCTTGTAGTCCAAGGGACTCGCAGGAGTCTTCTCCAGCACCAGAGTTCAAAGGCCTCCATTCTTTGGCGCTCAGCCTTTCTTATGGTCCAGCTTTCACAGCCATACATTGCAACTGGGAAAACCATAGCCTTGACTATACATACTTTTGTTGGCAGGGTGATGTCTCTACTTTTCTTCTTCTTCTTTTTGCTTTTTTAGTATTTTTTTTTTCTTATGACTAATTCCTCACAAATAACACTATTTATTGACACGGTGATGCATCAAACAATTCTGCCTATTTTGGACATTTGTTGCTCTATAAGATAAACCAATGTTATAAAGTCTGTAGCAATATATTAAAAACTGAAGACTTATGAAGTGATTTAACTCTACTAAAAATGGGTATTTTATACACAGCCATATCTGTAGTTTAACTTGTTTCCTGTTTTATGTAAAATGCATTTTGGGAATTCAGAAGGTTGGAAACTCTATTAACAGTACTTAAATGAGGCTGATTTTCTAGATGAAGTATAAACTGTGACGTTTTACTGTTTTAAGCCATCCAGAAGCTAGATTTCTGGTAGCTGCTTATTCTTGCCTGCACATTCTTCTTTTCTCCATGACCTTAAATTGATGGGGAGTTTCCACCTTCCACCTCTCAGAACAGAAGTGCAAAAAGGAATAAGAGTTAACTGTCTCCCACCAGGTTCCCTTTGTAGATCAAGGTAGTTTCCCAATAATTTTAGAGGAAAAAACACATTTTGAAGTATACTTTTAGCAAAATGTTTGGATTGGAGTACATAATAATTTATCTCCTTCCAGACCTGGTAACCAAGAGAGATTTGAATGAGGCATTGCTCAAGAGGAAAGGTAACCACTGGTGTGTTTTTTTAACTCGCTTTTTACTTACTTAGAGCTTTTCCACGGACGGGAGGGGGTGTGGTTTTGCACACTGCCTGTATCCCCCAGATGGAGCTTCACTTGTTTGTATGCCCCAGTTTCTAGCATGGCACGGCCTGATGGTGGTCCACAGATCGGGGGTTGGGGACAGGGGTGGGCTTCAAACATTTTAGCAAAGGATTCTCTGCCCGGTTGCCGGGTGGGTGTGGCCACAGTGGGCGTGGCCTAGTCAGCCTCTTGCACCACAGCAGGGGGGCTTTTTGCCCTCCCTGGGCTCCCGAGGCTTTCCTTGAGCCTCAGGGAGTGCGAAAACAGCCTCCCCGGGCTCCGGAGGCTCTCTGGAAGCCGGAAATGGGCCCATTTCCGGCCTTCCTGAACTTCCGGGAGGCCCGTTTTTCACCCTTCTTGAGCCTCCATGTGGCTCTGCACTTACCTCATCCAAAACGGGCCACGTGGGGACTCCTGGGAGGGGAGGGGCAGGGTGGGCGGGGCCAGCCAGAAGTGGGCTTTGGGGGTTCTTTGAATGGCAAAGAATAGGGGCTCTCCTGAACCCCTACGAAACCCCCAGCAGCCCACCCCTGGTTGGGGACCCCTGCCTTAGTAAATAATGTATTATTTATTCAGTGATTTCTCGCATTTATGTCCTACTTTTTATCCAGGAGCTCAAAATAACTTAGATTAAAAATTTGTCTGAATTTTTTATTTATGACAGTGGTTCTGGGATATTGACTGGATTTAGAGAAAGTGAAAGGCAGTGCATTTGTACAATCTGTGTCTAGTGGTTTTGACTACTAAATGATGCAGAGTATTGAGAAACTCCGACAGAAAAATATATTAAAAGTATATTATAGGAACAGAGAATCACTTCAAATATACTGCATAGTCTCCAAAATTATATTTGCTTTCTTTTCAAGTTTATTTGTACTCTGAGTTGAGAATAAGCTAATAGAATAAGTCTTTCATTTGCACATTGTTCACAACTAGAAACAATAGGGTGGTTATTTGCATCAGTTATTAGAAGATGAACATGACTGTAAGCTGCCAAAGGCTAAACAACATGTATCAACATACTGCATTCCTGGTTGGAAGCCACACACATTTTGTACTCCTGAGAGGTACGGAAGGGTGTGTGCAAATAATTGAGTTACAGTAGGTTTAGTGAGGCTTGGATTTTCTATTATAGCTTCTGGCTAAACTGTTAGCCCCTCTTCCTCACCCTTCAGATTCATCTTATGCTCCATCCATTTCCTTAGACTTTAGATCACAAGAATTAATAACTCTAAATTTACATACTTACACATATATATATATATGCATGAAAGGATGAAACAAGAATCCACAAATAAGGAAATCAATAAATAACACATTTTGTAATGCTTTTGTTAGTTCATAGATTAAGAATCCTGAACAACTTTTTTATAATTAGACAATGATTTTGAGAATGTATTTGTAATTTTTGCAGATTCTTTCATGAGCACATGTGTCCTAAAATCTCCCTAAGAATGCCATTTCCCTTCTTTTAATTTTTTTTTTCTAGTATAAATGACCAAAAGAAAATCATGGGTGCTTATTTTGCTCTGTGATATTAATGAGGGAAATGAGGAGGAAATGAAAACAGGGAAAAAATTGTCTACCTTTGGTTATTAAGAGAAGCTTGACTACAAAGCTTTAGAAATTTTTGTTTTCACCGTGAACTTTCTCTAATTAACCACAAATATGGTTGAACTTAACTGTGATCTGTTTCAAAAGAAAAAAAAAAAACTCCACAGCCCATGGCTTGAAATGTGCTTTTTTCAAATAAACTATAAAGATTAATTACAGGTTGGAGATTAACTGTCATGTCAGGATCAGTCAAAAAGTAAACAAAAGATTCCATTCCTCACAACCACACTGGGAAAGAACAAAACTAAGAAATTATTAACTATAGTTTATTGTGATACCTGAACCAGCCATTAAGGTTATCAATCCTCTTTAAACCTGGGGCTGTTTTAAAAACCGGTGAGCTAAGCAGGAGCTTACTGAATTGAAATGTAAATTTATCTGCATTCTGAAAATTCTGAGGCAAGCATTTGCTTTAATTAAGGGAAATTATGTGAACTATCAAACGTGAACTATCTTCTTTGACTGACTTGTTGTATTGCTGACGTTCATTGTTACATTATTCTATTGTTGAGAGAGACAGACAGAGAGGGAGAAAATTTTCCAATTCTGCCTCTTGCTCGAGGCAACATAAATGTCCCTTCTCCTAACTTAGTTCATGTTTCAGTATTTGCAAAGGGTAATCTTTAACATCCTAAACGCTTTCACTAGCTTATCTATGTATAATTCCAGAGTTTCACTCCTGCACCAGTGGCATACCATCAAGGTGACACATTCTTTCCAAAGGGAGTCATTTGCAAGCCATACCATCTTATCTGATAATTGAAAAAATAATGCCTTCTGGTATACATGCTTTAGGGTTCGTTCATTGAAGGTATCTTTAATAAGTTTGTTTTAGTTTACTTATAATTTACTTATGTATTTTACTTGGCTTCCCAGTAAGGCCCAAATTTGTGTGGTCACTTTCAGTACTGGGGAAACAATCAGATTCTTACAGTGTAGAACCAAGAACTCTTTGGGATCTTAAGGGTGACGAATAGGAACTGTGAAGCTGAATCCAAAAGACTTAATTGTATTGCTGAAATAGTTCAATACTCCCCCATGGTATTCTTTACCGTGACAAAGTACTGATCCATTCATGGATTCATCATAGGATAAGACCTTAAATTGTTATATGAACTTTTGTGAATTGTAGCCAACTTCCATGCTTGTACATCCAGAGATTATCATGACATTGTTATCATGAAATAACAAGTCTAGCCCAGGGGTCCCCAACCACCGGTCATTTCTACCCGGAAAAGCTCACCGGAAGCGCTGGCGCCGCCATCTTTTTTTGATGAAAAAGTGCTTCCGGTGAGGTCACCGGAAGCACTTTTTCATCAAAAAAAGATGGCGGCGCCCAGCTAATGCCGGTACCGGGCCGCACCATTAAAAAGGTTGGGGATACCGGGCCGCAGCGTAAAAAAGGTTGGGGATCACTGGTCTAGCCCACACCATCAAGGCATCCACATGCTGTTGAGACTCTTAGACTTTTCGCAGTTCAGTGTAGTCTCCAGTCAATTTAGTGTTAAACCAACCACTTTATCCCGGTTATATTGTTGGCAAAGAATGAGCAAAAGTTCTCAAGATAGCTCAGTAAAACTGCAGCTTCAGCTGAGTCCAGAAGGTTAAAGCTTAAGGATAATCACTGTCTAAACACACCCTCAGCAAAATAAAGTCCGCCTCTTGTTTAATTTATTAGCCCCCTTTTCATTTATTAAAATAAAATAATAGTACCTCCATTGGATTCATATGCCAATATGCAGGTTGATGACAGTTCAAGTAAAGAAAGAATAGTCAGGTAAATGTAGACTGTGTTGCTAAATTACAATTTGACTGGTGAAATTTTGCAAAGTCGCACAAATGATTATTTACCATTTTTATTTGAGGTATGGAAAGTATGGCTTTTCACCGAATAATGGCTAAGGCTTTTAGGTAACTTAAGATCTGCATCAAATGTGACAGTGCTTATTGTTGTTTTTATAGTTTTTGTTTTGTTTTTTTGTGGCTTTGAGTCAGTAGTGACACCTGGCAACTGCCTGGACAAATCTCGGCAGTTTTCTTGGCAAGCTTTCAGAAGTGATTTGCCATTGCAGTCTTCCTAGGTTGAAAGGAAGTGACTGGTCCAAAGTTACCCAGCTAGCTTTGTGCCTAAGATGAGACTTGAGCTCTTCTTGGTTCCTAGTCTGATCCTTTAACCGCTACATTAAGCTCGCTCTCTTCTAGTATTATTATAATGCATTGTATTTTGAATACACCTACGTAGAGTTTTTTGGTTTGAGGCCGTTTATAAATCTCCTGGCTGTGAGTTACAACCCACTTAGGAGGCAAACAAAAGACTTCAGCATAAAACTGATTAGATGAGTTAGATCAGGCGTCCCCAGTCCCTGGTCTGCGGACTGGCACCAGTGTGTTGCATTCCAGAAAGTGGGCTGCGCAAACAAGCGAAGGCCCATCCACGGGATGCAGGCAACCATACCCCCTCCGGTCCGCGGAAAAACATCTCTCCACGGAACCGGTCCTTGATGCTCAAAAGGTTGTGCGCCATTGAGTTAGATCACTTAGATCAATGGTTGCCAAGTTGTACCACAGCAGGGGACCACTGGTGGTCCGTGAGAAAATTTTTGTGGTCTGCAGAGAAATGTCACCCCCAAAACACTCCCCAAAGCAATTAATCCAGGCTGCACAGGAACACAAGGCTGTGCCGCCCACATGGCCCGCAGGAACACAAGGCTTGCGTCACTTGCATTGGGAACAACACGAGGTAGTGAGGGGAGGGGGGGAAAGGGCAGAGGGGGAAACTTGTCCCACTCACCCCACACACCTGGCCTGGCCACTGGGCTGCTTCTTTCCACTTCTTTCTTCTTTTGCTTTTGGCTGCATGCAAGGAAACAGCAAAAGTCTTTCTTTCTCTCCCCGCAAACTCCACCAGAAATGAGCCTTTGGAACCCTGCAAGGCATCCTGCTCCAAGAGGCTGCGCCAGTGTGACAAGTCTCACAAAGATTCATTTCTGGCAGAATTTGGGGGAGAGAAAGAAAGACTTCTGCTGCTTTCCTTGCATGAAGCCAAAAGTCTCTCTCTCTCCCCACCCCCCGGACAATGGAGCTGGAGACAGTATCTTGCGATCCCAAATAAAGAATAATCAATCAGTAGAAAAATAGGGTGGGGAATTTTCCTGCAGACTTTTTTTAGGATTTTCCCAGGGTCTCTGGTCCACGGGATTTAAAATTATGAGTCAGAGGTTGGCGACCCCTGACTTAGATCAGGGGTGTCAAACTCACGGTGTCACGTTATCACGTGATGTAAGGTGACATTCCCCCTCTTTGCTAAACTGGGGGTGGGCTGGCCAGCGCTTGATGCCTCTGGCCTGCGAGCCGTGAGTTTGACACCTCTGACTTGGGTAGAAAGACTCCTAGCAGTGAGAGCAACTAACCAACGGAATGGCTTTCCTCCTGGAGTTGTGGGTGCTATACTCTTGGTGGTTTTCAAGACAAATTGCACAACTTTTTGTCTGTCTGGGCAGGGGGTTGGACTAGGTGACTTCCAAGGCCTCTTCAAGCCCTGTGTCTTAATTTCAGGCAGCAGCTGTGGTCCTGGGGAAGGATTCTAATCAACTAATTAAGATCACAGTACTGAACTTTTTAATTTACAGACAGCACTTTTTAGGGGCATGCAGTGCTGTGGCTCAAAAAATGACAGCTTATTTAAGCAATCTCTGTCCTCTGCAGGATAGGAGAAAAAAATGTGGCTCAGGCACAGGATAATACATACAGGTCACACATGCAAAGTTTCAAATTTGGGCATTAATTACAAAGTTACTTTTTCATCACTTTTTTCATCTCTGTCCAAGAGGTCACTAAATGAGGACTATTGGTATCTTTTTATTATAATCGTACGATTTTATGACTATTTATAATAGTTAAAATGTCATTATTTCAACGACACATGGTATTAGTAATTTGGATTTTGATTGTAATGTTACACTGATGCTTTAAGTTTTGTATTCATTTGACTTTAAACTATCTTGATTGAATAGTTACATGACTAGAATGGTGAGCGATAGCACTTAGACTTATATACCGCTTCACAGTACTTTGCAGCCCTCTCTAAGCGGTCTACAGAGTCAGCCTGTTGCCCCTAACAATCTGGGTCCTCGTTTACCGATCTCGGAAGGAGTCAATCTTGAGCCTGGTGAGATTCGAACTGCCAAATGGCAGGCAGCCGGCAGGCAGCAGAAGTAGCCTGCAGTACTGCGCTCTAACCACTGCGCCACCACGGCTCTTATAAAGCCAGTCGTGGTGAAGATAGCTCTAATAATAATTACAAACTGTATAAAGCTGTGTTTGTTAAATTCAGATGAATTTATATATTCATTTCTCAAATCATATGTATTTTTATATACTTTTCATTTTTTGCTCCTCTGTGTGTGTGTGTGTGTGTGTGTGTGTGTGGTCCTGTCCACGTTCTGTTGTTTGTTGTCAGTTTTATAAGGCCTGGAACACATTTCTTCAAACAGAAGTCTGGCTTTTCTCAGGAGACAAGCACTTTCTATTTAAGCATGACAACTCTTTACTTAGCCCTTGAATTTAGCTTTAGCTGTCTTCATTGATTCAGAAGATCGTGCAAGAACATACCTGAGAGACTTACCACAATGACTAGATACCAGTAATATTAGCTCTGATTAGATGGCATAAATGAGGCTGTTCTTGAAAGATGTGTAGAAACACATTTTGGCATTAAAGAGTTTTAATGATAGTTTTATAAAACTGTTGACTGTTTTGGGGGAGGAGGTCAATTAAATATAATTTACATGCTTCTTTCTTTGCTTCCTTATTGCCATAGGAAGTGTTTTTTTCTACAACCATGTCAATTGCTTTCTTAAAAATGAATTATTTTGAAGAACGTGACATAGCGACATCTCCTATCATGGAGAAAAGGCCGACTGAAGAATAGAGTCATAGGGTTGTTGCTTTTTTTGTTTTTTTTTACAGCTGATCCATAAGGCCTGGATTGCCAACATTCTTTTATGGAATTAGACATAAACATTCCACCCGCATCCACTGATAACATCTGTTTTAATTCAGCCATTATGTGCTGATCTGATTTTGAATCATTGGCTGTTTTGGAGGTACAGAATTGTTTTCTCATAACTTGTTGGGCATTTCTATTTCTACTTCTTAGGAGAATATTGTGAAGTGAATGCTCGCTCGGGGCGCTGTGCCCCCGGTGTCTGCAAGAATGGAGGGACGTGTGTTAACTTGCTCATTGGAGGCTTCAAATGTGAGTGCCCCCCTGGTGAATATGAGAGACCTTATTGTGAGATGACCACAAGAAGTTTCCCTCCAGAGTCATTTGTCACCTTTAAGGGGTTGAGGCAACGCTTCCATTTCACTGTATCTCTCATGTAAGTATCGGTCCTTCCAGTGTTGTATGAAAAATTTGCAGTCATTGTATTGACCTCAAAATACCATATAAGCACCTTAAAACTCGTGGTTTTTGCAATGTCTACCTAGTAAAAAAAGTTTGATGCTGTTTCTTAATGCTAAAAGATTCCCTTACTACACTTCTTTTTTTTCCACAGTTGGGGAATGTTTGAGGATGACCAAGAATTGAGATTGAGTTTGTCAAAGGTTTTAAGAGTATACCTTTATGCTCAAATTGGCATCTTCTTTTAACCTGATGGTCCCTGGAATATCAGGGACTTGAAGATTTATCTAATTAATTGCATTTTCTTGACTTCAGTTTGTTTGTGTTTGTTTTAAACATCACATGTCCACAAAATGTGTAGGTAGGCAATAAAATTTTCTAGCTCATGAATTATATATAGGTTACAGATGTCATATAGCTAAAAAAACATACTGTAAATATACTGTAAAAAAAGAAAAAAGAGACACTACAAAGCATCACTTGTCCATTATGACCTGTCTCATTTCTCTGTTAAGCTACTTATCACATTTAGATTAGATTAACAGAGTTAGAAGGGAACTTGTAGGTCATCTAGTCCAACCCCCCGCCCAAGCAGTCCAATCTCTTCTTGAAAGCCTCCTTTCTGCCTTAGGCACAAAGCCAGCTGGTGACTTGGCACCAGTCATTCTCTCTCTCTCTCTCTTCGGAAGAAGAAGGTAAGGGCAAGATCTTATCAAGAAGACAACAGGGACTAGTGCAGGCAGTCATCAGGCATCAACACTGACTCAAACACAGGGCTGGGCTTCTACCGGTTCGTTCCGGTTTGGGCAAACCCGTAGCTAATCGGTAGTTCATTTTAAGGCCGGTTTGGTGAACCGGCAAACCCCACCCATGGCTGGCCCTGTCTGCCCCTCCCCTCCCAGGAGTCTCCACGCATTTTAGATCCCAGGTAGGTGCAGGGTCCATGCAGAGGCTTGGGGAGGGCAAAAAACGGGGGCTTGAGGAAAGCCTCCAGAGCCCAGGGAGGCAAAAACACCCCCCCACCATGGTGCTGGAGGCCGCGTCCACCATGGCTATGCTCACCCAGCAACTGGGCAGAGAACCGTTTGCTAAAATTTTTGAAGCCCACACACACACACACACAAATTTCCACATTGGTAGCACGTCTAGCAAAACTGACTTAATTTGTTTGACTGGGGAAGGTTTCTGTATGACATTTTGTTGTTCCTGTCTGACATAGGTTTGCAACAAGGGAAAGGAATGCTTTGCTTCTGTATAATGGACGTTTTAATGAGAAACATGATTTTATTGCTCTTGAGATCATCGATGAACAAATCCAGCTAACATTTTCTGCAGGTAAGATACTTGCGACAACCGGAACTCTTTTACTGAATAAAAACTATCTCTAAATTTTGAAAACATATTCATGACGTTATAGCATGATTTTCGTGATGCAATTTCTGTCCTAAGGCCACAGCCCTAGACATATCCTTGGAGAAAATAAAATTTCATTTCAAATGCTTTGCTTTCAGGATTCATGTTGTTAGAAATCATGTCTTAATGGAGCCTAATATTAAGTGTAATCACTGATGATTTTTGGTTATATGTTTTTTTAAAAAATTAAATATAAGTTACTGATCCTATACTGCTAAATTATGGCTCAATTAATCCATGCATATGTTTGCTAGAACAGTGGCACACTTCGGATTCCAAAGTTTAAAAAAATGTTTTGGAATGTGCATGACAACTCAGAAGGCATCTGTCTGCAACTTCTTAAACTAAAGATATAATTACTCGGGGTTATGACAGGCAGCTGTAATGTCATGGGAAAAGATGCTTATGCCAACTGCTATGTGAGTGTTTGTTTCAACACTGAATCTGAAATGTGCCCAATCTCACATTCATACCCATATTTTTGTTGTCCAGGATGTATCAAAATTACAGATTTACCATTCATTATTATGGTATTGTTACTCTCTGCTGTTATGTTATTGAGTTACAAGTGTTCATTTTTGTAAAGTATGGAAACTCCCATTTTTCTTTAAGAGTCAATTGAAAACCCAAGTGCTTGGAAGGTTTATGTACATGAACCAGAAGCGTGAACCTTAAATTATTCACTCTACCTTGAAAATAGAATGTGTGACAAAACGTAATCTGTTTTAGTCTATTTGAAAACATAGATAGCCTAATTTTGTGCATGTGAATTCAGGACAAATTCTGTTTTTTTTTAAGGGTTCAGATTGCAGTTCTGTGGTCACTGTCCTAGAAATAAACCTTAGATTCACTTCCAAGTAAAAATACATTCAGCTGCATAATAAATTATCCCAAAAGAGAATTTAAAACCTGTTAATGCTAAAATTAGAGCTTGACAAAATTATTTAAAGATTCATGTTTTGTAAATAAAATCACAAATCTCCCTTTGTTAAAGATCCCCATTACAATTAGATGTATGTTTAATTTAGAAAAGAAGGGAGGAAAGGGAAGGGGAAAGGGAATGGATGAATGGAGGAAGGAAAGGAAAGGAAAGGAAAGGAAAGGAAATGAAAGGAAAGGAAAGGAAAGGAAAGGAAAGGAAAGGAAAGGAAAGGAAAGGAAAGGAAAGGTATAATTAGAAAATACCTGATTCGGGAAAGTAGTTTTCAGATTATTTTTACACCATGAAGCTGAAATAAATAAAGAGAATAAATAAAGAGTAAATAAAGAGAATTCTGCCACTTATACACATTATAAATTCCCAATAGTAAATATAAGTATGATTATATTCTGAATACATTTTAATAGGACTTTTGTGCCATTATTCTGTAGAGCATAGTACATTGAAGAGTTCAGAGTTCAAGTCATTAAATGCAACAGTTAAATTTAGATTTAAATCTTTTTGCCCAAAGCAATACTTTTCTATTTACTAAGTTTAATTGCAAATCAAGATAAAATATATAGTAGCCAGAGAAGATTTCTGTCTGGATAGTATCAACTGTTTGTTATGTCTGTAACCTACAAAAGCCTTCTTATCTAGAGAAGGAGAAATGCTAAGGTAGAACAGTAATCCTGCAAGAACTTCTTGTTTAAAACCTTAGTAGCCAGGTACAATTTGCAAAGGATTTATGGCAAAAAACAGCAGAGCAAATTGAATATTCTCACACTCATTTTTTAAAATTGTATTGGATCTTCAAGATGTACGTATGTATATATGTAGGTACCGTGTTTCTCATATAATAAGGCCGGGTCTTATTTTTTTTTGAGCCCCGAAAAAATGGCTAGGCCGTCTTTTCGGGTGACTTAATTTTTCCCACCCTTGCATCTTCGGGCGGGCGGGCGGCGATGGCTTGGATGTTGACCTCGGCGTTGGTGGGGCACTTCGTATCGGGGTCAACGCAGGCAGCACCATATCCGGGTGTGCAACAAAAGTACTTCCTAATGGCAAGCCCCCACCATTCCCCCATTTCGCATGTTTTAATATAGGCCTTAATTTGGGGTGAGGGGCTTAATTTCATTTCATGCCTATAAAACATGCTGGGACTTCCTATTGGGGGAGGCCATATTGTTGGAGAAACAGGGTAGGTAGGTAGGTAGGTATATGTGTTTAGAGTCCACTGAATATATGACTCCATTGAATATATGTTTGTTTTATGAAAAATACTGTTTATGAAATAATATATAAGTTAGGAAAAAAAACCATACCTACATTTGGAATGAAATAAATGTTCTGATCAGAAGATAAATTTAGTAATAATAATCATAGTCCAGAGTTTATATCACATCAAAGTGGTATGACCGTGGCTTATTTCAAGATGCAAACCCAGGTCAGATCAGATCAATTCTTGGAGACTTGGTGTGAAACAATGCAAAGTGCTTTGCTACTGTTATCAAGGAAACAACATGGATCTGTCCATGAAGTTGCCAACTATTGAGTGTCTTTAAGTGAGTCTACTACAGTAATACTTTCATCTAGGGGTGGGATTTTACCAGTTCGGCCCGTTTTGGGCGAACCGATAGCTCCGAAGATCAGCTAGGAGTGAACCAGTTTTTTATTTTTTTTTATTTTTTATTTTATTTTTTTCCTACTGGGCCTCAGGGAAGCCTCCTGGGAGCAAAAACAGGGTGCGGAGGGCCTGCACAGTACCCCTCTGTCCCATTTTTGTTCCCAAGAGGCTTTCCTGAGGCCCAGTAGGAAAAAACCCACGCCCCCAGTCACATGACCACCTGGCCACGCCCACCTGGCCACATCCATAGTAGTTAAAAAATTTGCATCCCACCCCTGCTTTCATCCATCATGAATGCAGAGGATATTTTCATGCACATTGCAATGTTCGTTCCAGCTCCATTTAATTGCTTTTTTAAAACATAAGTACTATTATTATTCTTACTCACACATCAGCAATTACTGTAATCTATTACTTAAGGTGATTTAGGAGTACTTTTTTTCCTTCATTACTCATTGAGAAAATGTGTGGCATACTGTACATATTTACTTTTAATTCACATGCAAATATAGATAAAAGATCCAAATCCATGTTTTTGTCTTGTTTAGTTTTTGCTTTGTTGTTATTTCCCCTTTCTTCTGTTGAAGCTTGTATTATAACTTTGGAAATAGTAAAAGTTATTTTAAAAAATCCAGCTCAGTGGTAATCAAGAGATTATTTATATGAAAAATAGAACATATTTTAGACTCTGCACAGTTCTAACAATCGCTTCTTATAGGCTCACAGTGCAACATGTTGCATTTGAATCATTACAACTGCAAACAGGCATTCAGACATTATAACAGGTTTAGGAGAAAGAAACATGCTTTTGTGAAGCAGTATTAAGGAATATTAGGGTTTCCTCTTTTGAAAGTTAATTTCACTTTTATTCAGATGCAAAATGCTTCTCGGAAAAAGAATAGTGGGTGTTCCTCTTGAAACGCTCACAAAATCAACACAGAAGTATATTCACCATCTTTAAGGAAAGGCAATGTTTGTGTTCCTTTCTCAGTTGAACACCTTTCTGTACTAACCAAGCAGGTGTGTGTGTCAAACTGAAGTAAATGTTTGCATTTGAATACCGGGGAAATACAGAGAGAGGTTTATTGTATTGTCATAACCATTTTTTTTCTTTTCTTATTCTTCTGTAGTGGAAACTTTTGTCCAGCTCGTCACTCATGATAAATCCAATCTGCCCATTTTGACAGGTCCTTGTGTACTTTTCCTGTAGATATTTGTTTTGCTATTACCTCAGAGAAGCAGTGAATAGTGACTGGGCTGGTTGTACTGGTCTTATAACTTATCTGGCACCTTGTTTTTTTTATCAAATCCAATCTTTAAAAGACATTTCAATGTGAAAGAAAGGAAGCCATGACATTCAGAGCAGGGGTAGAACTTCTGTAATTTTCTGGGAAGAAAAATGTGCTTTTTTTTGTTCCCCCAACACCTTATCTGACATTCTTGTTAGATTCCAGCCTGAAGAAAACACACAGAAACTCCTATATCTTTTTTCATTTACAGTTGTTTCACTTTCTTGATTTATCATAAATATTTACTTTTTGCATATGATTTGTTTTCATTCTTGCTAAGTGTTTGATGAAGAACAATTGCTACAGCACAAAGAAACCTTAGAAATATACAATATACATTTGTATGGATATATACTTATAGTTGCCATAATTTGTTTGTTGTTGCCGCTAACATTGTTATGCCAGTCTACAGCTAATATTATTGTTGTCATTAATTGTAAGTGAAATTTGAGTGACAACAAATGCTTTTCTAAGTGTGATTTTATAAGCCTACTAATGTCTTGTATTCCTACAATTGTAATCAATATGTAACAGTCTCCTTGAAAAAGATTTGCAGGCTGGAAGTATTTCTAAATTCATATTTGACCCTGGAAGCTCTTTTAAGAGATAGAGCCTCTAACTGTTTTTGTCCAGTCTAGGCTAATATACCTGATTTTGTCCATTTAAAAAGAAGTCACAATGTGATATGAGATATGGGACTGTGTTTGAAACTTCAGCTGGAAAGACGTATCACGGCAAAGGTGTTAGTAGACATTTGTTACTGGGAAGTTACTAAATTTCTATTCCACTACAGATGAATTGGCACTTTTGCATATTTAGTATTGCATGGGTTGTTCCTGGCAGTGGTGGGATTCAATTTTTTTTTTACTACCGGTTCTGTGGGCATGGCATGGCTTGGTGGGCATGGCAGGGGAAGGATACTGTCAAATCTCCATTCCCTCCCCATCCCACTAACCTGCTTTCCAGCTCCGTTCTCCTGTGCAGGGCAACCAAAGAAGACTCAGCCAATCAGCTGGGCCTCGGGAGGCAGAGAATAGATGGGGGTGGGACCAGTCAGAGGCGGTATTTGCCAGTTCTCCGAACTACTTAAAATTTCCTCTACCATTTCTCCAGATCTGGTCAGAACCTACTGAATACCACCTCTGGTTCCTGGATATCCAAAGCAGATTTTTTTTCAAACTGTTCCATGGAGTCACTAGAACAGGAGGGAGAAAAACTTCACTCACAGTCCAGTTTCTATCACTAGAACTTTACTCCTGATCAAGAATGATTTTGTGGTGATTTTTTTTTTCCATTTAGCAGCTTTCATTACTTTGGAAACCCCTTGAAAACCCCTGAACTAAATTATATCCGATCACACATAAATAATATCCCATATGATGTTGTCTGTATCTTCTCTATATCTTCCTTTCTGGAGACACAACACTTTATTCTCGGTTATTTTGAAAGTGATGGAGATGGCTGGCAGTCAGGAAGAGGTCACACCAAAACTTGAGCTTTCTCTTCCAAATGCCTCTTTTTGTTCCAGAAGACATTTAATCTGCCAGGCTTAGCATCGTTTTCAAGCTTCTTTATCTATGCAATTGTTCTCTTTATTATTATCCG